>NC_088176.1:15482500-16682500 GCF_028769735.1 Zonotrichia leucophrys gambelii
GATTTATGTTTAGTCATATTTTGTTCAATGTGATGCTTTAGATAAAAATCTGCTCATCAGTCCTGCTGCTGAATGCATCTCAAAAAGCTGATGTATCCACTTTCTATTATAGTGACTGATTCCAGTAACAAACAGCTCTAACACTTGTAAAATATAGGATTAAAGTAGTTACACCCAAGATGACCATCAATTCACAAAAACAAGCAAGTGGAAAAAAAAGATGTCAGCAGCAGAATTTACAAGCCCATTCATTATACCCTTGAGCTATTAGAATGACATAATTTAACTGGTTCATTGGCCTGCTGTGCAAGAGTTCAGCACTGATAAGTCACCTTTGGGCTTCTACCTCTCTGCTCAGTAGAATGCTGCCTGTGTCCCATTGCAAGGAAAAAGTAACATTGACCTAAGAAATCCTTGCCAGACAAATCAGCACAAGTGCAAACCTCAAATCACAAAATGAAAGCACTGCAGAGCTGCAGAGGAGGAGAGAGTACTGGGGAGGCTACAGCTCAATAATCCCACTCTGCAGGCTGGACCACAGAATGTAAGACTGAATGGACATGTTGTATAAGGAAGCTGTTGTCTCAAAGATGTACAGTCTGTCTGTGGTATGAGAGCATAACGAGACAAAATGGGAGACAGAAAAGAACACAAGCAATCACTGTCAAACAGATCTCTGAGCACCATTGCCCAGTGGCTTCATTTGCTATGGCCACCAAGCAAAGGAGACTCAAGGATTTCTCTGAAACTGGTTTTGTCTGCAGTTACTGATCATCAGTGACAAGGAATATATTGGTAAGAGGGGAAAAGAAGTGTCACTGAGATGTTTAAGCATGCAGACAAATAAAATATTGTCTCTCACTATAAATCATAGTGCTTTTAAGAAAAATGTGACTAACATAACATCTAACTGGCACATTCCATGTCACACTCCTGTTCCATTTCTGTTGTGCTCAGGAAATAGTGCCTCCTAACAAAAATCTGGTAGGTGTCAGAACTCCAGCAGCTATTTCAACAAAAGAGAGATACCACATTTCATCTGCTCACACGGGACAAGATCCTCTCCTACCTAAAGGTCTGGAGAACAGAGAGGACAGTCATGCTCCATTTGAGAAGAGGAAATGGTACAGTGGGGATTGTTCCTGAGGCCTGGGGGCACTGGGCTATTCACCAATATTTACTCACAGGCCTAAAGCAGGCCAGAAACACTGGCAATGAAAAACAGCTCCCAGAGAAGACAAAGAGGTGATATCACCTTCGCAGTGTGATGTCACTTTGCATCCAGCAGGATTTAAAGAAAAAATTTAACCTATTAGTTGTAATAATGCTTTTAACTACTAATTACTTACCAATTACTCATGTGAACTACCCAAATCCTAACTTTATACCATTATATAGCATGATTAATATGCATGATAATTGTGGCACACAACAACCCTCTCTGCCACATTCTTCCTAAGGGGATTGAGAATAGTCAGGTAGCAACTCCTGCCCATCCTAGGACTTTATCAAGGACATAATCCATCACAGAATCCCAAACTGCCTCAGACACCTTCATGTGAAGGAAACAGAATTACAGGCTTTCTCAAGCTGTGCACCTACTTCTAAACACGAGTTGAAAACTCCTGTATAGCCAGTGGGATACCAGGCAAACCTTTTCCTGAAGTGTCATTATGTCAGAAACTCTAATTAAAAAATATTTGCTATTTGATTGTCAGCAAAATTACCAAAGGCTGCATATAGGCAACTGAACAAGCAGGAAAGAGCACACAGCAGCAATCCAAAAACCACTTGTAACATCAAGCTCCACTTAGAGGAAGGAAGGACAAAAGCAGAGCAAAAAAAATGCCAGTCCAAGATTATGTTTTAATTAGAAGCAACTCTTCAGATCAACTATATGCAAGCAATTCCAATTCAGATTAAATTTTACAAATAAAATAATTTTTTCAGTGGCAAGTACTGAATCATTCCACATATGAAAAAAAAGTTCAATTTAATAACAAATTCAGAATTAATTTATTAAATATATTACCTTCATAGGATAATATATTAAAATAGTAACTGAATCATGCTAGGCATACTTCCATCTTTTATTGCCTAAGGGGCTTAAAGGCATAGAGGATATGAGGAAAAGAATAACTAATATAAAATGCCTGAACACTTACATTAAAATTCTTTAAAATAACGAGAATAAGAAATTCTTCCCCTTAGATAAGAAGAGGCCATGAGCAGTTGTGTTGTCAGGTAGGTGTTATGCATTCAAATTACTGCTGCACATTTGGATTTAATTAAAACAATTCGGAAATCACTTACAAGACACAAGTACAAGTGTGAACAGCCAATTAACCAAAAGGAAACCTTCTTTATGCAGAAATTGAAAACCATATTCATAAGAACAGGAAAAGCATTTTCCTTTTACATCATAAGAGCTATACTGATTAGCACATGGCAAATTTAGCAAAGATTGCTACAGACAGGAAAAATGTCTTGAAATAAAAGCCTATTTGATTTGCAACAGAATTCTCTTTTTTTTTTTTTTTGCACAGAGTAATAAAAACTGACAGGCACCTTAAGAAAATATTGCTACAAGGAAAGAACCAGGATGTTCAGCCACTTACACATATTCAGGGAAACTGTAAAAAGGTCAGCATGAATACCGTGGACAACAAATGTCTAGAAGAAGTCTAGGAAGACTGAGAAAAAAAAATTAAAACACCAGAAGTCAGGAGAAAATAATGTAGCCTCCATAACTGCTCTTCACATTCATAGAGGAAAATCAGGCAAACAAGGGTAAACAGAGGAGACAGATAAATAGGAAGAGAAAGCAATATCAGGTATCCAACTCAGCACCTGATGAGGAGCATGGCAACCTTGTAATCAAAAGGAGCCAGAGTCAGTGAGGCCGTCAGTGGAAGCACTAAAGCCAGTCCAACTCACAATGGCAGCACTGTGCATATCTGACCAGCAAAATAAAAATCAAAGAACTGCAACAACTGAAGCAGGATATGAAACTATAGATGACAAACACTGTTTCTAGTTTTTATGACTGAAATTCAAGGATTTCGTCCCTTACAAAGCACAGTGCAAAAATAACGTAGCATTATGCATTATTGACACAATACCCTGGAAAAGGTGGCTCCTGCTTCTTGAAAGAGTAGGACATGGCTGATCTAACAAGGGCTTCCACAGAGCATTTCACATGCTGCTACAGGCAAAGTGACCACACAAATGGAAACAAAAAAGTAACCTGTGCAATTGAGGTAAGAAAGAAAATGGCAAAACGGGAAAGAACTGCTAGTGCCCAAGAGAATCTGCTAAAGAAGTATAAATAATGCAGTTTCTCAAGGGTAAATCTTGAGACCAGTTTCTTTGAGATCACTTGAGATACTTGAAATGAGTAATATTGGTTATTAAAGTAGAAACATAATAATAATATTTACAAGACTTCATCAACCCAGAAGAGAGAAGCTCATCATACAAAAAGAGCTGAAGAATTGCAGCAAAGCAGACTGATACTTAATAGCACTAACTACAAGGTCATGACCTCAAGAACTCAATCTTCACCATCAAGTAGGACCTCATCAATCAGTAAGAGTGACACAGAAAACAGAAATACAGGAGTTTTTTAGTTGATTTCTGGACAACTATAAATCACATATATAAAGGTTATATGTGAAAAGGTAAACAAAATTGTAGGTTGTATGAAAAACTATGCATTTCATATGATTGCCTTTTGAATCTGTGCATGCCTGTATTCATAAAAAAAGTTCTTCTCATTGTGTTTGTTCTTTTAAATTGATTCTCCTTGCTCTACATGTCCAGTGGAGCCAAGGACTGAGCTATATTTTGAGACATTCACCAGTTCATGTTTATATTTGAGCAAAGCTACTGTGCAAGCAAAATGATTTGCAAGAAAACTTTGCAGTTCCTATACAAAAGTGAAGCCTTTAAAAAAACCTGTAAAATTAACTACAATCCATTTTCAAGTGGTTTTGAATGGCATACACAACAGCAGGTACTTCTCCCTTGCCTAGAAAGAAAGAAATGTTATGTAAGTAATCTACTACTCAGTAAAACCATGTCAGAAGAGAGTGTTTCTGTTTAGACAAGGGAAGTGAGACTGTCTGCAGAAACTTGCATCAAAACATCACCTGTAAAATCTGCTGAGAATTATGGCTGATTTTTGTACTCAGAAGTCACAGGTACAGCTTCACATACTTGCAACCAAAAGCAGCAGGAGCCACCCACCTGAGGACCCTCACCACTCAATGTTCAATCTGGTCCAACCTTTTCAAGATTTTACTTGCAGAAAATCTCACCCGCAGAAAGTGCATGGGCATATGGTCATGTTGCATTGCTGTATTTGAAAATGCCATAGCTCCCCTCCATTCTGTACTATAAAAGTCCTACTTTTTCTTCTTCCTGACTTTTGTTTTCTCTACTCTCTTGTTCTTTCTTGGTCTTCCTGCCACACAGTCAGCTGCTACTTCAGGCTTTGTGAGTTTTAAGAAAAACCCTGTCAGAGGTCTCACTGTTCTCAATTTTTTTTCTATTGTCACAGAAAGAAACAATACGATCCTGGAGAGAATACATGAGCAAGAGAATTCTTTAGTGAGGTGAAATAATTAGGTCAGACTGTTGTGGGCATCATGATTCAAAACTAGAAGTTATCTTTATAAGTAGTTAAAAAAAATTCAAACCCACAAAGAGTGCTATAAACATTTTACACACTTGGTTATTACACACCTTAACATTTGCTAAGCACATCAATGGATGACATTAGATTTGCTTATAAGCCATCTGTTAACATGCTAACAATCAGTTAATACATAAATAATTTGTTAACCCTTTACAAATGTTAAGGTCATGCAGTAAATGGGAGTAACATTAGCTACCTCCATGTTAATTCATTAATGCTTTAAACTCATCTCTTTCACAAAGCAAGATACTTCAGCAGAATGAAGCAGCAACTTTCAACAAGGAATTAGGAAATTTTCATTTAATCCAAAACAATATTTAACCACTCAAGTGTTTTAAAACAAAATGTTTGCTCTATTTATTTCAGCAATTTTGAGAAGAAGCTACAATTCCAAAGACTTTCTTTAGGAAATTAGTCTTACTTGCAAAAAAGAGCCTCAGTCAGAGAATAAAACCCAGAGAGCTTTGGTGGGTGAATTTCTTTGTTGTCTGACATTTCTCATTAAATGATCAGCTTTAAGTTGCCTACAGTGTTGCCAAAAATAACTTTTTAGGATGAATCTTTTTAAGCTGAGCACCTTCACAACAATTCTACATCAGAAAGGTGAATTTCACAAGAAAATCCATTTATGGCTATGACATAAAAAAAATCATATATAAAAATTCCATGAAAAAGCCATAATAAATGCTTTTCTCATTCATGTCAGAAGTGGTTCTTTGTCAATCTGTGTGAAAATCCATCCCAAGCCAAACATTTTCAAAGCTCAGTTTGGGCATGGGGAAAGAAAATCAGTTCTGCATGTTCAGACTAAGTTATCACTTGGTTAAAATGTCTAAATTTCTAGAATTCAGAACTTCTAGCCAGTATTTCTGAAAATTCCATTCTCCTTGAATTTGATTAAACCTACTTTTAAAACCCCTCATGCTATTAATTTTGCACAGGACTAAGTGAACACAACTACAGGGATTTATTGGGCTTTCCTCTGTAACCTGAAGCTTTGACACCGAAAGTGGAATAGGGGAGGCCAACTCAAATGAGAAGCCTCATTGAAAAAAAGAATCAAAATTCAGGAGTAGGAAGAAATAGATGTTTGAAAGCAGCTGAACAATTCAAGAGTGGATAAAACAAAGAAAATGGGCCATGCCAACTGAAACCTATTGACAGTGCTCTGTACACATAATTTTCATTAACTTTGTTAAATCAAGAACAAAGATTAGAGTTGATCAAAAGCTTTTTAACTTGGGTGATGAATCACATGAAGTTTATCACTCTAACATGCAACAGAATCTGTGTTTTGCTTAAGTGGTATATTTAGACTCCAGGAATTTAAAAGAAAACTGTTGCAAATTCTCACAAACAGAAAAAATACTTAGGAAGAGCAGGAGTAATTCTCCAGAATCTTGAATATGCACAGAGAAAAACATACACAGTTGAAGGAAAAGTTGGTATCAAAGCAATTAAATATTTTGCTTCTTTTCTCTTCCCTGATGAAAAATTCTTAATTCCTGAGTATTTGCTATGTAGCGTGAACTGAATATTTTCACAGGAACCAATTTGTTGTCTTCAATTTTTCATGCCCAACTTGAGATTCACAGAAACAGCAAACTTAAGAGACTGCAGTGGATGTTCTGTGTTCAAAGACCTATTTCCTAAATGTTTCAGAAAAAAACTATGATTTTTTTAGTCTTCTCAGATTGAGCATTGAGAAGAAAATGAATTTCCCAAACTCTGTGCACCTAATTTGTCTCTGCAGAATGAACTTCACATCATGCCTTCTAACACTGTTGTGACAAAGCAGATCAGTATCTACCCTGATTGGCACAGTGCTTCTCTCCTGTAAGATCTTAGAAAAATTGACAGCTCTGTCTCTGCAATGAGCTTGAGAAACACGCAATAAAGGGACAAAGCCACTTTTCCACAACAAGGAGGAAAAGGGAGACATCAATTACTTGTGATTTACAAATCTACTCATAGCTTGTAGGAAAAGGCAGAATCGTATAACTGAAACTTAAGGAAATGAAAATGTTGACCAAGTCTGAACAAACACAAGCAAAGTTTCTGTGACTTTTCACAACTTGCATTTTTAAAATTCTAAAACTTACACATATTAATAAAATGATTACACAAATGAAGACCTAATTCTATATACAAAAATTTTACATTCTTCTAACTACTGAGACAACTGCTTAGTACCAGCATGTGCAGCATTCTAACAACTGCTTAAAAGTAATCTTTTTGTGAAACATGGAAAAATTGGATTTAAAAAAATCATGAAACAGAACACGGCAGTGCTACCTAAATTTAGGTACAGAACATTTAAGATCTCACAATAGCCAAAAAACTGTGAAGTCTAGAATAGAAGCAAAATTCAGATGTGTTCTGTTTAATGTAAGATCATTTTTGAACTTTAAACTAAACAGCGCTATATTTTAGCTTCCCCTTAGTATAGGTCTACTAGAAATTACTCTTGAGTGACCTTCATGAAAGGAGAGCTATTTTACCAACTGCTAACAAATGGAAATATTCATCATTGACTCAGCAAACTCTTTTTTCCTTGAAGAACCACTGGAACCTGAAAACGCTCCTTTTCCAGCTCTCTCTTCCTCTTACATTCCATTCACAAAAGCAGTCTAGGCAAATAGATGAAAACTGGCAGAGATGATCCAAGAGGGGAAATTGCAATATTAACTCCATGCTCTTCTCCTTCCCTTCTACTGTTCCTCTCAAAGACAGATAAATCCTCTATCAAATTTTTAAGACAGAATTGTTGATTCACTGTTTGATATTAATACTTTTAATGTTTTTAAGGAAGTCCTGTCTGTGTACAGAGCTGATGAGAACATCAGCTGCCTACTGAACTCAGACCTTTGCTCTACCTTCACTAACTCTGACAGATTAACCAGGATTGATTACTTAAAAATCAAAATTCTGATCAATAAGCAATTAGTGCTCAATCATCATACTTTGAATATAAAACAGTCATGGGTTTTTTTGTACCATTATTATGTTTTAGTTAATTTGAACATGCAGACATTTACCATGCCAAGACGCTAGAGCCCAGAATGAAATTTAGACTAAAGAAATATAGTGTTTTAAAAATTAATCTTTAAATAGACTTATTACATAGTTGCATTCAACTATTTCTCACTGAAAAAACCCTCTAGATTTAAAAAAGGTTTTTAAAATTAGTCACCAGAGTGTATCAGTCAGTAAAACTTCTTTACTCATAAACACAGAACATTAATTGTTACACTCATGAATGATCCAATATTTGAACTCTACATTTATACAGATATATGCACTTATATTTAAACACAAACTCATTGCATGCTAGAATTGGCATTTTGTTTAAGCATCAAACATTGAAAATTCCTAAATTTAGCTTATAATTTTATCTGGTCCAGACTAATTCCAATTGAAAACAACGAAGAAAAAACACCAAAACACTTGCCCAAAAATCCTCCCTCAGTCTCCCTGCAAAAGATAGCATGTTAAAACTATCTTTATACACAATAAACACCACCTTTTTTATTTCTGCTAGAGAAATATTTATCAGTAAAGCTGCCAAGAATGGTTTGATGCACGCCAGAATCTTCAGAGCACAAACTGCAACGCATTTTTTTTCTAAACTCAGCACAGTTTCTGGAAAATTGTTACAGTGTTGCTATAATTAAAAATCCACAAGGTAGACATACTTAATTAGAATACTGGTCTGCAAACATTTAATTCCTTCTCTATCTTCCCTGCAAAGGGAATTTCTTATCCTTGCCTCCAAGGGTCTATTTCAGGCACTATCAATCCTCCTAACCCCACAAGCTGTGTCCCAATATCTTCACATGGCCAAAAGCCAAAAGCAATACACCATTTACCTGAGAGAAGAGAGGGGTGAGAGAAGCAGGAGATGCCAACAGCTCTGCACAAGCCCCAGCCCTCTGCTGGAAAATGGAGCCGAGCCAGTGCCGGGAGAGCGCGGCCCAGGGACAATCAGTTAATGCCAGCCCCGGATGGCAGAGCTGAGGATCACCTCACACAGCAGCAAACACCACTGCCTGCCACACCACAGCCAGAGACCCTCGCCTGAACCACTCACAAGCCAAAAGCTACTCAGGAGAACAAACTGGCCATGCGTTTGTATTTCCTCTCTGGCCTAGTTCCACACCCGTTCCCATGATCTCGTCTCCAGCTCTTACTCGCTACATTACATTTCATTCCAGACTGATCACTTTTTTACCTTTCAACTAGCAGCTTTGTATCTCCATTTTTAAAATACCTACATTGCAATTGATTTTTCCCAGGAAGTGTATGAATGTAGTCTCCCTCAAAGTATTTTTAGTGGCCTTTCCACACCAATCACAAGGCAAACACCAGAGTTCCTACCAAGTCGTATTTAAATCTTCTGATACGTTCTGCAGCACAACTCCTTGGGACAGACACCAATTGGTTTTGACATACAAGATGCACTATAGAATTACTCAAAGTAAGGAATGAAAATATATAGCATATTTCTTTATACACATGTCTTAAGAGAAATATTTTCAAATTGAACATTTTTTCCTAGAACAAGATATATCAATAGCTGAGTATCAACTATTTTCAAATATTATAGACTCAGAACACAATCTCAGTTACAGATCTTTTCTGGTCAAAATTTGTGATGACTGCAAAGACCTGAACTACAAAATGGCCCTCCCTGATGTGAAACAGTGAACATATTAATAGTTTTCTTCTTTCTTAGAAAGCCTAATAATCCTAACATAACAGGTTAACACAAAGAACTTGCTAATGTGCATAAGTGTGCTGCTAGGAAGTTTACTGGAAGGTATTTCTAAAGTTGCTCAAAACCACACAGCTATGGAGGGTGGCAGATGTAAACGGATAAACCTGCCAGAACTACTTGATAGTGCTGACAAGCAGAACTTACTGTGTCAACATACTGCCCAGTTTAGGGGTGGGGGGAAGAAGAAAAATGACAACCAGAACCTTGGCAGCAAATATTAAACTCTTAATTTGAATTTCATTTTTATCAGTGCAACTAAACAGTCGCCTCCTACCAATACTATGGTTTCAAGATGTCTTTGGCATTTCATTAAGTACAGCAGCAATCAACAGTAACCCAGACTACAGTTTTTAATAAGCAAAATTCAGCAGCTTGTATTAAAGAAAAAAAAAAGGAGCCTAATAGGGAAAAAAAAATACAAGTGTTCTGAGTCTCTGAAATCAGACTGTAATACCAGCTGGTGCTTAGAATAGCCTACGCATTTGCTTTCAGTTGAACATGAAAATACCAGGTTAAATCCACAGAGAAGAAAACAAGTTTCCAATTTACATATTGGCTAATACTTTAGCTTTTTTGAAACCTTAATTTTAAAATCAAAAGAACTTTTCTTTAAAAGCAGTTAGCTATTTTTTCCTTGTGATGAGTAAATATCTGCCAGTTCAATTTGTGACAATTTACAGTCACAATAATAAAGTTCTGTATTCATTAAAGATGTATCTCACTAACCAAACCACAGAAATAAGACCATTTACTGTTGTTTTCACTACTAATTGAAATATACCAAGATTTGTAATGTCTTACATGTAGACAATTCAGAATACTTGTAAATTGAAACACATTTCTCACTCCTAAAAAAATGACTGGGAGCTATTAGCTTTTATGGTGCTGTGCTCTGTGCAACATAGTATTTACAGCAGGCATATTGTGCCTAAAGTGTAATCTTCCTCCAGCCTTCAGTGCTTCAGAGACATTAACCAGCAGCTCACCAGAAGCCACCCCACCTTCATTTAGGGCAGCCAATAAAAAAATTGCAACTCTCCCTTTAAACAGAATGAAGCAGCAAAATGAAATTTCAGGGCTGACTAGAAGATGTCCTCTTTGAATAGGTTCGGAAAGTGAATATATTTTACTTCAACAGTCTCCTAAAATAATGGGGGTGGGGATGCATTTGTTTGATTTCTTTTTTTCACTGTGTTTCTAAAACTAAAGTGTCGATCTAAATGCTATTCTTAACAAACTGATAAGTTAAAGATGTTTGAGAGTTCATATTTCTTGAGAAAACAACTACCTAAAGAGCAAGCCTATATGAATGATTTAACTGTGTTTCAAAACAGAAAATTTTGACTTGTCGGACACCAAAACAGCTAACCTAGAAAAGGTCTGAGATTCACTTCACCTAGTATAGATATAACTGCAAGTGCAAGCTCTGCTTTTTTTCAACTTAAAATGGATTTCACACCATGACAGGTTTCATTCTGCATTAAAATTGCAAATCTTCCATTTGGCCCAGTTTCAGCTGCAATTGATCTGCTTTGTCGTCATAGATTTAAAAAAAAAACCAGTGAAGGGCACTGCAGCTTTAAATATTTCAGAGCTATGTAGCTAGTAAATAGACTCCATTGCAATATGGCTCTGAAGGTCGTGTCCTATTGTCTCTTTTCTCTGCAAATATTCTGAACAGCATAAAATGCTTTATTTTATACAATACTTTCCTGCCATTTCTAAATCATGTCAATTGTATCAGGCATTTCCTTACTGGAAAGGACAGATACGCCACTCTTTCCACACACACCCACGCTGCTTCGAGATGTATTCAAAACGTCCACTGTGAATCTAACAGCAGGGTGGACGTGTTGGATGTACACAGCTTTTCATATGGACGCCTTATGTGAGCAGGCTCCCTGTTAAATCCCACCACAACATAAGGACAATTAGTTATTGCAGTGGTGATAAAATAATTAACTGAATTTCAGGTCAAGAAACATCTTTGGTTAAAATTAACAGCCCAGTTAGAAAACTGAACCAGCAATTTCAACATCTCAGCTTTCTCACATATGGGAGAATAAGAAAAAAAAATTCTAACACAGCACCAAGGGAACACAGTCTGCCGAACCTGTTTTTCATGAAGGCTACTACCTTTCAGATGCTAAAAAAAGAGCAAAAAACAACAACAAAAACGGCCATACACCACATTTAACAACAAGGTACAAGAAAAATTAGATTTTAAACCTCAAGCTAGAACTGGAAATCTTCGTGAATGCACTCCTTAGGTTCAACCCCACTTCTTTCTCATAAGGTGACTATCTGGTGAAAATATGAGTTCTGGAGATGCCACTCAGAACAGTAACACAAAACACAGCCCTATGAAAAATAGAAATCTGTGATAGCTGTCATCATGCAAAAGGTGTGTGTAGTCATTTACCTGAAAAGGCAACAGATTGTTGCCGTTGTCCGTCCTGAACGCGTTGTCTTCCATCCAGGATTTGGGGGTTAAGGGTGCAGCCCGTGGGAACTTCGGAGGGGCAATGACATTGCTGGAGAAGGGTTTTTTAAGGGGTGAAATGGGATTGAGGGGGGAGGGCACGCCGACTCCCACTCCCACGCCAACCCCCACTCCAACTGCCCTTCGAGGGTCCCTACCAGCCTGCAGCCCACCCCAAGGGTTGGAAGGTGTACTCCAAGCCGCGTTTTGATGGTTATTCCAGCTGGAGGAGGAAGAAGAAGAGGCAGAGGAGGAAGACGGTTTGCTGGTCATGATGGGCTGATGGCTGTAAGCAGCATTTCTCTGGGCGAAAGGTGCCTGGTTAGGGCTCACAGGTGACCTCCGCTGCTGCTGCTGCTGCTGAGCTTGCTGCTGCTGCTGCTGATGTTGGTGGTGTTGAGTCTGAGCTAGGCCAATCTGAGGTGAGAAAGTGCCACCAAATACAGGGTTGACATGGTGTGGAAAATTCTGGAAAAGCATTGTCCCATTGACTGGAGTAATCCCTTGGAAAAAGCTATCATCCACCGTGTTTGTGGTCCCCGTAGACCAGGTGCTGCCAAACGAGGGAGACAAGGAGGTGCCGGCTGCAGGTTCTTGTTGAGGCTGGTGAAAGCTCAAGCCAGGCAAAATGGGAGACTCCATCTGCATCTTCTCCTTGCTATTTTGGGAAGGAGCCGATGTGCCGATACTAGTCACTGAACTGTTGTCTTCTGGTTTGGGTGTCTCCGACGAGATGGGTGTAGAGGGGGCTTCTGCTGAGTTTGGATCTTGCTGCTGCTGCTGCTGCCGCTGCTGCTGGGGCTGGGCTTTGCTTTTGTCCATCAGTAAATCATCCTGCATGGTTTGCGCAGCTGAAACAGTAGGGGAAAAAGCCACAAAGACAGATTATTAACATTGTCATTCATACCACAAGCCAGTCTGTTTTAATCATTTGCCGGCCAAAAATCTCGTCCTATTGCTAGTACTATGCTACAGCATATTGCAAGGCAAACCCGTAATCTTCCCCCTCCCCCATTTAGGAATATGTAACCTTTGATCGTGCTAGATTGCCCTTAAAATATTTTTTAAGATGCTTCACCCTTTTTGATGCCTTGTTTCCCTTCAGTCTAAATGAGAGATGTGCTTATAGGGCAGAGATATACAGCAATTTCGCCACGTCTCTTTTCTCTTACACCGGAACTCAGAGCTCTCACCCTGCAATGAGAAACTGATTCTGGTTCCTGTTTTTCCAAGCACCCTCCTCCTCCACCTCCTCCCCCTGGTTATTTGCATACGTCAATAAATACTGCTGCGTCCTTCAGCAAGGTTAAAAAGACACCGGTCTTCGCTCTTCTCCACCCCCTTTTCTATTAGGGGACCTTTAAAGGAGCCGGGTACCGATTTCCCTTAATTACCAAGCAAGCTGGCAGTGATTGGGCTTTATGGGAGCCCAGGCGCGCAGGGACGCGGGCTGATACGGGAGCGGCTCCGCTCGCTGCACAATCGCTTCCTGCCGGCTCCGGCAGCCCGGGCGATGGCACCGCCGGGAAGGGGGGCCGGGGGCGGGGACACTCCGCGTACAAAGCCACCGAGGGGTGTCACATTTGCCTTCGGTGACCTTACGATCTCTCCGCGTAAAACGCTATTTTACATCAAAGCAGTCCTTTACTTGAAGGTACAGCTATCTACTCGCTCTATTTATATACATACCCGCTCTATTTATACACATACATATGAAATCATCGGTGATTTCTCCATTAGAAAACCCTAAGGTCAAAATCAGCAGATCGGGGAGGTATTATTAGACTATGATCTTTCTAATGCTTTCAAATGAAATCTAAAACCAGGAAAAATCGAAATTTTTACACTATAGACATGCTGCATGTTGAAAATCATCTTTATATGCACAAGACAAAGACTAGAGACGCAAATTATTTGCTAAATCAATACATAAGTTTAAACTTCAGAAAGGAAATATATATGGAATGGTTGAGGCTTATATCTGCTAGAAAAGGTGTTCCATATGAAACAGGGCAGATCATATAATTTTATAATTATTTTGAGACCCAATAGTATTAATACAATACAGACATCAATGAACAGCAATTGTATGAAATTACATCAGGAACCTCCACATTTTGCAGGCTTTTCGTCAATTGAGAGATAATTCTAAATCTCAGAAGTATTTTAAATGAGCCCCAAATCACTTTAATTGAGTAATTATACCAAAGATGGCCATCGCTGAATATCTAACTGCATTGCTATTGAGTTAATCATATGACATTTACATTGCATTTTGTAGGATTGTTTTTGTATTGCAACAATGTAAAGCCAAATCAATTAACTGTTTAAGAAAGGTGGCAAAGTGTGAAACTGTCAACACTGTCCTTTCTGACATCAAATGATCCAGGTGTACCTTGCATTTTTTGTTCTTTCCTTTAAATATTTTCTGAGGCATTCACACACATTTTAGTTAAAATGAATTCCAGGAGAGGTTTCTGGTATCTAGTAAGTTCCGGCTAGTGCTGCCCCTGAATTACCAGTTCAGTATGTAAAGGGAGCAGCAAGGCTTCCTGAGCAGACCATGCTGTGAGACCACATGAAGCTCCTAAGGACGGGGTAAACCATTGCATCTGTTCCAGGCAGCGCTGCTGCTGCTGCTGGCAGCGCAGAAAACCTTGCAAGGCGTTTTAAAGCAACACTGCAGTAAAGCACAATACACCAAGCTCTGTCTGTGTAACTTTCCATTAGCTTCACTTCTACCCACATCACTATTACTGCTCAGGCTACATAAAACTACTGATGACTCCACATCAGAGGGAGAAAAGGATTATGTGTATCCCTCTCCCCTGGGTCTGACCTATCAGTATAAAAATACATTTAGAGAGAAAAACATAGCAGCTGAAATGTTAAAATTCTGTCGTCAATAAAGTTATATTTAAATGAGTTAGTCACCAGGTTATCTATAGTGGCTAATACAGCAGTTGCTTCAAATATGTACCTTGACTTAGCTAGCTGGTTTTGAACTTTATCCTAAGGACTGTGATTCATATTCCCTTCCATATTGCTTCTTAAAGGCAAAAATCACTGCACCGTTCAACCCTCTTGTCAAGGTCAAGACCTTCCTTTAATGAATGAAGCCAGTCCAAATGAAAAAACACTGGTTAATAAGTGACTTTGACAGCCAGGCCAGCCACTGCCTAATGTGGGACTAGTATGCAGTACTCTTGATTATTTGGTGTAAGTATCTGTACAAATTTACAATCCAGTACAGGAAAATCTAAATCCCCACAGCAATACCAGATCCATTTGCATGCAGAAACCCACGCAGCCAACACAGAAATGGTTAAGGAACAGTTACCTTTGGATTTTCTGTATTTAAAGATCAACAAAAGGACAGTATATTTATTTTCTTCTTTCAGGTTTGGTATATGTGAATAGTCGACCAGACAGGCAAGAGCACTTTGACAACTGGAAGCTTTCAGCGCATGCTCTCCCAAGGAATCATGGGGTTTGAAGTCTTAGCACAGACAGCATTTCACTGCTGCTTCCTGAAAGGAAGGGAGCTCGACAGGAAAAAAATATGTGCACACTCCCTCTTCCCAGGGAAAACTGCTGCGATCTGAATCATCAGCTCTGAGGAAATATCTGTCAGACTGAGCTGAAAATGACTAACTAAATGTGAGCTTTTAAATAGTCTGATTTAGAAGCCCAGATCAAATAGCCACCTATTCATAACAACTGCTAGACAAAGAAATAGTTCCAGTATTTCCACACTTCCCTTACAAACTCCTAGCATAAGAAATTAATTATAATTAATTATAAGTTCATACCAGCTATAAAGTTTACAGCTATTACAAAGGAAATTCTGCCACGTTGCTTAGCTGAAGAATATATTAAATATATGTGTCATAATATAATTTCTAAATATATTCTGAAACTCAAACACAAATAGGTCAAGTATGAAAATTTAAAAAGAAATCAAAATCAGTACACAGGTGAAAAGTTGCACTATTTGAATAGTTTCCAATTTTCAAGTTACAACTTTTTTATTACTGAGTTGTTACTACACTGAAAATTCCACCAAAAAAAAAAACCAACCAAAAACAACAACAACAACAAAAAGCGGCTGCTCAGAAGAAAATCAAGGTGTGAATGTTACTATTTAACATTCCATCTATTCTGTACATGGTGGTGCCACACTTCACCTCCCTCCCTTTCACTACTATCTACATATCTCCAGCCCTCACATCAATACACAGCCTGACAGGAGTTTCTCTCATAAGATATTAATATAGTGATCATTAATGTAGGTTGGGTAAAATTTTCAGAATTTCATTCACTGGCACTTGGTGCTCTGTTTTGCACTAGTCCATGAATTATTCTGCATATTTATTCTGGGTAATTCATAATACTAATTATTCAGACCAAATAGTAATGCTCATAAGGAAATACATCGTTGAAATGAGAAGTGTGAAAATAACAGTGTTTAATAAAAGTGCAGGCTGATTTTCCAAGGATGAAATATGCACAGCTTTGTGCATGAAAGAGAGATGACTAAAGCTGAAAAAGATAAATTAGGGCAGTTGAAAGTGAGTTGTCCTAACACTTACATCTCTGCTTTCTGCACTCTGGTTATGTTGGACTGGATGGTCTGCCTGCCCTAAATCAACTCTGTAATTAAGAATTTCTCAACACTTGCTCTAACCTGTTTGTGCTACTCTGAATCATTCAAGGCAGCAAAGCTGTTTTCTTACAGCAACAGAAAACACTTAACCCTGTGAACTGTCCCTCCTGTCACAGGGCTGGCTCTAGGCACTCTATGCCCCTCCTTTATGTCCCTATTCACTTGTGGGTTATTGCTTTTCAGGTGATTTTGGGATCCACATGCAAGGGACCGTTTCTGTTGGTTCTTCCCAGGAGACAGTTTCACTTCATAGATCAATCATTAGGATAAGGAAAAGCACTCCAGAACCAAAGAAAATCAAGATATAAAGACAGTTTTTGATCAACTAGCCACTAGAAGGAAACAAATTTTTTTTCTGTTTCTAGCAACCAACTCCCTCATAACTGGAAGTTAAAAGATAGTAATGGCAGCTGAATCAGAACACAGGAGCTTAATTCAATCTGGTATATGAACTACTTGACCTGGGCCAGTTCCAAAGAAACAAATGTAAGAAAGGCCCAAAATAAGCCAAGCTAATTCAATTAACATTGTATAAGGTGTATTTTTATTTTAAGCAATTCATTATGAAGCAATTTAAGCCTCTTTAAGCCTCCTGTGACTCACAAACCATGCTAGCTTTTTTGAGAGAAAGTGACTATTCCAACTAGCTTGAAGGTTAAAATGAAGTGTTACAGTACTGGAAAAACCCCCAAGTTTTATTGTAGAAACATGTTTTTGACTTGTATTAGTTTCACTTTAGACTACTTGAGGGCTACTTGAAAAAGACCTAACTGATCTAGTAATTTAATTTGACATATTACTATCATAGCAGATAACATATGGATTTGCCAAAATATAGAATATTCCTATATTGCCAGGTTACATAGCTTTGTTTTAAACAGCAAATAATTCCCACAGTTTTAATACTGCCAGGTCAGAAGGACCATATTAAGGTACAGCTCCTTCCCTATTTGTCCTCTTTTCCAGGCCTCCCTGGAACAGTCATATATACATACATATTTAATCTACTTCCATGTCATTCTTTCAGTACTTGCTTGTCAACTTCTTTATTAAGCTTAAATCTGTTTAAATTTGTTATCAAACCATTTAGTATTTTTAAAAGTTTATATTTTGTAGTAAGTCCAATAACCAATTTTAGGGCTCTATTTTGAGCCCTCAATAGCTTATATTTGGTGATTTTCATTAAGTTCTGTACTTGCCTTCGACTGCGCAGTTTTACTGAATTTACTTAAAATGGCTGCTACCTGCAGTCAGTGTCTGGGAGCTGAGCCTGGCAAAGCTCCAGCAAGAGCAGCCACTCTCCCTCACTCTGCACTGGCCAAACAGAGCCTGCTCCCAGGGGAGTTCTCTGGGCTCAAATGCAGCCACTCACTGCCAGGTGCAGGTAAGAGATGGCAGAGTGAGGCAGAGTGCAGCCAACATCACAGAAATGGAAGGAAGAAACAAAGAAGGATCTATGGAGGGATGATATAGGGAGCAGTAGTTGAAAAATGAAAACAAAATGCAAGAGGCAATCTGAGATTTACAGTGGAAATTGCCAATGCAAAGAAGGAAGCATAAAGAACAAAAACAACAAAAAAAAAAGAGAGAGAAAAGGGGGATGAGGGAGAGTGAAGGAAGAGATTGTAGGGAGAATAAAAAGCAAGCATTTAAATAGAGCAGCTGCATATCCAGTCTTGTTAAGGAGAATAGAGAAGGATAAAATGACAATTCTTGCTCTGTCTAGGAATAAGGAAGTAGTTTTTGACAAACTTAAGACCAGCTAGTTATATATGTATTTCGGGATCACACTTTGATTCTGGAAGGAGCAGAAAAGGAACATATACCCCAAGCTGGCCAACAGTTTCCTCAAATCAGTTTTTGGATTTCAGAATCTTTATGCTATTTATGGAATGTTCAGGGGTCTACCACTATAGAATGCTTTGGGTTGTAAGGGACCTTCAAAGCTCCTCTAGTCCAACCTCCTTGCAATAAGGGATGTCTTCAACCAGATCAGGTTGCTTAACCTGACCTTAAATGTTTCCAGGCACAAGGAATCCACCCTCTCTCTGGACAACCTGTGCCAGTGCTTTACCACTCTCATAGTAAAAGATGTGTTCCTTATGTTCAATCTAAATCTGCCATCCTTTAGTTTGAAACCACTGAAGCTTGTCCAATTATGCTTTTATGTATCCTATTACATTTTTATTTTTCATTTTTTTATTTTTCATTTTTTGGAAAAAAATTAAATTAAAAAGGTTCAAACCTACCAAGTGTTCACTATTTGATCTGATATTCAAGTTTTGTCCATTCCAGTCTTGTAGAGCAAATTAGCCACCTTTGTTACAGATGGTGGCCTCAAATGGTAGCCAAGTGATCCTGGGTTCTAGCTCCATTTCTCCAGGTAAATATTCTTCACAGCTATTATTAGCCACTATGACATTTATCATAAATGGCAGGCAACCAGCATATCCTTTCAACACCAAAGCAAAAATACAGAAATTGCACAAACCACATAATCCTAGAAATAAAACCAGCTTCCCTCTTGCAATTGTAACACTTGAGAATAAATATAAAAAACCCTAAGCTAGGCTAGCCTAGCTGCTCAATGTACTGGCCAATAGGCAATGAGCTTAATCCAGACCAAGAATAGGAACCAGAAAATCTTGATATCCAATATTGCTCTTACATGCCACGGACAGCTGTAATTGGGACAGTGTGTATTAGGATCTCTTCCAGGAGGTCATGCCCATGTAGTTTAGTCAGCCCACTGTACATCCAACACTCCTCAGCAGTGGTAGCAACACTGAATTTTATGGTCCCAAAAATAAGAGCAAAATACATTTTCTGGGAGAGAATGTCAATGCCTTCTTCCTATCTGTTTCTATACCTCTTGTAAGGAACATTTACAACTCCGTAAATACTTCAGCATTCCTCTTTATGATATTTGTAGCAATTGGAAAATAAACAACACCCTTACTATTATGCACATAATACTGCTTACAAGTCCAAGTACTTTACACACATTTTGACAACACTTTTCTTTCCCCAAAGACTCTCAAAACCCAACTGATTTGTCCCTAGCTAAGGCAGCACAGTCAAAGAATCCAGTATATTCCCTAAACTTGCCTTCCTATTCCATCTGATGTCTGTTGTCACGTACATGCAAAAGCTTGACCTCAGCCAAGAACAGCTCCAGGTTGATGCAGCTGCACAGCTGCACCCCGGGCTTGGCCCTGTAAATTACAACCTTGAACAGCAACTGCAGGGTAATTTACGCAAGGTAGAGGAACTAGTTTCATATAGCAAATAAGCACTATTCTTTAAAAATATAACATGAAAAGGAAAATGAAAAGTTGATTTTTACTAACTAATCTTTCCAAGAGTCTGTCATGTCTCAACAGCCTCTGAAAAACAGGCTATTGCCCTTGCTTCGGGAGCACGACGTGGAGGCAGGAGACAAACACCGACGGTGGAGGTAATTGGAAAGGCAACTTCTTTCCAGATACTATCCACCTCTTTGCTCTAGAAAGGCTCTTCAGCTTCTAAATTTCCACTTTTCCAGATTGTGATGCTCTAAGTTGACTTCTTAACATACAACAAATTCCAAGATCACCTTAGAAGGATTATTTTTTTTCCCATCTGGAAGTACACCAACAAAAAAGAGCTTTGCCATTACCACCGGCCGTGCTATCCCTCACCCCACTTGCACATAGAAACCAGTGGTCACCGGGCCTCCATCGAGCACCAAGTGCCACTTACAAGGGCGCTTGTCCTTGTCATCGACAACACCACCACTGAAACGGATTCATTTCCCTTCGCCGTTCCAGCCACCGCCTTTCTGAGCAGCCCGGTCGGGGCTGGCACCGGACAGGGTCCCCCCGCCCTGAGGGCAGGTCGGGGCCCTGCGGCCGAGCCGAGGCGGGGGCCGCCTGCACCTGTTCGGCAGGGGAGGGAACGGGAGATGCTCCTGCCCGAGGGGGTCCCTGCGGCAGCGGGGAGGGAGCACAGCAGGCGGCCCAGCCTCTCCTTCCTTCCTTCCCTCCCTTCCTCCCTCCACCCGTGAGCGGTCCCGGCCGGCGGCGGGGGGCGGCAGGAGGGGCGGCAGCCGCCGGGCGCGGACCTCCCCCCGCAGACCCCGCTCGGTCACCCCGCCGCGCTCCCGTACCTGCCCCGCGCGCGGAGCCGGGCAGCGACTGCGCGACGGCGGCGGCGAGGAGAGACATGGGCAGGGCAGGGGGAGCGCCCCGCCGGACCTTTAAACCCGCGCCGGCGGCGGGACTACAGCTCCCAGCGGCGGCAGGACTGCGGCGGCACCGCGGCGGGACTACAGCGGGACTACAGCTCCCAGCGCTCCCGGCGCTCCGGGCACGGGCTCGAGCCCTGCCCTTGGCGCAGGCGCGCTGCGGGGCCGGGCGGCGGTGACGGCGGCGCGGTTGCGCTCAGCGCTCGCCGCCTCTCCCCGCGGCGGCCCGGGCGCTCCGTCCTGCCCCGGCCACCGGCCCTGCGCCGCGTCCCGCCTGCCGAACGAGGGAAGGGCCGTCCCGGCCGTCCCGCGGAAGGGCGGATTTGCCGCCCTCCCGTTCGCTCCCCTTTCTCCGCCGCCGCACGCGTGACGCCTTTGTCAGGCTCCGGGCCCTCGGCTGGGCCCGCTCCTCCGCCCGGGGCCATGGCCGAGCAGACGGGCTTGGCGCTGCCGCAGACCATGGACAGGTACGCGGAGGGAACGCTCGGGCTGGGCCTGTGACCCCCTGCGGCGGGTTTGGGATGAGTGTCGCGGGTCCGGTTTCGATTTTTGCCTTCTAAAAGCCTCGGTGGCCTGACTGAAGTGCCAACGCTGTTCAGCAGCGCGTAAAGTACCGCGGGCAGCTGAGGGCCAGGAGGGATCGCTCCCGCAGCCCTCGGCCAACAGGAGCTGCGTGTGTGTGCGTGTGTATATGTGTGTGTGTGTGTGTGTGTGTCCCCGGGCCGGCCGGGGGCTGCGGGAGCCGGGGCTGGGACGGGCCCTGGGCCGGCCGGGGGCTGCGGGAGCCGTCCCTGGGCCCAGCAGAGCCTCCGGGAAGGGAACGCACTGATGTGCGCGTCAAGTGAGGCACCAAAAGATGACCTAAGCATAGCCGGCCTTGTGTGTTTTGTTGCTGGTTTTATGATCGGAAGAAAGCCTTTAATTGCTTTCTGGAGCGCTTATTAAAATTACAACCTTAGGAGTATTATGACTTAAGCATCTGTCTTCGTCTATAATTACTAACTTGTAAATTCTACTTATTATATTTGTTTTCTCTATATATGCTTTTATTTGAATACGTAACCCTTTCATCCTGTTCCATTGAGTGCTTCAGGTTCCTTAAGTGTAATTTCTACTCATCTATGAAGCCCTTGCAATCTATTCCTACAAACAATAAAGCACATTCACAGCCTGTTACTGCAGGAATTGTAATAGCCTGGTATCTCAGAAGGTGGAGATCCAGAAGCAGTCAGGCTTCTGTCGATGAACCTGTCACGTTTTCATCATAAGGAATCAAAAAGAGCCCTGGTGGTTTTGTCCTTTCCAGGTCGCCTCTAAGGAAATAGTGTTTAATGAAATACAGCCTGTCATCAGGCAGGTGATGGAAATACAAACTATGGGAGGCAGGGGTGGAACTTGTGCAGCCTGGAAGGTGGGAATGAGAAGTTCCAGTTTGATATAGAAAGAGGATAAAGGTGATTTGGGGAGGGAAAGTTTGTGTTCTAGAAAAACTGAAAAGGTAAGAGATGACAAGTGGATTATTTATGTTATAAAAGTATTGCTGAATCAACTCCTCTTAAACTAAAAAAAAAAAACCAAAAACACACAAAAGCATAAAAACACCAACAAAACAACAAACTTTCATCTGCATCCTGAGTTTTGTGGTCTAGTAATATTTAGAGTCCAAGGAAGCCATAATACTCTCTGTGGCTGCCCTGATGCCCATGGCTATTGTCCTGGTTCTGAAGTCCTGGTTCACCCTGTTGGGAAGTGGCTGTGAGGTTGTGTTTATAATCTTTGTTGTGACCAACAGTTGAATTAAACAGTTAATTAAAAAGAGAAAGGGAAATTAGTTATCTGGTTGCCAAACCAGTTTACTGTTCTTCAGTTGTTACCTGTAATAGAGATGTGGGCTTTGATGTACATTTAATATTCTTGTATTCTTTAAAGTTTGTCAAATTATAATTTGTGTCTCTGGCTCTTTTTAAAGACTTTTCCTGGTATGCTTAGAGTAGCTTGATATGTAAAACAATTGGACAGCAGGGAAAGAATTTGAAGTACCTAAGTAGCATAAAAGGAGGTGTGATATGCAAAATCTTAACCAGTGATTGCAAATGATTATAGCTTAACACAAAATGCATACTTTAAAATGAAATACAGATCTTTTACTGAAGGATGCAGAAAACAGCTTTCCAGTGAAGATGACTTTCATTTGGATTCTAATAGTTGGGGAAGGGGAAAAGAAGGGTTTTCTTCTGTTTCCAGTGCCTAGATGGCCACCAAGAGTGGTGTCATGCTGTTGTATCAGGAATTAGGTGTTGCTGTAGGTCTGAGTGCATGCACTGCTTTGTGAACAAGGGTCAGAGCTCCCAGAGCAAGTTCTTTGATTCTCTGTTTGTGAGAGGGAACAGCTGGATTCTTCTCTTGACTCTTAGATTCTGTACCTGTATGATTACAGGTTTATTTCCTTAGTAAAGTTGGGTTTCTCTAGTGCAAGGACTGACTTGATAGCATCACCACATTCTTGCCTGGGATTCTTCTTTCTTTGATGTATTTTGTGCTCCATCCTTTATTTGCCTGCATAATTCAGTCTAGGAAGCAACCCATGGATTTGTAAGGAAGGTAAATAGCTGTTAAAATGTAAGGAGTCAGTTACTCAAAATTTCTACCTAAGGATTTTATACTTACCTGGAAGATTGGCTGTAGCATAAATACAAGAGGCATGACAGTGAAGTGACTCTACATTGTGGATTGTCTCATCTGCAGCTTTTAGGAAACTAATCCATATGATTGGCATCATCTTTTCTAGCCTGAAAATTGGAATTTCCATCCCTCTTGTAATTTTTTTTCTTCTCTTTCATGTTCACATAACAGTTCCAGATAATAATTCTTGAAATGCTGTCCTTTTCTGCAAGCAGAAATCTTTTCAGTCTGTGGTAAAACCCCATATTTCTGGACTAATGCATACACTTTTAAGGCAGGTATTAGTAATCTGGCTAAATGCTGAGATTTTATTATTATTTCATTATTTTAATGCCTTTGTTCATGTTAGTTTAATGCATAAATTACAGAATTATAGTAATCTTCGTTAAAACTTGAAATTATGTGGCAGTGGGTTTTTTATGTGCTGCTAATGTGAGCTGTAATGCTAAAATGTACTCATATTTTAAGCTTTATTCTCTTGACTTCAGTTGGATTGTGTGTGGATTGCTCTTGCACTTGGTTATGCCAGTGAATGGCTGGGGTTCTGTTTTTCCAAGCATATGCTGTGGCAGTGATTTGTGGTATTTCATGTACTACCCAGATTAAAGACACTGCTCCCTTCTGTCCGTGTATTTGCCACCATGGCCAGAAGGTGCTCACCGTTACTTCAGGCTGTAGAGGTGTTAGTCAACATTTGATGGATAATCTCTCAAAGGCTTGTGCAGGTACCTGCTGAAGAATCAACACAGTGATCATTTTAGCATGGTTTAGTTTTTGAATTAGCGTTCTTAATTTTCTGACTCGGTGGTAGTTGCTCAGTTGTGGTGAATATCCTTGGTAAAAACTGGAGCAAGATGATGTGGCTTTAAGTCTCTGCCATTCCCTATTCAAAGGAGATGAGAGCTGAAATTGCAGGTAGACTTTAAAAGCAATTAAACAATAAATTGTAGTTTGCTTTAGAAATTGCTCTTACTATCTAGAGGGGAGTGCTGTTGCAATTAAATTTTCTCTTTCCAGATCACTGATTTATTGGGAAAATGCTAGCAATTGTAGTTCAAAAATTGCAAAATAGTGTTGGATTTTCTATTTCAGTTTTTGAAATGTCATCTGATTCCATAGTAATTTTCTTTTTTTTTTTTTTCCAAGAATAAAGAATATGTATGGTATTGTACATGACTTTCAGTTTCTCTTTCCATTCCAGTCACCATTTGTGGTGGTGTTTGTGTTGAGATCAGTTCATTTCCTTCCTTCTTTGAAAGTGCAGGCACTGTTTTAGTTTTATTTGCACAGTTAATTGTTGATACTTTAGTAAGCTAATACAGGGTTTTGGATTATGACCCTGATGCTGCAATCTCAGTAGTGTAATTGGTGCAGGGTGGTCCTTGATTGAAGATGTTTATTCTGAACATCTTAGACTTGTACTGGATGTTGTGCTCTGATTTCTCTCACTGAGGGAAGTTGACACACGAGTGACTCTTTCTAGGAGTGGAGTTCCCAGATAAGATAATGCAGAGTAATAAGCAACATAAAACACAGTATGGGATTTATGTATTATCTTTATTGTTTACAGAATGCCATCTCTGCAGTTACTCAGTCTGTTTGTTCTACTCCTGCTGATTAAGCACGTCTCTTTTCCTTGTCCTACCTCAAGTAATTCTTTTCTTTCTTCACAACAGAGTTAAACTGCTTTGAGAGAGATCTTCCTAACTTCTGGCTGAAGTCTCTCAGTGTCTCGCAGTACCTGGCTTTCTGTTCTTCCTTGAGAGTGGGTTAGAAGGAAAGGCTGTGTGAGAGTAGAGAATGGACTGTGCTGAGTTCATCTCCCCCAAGGAAACAAGGAGTCTGTTTTTCCCTGTCCTTAGCCCAACTGTTTGAAAGATGATGTTGATACAGGATGGAAAAAGCAAAATCACACCTATCTTGGAGAGTGGGTTTCAAGAAAGAAAGTTTGAAACAGTAATAGCTTTATAATATCTTGGTTTTCTCATTACTGCTTCATCCCAGGTACATCCCTTAGTATTTTGCTTCACTTTATCCTGAAAGTTTTATGCAGATTGACTTTTTCCTGTGTCATACCAGTGAAGATGATTAATGGAGACTTGATGCACACCTGTACATTGACTTTTGCCCATGGGAAATATACAGGTGTCAGCATGTTGTTTATAAACTGCCTTAACCTTTTGACTCTTGTCTAATGTATGTTATTTTTCTATCTCTGTCTCTTTTGATATGCTTAGGAACAAATGGACGTGTTTTAGTCGTTGCTTAACAATTAACTTCTCCCTGCAGACAGTAGGTAATTATTCTTCCTATTTAAGTGTGAAGAAACTCCTGAGAGAAAACTTACAATTTTTTGTACTCAAACTCTTGGCATCCCATGTATTATGAAGGCATTCAGATAATATTTTCATTTGTTACATTCACTTTATCTAAAAAGGCTGTACAAACTCCTGTTTATTGATCTCTTCCATATAAAAGTGCTCAGACTCTGTAATAGTGCTTAAAGTTTTAATGGTTTCCTTTGCCATGGTGTCTGTGAGTGCTCACTGAAATGGAAACTTCTGACAGGTAATGCAAATGTGTTGAATAAATATATGTATAATAATTTACAGACAAATATCAAAAGGTTAAGATATCAATTTTGCAACAACTTCTTAAAGTAATCCTTAAAGTGGTAATAAATATGCCAGCTGTTTTAGGCGTGTTTGGTGCTTTTGGCATCTCAACCTGCTTATGGCCTTTCTGCATTGCAAAGAGGGTGGAAAATTCCTGGTGTGAAAATAAGTGCTTTCTCATGAACATTTTTGCTTTCCCCTCAGCAGCAGAATGGGCCAAAGTACTGGATCTTTATAGGATATAAATACCTACCTTTATCAAAAGAGTGTGTGACTTGCTCATGTTTTTACTGGCATTTGTAGTTTACCACAAGTAGCAAATTCATTGCCAGTGCAAAAGAATAAGAGGAGTCAGTCTGAAGTGGTTAAAGCAAACTGCATCTGGCTGATGTTTCTAAATGAAACTGTTGAGATTACATAAGTTGGTGAAGGGGCTGGAGCATGTGACTTACTAGAAAAAGCTGGAGGAGCTAAGCCTGTCTGGAGAAGGGGTGGCTTGGGAGGCCTGATGACCTTCTGCCTGGCAAGGAGGCTGTTCAGGACACGGACTGTGGAGGTTGTGCAGGATGGTGAGAGTCAGCTGGGAATTTGAACAGAAGTTTTCAGCATGTGGGGATGGCAATGATGCAGTTGAGCTTGGGAACAAGTTCCCAGTGCAGATGTGGATCTTGGCCCACGGGGCTTTTCAGGACCCAGCTGGAGAATGCTCTGCTGTCTGCTCTGAATTTGGTGTTGATTCTGTCCTGGGCAGGAGGTCTGACAAGATCTCCTGTGGCCCCTTCCAAGCTGTAATTCTGTGATACCAGGTCTGGATGCAATCCCAGTTTAAGGGAAAACAGCACAGCAGCATTTGCACTGCAGAACTCAAGCACAGGGGAGGTACAGCCCACTGGCACCTTCTAGCAAATCTGCACTTGGTCTTTTTTAGCACCAGCTCTGAAATTTTTACCTAAAAGTTGAGATAACTTCCTCTCTAGTTGGATTGGGAATTTGCTTTTTTCTCTTGAGAATTTTTGCTCCTGTCATGTTAATGCTAATATGAGTGCTTTTTGTCAAAAATTTCTAAAACTGAATGGAAGTGCTTATGCTCAGGATTTTTGTGTGATGTTCTGGGGGAAGGATTAGACACTCCCTGCCTAACGCTACTCTAGGATAAGAAAACTTAAAATCAAAATATCCACTTCTAAATGCTGCTTTAAAAAAATGCAGTGAAGTTATATTAAATCAGGAGCTAGCTGTTCATTTGTTTCTAAGTTAACCTAAAAATTAAAATGGCCTGCTGTATAATAGTTTCCCCTATAACAAGTAAATACCAGTTGATTTAAGGGCTATCCAGGGAATCCTTGTATGTGCTTATGTTTGGAAACAACTTTCACAGAAACCAACTTTTTGGATAAGTGTTGTTAGTGTTTCTAGGTTTTCAGGTGATTGCTGATGGAAAGTATGGACTGTTTAGTTCTCAGTTTATGTATCTCTGCCTGTTTCCTCCTGTGACCATGCAGCTCTTCTTCAATGTGCACATAGTAAAAGAAACTGCTAAAGCAGTGGGAAGATGGTAAATAAAAGAGTTGTCATGGACAAGAGGGGCTGGCATTCAGTGCTATTTTTTTTAAGCCATGTTGATATAATTAATTATTTCTTCACATTCTAAAAAAGACAAGACCTTCTATTTTAAACCTGCTGTGTGGTCATTATGTACCTTCCAGATCTCTTCTCATTTGTTTCTTCTAAGTGCTCCTGGAATGTGAATATTTTTGTTTAGAAGTGGATATTTTTTATTGGCCTGAAATGTGCCAACATTTAGTTAGCTTTCTGTGAGGATGTAATTGCAGCAGCCCGTGTGCAGGGTGCTTGTGACTGTTCTGCTGGTGAGTCACGCACTCAGTTGCACAGCTTGTCCAGGAGAGTCACTTCAGTGTTGCCATCAGACACCTTGCACTTTTGTTCACATTTATTCAGAGTAAAGACATTTCCAAATTTTCAATGTCTGCCACATTTCATAGGTGTTTTTTGTTGTTCTTGAGGTATTAACATCCCAAGAATTTATCTTGTTGGCATTTAAATTTTTTTGTAATTTTTAGGTCAGAAATTGTTCCAATTTTTATTATTAGGATTATATAAGATGACTGACTTAAGTAGAGCTTTTTGGTTTGTTCTCTTATACTGTAAATTTTCTGGTAAAAAATAGAAATTATAAACTGAGAATAACTTGAGTAATATCTGTCATAAACTCTTGAGTTCAAAGCAATTTGCTTGCTTTGGAGTTGGAGGACTACACTTCCTTTTTTTTTTTCCTTCTCTTTTCTTTGGAAGAACTCAACAGGAAGATTGCTTACCCTGTATGGTCAGTTGAACCATGAAACTCTCTAGGAATACATAAAAAACATCAAACTTCTATTTCTCAGGTACTGTCCCTCAAAATTGAATGTAGAGCAAGGAACCATGTTTAGTTTCTAACAGATGTCTATGCTAATGGATTTACTTCTGTAAGTAAAGCTGCTGTGCCTAAAGATCCATTTGTACTTCTGCATTAACTGACTGGGAATGGCTGCAGGAGATTGAGCTCCCATGATACAGACTCAGTGAATAACTTTGTGTTTCTTTCCATTTGCTCATCACAGCAACAGCTGAATGTCAGGGTGGTTACAGTTTTAGGCAGGTCAGCCTTGGTCTGTGCTGTTTGTAGGTCGCTCCTGGTATTTGGAGCATCTGTCATCCATTCTGTACATGTAGCACCTGATGCAATCCCTTCCCTTTTCCCCCAGTGCAAAATAGCATTGTTGGTTATAGAAACTACATATTTTTGTCTCCATTTGGAGTCTGGTCATCTTAGAGGTAATTAATAAGTAATTAAAATGTTTAAGTCACATTCAAGGAAGTAACTTTAAATAGCCTCTAATGCATAATTTCCTAGTTGCTTCACATCTCCTGTGTTTGTGATTATTGACAGATTTGTCAAACAAGGCATGAGAAAATGTTTTCCCTATATTGTATCATGCTGTCTGCACTATAAAAAAACCATTAAATATTTAAAGCATTAACTTAATGCTATTAGAATTCTTCACTATTTGCTATGTATGTACTTGACTACATGTCAACTTTCTGTTCAAGGCATGTTTCCATTTTGGAAGTAAATTGTTTTGTGTGTGTATATGTGGTTCTTTGTTTAGGTTTTGTTTGGTTGGTTTTTCTTTTTCCACTTAGTTTTAGTCACTTTTGTTTTCCTTCCTAGGCTGGTGAGAATCAGTGTTACCCACCCCAGCAGGCACTCAGTAGCTTAAATTGTTAGTTGTAGGCCAAGCTGCTAATATACATTAATAAGAGTTCAGTTAGAAAAATGTATAATGTTTTAGTAATAAAGTGCTTGTTGTACAAGTTGTTGTTTTTCCTGATTTGTCCTTTGTGCACGTGTAGAAGGGCCCCAGTTTTCCTCCCTTACTTAGGAAGTAAAACAAATATTTCTAACATCAAAATTCATTGCATATTTCAAGGCCGATAGCAAGGCCACCAAGCTTTGATTTCTCACCTTTTCCTTTTAAAAAAGTGAGAGTACAGTAATATTAAAACCTTTAAGATAACTGGATTTTGGAGACTTTGTGAAAGGAACGTGTGAATAACTGGTTGCAAAAATTTAATTTATTCAGAATGAAAGCTAATTTGTTTTACTGACAGTCTAGATTTTGGCAAACTAGAGACCAAAACACAAGATAGCTAGATCTGAGGAGGGATTCCTTATTCTAAGCTGGCTAGAAGCAAAGACCATAAAACAATAAGGCCAATTTTAAGCACAGTAGGTGATGCCTGGCAGTCAAAGGTGTATTTTTATCCACAAGCTAGAAAGCAGCCAGCAGGATTTGGGAAACTGTCTTTACTTGTATCTCTGCCTTTATATAGTGCAGTGAACTCTAGTGTGAAGTATTTCCCCTTGATTTAAGCTGTAATTAAGAATATAATAAAGCTTGAACTGAACTTCTGATAATCAGTAGATCTTTCTGGTGCAGTTTCTAGTTAATTATTCTGTGGGGTTTTAATGGGTTTGTTTACTGAGTTTCAGTTATCCACATGCTTTTAATAAAGCTTTTTAAAATCTAGTTTATAGGATGTCATCCTGAGGTTAGAGGAAGTCAGAGCCTGTATATAAATACCACTTGTGTGACCGTGTGTTCACACCAACATTCGCTTGATTTTCTGTACTTGAGCTGTTTCTGTTGAAAGCATTGCTTTTGTAGTAAAGTGTCTTTACTGTTCTATCTGGGCTCTTAACAATATCTCCTTTACTCAGCTTTGCAGGCTATCCCTGATGACTAGGCAGAGCAGAATTGGGTCTATGGTCAGATGACTTTCAGGACTTGCTTTGAGAATTTTAGACTTTGTTTCAAAGTGCCAGCATGTTTTCTGGCTGAGTGAGACAGGCTGGCATATGGCTGCTGTGCCGGGCTGCCTTAAAAGCACCCTCTGAAGTCCCCAAGGAGCATCCAAGACCACTATTTTTGCACCAGTGTCTGTTCTTCACTCAGTGTATTTCCCTTGTGTGTTTTTCCTGTTAAGATAGTGGAAGGGTGTTTGGAGTTTGATAGGCAGGTGTTGGATTGAAGAATAAAGTATTTTTTTGTGTGTTTGATGGCTGGGAAAATACTGGGGAAAGAGCAGTGTTCCATCCTACAGGTGGGTTCATCTCTTCTGGCACTTCATCTCCTCTGTGAACATTTCTCAGGTTATTCCTTTGTAGCCTTTATCAGGGATTTGTAGGCTGGGCTTACATTCTCTTGTGACCATGCAGTGTGCCTCTAGCACAAGATCTTATTGCTGCTGGTTCTTCACACTCTGGAGGAGGAAATGCTTAGTGGTAGCATTTGCAATGAGGTGTTTCTCTTGCTTTTTGAAAGAACAGTTTGCTGTCCCCCTGCTGAAATTCCAACCAGCTCCAACGCAGCCTAATGCTGGTAACTCCATTTTTCTGACATCCTAGTCTTCCAACTTAAACATGATCTTGTAGTGCTTAGAGTGTAGCTGGCAAGTTTAGTGTAAAGCTTATCCCTGTTCATCATCCAAGATATTTTACCTGTTGACATAGACTATGCATAAAAAGTTGTTATAGAAGCTCATGAAAAATTGCCTTTTCCAAACAGCAGACTTGTGGGTCATCCTTTAGAACAGTGCCTTTTTTATGGCTAGTGATTGGAATGCTTTTGGTCATTTCTTTCAAGGTGCCTTTTCACCCCTCACTGACTTGGCTCTCTGTGCTACTGTTGTTATCAGTTGTGTTTCAGCCTTTTCACTTTCTTCTTTTTGGATGTGAAATTCAATTGCAATAAGCTGCTCTGACACCTTGTGTTTAGCAGGACAAGGATGATTTACTCTTGCAGCAAGATATCAGCAAATTCCTGCCACTTTAAGGAACAGAGCTTTATGATTTTAGAGAAATGCAGAAAATGTTTTGTTTTGTGAATGCACTGCAATGAGAGGGAAAATGTGTTTCTAGCTCATGATTCTAGAGCACATCATGCATGTTCAAATTTGCATTTCCCACGGTAAGAGTTAGATCTAAAAGTCAAATAGGGCTTTCTATTCTGAGAAGTTTTCTGGTATTACTGATCCTTCATATTTGTATGCCACTGAACATAAGGGGGAAAATTCCAAGATGTTTCCATTCCTACTTCAGTACTGAATATTTGAAACCAGATCATAAAACAGCTGTACTGTCCCAGTCTATCCAGTCATCTTCCATTAAGTGTTGTGGATACAAGGATACCTGCTGGGCTTTTGGGGCTTTTTTGTGTTGCTTTACACAGTCATGCCTGCTTGAAAACAAAACTGTTTCATGATGGATTCAGCTTTCACAAATTGAGTCAGATTTGATTTAAATAACATGAATTAAACACTGTTTTCCCTCCCATCCAAGACTGGTTTTGGAAAAAAGTAACCTCTAGAAGGGGTGTAGCTCAATAAAAAGCAGAGCAGTCTAGGTATGTCTGATCCTGGAGGTCTCAGGGATGTGTTGGAGCTGCAGCTCCAAGCAGGTACCAGAGAGAGAAGCTCCTTACTGGTAAGAAACTTGTGCTTTGGAGGAACCTGGTTTTAGGCAGGCCTTGGTTTCTTAGTCATGTAACATTTGGAGTGTAGGATCTCTAATCTTCTATACAGCTTTCTCCCCAACTGCTTTGCTCTTAATACAAGCAGTGCCCTGAAAAGAGTTGGCTTTGTTAGAGGGAAAAAAAAAAACAGATCCAAAAAATGCTTTATTCTCAGGGTCAGAATAGAATTTTTGAGACAGGAAAGCTTCATCTGCTGGGGAGCTGAATCTAAAAGGCATTTGTAACCCTATATTCAGAGCTGCAATAGTGATATGGTCTGGAGTTTTGTATGTTTTGTTTTGATTTTTTTTTTTGAGCCAAGGAAGTGTGGAAAAATATATTGGTGTTATTGATTTGGCAATGTAGAAAGTCATCAAGGAAAAGGGTTCGAGTTTCTGTCAGAAACAATGCTTTGTTCCACCTTTTCAGCCCTTTCTATTTCAGGTTATCTGAGTAGCAGCCTGATTCAGTGGTAAGAATCAAGGTCATATTTTATTCAGTACAAGAAAATGGAAAATCTGGCAAGAGCCTAGATACCTGTTTTGAAATGGTTTTATTTAGTCCTTTCTGCTACAGCTGCTGTCAATGGAAAGAGATAAAGCTGATGACAGTATACAGGGAATTTACTGTTCATTATTCATGACTTGCTGAAGGTTTAAGTCTGTGAAGGATTTTGTTACTCATTTCATAGGTCTTTCAGGTTTTCAAGCATGATTGGCTGGCAAGAAGCAATTAAAGAAAAGGTGCATATTTTTCTTGACTTACTAACCTTGACAGAGAACTTGAGAACAGAATTCAATCTATAACCATTGTCACGGACAAATTCAGTTAAAATTGCAATGTAGCAAGATTATGTTCATGCTTAAATCTGTCATTATTTGAATAAACTCTAGACTTGCATTTTGTGATGGTATCCTTAGACCTAACTAGCTCTGTTGTGAAGCCTTTAATTTATAAATAAAAATCTGAATTACAAATTCAGTGCAGTTGTAGATTTAAATAGGATATGGAATGAGTGAGTGAATGTTTACCTGTAATGCAGAAAAAAACTTCTGAAGAGGAACAATTATCAGTAGTGTTGTGTGGTATTATTTGTTGTTAAAGTAAATTTGGGGATTCTTAATGTAAATAAGTCAGCCTTTGATTTTACCTTCCCATTAAGATGAATGGAAGAAACTACAGTTCTGATTCCAGATGTCATCAACTGAAAAGCTCTAGTTTTAGATCACCACACTTTAAATTTACATCTGTACCAACGATAATGTGTTCTGTAATTAAAAGTGGACATTACAGGTTCATTTTATGGATTGTTCAGTATTAAATTGCTTTCTCTCTGGTCTTCCCTGGAATCTGAATCTCAGATTGTATTCCCTTTTACAAGTATGCCAGTTGTATGTATGCCTTTTACAATGTGCTCAATTATATTCCCTTTTTACAAGTAAAAAATTGCTCCAGGTTGCCTTCTGCTCTGACACACTTGCAGCTTTTTCAACATACTTCTACTACTGTAGATGTTAAAAATATTTCATGCTTTAAAGAATGGCTTGCAAGTACTTGATAGGCACAGGCATTTCTATTAGAAAAGCATGGCTATTCTTCTGTAAAGGAACACTTTCAATTTACAAATAGAATACTACCCAAAACAGCGAGGTCTTAAAAGCAAAGCTGTTAGACAACAATATTTTTCATGTCATGAAGTTGGAGCTGGACAAAATTAAATTTCCCATTGCAAATTCCCCCTTCCTTTTCCTCAGAGGAGTTAAACAAAAGCAAAAGTGAGAGGAAAAGCATTGTGAGCACTGTAATATCCTGGCATAGAATCTACAATCATTATTCTCAAATAATAAAGTTGTTTTGTTTACCAGAGTCAGAGCATTTCTCAGTTTCTTCTTCCTCAGTTACTGTGTTACTGTCTGTTACTCATTACAGATAAGAAACCTTTTAGTGTTTTGTCTTAATGTTGCTACACAAGTTGTTAAGAGAACAAAACTTCATCAAAATTGTGATGTTAAACTTCAGTTTGGTCACAGTGTCTAATTAGATTGTGTCTTGGAGGTTGAATTATAAGGAGGCTGTTGCTGTGCTCCTTTATAAGGGTTTAACTATGATTGTAGTGACTTGCATAAAATATTTTTTTTAAAATCAGACCATTATAAATATATATAAATAAAAATGTAGAGTAATATTCTTATTTTGCTAGATTCTGGTTTATTATGTAAACTTCAGTATCTTCAGTATGGGAATTAGCAAATTGTTTCACAGTAAAAATTACTGGCTGAACATATCTGATATTTTCCTAGTTTAGATCCATATTTTGCTTTGTCTTATAAGTTGGCCAAAAGTCTGGCCTAATCATCAGACCAGATATCTGGGAGTTCCTGGTTCTGTGCTCACTTCAGGTGAGGTTGTATAGACTGTCAGTCCTGTGTTTTCTCCTTACAGATTAATATATTTGAATTTTTATGCCCACATAATTGTCAAAAGCAGAAATTTCCTCCTCTACTGGTCCAATAGTATTCTTGAAGTACTTTGTAATTTAATTTATATTGTACAAAGTCAACTTGTTTGAACTAAACATTTTTTCCAAGAGAGCAAATGAATTTGATATAATTGTTTAGAGTTTTTTGTGGTATATTGTATCATTTGTGTTGTTTTATTATTTAAGTGGATTGGACTTAGTTTCCCAAGTAACAGACTACAGTATTGATCTTATATTTTTAAAATTAAAAAAACTTACCAAAATGTTGTAGAAGGAGATGATAAAACATTAAAAAATATGGATTTTCCATATGTTGAATTATTCAAAGGTTGGACTATAGTCTCAGTGCTTTTTAATCATAAATTATCTAAATTTTAATTAATAATTCAGAATGTATAAAGCAGTTGTTTAGCTATCTGAAAAGTTATGCTTATTATGTTGATTTTATAGCAAAACCGGTACAAAATACTTACACTTCTGGTGATTAAGAGTGAAGTAATAACCCTCATCTCCTCTAGATGCACATTTTCTCAAGCTGTATGCTTTCACATGTGAATGTTTATTTTTAGCATGTAAAAGTAGCAGCAAACAGCTTTGTTTTTCCTTCCTGTGCTTGCAGGAGCTGCTGGGTTTGCTTTGCTACGGACGAGGATGATCGGACAGCAGAGTGGGTGCGGCCCTGCCGCTGCAGGGGCTCCACCAAATGGGTGCATCAGACCTGTCTGCAGCGCTGGGTGGATGAGAAGCAGAGAGGAAACAGCACTGCCAGAGTTGCTTGTCCTCAGTGCAATGCAGAGTATTTAATAGTATTTCCAAAGCTAGGTAAGATACTCATCATTTCAATTATTGCTTATTTATTTGTTCTTGCCTTCCTTTGTTTTCCCCTTTCTTGTGCTCGGAGCACCACTTCTGTTGGAAACTTGTCTATTCCCTTTCCCAGACAGAAAGAAATAACTTTATATTCTGCTTGCATCCTATTTGGTGGCTTAGTTAAATACCTTCTAAAACTTTTGGATCTATTCCACTTAGGTATATAGATAAATCTTGTGATTGACCTGCAGTTATTTCCTGGCTGATGGGATTGTTTTTCTTGTTGAGCAGAAGGTGACTTCTTTCAGCAGTTGCCACACAGCACATAAACACATCCTTTTTTTGACTCAGCTTGCAGAGACACTTATCAGAGGAAATTCAGAGGAGAATTTCCTAAGCAGCATGTGGCATTACTGGAAAAACATACTTTCACTTTGGTCAGGAGGTGTTTCTGAGACAATATTGCCCTGTGATCACGAGGCAGAATATTTATGATTGCTGGTACTGCTGTAGCTCTGTTTGTCAAGGTCAAAAAAAAAAGTTGGACATGGTCTCCCAGAGTCCCTTACTTGAGTAGCCAAGTAGGATAATGCACAGTATGTTACATTTATTTAAATTAGCAGTGCTTGCTGTTATTTCAGCCCTCCTTTGCCCATGTGTTCTATCGGATATATTAAGCAAACCAAGAAAATGAAATGTTGCCATGGAAACCTAAATTTTGTTTAAAAGTAAAACTGATTGTTAGAGAAAGGGTGATGTAGTAATTGAGTGCAGGCATTCAGAGGATTTTAAAGAAGATTTTTTTAAAGTATCTTACTTCTGTAATGAAAGAGCTGAAAATAACTCACTGTCAGTTCTTTGGGAGAGGACCTCTTTCTTAGTAGCTTAAGGGCTGATGAAATTAAGGTGTCAAGGGAATTTTGAGTGATGACATTTACTTCCATGATAGAACACTGAGTAATGGGAAAGAAAATATACACAACAATATTGCATTGTTGATATAAAAGATACATAAACCCTTATGAAACTTACTACAAGTTATTCATATAACAGCCACACTTTGGCTTTGCTGAATAGAAGGCATCAAACAATAACATTTACAATTGGCTTTGGGAAGAAAACTGGGTTTCCATCTGGACACAGAACGCACCACGAAACTTTCCACTGTTTGAAATTCTTGTTTGTGTCTTTACTGATGAAATTGTAATGTGAGATGTGTTTGCATTTTATTTTGACAATGGCGAAAATGGGTGGCAACTATAATTTGGACAGGATACATTAACATAACAGGCATTTTCATTTGTTCCTGCAGTTTGTGGCAAACTGTATTTGAAAGGTTAGATTCCAATATTCCTGCATTCTGAAGATGGCCTAAAATTTTTGCATGGCATTGTTCAGTTCTTGCATGCAGGTATATGAGACTCCCTTCATGTATTTTGATGTGTTTTTCCTCATAATACCATCTTCTATTTTTAAAGATAAGGGCATAAAAATTCAGACCTGTCTAAAAGTACACAAGACATTGGTAGTAGAGCGGGGAAATTAATCTGGGTCCATGGAACATCAGCCATGACCTTGAAGTGCCTTAAACAACTGAGCCAGTCTTGCCCTTATGTAACTCTTTCTAGTAACCCAAAGCTGTTCCAGCACAATTCAACTACAAGTCAGTCAGGGTCACACCAGGCAGAGTAAGGACAGTAAGAATTTTCCAAGAAGCCTTGGAACACTTCTTTTGAAGACAGTGTTTGTCATACCCTTCCCTGAGGCATCACAGTTCAGAAACTTACTTACTTTTAAGACTTCCCTTAATGTACTACTGGAAACTTTTTTCTAAAAATTCTGTGAAAGGATACCCTCATCACAAAATTTAATTTATGGTTGTAGTTTAGAAGTAATATCAACTTGAGGAGACATCAGTGAATATAAGTAACGGTGGGTGTTTCTTTGTATATTTACTAGTTCAAAGCAACCTCTCATGAAATATCTCAAAATCAGAATTCCATTTTAGATTTGATACTGCCTATCAGTTCTGGTGATTGGTGATAATTATGTTCCTGTGAGCTGTTTTCTGCTCTTCCAAGTACTTTCACTAAATAGAAAAAATATTGTTACCACTTTGAACCAAAGAATCTCTTAGATAATTATTTCAGTTTAATAAAAAGAAAACATTTTGGCAGAAAAAAACTCTTTAAAGCATGATCTATTTTTCAAAATAAAAAATATTTTTGTTTCATATTTCCTTCTTTAATTTGAGTATCAGTGATATTTATTTTTCTGTTTCTTCCTCCTTACCATCTTAAAAAGCAAAACTAGTTTTGTCCTCCTTTCTCACTACTTCCTTCCTAAGGCCTAATTAAAAGATTGTTTCAATAATTTTTTTCTAGTATTTTCTCAAGATTCAATACCTGATTCTCTAGCCAGGTTTCTCTTAATGATAAGTATCAGTAGGTGTAATTTGTTAGTACTTGTGTTATAAGGCAACCTTCAGTGTCATTTGAGTCTCCTGTCTTCAAACATAAGTTTTCAAAATGGTAAAACCAAACAACTTTTTCAGTGCCTCTGGGAAACAGTCAAGATGTGTAAACTACTGTGCATTTAGTACTTGCAGTTATGACCTTGTTGCTACTTCCAGCATACTGATAGACATCTCAGCACCTTCTTAAGTGTGTTCTGGAAAGTCAAACACAACTATTAAGAGTTGAACTGGATGTTCCTGTTGCCTTTTTTCCACCAGCTGACTTGAGCTGAGTGGAACTGGGGTTTTTGAAAGCATTCTCAGTAGAGCTGTTCTCTAGAAAAAGAACTAACTAAGTCATGAAATGGGAGTCACAATTTTGTCACTGTGGGTAAACTTTGAGAGACATGGAGGATTAGTAACTTGAGGAATGCCTGTAGGCTGGTTTTGAGAATTTTCACTGATTTTGGTAGGAAAAAGTAAGAAGGAGCTCACAGGAATTGCTCATGCATATGAGCTGTGGGAGGACAGTCTGTATGTAGAATTTGTTGACAAATACAAAAGTAATGTGGATTATGGTGCTGATGGTTTTCATTTCCATGTATACATTTCAGTGTTCTGGCTTTTGCCTCACTCATACTCTTGCAGTCCCTCAAAGAAAAGATGCAGGCATTGCCCTTGTTTACCTCACCAAAGGTAGTCAGGGTATTTATTGTCTTGCCCTGTGTAAGTCTGGAAAGTGCAGTTGTGCATAGACAGAACAATGAACCTATTCATGTGTTGTTGTCAAAGGCACTGAATAACCTGCATAGGAGTATTTTTTTCCTCCAGTGTTTTGAGAGGTGATCATTTAAACATACTGAATGCAGCTTCTTCCAGTGGAAGGAATCTTTTGTATTAACTGCTGCTTTTTACTACATAGCAGGATAGTTTAGTGACAGAATTTTCAGGTGAAGTTGTCAAAGATAAGGACATGAAGTACATTACAACAAATCGGTATTTTTTCCTTTAGAAAACTAAAATATCTAACAAATAAAAAAGGCACTAAGCCTAAAGTGGTTTGTACAAAAGAACAATTCTTACTCAACACAAAGGAAGCTAATCACTGGGTAAATTAGTGCTTTAAGCAGTGTATCAATCTCCTGGAAGAATGAAATGGTAGGTAGGCAGAAGTTACAAGTGTAGCTTAATAGCTTTTTAATTATATATTATATTATATATATTCACTTAAACAGCACGTGTGGTATGTCAGACTTGCACTTTGCCTCGTTTGTTCTTTCTTATTGGTGATAGATGCTGACTTTTCTACAGTATGCTTTTATCTGTGTGTATCTATATATATATATCTCTCTTGAAACCTTACTTTTCCTTTATCATAGGTCCAGTTGTTTACGTTTTGGATCTTGCAGATCGCCTGATCTCAAAGGCATGTCCCTTTGCTGCAGCTGGAATCATGGTGGGCTCCATATACTGGACAGCCGTTACGTACGGGGCGGTGACGGTCATGCAGGTACAGCTTCCCTCTCCTGCCTCCCCTGAGAGCAAAGGCACTCTGACTCCTCTTTGCTTGGCTTCAAACGTGCTTAGCTGCTTTCAGTGCAGTTACCAGTCAATTCAAGATGGGTTTTCATGTTTAACCGGCCATAGTTTATAACTGCAAGTCTGCCTGTTGGGCATGGTTCAGTCTGCAGCTGACAAACTGCACTGCTGCTCTAGCTGGCTGCCCTGTGTATGGCAGACTGGTGAACACAATTCTGTTCTCATGGGAAAAGGTGCCATTACCACCTAGCTGCCAATAATGAGTATCTTCAGTAAAGACAGGAGATGTAATCTTTTCTTTTACTTGGAGAAAAACTTTGCTAGTAACATTCAAAGTGTTGAAATTGAAAGATGGTAAACTATTTTCTGGATATTGTGATTTTTTTTTTAATTGTATAAAGGAAAATACATGCTCTGAATGATGCAATTCATTCATAAACAAGAAATACAAAACACTGCAAATTAATGTTTTAATTACTTCAGACTGTACGATTAGTTGAAAGGGGAAAAATAGTTTTCCTGCTTCTGTTCTTGTGAACTTACTATTTAAATAGAAAAGTAATGTTGACAGGTGGTACCCTGTTACCTATGGAAAGACTTGGTAATGGTGATTCTAGTTCAACCACAGACCAGAGTTTGCAGAGATTGTACAATCAGAAGCACTTCCTTACTCTTTCAGTTGTTGATTCCTATCTAAAGTCTATAACCTGGGTTTTGCCTGAAGGCATAAAAGTATTTCTGATGCTAATTCAGCTGTAGATAGAATTAACAAGCCAATATGTTAATAAATACCTCTCTACACAGTTCTAATTTTAAATATACAACGTGGTTCTTCTCTCATAAGTCATTTGGCACTAGTCCTTGAGATGTGTGGTACTGCCCTGCCCTGTGAAGATGGTGTGCTGTTTTGGTTCAGGCTCTGAGTGATCTGAAAGCAGAAATGGAGCCCAAATGAGTGGGTGCAGTTTCCCTGTACCAGTGTGGCCAAGGGTCAGCAGCTGCATAGGTGATGTGCAATGGCTTTCAGTGCCCCCTCCATTCCAGAGGGTGAGTCTGTGTATTACAGAGTGGTGCAATTAAGTATTTTTTCATTGCATATTTCGTTGTTGTGGCTCCAACAGGAGCATTACAACCATCTGTAATACAGCGAGGCTTTGGAAATGCATCAGTCCTTTTCTCCTTGCTCACTGCTACATTGATCTTCTTTTTCTGTAGGAAATTGTGACCTTTTTAGCTGCCCTAGAGCTCTGCAGCCAGATGGAAAAATAAATGCTTTGTTCTGAAGTTGTTTTGCTTTTGAAGTGAGGATCTGTGTAAACATTAGTTTAGGCAGCTGGTCAAATCCCAGATATGAAGAATCAGCTATTTTCATGATTTAATGTTTTGATTGTATGGATGGCATGCTGGGCAAGACAGTAATTTAGTTTTGCTTGTAGAGGAGCAGACTGAGTGGGTAGTAGAGGGAAACTGTTCCAACCCTTTTGCCACCCCAGCCTTGCTAGGTTTAATGCAGTTTTTCTCCTGATGTATTTCAGACTCTTTTCCCTTGTTGAAGGGCCAGAGAGAAGCACAGAAGCTATTTTTAGACTTCAGGTGCAGAAAAATATATCCAGAATTGACATTGTGGTAGCTAAGTCACTAACAAGTCAGATGGAGTTACTGAAAGCAGAGAAATACAATAATCTGAAGCAGAAAGAGACAAGATACTGATGCATTTTTGATGGACAATGGCTATAAGGAGAAAAAGGATAGTGTCAGACTTCACAGCTTGAGTAGAAGATACTGAAGAAGCTGGAAGACAAACGCTGAATGTTTTTTCAGGAATAATCTGTTGGCAGCAGCAATATTGGTTATGCCTGTTTTTAGAGGCTGTGGTATATAACACAGCTTCCTGTTCTGGAGGTGTAACATGGATTGCTTTTCAGAGCAAGGCAAAAGTGTACAGTTGGAAGGTACTGTGGTGCATTACTGTAGCTTCTTCCCTGTGTCCTACCTATTCCAGAAGTACTGGGTTTGTTATTTTCCTTTTTTACAATTTTGCTGTTGTTTCATGTTCTTACCTTCTAATTCTAATTTTTGTGCAATTGAAGACTTGATAAGTTATTGTACTTGTGGGGAAAACAAGAAGTCAATGGAAACACATGAGAAAATCCAGTGCCTGACAAACATAATTATTATTTTAGTGTTTTTAGTCCTACCAGATTCTTACAGAAAAAGTCATGAAAGAGCCTGTTCTTCCTGGAAGCAATTCAAGGACTATATTAGCATTTATACTGATTAAATTGAGACAAATCTAGAGGATATGTACCACTCTAATGTAATTTTTTATCCTCAGTCCTATTGGATTTATTTAAAATTAAAGCAATGTACTTTTTAAAAGACATAAGGAACTGTTCTGTTGCAGTTGTAACATCTGCATTTTATAAATGGAAAAATCTGATTAATTTTTTTATATATCAGCAGAAAGGTACAGACACAGCAGTAATAATGATCTTTTCAAATCTTTGAACTAACTACATATGAAAATAAGGTACATGTGAAGATATGCTGCTATTTCCACTACAGTTGAAAATAATGTTCATCTTCCTGCATTGTGCAGAGAAACAATAGTTAAATACTGTGATCTCTGTTGTGTAAGGTATTCCTAAAAACCACAAAATATGGATAAAAACATCCTGAGGTACCTACTATCAATTTATCCTATGAACAGTAGTGTCTGATCAGTTTCTGAGTGTAGAATTAATTGTTATAAAACTGTAAATTCTTAAATGCCTTTTGGAAAGCTTGCTGTATTATTAGTGTTTCAGATGTTAAGGCTTTTACTCACACAGAAACACATGAAACCTTTCTTGAGATGGTCGGGAATTCTGTTACAGCTCTCTGCAGTAATAATGGTTTGCAAAACAGGGCTGCTAGCTCACCTGCATTATCCTCTATAAGCAACCAAGGATACAAAGAGAAAACAGTGTAAATTAGGTAAAACAGTGTTCTTTTTTTCTTTAACTTAAAACACGTGGGCAGCTTCAAACAAACTCAATTTTTTAAGTTACATTTTTGTTCATTTGTACATTGTAACATTGTTGTGGCCTTTGTTATATTTGTCAACTATATGCATATTTTCTAGGTTGTGGGTCACAAAGAAGGTCTTGATGTGATGGAGAGAGCTGATCCTTTATTCCTTTTGATTGGCCTTCCCACTATCCCAGTCATGCTGATACTGGGCAAGATGATCCGTTGGGAGGACTATGTGCTCAGACTGTGGCGCAAATACTCCAATAAACTACAAATTTTGAACAGCATATTTCCAGGTAATGTGATTCAATTAAAAAAGAAATGCCAAGATTGAACTTCTGCCTTTAGGAGATGGGGATAGGCAAGTAGTTTTTGCTATTTTTAGGTAGAGTTGATTAACACTTTTCCTCTAATTCATGGTCATTCTGTTTAGATTGTGTTTGTGTAATATGTCCTGAGATGGGTGTGGCAGGAGTAGCAGGAGCATGGTTTCAGTTCAGGCTTTAAACAAAACAAGCTACTACAAGTCATGGGTCTTACTTGAAAGTAAAACTGCAGTCGTTGAATGGAAACAGAATATTCACTGAGAAGAGGGATAGTTGTCACAAAGCAGTTGGCTGTAGATTTGTACTGGAGTGGGGAGTGGGCAGTAATGCACTTTCTGTGTTCTTTTTGGAGGCAGTATAGGCCATGTAACCTTTTCTTCTCCCTTCAGGCATTGGATGTCCTGTTCCTCGTATCCCAGCAGAGGCCAACCCCCTGGCAGATCACGTCTCTGCCACACGGATTCTGTGTGGAGCTCTAGTTTTCCCTACTATTGCCACAATAGTTGGCAAGCTGATGTTCAGCAGTGTTAACTCAAATTTACAAAGGACAATCTTGGTAAGATTCAATACTCTCTTTCATAAATTATTATACGAGAGGAATATGAAGGGTTGTGAAGGAGGGAGGCAAAGGAAAAAGGAGCACAAATTGATCTGGAATTTTCAGAACAGTATTTGATTAAAGGAAGGGTTTTCTTAAGGTTGCCTGTCTTAGCAGTGGACAAACATCATGTGTGTGAAAGACTCTTTATGACTGAAACTAATCTTAGTTCATGACAAGGATGAAAGTTTTATCTGGCACTATAGTAGAGCAGGCCTTAGCAGTAATTAATGCTGACAGTGAAGATGAGGAGCCAGCATCTTTTAAGAGCAGTCTCTGTAAGGGAAGACTGGGATTTATATTATAAACCTTTTCATATTAGCTTTTGTTTACTGATTTGGAGAGAAACTCTTTGTTTCTTATTTTAATAAGGAGAGCAAAATTAACTCTCCATAGAGTTCATATGGAGAGGGAATGGCAATCTCTTGCTTTGTGAATAACCTCTCTGGTTGCAGCCTTTCAAGGACAAGTACACTGAGTTTGGTAATATGGAATCCCTGCTCATCTGACTGTCACCACAGCCCGTTTTCAATTCCTGCATGTTTGTGCACCCCTCTCTTTTATGCAGATCAAACAGTGATATTGCAAATGTTCATGCAAACTAAAAGCTTCTTGGTGTCTCATTTTGAAGACTTAGATAAACATATTGTAAAGCTTTCTAGAGGGAAAAAAGGTTGTTTTACAAAAATAGATTTTATTTTACTCCCACTTTTGGCAAGTGCCATTTTTCACAGTCTAGTTATAGAATGGTTATCAGTACTATTCCTTGTGCCTTGTATAGTATACATTCAGAGAAGGGAGGAAAGCAGATACATATCTGCATTTGCTTTGTTATTGAAATAAGATTTTGATTTTTAAAATTTAGAATACTGGTGAGACTTCCAAGGAAATAAAATCTTTTATAGATTCAGTCTGTAATCCCTTTAAGTAACGTTAACCTCTGTAATAGTGCATTGTGACAGAAAACTTTGACATACTCATTTGAAACTGTACTAATTAGTTAATCTTTAGAAGAAAATACCATATGTATAGAAAACAAATCTTCTCTGACTGGAAATTTTTAAGAATATTTGCAGTGATATGACACTGAACTGTGCAGGTTTTCAAAATATCTTTTTATTTCAGGGTGGAATTGCTTTTGTTGCTATAAAAGGAGCTTTTAAGGTTTACTTCAAGCAGCAGCAATATTTGCGCCAAGCTCACCGCAAAATTTTAAATTATCCTGAACAAGAAGGAGCGTAAGGCTGTAACCTCCAGATGTCACAGAGTCTCACCTAACAGGTTTCCATGTTGTATTGGTTCCATTGTTATTGCACAGTAGTGGAAAATTGTGATAAGTTGCTGCTCCTCTATTTTTTTTTTCCTTTAAATACAATAAAGCACTGTCTTGTGGCAGGGTAAATCCTTTCAGCAACCACTGAACCTAAGAATGTGATTTGGCTTTCATTATTTTTTGGGTATTTCTGTTGGGCAATAGGCTTTTGAATTATTTTCTTTGAGCCAATATACTGAATGGAAAAAAAAAAAGAATCAACTACAGAACATTTTAAGTGTAGTTAGGTAGGCTATATCCAAATGTCTTTTCTCTAGGTGATTTTGTACCCACGCTGTCATTCAGTTTAGCATTTCACACAATGAAGGGAGATTGCTTTAGAAGGGGAGTGTGAGTCATTACCAAGGAGAAATAATTTTCCTTGAGTTTTGCTGGTATCAAACAGGGAGTGTGAAATACTCAAATGACAGAGAAAGCAGAAGATAGATCACTCTCTGCAGGACTTGGATGTCAGCTTTAACCACCTAAGTATTAGGTGTTAAAATTAGCATGGCTTTCAGGTGACTATTTTACTACTGGTAATTTTCAGTGTCCTGTTGTATCTTCTGCAGTGCCTAGTGTAATTTTCTCATGGCTTTACTGGTTTGTAACTGGTGCTGGATTGCATTTTTTCCTCCAGTTAAAATAATTACAAGGGGGAAATAAATTTCACTTGCTTATTTTGTAGTTAAGTATTAGAACACTTGTTTAATTTCCATATTCCTTTATGTTGTGTAAATACCCATAGAAGCCTGTGAGAAAGCAGCATTGAACACTAAAGCTCCATGTGAAGTGCCAGCAGGGCATCCCCTGAAGCAGCCAGAGCCGAGAGTGTAACTCAGCTCTGCTCAGGACTGGGCTCTGCTGGCAGTGCTGCCTGCAGGGGGCTGACACTGCACTCTGGGTACCTGAGCTGGGCATCCTGCACAGGGTCCTGGGCTTAAGGTAAACGGGCTCCAGTTTGTAAAGGACTACAGGATAAATCTTCAATGTGTCATAAAGTTTATTTATACAGTAAGCTTTACTGTTCCCATATGTCTAAAGTAGTCAGTTGAGGGAGACATTAGCACTTCCATTATTTGACGTATTTCTAAATCTAATTTCACCAGAAATTGATTGTTTTGTGAAGTTAAATTCTGACAAACATAATTTGAATATTGCATATTCATACCAGACCTAATCTGGATTTCGTATTTGAAGTTCTTTCTTAAAAACAATTTCTTTGTTTTTCTCCGAGTTTTCTCTTGTTCATATTAGTATGTCAAATGCATGAAGAATAGCTTAAAAATACTTGAGTGGAATTATTCATTAGTAAATATTTCTTTTCACCAGAAATGAAGTAAATGCAGAATGGACTTCCTATTTGACTGCAATAATGTATGTTAGGAGAAATTCAAAGTAAGGTACCTTTTCTATAGTATGTTTATCTTAATTACCAAGATGTAATATTTTAAAACTGTACAAAAGTGTATATAAAGGCCAGTTAGTATTAAAAACCTATACAGGTGTTAAAAATTATACACTCAATCAATATCAAATACTTTTGAGGCTCTTGCTGTAATGGAAGAATTACTATAACCTTGTAAGTCTGCTAATTATATTTGTCTTAGTAGGCTCACTTTTATATAAAACCTAAACTGAGTAGCAGCCTCTGAAAGTTGCTACACTCTGTAAGATAGTCTTGAAACAATATAATATGTATTTCTTACAGAATTCCTCGTTTCAAGAAAACAGCTTTTCAGTGGTCTTCACTGTATATATTTCCAAGCAATTTATTACTGTTTTTTAAAGTCTCATGGAAAGAATTGAATGATGCAAATTAGTGGGTTTGAAACTTGTTTAATGGAAAAGCTCATTGTCTCCTCTGGAAGTTAAAGCTATTGTAAAAATACAATTATAAAATACTGTATGGACTGTAAGATGATTTCACATGAGTGGTTAAAGGTCATTAATCTGTAAATCTTGTTTTTAAGTATTGAAAATTATAGTTATGTTGAATTAGGTTGAATAAATATTTTTTACACTCCTTAGTGTACTTGTCAGTTGAACAAAAACTTCTGAAGGGAAAGTGTTTTGTTTTAATGCATACCTAAAGATTTATATATTTAATTTTGAGTTGATGGACTTCATCTTTGTGATGAAGAAAGAATTACTTTAAGACTCAAGTCTGACATCACTTTTTTTTTCCTTCTCTGTAGTGATGAATAAATGATATAGGGGAATGTGTTTCTTAAACATTTAAAGCAAAAGAACTGTTGTAATATGGGCAACTTCCAGTGCCACAGAACTGTGGGGAAGTGACTGTGTATCTTTGGGCTGGCTGATGTGCAGCGTTGATTTGGGCAATAGATGAATCCCTCCTCATCAAGAAAGATAATACTGGCTGAAGGAATTGTATTTTTCACTGATAGCCAATTTATGTCCCATTGCTTTCAGGACAGGGACTATGAAATGTTGTCTGGCATTTCTCAGTACACCCTTACAAGTAACGTGGTTTCTCTTAGACTGCCATTACATGGACATAAGGGCACAAATTACCTGCACTGTGATTGGGTAATGCACAGAAGGTGCTTCTCCCCTTCTCTCTAAGATAGACAAATCCAGATAGGCTTTATCAATTGATTTCAAGGCTTACTCAAGAGCTTGAGTGACACAGCTCACTCTCCAGAAGGGCAGCTCCCAGTACACATGCACAAAGTGTGCTCTGCACAGGGGGATGAACTACCCATTGGGCCATGGCTCCTAGGCCTTCAGAAGGTTTGCAGACCTGTGGCCTCTTTTTCCATTCTTGCCAGTTGCTTGTTCACATGCTCTGGATATTTTATTGCTTTTGCTCTGCTGAATATTGTGAGCATAAAGCAGTTATTTCTGGGTACTGTACTGAGTTGTTGAGTAGAAAAATTCCATTCCAGAACCACTAAAAGCAAACATGAGACATGACTTGAAACTGCCTCAACCAAACAACTCAGCAGCACCTGTCAAAACATATCGTGCAGGCATCTCATTTAATGCTGGATGACTACGCCGTGGAAAAGCAATTGCCTAAGCAGTGGTCCTCCATAGGAAGTACTGTGCTTTTAAAATAAAAAATAAAAGCAATTCCTGGCTTCAGACCACTCTGTGGTAGAGCATGCACAGCTTGATGTTTGGGGTGTTTAGTGTTTTTCAATCGCTCCTCTGCTCTTACTACAACTCAGTAACACTTGGCTGCAGTTTAATGGGAGCTGATAAAGGAACACACTGCTCTGAGTATTTACTGCAGGTTTAAGGATGTTTTGTCAGCTTTTGTCATTTCTCTGACATGAGTCACTACAAGAAGCTACCTCTGAAAAAGCCTCCCCTTCCTAATTTTCTAAATACTTCTCATGCACACAAGATAGAATGTATAAAAATAGAATTAAAACATTTTTAGTTTGATGAAAAGCAAGAATGATTTTTGGGGTTTTTCTCTGCAGCAAAATGGTGGCTGGTTCAGAACTGTTTGACTAGCTTGATGGAAGAAAGTCTCTACCACATTACCTCTCTGGCACAGTTCTAGGTTAACCTAGATCATTCCCTTGGGCAGTTCAGAGTTTGTTACTAATCATAGTTTGCTGCATTTCTGTTGCTTTATTCTGTTTCAAGCAAGACCACAGTGCAGGAGGAAAGTCCTGCTTATCCAATATGTTTGTACTTCAGGTTCAGGGGCTTTGTGTATTTTATTTTATTAATCCAAGACAGATGCTGGTTAAGTATAGATAAAATATTACAATAACTGCCTCTGGATCCAGAGCACTGCACTACCTCTGTGGAATGCAAGGTACATGGTGAAAGGCATTTGGGGTAGGTGGATGTGTGTAGGAATAAAAACAGAAATAGAAGAAAATGCCATTTTGACATACAGAATCTGAGACTTAGACCCAATTCCTTTAGCATGAAGCTATGAAAGGCTAGTGGGATTTCTTGTAACCAAAGACAAGAGCAATTCTTTTGGAATTGCTGAGAGGAGCATAGAAAATTGGTGGTAACCTATAAAAATATTTCAGTTTGAATTTCATTAAACAAAGATTTCAGGTTTTAAATTTTTTGGCACCTTTTAAATGCAAAACGGTTGTTACTGTGTTCTTGTGTTGGTTTCTTTTGAAAAAGCAAATGGCATCTTCTAACAGCAGGATTCTCTACCCCAGCATGTTTTTAAATTTCAAGGTAATGTGAAAAAGAAAGTGCTTTCCACTTAGCATAAATTCTGTACTGGGGAATATAACTGACCTTCCCCCATTACCAAGCCCCAAGTGTGTCCTACTGCAGACACAGAATTGTGCTATGGATTTATGCTACACAGCACCTTACTTATAATTAGGCTGCTTTTCCCATCTCATTTCAAAGATTAATTAAAATGCAGATAAAATTAAAGAGTAAATTCACAAGTGATTTCCAAAGTATGGCTGCTTCCATTTCTTTTTTCAGCTTTAGATCCTTTTTTAACGCAGATTTTTTTTTTCCTTTCTAAAGGGGCACAAAAGTACTAAGACTCATTACATCCATTTATTATATTTTTTTTGAAGTACAGGTACAACATTTACATAGGGGTACTGTATGCCAAATGACAGAAAATCTGTGTATTTCCTGAGCCTTGAGGCCAGAAGCTCTCTGGGTGGTCAGAGTGAGTGACCATAGATAGTCTATAACATTCCCCAGCATTTCAGTTCTCACTGGGCTAAATGACACACACTGTGTGTTGAAATCCCTTTATGTAACACTGAAGAGTAGAATTATTAGCAGCCCACAGAAATATTTTGCCCTAATCTACAGATTAGGACCAAGAAAAACTAAACCAGCTTTACTAATAGCATCTGGGGAAACATTTTAGTGCTGATTCCAGCAGCAGATGATGGAAGTTGCCCCACATGTCAGGGAAATCATTTTGTCTCTTCAAAAATCTGAGCAGCACGGGGCATGAGTCTTGAGTCCATGCCTTGCAAGGATCATGGGGCTTCTTGTGCTGAGCTCTCTGTGCCTTGGTCTTTTCAACCATGTACCAAGATGGGAATAAACCTCTGCCTTGCAGATAATGGAACTACAGAATATTCTTAGAAAAGGAAACAAGAGTGCCAAAGCCTCCCAAAACTCTGTGAGGTGCATATAGTAACTCAATTTACTGGCTTCTTATTTCAAAATGATGGCCCAGTCCTTTTTTATTGCATCTGGCATTCAGATGTTACATAAGGAACTATTTGCAAACCTCCAGCTGACAAGCAGAAGGTGTCTTTCATGGTTATCTTCTTTTTCCTTGTTACCACATTAATTAACTCCCATAAACCTCCCTTAGACTGTCTCATTATTGAGGAGTACATCCATTTATGGCATCCACATATGAAGAGCTTAAAAAAAGTAATAAAAAAAATCATGCTGTATAATAAGCTGGACACCTTCAAAAGCCTGTTAGACTGTCAGATTTAGGAACCTCATTACAGGGTAATCAGCTGCATCTGGATAGTCCTCACGAGCAAATTAACAAAGCTTTTTTAAAAGTAGTGCTTACGATGAATTCATCCCTTTTGGCAGCTGCACAGTCATCATCTGGGAAGTAATGTAATCCTTTCCTTGCACCTTGTGAATGGCCTCCACTGAGCCAATGTTAAAACACATGGCAGACCTGTGAACAGGACCAGGAGAAATGGAGGATTTCTGCATCAGCCATGATGTGCAGCTTGGAGGGTGATTTTAGTTTTGGGTTGGTGCTTTTCTGTTTTTAAAACAACAAGGCTTTTCATATTGCACACCCCAGGAGAGGCACAAAAGGCATAAGCAAGCTGAATTGATCAGCATGTGGCAGTTCTGCTCCAGTCAAAAAGCAAATAAATATGCTGAAACATAACAAGGGTAAGTCAAATCTACACCACAATCTGCTCATGGTAGGCAGACTCCAGAAGTGTATTTTTGCATTGTAACGTGTCTTGTATTCTAAAAGCAAATTCTTTTCTTATGATTGCATTTTTGAGATGTAATTAGATGGCTTCAAAATATGCTTTTTTTTCTGTAACAACTCTTTTTTGAAAGTCGAGTATCTTTTTTTACTAATTGACTTATGGAGGAACAGAATAGTATTGCCATCAAAATACAGTAACAACACTTGATGTTCCCTGTCCAGTAGGTAAGGAAGCAGAGGGAGAGACTGTACAATGAAATTAAATTCTAATATGTATTAACAGGTGAATTTGGTGCTGTCTTGAGTACTGCATTTTCGTCTTTAAAAATCTATTTGCATTTTAAAAAATTACCACTTAATCAGTATTAGATAAACCACGACCCCCATGCTCACACACACACACAAACCCTGCCTTTTTGTTCAAAACTGATGCCAAACCAAAAGTGAGACCCAGAATGGGACCCAGGTGCCTTGGCCATGCTGCCCTTGCAGTTCTGCTCTCTTCACCTTTTTGGGTCCCACTGGCTGAGGAAGCAGCACTGCTGCACAGCAGGAGCTTGGGAAGAACCACTTGGGACAAAATCTGCAGGTGACTCAAGTGTAGGAGGTGATTGCTGCAGGCAGGACTGCAGGGCCACTTCAGCTGCACAATTTGGTTTCTCAGTCCCAGAAGTCCTACAGAATCCCTCTTCCATCTACTGAAACAAAGCAACCACCTGTCAACATAAGCTCTCAATCACAGAGGACTGGGATTCTTCCAGCACCTCTGACAAATCTATCACAGCTGGATGTTGTTGCAGATAAAATTTCAGCTGGTTTAAGGTGCAGTTACACAGCTTAGGAATGATGTCTCCTGGACAAGCAGATGCACAAACAGTAATTGTGACTGTATGAGCCATGGATGGATATGCCACCTGATGCTTCAAATCCTACTGCACCTTGCCCATTGCTACTTTGCACATGATTGCTGGATGCTGTTGGGAATCTCTGGGGTGAGACCCTGATGCTGCAGCCTCTGGGCTCAGTTTCCTGGCCAGGAAGCAGCTGCAGTGCCCAGCAGTGCCCCTGCCCTGCAGCCAGACTGCCCCTGCCCAGCAGTCAGCGGCACCAAGGGCACGGGGAGCCATGGCTGTACCGGGGGAGCAGAACTGAAATGCAACCAGCTGAGCTGGCTGGTGCTTGCTTTGAATGGGGCTAAGACTGATCTGACCTATGGAACAAACTTCATGTTTAAAAAATCCTCTAGTGGTGCATTATAAGGCTCTGACACCAGTGCAGACAGACCACAGTACAACTTTACAGAAGCCAGTTTGGCCTCAGAGTGTGCAGAGTAACAAAAGATGGAAATGAGAGGGTTGTGGCAGAATTCTGGAACTGTAACAACTGCTTGGAAAAAAGAGATTCGGATTTCATCTAATGTCTAGAACAAGATTATCCCTCCTTATCACAGCAATGTAAGCCTAGAGCAGATGCTGGAATTCAGAATTCTGCACCAGCTGAAAGCAGATCTAGGTCCCCAGCAGGTAAAATGCTGGACTTGCCAGCACTGTTTTCTTTTTCTGGCTTCTGCTGCTCCTGCCAGTAGCTGCAGTAGTGCTGGAAAGTTATTTGAAAAGGTCAGAGATAAAGATAGTTGGATGTGGATTTGCAATCCTGAACACATGCGGTATCTGAGAAGATGATCTGATCTCATATTCTGGTTCAGTCCTTTTATAGTTAATCTCCCCATTTTCCAACTGTGTAGGAATTGTACATTTTGGCTAATCCTCATATGCCTCTGGTGGTTGGAGTTTTTTCCATTGACAGCAGTTCATCAGTACAGCTAAACAAAATCACTGTAAGCTGTCAAACAGAAGACAAATGAGAGCTTAGAAAATAGAATACTCGCTGAACTGAGACAACACTTCAGCGCCGACAATGGTGATGGCAGGGGAGAGAGACTATCCAGTTATAATTGCCAATTTAGCAACAGCTGAGCCTGTACTTATCTGCATTAGTACTTCTGCTAAATTCATGATGTTTTTGTCCTGTGCTAAGCCTTGACGTTAGCAGACACAATGCAAATGCAGTGTGCCAGGGATAACTCCTCTCTCAAAAGCAGCAGGATGTTGTTAGTCTGAGGGCTAACTCCTAAGGGAAGGGCTCTTTTTTCCCTTATGTGGGCACCTGCTGTTGAGCTGAGCTTTTTTCAATCTGCTTGCAAGCCTCAAGGTGATGAGCATGCACTGTTTTCTTCAGATATTTGTTCTAGCCTTCACCTTTCTCTGTAAGCCCAAAATATGAATTCATTGGTTTAAACTTGCATTTCAGCTGTTATTTGTCTCAGTAACAGCTATGTTTGGATTGTACATCATAAATCCAGCATTCTGTTTTATCATGAAGGGAGTGCCACCAAACACTGGTGGCTTATTCTGCCAAGGATAGGTGATTTGTGGGAGGTAATTACTGTTTAGCCTCTTGATATGCTCTCTAACCAAACCATGCTTCAAATTAATGAAGTGTTAAAAGAATATATTAAAATATCCTATATAAAATATAGGATATATTTTATATATAAAATACAAAAATCTAAAAGCCCATTTCTCAGAAATGAATTTTGCTCCAATTCACCAATGGGCAGATGAGTGGAGTAGCAAAACATGTGCCTGCCCTTTTAAATGAAGAATGGCATCTCAGGGAAATTTATATGGCAGCAATCATCCTCATAATTAAAAATAGTCATCAGCTGTAATATTAGGTGCATTGATGATGTGAGTATGCAACATGGCAAACCTAAATCAGAATGAGAATACAAAATCCTGAAATTAAAATTCAACTGTTCAAGAATAGGAGACAGCAAAAAGCAGAGTAAGAAACAAATTTTTCCACCTTTCCTGTACAGGCATCCATATCCTGCTGTCTATTTTGGGACAGGAACCTTCTAACAGTCTTCTAACCCCCATGACATGCAGGAGGAAATGTGTCCTTTCTCCAAGCTGGCAGTTATTTTAGTCCCATAAATAGCTTGCTGTAAATCATGCCACAGAACAATAAAATTGCAGGGATGACACAAAAATTAGCTATATGATACAGAAAAGCAGAGAAATTTGTCTTCAGCTGAAATCTGAAATGTTGCAAACCTATGTAGCACATCCTAAGAGGCTTTGACAGGCCTCTCATCAGCTCAGCAGTAATTTCCTTTCCCACCATGTATTCTGTAAGTCATGGCTGCAGGCCCTTCCTGTTTCAGTATGGGGAGCACGTTTGGTTTGCAGGGTGGATGTGAGGCAGACCATGTGAAAGGGTCACTGTGGTCTGAAGCATTAATATTTGCTGCAGCTTTGACCAGGTGACTGCACTGGAGCTCACGTGCTGGCAGCACAGTCTGTCAAAGGCTGACTCAGGCAGCTGCCTAGTCCAGCGTCAAAAGCAGCTGTTTGTGTACAGATTGCACTCTCATATTGCAAAGTCATACAAATCCGTGCCATAATCGTGTCCAGGATTGCAAATAGGGCTGTACATTCATGGCTAATGCTGTTACTCATGGAACTGCTACTGGAAAATTTAAGGAGACTTCAGATTTACATGGCTGAATTTAAAAGTGAATGAAGAAAGATGCTGAAACAACAGATTCATCTACTCTTTTCATACTGTGTGTAACATCATATTAGGCTTCCCATAAATCTGCAAGGGCAGGGGCATGGTGGGTACCGATGGTTGGTACTGTCCTTCCTAGCAGGAGCTGTTTGAGTTGTCCATTGCCAGGTCCTGGCTGAGGCCCAGTAATGTGAGGTGGGTGGCTGGGAAGGAGGGTGCAGACACGCCTGATCCTCCCCATGCAGCATGAGACTGATGCAGTCACTCATGAAACCACCCTTCAGACTCACCCCTTCTCACCATTTCCTTTGCTGCCAGATTTAGATTATTTATTACAGCTCTGTGAGTGTGAATCTGACCTGTTTGCCATGACAGGCTGTAGCAGAGAAGGTCAGAACACAGCTGAGCAAGGGAGCTTGAGTTTTCTCAGTCTTGCTCTTTAAGATGCAAGTAACATCACTTCAGACTTGCATCTGGGTAGTCAGCAGGGATAAGTGCAGGTCTAAGGCCATTCAAGCTGACAAATCTCTGACTCATCTCTCCTCTCTACTGGGGTGATACACTTGGCCTATTACTGAGGCCTTTGAAATAGAAACGGACAAAGGAAAGACAAAAGGGAATTTAACAAAATGTCATAATTAATTTAACAACATTTTAAATCACCAATTGCAGTGTTATTCAATTTTGGTGAATGGGAAATTAAATAAATGCATTTTTTTCAAATCTCAAAGAGCTGAAAGCTCAAAAGTTTAGATCAATCTTCAGAGAGGTATATTTCTAATGGACAGGATTTCTCTCAAGCCAAGAACATTCATTATCTCTGCAATGTTCTTTTCAAGCTTACAGCTCTGGAGAGTGCAATTTATTCATCTGTCAGATTTTATGCACTTCTTGCCAGGGTATCATTTATATATTATTTCTCCAAACCAGAAAAATTATTTTTAGAAAGGGAGAGCAAGCAGAATAAAGCCTTTAAATACAAATCAGCTGATTCAGAGTCCCTTCTCCATTTTCTATCTCCTTCAACCACATTGCCTTGTATTTACCCTTAAGTTAAACCAGTCAGTTGAGCTTTTTCTGTCTGTGACAGAATTACAGAAAACAGGATAAGCAGTTTATCCTTTCAATGTGCAAACAAGGCATCTCTTCCAAGCAGATGTATTAGCGAGTCACCACAGCAGGTGCAGCCCAGGGACGCTCACACCCAGCAGAAAAGTCTGACCCAGGGGAAAAGGAAGGTGTTGCTGCATGGCAAAGCACAGAGGAAGGAGCCTGTGGCTCTGTAATTCTGCTCTTTGCTCACTGTGCAAAGTGTGCAGTCAGTGAGATGCTGCTGCCAGTTTCTGTTCTCGTGCTGTCCTAAGGCTCGTCCTGCTGCTCTTCCCTCAGCGCCCGTGTGCCTGCACTCCGCCTGTGCACCCTCACAGCTCCCCCTTGGGAAGTGAGGAGCCAACAGGAGCTGTTACACAGACCTTGGGAAGGCAGATGTGCAGGATCTGCAAGCTGCACATCTGCAATCATACTCTTGATTCCATTCAAGCCTTAAGTTACAGAGCTCTGCAACATTTCCTTGTCCTCCTCCTCTACTTCCACCTGACACAGGAATGCTGCTATCACCACATGGTTGCCTGGTAATTCCTTAAATAAGACCATGTTTCCAATTGCTAAGATTCATACTGAGCTTTAAACACCATGATCTGTGGCCTCAGTGAGCAACTGTGGAAGAGTTCTTCTGGCATAGTTTGAACACTTTATGGGAAATGGTGGCAGATCTCTGACAGTCTTACAGTTTGAAGCAGGGAATTGAAAACTACATGGTAGGGGGGAATTCAGATTGACTGAGGTGGTGTGCTTTATGAATTGAGGATGAGTATGAGGAATCTTCCAACCAACCTGAAAATGTGAATGTTGGAGCTGCTTAGGTGGGATTGGATGAAACTGAACTGCAATTTCCCAAGGGTTTGGGTTTTTTTAAGAGCCACATTAAGAGAAGAGATGGACCTTGGCACCTTACCACCACCTGCAGTGCTGTATGGCTGGACCTGAAAGCAAAAATGCTGTTCTCCACAGCTCTTGGTGACTTCCCTGCTTATCCTATCCTACTCCAAGGCAAAAGATAAAACGTGGCTTTAGCAACACATGTAATGAAGGAAGGACAAAGAGGGTGGGGACCGAGCCATCCCTGAGAGAAGCGCATGAGAGCTGGCGGGCATTGATCTGTGACAGAGAGCCGGGAGCTGCAGGAGGCTGCGGGGGGATGTTGATCACACATGGGCTGAAGGAGGCAGGTGACAAATGGCTGAGGAGATGAGGACGTGGATGGGAGACGGGGAGGGGATGGTCGGGAAGAGAAGACAGCGGGTCTGTCACCGTGCGAGGCAGGAGCGAGCCCGCCCCTCAGCCCCTCGCTGCCCCTTCTCGCCCGGCCCTTATCGCCCGGGCACACGCGTCCTGCACGTGACGGGCCCGTGCGTGCCCCGCCAGATAACGCGCCTGCTGTCACCGGGTGCCACGGGACGAAAGCTGTCCCGCACTGACCCCTCTCCCTCGCTGGAACACCCGGCAACTGCACCTCCCAGCCCGTGCTGCGAGCACGCTACCTCAAGGCCCCATTATGGCAAGCGCCGGGACAGACCGGAGCCATGCTGCTCTGTCCCTCAAACCTGCTCCGTGGGCAAACCCGCTGCTGTCTCCTTGCGTGTCCCTGCAGTGGCAGCTGTCGCAGTGCCCAGCAGTGCCCAGCACAGCCTCCGGGGCACGTTCAGCTCCGCCCTCAGAGAAGGGCGCAGGGCAGAGCGGCGGCCGCGCTCGGTGCTGCCCCACAGGGCCCCGGTAACCCACGGGCACCGCAGCCCGCAGGGGCCGGGGCGGTGACGAACGGAGCCCGCGGCCGCCGGCGTGAGGGGAAGGCAGAGCCGGGGCAGCCCCGGCCTGGAAATCCCTTGGGAAGGCCGGGAGCGAGGGGCACGGGCAGCGCGAGCGGGGACAGGGAGTCCCGCCGTCCTGCTCCTTAGAAAACACACCGGGACCAGTTCTGCGATTTAAAGTGATTTATTTTCTCTGATTAAGCATTCAAAGTTCCGTTTGGGGTTTCATCTGTAGAATCGTACAAACACGATTTTCGTCTGCGGAACGAGGGAAATAATTTTCATGCATAACGGTGAGATGCACAACTCTTCACATTGTTACAGGGAAGAACAGCAAACCTTGCATGTATAGCACCAAGAAGAATTTTAATTACAGTGTGAAAGAAAGGTACCACAAAAGCTTCTTGTTTCATGGTATATCATTTAGGCTGATGTTTTTACTCTGATGTATATGCTGTTTTCCAAGCAACGAAAATTAAGCTTCTCATTAAAAAATTAAAATATACCTGTTTAAAAACTTTACACTTTCTAAAAATTAAGATATTAGATTTTACTTATTTTCTTGCATAGCATATTCTGAACTTTGAAACAGATAAGAAAATCTAACAAAAGAAAAAACCCAACCCCAAAAAATTAATTCTTCCTTTCCTAGTCTTCCCTTACCCTAGCCTGGTCAAACAGCAGGAACTAATTATTGGATATGTACAACTACATCATGAACTTGCACATTCCTCTGAAAATTTAAGCCTACAGTCCTGCTCCTTTATTTATTACTATAAAAATGGCACTAAAGAGTTCAAAATGTACTGTCCAATAAGTCACTTCTACTTGACTTTCAAAAATATTTTGGGAAGTGCCAGCTCTAAAGACTCAACAAGTGACCCCAAAATTCATACTTCAGATCTTTCACTCTCTTGCATCACCATAAAAAAAATACCCAGTTCTGTTGCTCATTTCAAAGACAAAGAACTAGATGTGACAAGCAATTTCAAATACTTATGCACATCCATTACCTGCAGGCACAGGTAGCTGGTTGGAAATAGCTCTAATTAATGCACTATAAATACTGCAGAAGAGGAGATATATTAAACTTCCTTTTTGATAAGAAAAAGGTAGCAACATGTGACATTAAATTGAGCCAAAGGAAAGACCTGTTGAGTAAGGAGATGTGATTTGATGGAGTTGCTGCTCAAGAACAGAACTTTACACTTGCCCAAAGCATCCAAGATTGCCAGGGGCCAGTAAAGGCAGGATCACTCTCCTCTCCTGAGAGCTTTGGCCATTCTCACTGTCAGGACCAGGAAGGAACATCACAAACAGTGCTGAGCTGCTGTGGCTCTGTGGGTGCTGCAGAGCTCCCCACTCTCATTACAGCTCCCCAAACTGGGCACTCTCTCCTGCAGTGCCAGAGCACCAGGACTGAGCATGGCATGGCCAGGACATTTCTGGTATGGCTGCTGGGGGCACCTCAGCATGTTCAGCGCACCAGAAATTACCACCAGCCTAAGTATAATAATTTATTAACTGTGCTACCCCTTATAGTCTTATTTATTATACACATAAATTGACACTTGGCTTTGATTTTGAGCTGCAGTCCATTTTCTGAACAATTGCTTCTGCTGAGCTGTTGGTCAACCAGATCTATTAAACCTTTCCACACAGTTTTGAGAAGGTATATTATTTACTTCAGCTTAAGAAAAAGTGCCAGATTCATTACACTACAGATGCATACTTCACAAAAGTAGACAGACATTATTGTATTGCTTGCATGATGTATGGTGGCTCCAGGGGGTTAGCAAGGCAGCTCCTCTGGCATCTTTGTAACATCTCTGTCACAGATCTCTGTGACACCATTGCCAAATTAAAGCTCAGTCCAACAATCTGTGAAACGATGGGAGTCTGATTATTTCTATCCAAGAAAGAATGTATCTATGTAGATACTTGTGTATCCTACAGGTGGATACTTTCTATCCTGTAGGTGGATTCCACATTAAAACAAAAAATCAATGTTGCAAGACTTCCCAGATTGTTAGCTATTCAAAAAGTATTTAAGATTATTTAAAATGACTAGCCAAGAGTGTAAGCCAAAACCATTGCTTCGTATTTCATAATCGAGGGCTATCGATAGACCACAAGGCAACACATTTACTCCAGCTGTCAGGCCAGCTTAAGGATTTAGTTATCAATTATCTCAACTGCCTTTATTTTTTTTGGTGTCTGGTTGGGTAGAAAATGTGGAGCTAATAAAGTCAATGAGAAATTCTGGTAATTTTATTCTGTTGCTTTCAAAGAAACTTAGGACTATTTAGACACTACAAACTGTCCTGAAATGAAGGTCTTGTCTTCACTCTAAATTACTCAATTCAACATTTAAAAAAAGCCTAACACATATTATTATTAGCTGTACAGCACCACAGTTGTGCATTGGTAGTTCACACAGTAACACAACCCCTTTTCCCAGGAATTTATAATTTTTACACAATGACATGACAGACAGACATGGTTATCAGACAAGAAGTGCAAAATGGCATGCAACTCATATGCATTATCTTCCATTTCAACATCATTTTTATGAAGTGGCTCACAGTGTGGGCCAGCAGCCCAGCTCACACTTACACTTTGTATACATTGAGCTTAATACAATCTTTTGCATTTTCACATTCATAGCATCTTTAAACTAACAATTACTGACATTTAAACTCAAGTGGACAATCCAAACTACAAGCATTCTTTATATATGCATTCTTCAAGTTACACAGAGCCTACGAGCCATTCCACTCTTAAATATTCTACTCTTCCTCCTTCCAGGGAAAGGCTGCATAAGGTACATTTTTCTTAGCTTATTCACAGCAATAGAATCATGTTGTGCACACATCAGCAGATGTCTCCTGCTGCAGTTGAGTAGCACCTGCTTTCAAATTATTTCTGCAATCGTTTCACTTGCTAAAACCTCCCACTTTGCTGAGCTCCAGCAGCAGCCCAGGGTGGCTCTCCAGGCTTGGACATACTGTAGGTGCCAGCTTTGTTCAGCTTCATGGGTAAAACTTCCCAGGGTTAGAAGACAAACTCTAATCACAGCAAAAATATCCAAGGGCACATGCATGGTGCCAGTGCGAAAGGGACACCAGTGACACTTTGGGCTGGTGTGACAATGGCAGTGCATGCTCACCTCACCTTGGCAGGGAGAGGGCACGCAAGGTGAGGAGAGCAGCAGCCATCTCTGCCTTTGAAGGTGACACACAGAGTGGCAGAACTAAACAATCAGCTTGTGGAGATGACAGATCCAGTTATACATACAGATTCCTGTCTTCCTAAAACACATTTGTCACTATTACTTTCTCTTCCTACAATCTTATCTGGAAATAATCTGTGAACAGAATTATTTGCATAGATTTTTTTCAGACTCTTGAAACTCCCCCCTTAACAGGTATGTGCCAGTGCATGATACGGGTATCTCCCAGTCAAAACAAATAACTTCACTTGGACTAACGGGTTTTAAGAAATTGGTTGTTAAGAACACTTCTATGCCTCAGGCCCTGCAGAACTGTGAGCAGGCTGAAAGTTACAGTAATGCCAATGGGATAAAGGGAGGAGGTGCTTTTGGCAGCTGACTGACTCCAGAGCACTGATGGGCACTAAGCCTGTGAACGTCCCTGCCTTTCACAAACATCTACAAATAATTGTTCGGGTTAAAACCTGTCCTGCTAAACTTACTTGATTCCAAAGCTAACTGGAAAGTTTTAAAAAAGACTGTTTTTGAGTACTATTACTGTGAAATGTTTATGTATTTCCGTGTTTTAAACTAGTTCCAACATTGCCTTGTCAAGTGCACCACCTTTAGTATTACTCAGAAAATTTCTAAGATCTCTGTACACTAAAAGGCATCACACCTAAAATTTACATCTTCAAAGGGCTGCCTTTTCACTGACATTTGCACACCCAGGTTTTCTACATTCAATACCCCATAATACCATGTTTGCACATGCTCTGAAATGACTCAGCCTTAGCCATGTAAAATGCACTAACTAGTATTGGTCTCCTACATCTGCCTGGAACTCACAAATAGCTCTTCCTCCTTCTCTGCCATCACAGGAGGCCATCCTTTACAACAGACTTTATATTAAACACATGCTCTTCGATACACAACACAGTGGTTAGCTGAAGTTACCAAAGCATCACCCTCATTTCCATTCTCTATTAGCTTCTTCCCCAGCCTGTTCTTCCCACTTTCCAGGTTACTAACAGAGGACTGCCTCGCTCCCCTGTGTGGAACCTGAGCTGATTCTGTACGTGTTCCCCACCAGAGCAGATGTGTGTTTGAGCCCACACAAACCACAGGACACCCAGCTCTGGGTATGGGTGGGGGAGAGGGCTGGAAAGGGTCCTGAGTTCCAGCTGCTGCCCCAGTAAAATTTTACATGTCTTTGGTAGTCACTGCAGAAGTACCACAATTCCTTGCTTCCCTTTTTGAAAAGGAAGCTGAGCAGACAGTGAAAATCTGTAATGGAAATCTGATGCAGAAGGAAGCACATCTAACACCCAGTAAAGTGGTGGCAAATCCCCAGAAAGATGTAGGATTTAAACTTGGATGCCTCTCTCTGGAGTTTCCCAAAGGCTAAGCCTGGCCACTCCTTGCACTTGGAGCAATCCCATCCATTGTATCTTCCCCACCCACTGCACAGTCAAGGGATTTAATGGGGAATTCTGCACTGCACCACCAAAGACAGAGTCTTAAAAGTTAACAGCGACAAATGCTCATCAATGTGATGTCTACATCCTTTAATGCTGCACTGGGGCTTAGAAATGTTAATTTAGAAAGCCATAAATATTTTTCTTAAATTCTCTTTAGATGCTAGTTCAAGTAAGTTGATTTAATTGTGACAATCTTCTGGGCCTTAGGCCTTATACACTTTGCTCCTTTGAACTGCAACTCAAATTTCACCCACTATTACCATTATATTCCACCCACAACACATACTGTAACTTTTATTCTTTGAATGGTAAATAGAAACGTTTCAAATAAAAGCCTTTCAGCAGAATCTATGTAAGTCAGGCTTCTTTTAAAATTCCAAGGTACAAAAGGGGCCTGACTTTCTGATCTCTTCTGGCTTTAAAATACCCAGAGGTGCCTTGTACTAGCAACAATATTTAAAATTGACTTGCAAACCACATATTTCAGAGTTGGATTTGAATATCACGTTAGGTATGAGCTCAAGCAAAGGCCCCAGTGTCACTGTGGATGACCATGTCAGCTCAATGGTCACCTACTGAAAGAACATGGGAAAAATGTACAAAAACGTAAAAGATAATGGTTTTTCACTTTACAGCAGACCTACAGTAAAAGCACACTAAGCAGTTAAGCAGACAAGAAAAGGTAAAATTCTGCTGATCCTGTTTTAAAACAAGAGCTAGGTAATAATAAATTTAGTTAAAAAGGTGTGTAACACTTTTCCAGATGCTGTGATTACACTGTGGAATGTGTTATCAATAAGGGCTGCTCACATCCAAGCACTTAATCAGAACAAGCTCAAGCATTCTTTTCTGGCTAATACTATTAGTTAAAGTAGATTTGGATAACTTGATTTTTTAAAAGACAGTAAAGTCAGTAAGTCAAGATTTGCACCAACCCCTAAGAACTGGGAGTGGACAAAGCCCTGGTGTTGGGACAAGTCATTTTCCAGGCGGGCTGTTGGAATTTCTTTCTCCCCTGAGAGTACCAGACTCTTCCCAGTGCCAAGGACAAAACCTGTCTCTCTCAATGCCGCTCACTGTCATGTGTTACTTCACGGAGTCCCCTCATACCTGTGTCTTTGTGCTGCCAGAACTGACATTATTCACTACTTTAACAATCACACACTCCTCACCTTCTGAAATGTGGTCTTTTGGTGTGCATAGAACAAAGAAAATGAGCAGGCAAAGTAATTTCTCCAAAGCAACGCTGTAAAGCTGCACTAGGTAAGATTCAGTCTGGCTGCAGCCAGGCCCTAAATTTACAGTTTCAGGTTAAATAATTAAAATTCTGTCTTGTGCAAATATTTCTACCTTTATATTACTAAGTTTTTCACACACTTAGAGGGCAACAAGGTGGATCTGCCTAAGAGGTGTGGGATGCCACGTGGGGAAGTTTTCTGAAACTCCCCAAGAAGTGCCTGGGAGCATTTTTGCAGCAATGCTATTTGGCCTAAACTAGTCCAGCTGGATAGCAGAAAATCCCATTTAATGTCTCAGAAAAAACATGCACAGACTGATAGATGTAACATTACCAGTATGCAAAAATTAAAATGAAACAAATTAAGAACTCCAAACATTAAATTCAGATTGTTTATTGTAAACAGAATAACTCTAGCACTCTGTCATACTGGCTGTGTCACATGCACCCAATTCCACATCAACTGCTTAAAATAGCACTTGCAAAAATTACAGTTATGTAATAATAATTTATGTTTTCTTACATAAACTAATTAACAAGCACTAAAATTGAATTACAGTGTATTCTAGGTAGTTCTTTATTGCTTGTAGACACTGCAGCTTTGGATCCATTAAAATGAACCCATTAGTATGCCTGAGTTTATCAAAATTTACTGCTATATCAAACTCAGAAACTGTAAAATGCTGGAGAACACTTAAAAGCAATTAAGAATTGTTGGAAAACTCCATAGGTTTCCACATCCAGTCACAGAACTTTGAGGGTATACGTTTTTTCCTCTGGAAAACATGATTTGTTAGCTTGTGTTAGATACACTACTATTCCAATTTATTTATATAATCTGTTAAGAGTTGATAATACTTCCATGAATATATATATATTTATTTTTACACACAATAGGAGCCATTTCATTATATTCACCGTAAGAGTGGTATGTTTAAATACTAAATCCCAAAATATATATTTTTATAATATGTTGTCAAAACTTTTAATATATATAATACAAATACTTTTACTAAAGGAAAACTATAAACAAAAGTGAAATGCAAGAGGGCAAAAAGCCTCATGAGAAGGATCCATGAAAAATGTGAGCAGAGACATCTTTACTGGTTTTGTTTAGACTGTATTTATTTTTTTTTCTCTTCATCAGGCTAAAAAAGATGCTAGTGGCCTTCCTTGGCAACAGGTTACATCACAAACTCTCACCAAATTTATGAAAAAGATACTGAAACATGTACCATTAACCTTTGAAACAACTTTTAAATGCACCATATTTATTCAATTAGAAGAGACTCTCAAACCCAACTTAAGGCCCTTTCCCTGTCAAGCATTCATTTAATGTGGCCTCAAGCCAGTGTAAGAACCAACACTGATTCAACCACAGAACAGCCCCACTGACTACACCAGGACTCTGATGTTTGACACTCCTGCCCATCCCATCAGGGCGTTACCTGCAGGCTCTTTAGTGAGGAGCAGATTCTCACTAACACCTCTGAGCAGACTGTACACCTTCAGAGCTTCACATACTCTCTCCTGTCCGAGTAAGTGCCCTCTCAGGAGAACTTCCTGCTCCTTGCCTTTTCCTATCTGGGTGCTGTCCCAAGCACAGACCACTCTGCAGAAGTCAGTGAAGTTGGTGAGACACCTTATATTGTTTTATCATTTTACTACATTATGGAATATATATATCTATCTATATATATAAACATCATTTCAGCATAGTTCTTGATCCTTCTGAGTTCTGCCTTCTTCCCAGCAGCAGGAGCAAACCCTTTGTGATGTAACCTGAAGCACAGGCTGTGCTGTAGCACTGCTATCCCAGCACTGCACTGTCCCAAACACCTTCCTGAAGGACAAGAAGGACCCAGACAGGAATCAAAATAATGATGTATCTGACTCATCAGAGAGCCCCTCTTGGACAGGCACCTGTTCTTGAGCAAAGAACTCGTGTGTGTTTAAAGTTATTTGCACTAATGAGTGCTTTGCTGGACTGAGACCCAACATAACAGCTGAGGCAAAACAGACTGAGTTCTCCATCAGCACATATTCAACTGAAAACAAAATTTACACCAAAGAAAGTATTTGATATACCAAATGGACAGTTCACAGTAATGCTAGAAAACTGAACAGGATGTTGACGGTATCAAGAGACTGGGACAACACTTTTGGTAACAAAAATAAGATGCACTAATAAAGCGTTTCCAGCATTTTACTAGTTTTAATATAAAATGTCCCCAAATTTGTATAGAAAGATTAAAATCATGCCCTTATCTTCAATTATTCTCATTAAGACAATTCTCTCACCTATTACTGTGTTGTCAAATTTCCTTTCTTCCAGCCCCACTGGTCTTCATAAAACTTAAATAGAAAATATGTTGGTTGCATTAAGGATCAATTAAAAAAGTATCATTCAACACGTCACTTCAAAAAAATGTGAAAGTCTCTATTTTTAAGAAAAATTGTTGACCCCATCCCAAAAAGGACTTACTTATCTCACCCCCTCCAAATCCCAATAAGATAATTATTGGGATACTGAACGATGTTTTTCAGGAGTAACAAGCACATTTCAAGCAACTTCGTTTGCTCTGGAGGGTTATTTCATCAAAATGAAATTCTGAAGGGATATGTTATTTTAAAAATATACTGCATCTACAAGTATTTATTCTTGTTGCTGTTTCAGTTGATTTTGGTTTTTAACAGGTTGTCTGTAATATAAATGACACATGACCACAACTGATTTTTATATACCCTCTATCCCTAACACACAGCTAATGTCAAATGAACCAAGGAGGAATTTGGGACTTTCATAATGAACAGAACCATTTATCCCAATGATCTTTAATAATTTTGTTCATCACAAAGTCCCCTGAAACCATGTCAGTACTGATCATTTGCATTTCTTCATCCATTGGGGTTCTTCACAGTTTTGCAGCCATGAAATTGATATGTGGTTTCACCAGTGGGAAGAGCGGCAGACTGCGCTTGAATTCTGTCATATTTTCAATCACACTTGGCTGCAAAAAAGTGCATGCAAGAAAAAGTCTGCTCAGTATCTTCAATCAGAAAAGTGGCAAATTCCTTTGTGGCTTTTCATTTCAACTGTTGCTACAGCTACATAAAAATATGCTTTGCAATGCCTTGCTCTTTTCTACAATATTAGTGATTCATACTTCATTATTACTGGAACCTCCAAAATACAATGTTATTTCTTATTGAACAACCAGTTTGATATTTATATCATTCAAACAGCTATACTGCAGTAACTGCATTGCTAACAACATCAAAATCTCCCATAAATGCAGAGCTGATCTTTTCATTTTCATTCTGATTCAGAGCACCCCACCTGTCCTTTGAACATCAGACAAAGATCCTAACCACAATAGCTATTCTATGCACCATTATTTTTAGATGTAGAAACAAAGTAAGTTTCTAATATTTCAGTCATAATGGCTAATGTATCCTCATACAGAAATTTCTGCTCATGGCAATTATTTCACCTGACAGGTGAAATAATGTTCTTCTGATGAAGAACACAGACCTACCACACTGTGAAAAGTTAATCACCTGTTGGTACAAACACTGCCATCCTTCAAGAAAAGTCACTGAAGGTCCAATAAAGACCCAGTGCTGTCCTGTCCAGCCACAGAGAAATCTGTAATACTTGTATGAATAGAATTTCCCAAGTTGTTTCCTCCACAAATAAACACATGGACAGGAATGTGCTTTAATATTTTAAGCTTTAAGAAAATGACCAAGTAGTTGGTTTTGCTGTTGCTCTGGGGTTGGTGGGTTGTTTGGGTTTTTTACACAAAGATGATAAATTTGTTGATGCATACGCATCTCTATCTTGACACCTGATTTATCTGATCACATACAATCAGTATTTTCAGACAGTCATCTGTATTTTATCCACAGTGCAGATAACCAGTGCAGTTTACTACTGCTACTAGCTTTTGTTTCAGAGGACTAAAAAGAATCAAGGAAAAAAGGACAAATTGATAAAAAGAGAAATCAGCAAAATCCCTGTTGTTAGTGAGGACAAAAATGCAGGTAGAAAAGAGCTAAAACGTCAGCCCCATGACAGCAGCAATTTCCAGAGGTCTGTTTCTCCCTGTAAACTTGTACTTAATGATACAAAACCTCTAGATTAAAATGCAGGCTAGGATTTTTTTTGTGTGTTGTTTCTTTTTACCTGTGGTAGTGGTGGTGCTGGTGCCAGGTTCACGTCATTTTGGCATGGAAATTCTCCTACAACAGGACCTATTTAACATCAGAAAAATTAATTTGGGACCATAATTTAATGACTATCTTTTACAAAACTGATTAACTCTTTCTCTTATAAGACAGGTATCTAAAGAAAGCATCTTTAGTTAAATATTTAAAATAAAAATTTTTAAATATTTAAATTTGAAGTATCACTAAATAAGGTTTTATAAACATTTTGCTTTTATATTACAAGTCTGTCTTTAGAAATACAGATATTAATCCATTATTTTATCTGAAAACATGAGCTGAGGCAGGGGCTTTTATTCCTTTTACTTATACATAAAGAAAATTTAGAAATAAAAACTGCTCATCTGTTGATCAATCAACACTTAAAACTGCTTCTCAGTACAAATGATGAGCACAGTAGCAAATGCCAGTGGTACATAGAAAAGCAGTGCAAGAACAGCACATCATTTGATAAGGATGTGCCTACAGAAGTGTAGAGGTTTCTCCAGGCACCAAAAATCTGGACAGAAACCCCAAGTATTCCCTGCCTATACCCATGCATGTCCAACTCCAATTACCCCAAAACTTATTTTTGTATTTCTAATATTTTTTTCCATAGCATAAGAGAGGCCAAATGCCAGATTAAAAGATTTAGGACTGGGGAGCTGGTTTAGGACTTGTTATAATTTCTGTAAGCAATCACTTGTCAGGTTGTCTTGCAAGCTCAGCCTTGTCCTGGCAAGATACCATTCCAAGCAAGTAATACCCAATCTGGCAATACAATGACTACACTTTAAGAAGTCTTCTCTAGATAGGAAAAGTTCTAGAACTACTTGTATGTAGCAATTTCCAGTCATGAGAACTGGAAAGGTGCTTTGAAGCAAGTCTTCCTTACTCAGCTGCAAAGCCACAATTTTTACACTACCATAAAAATCTGTCCTGAGGCAGAAGAGAGTTTTTATGACATGCATGCAGCATGAGCTTCTCTCTGTACCACACACCAGCTTTTAATATTTTTGACTTTGCAAATAAATGTTTGTTGGAATTTAAATCCAGTGTAAAATGGTGAAAGATTTGCAAGCAAAACCTTAGAAGTTTTTCCTCTCAGTTTATTCCTATTAACCAGAAACACTTCTTGCCCTTTCCTTCTTGAATTCTAAAATGGAACAATACAATTTAGATTGCACAACTGATCTATATTACTTCAAAATAAAACTCAAATAAAAGTTGACCTTCTAAAGTTTTAATAAAATGTTTGCTATTCCCAGAGGTTTTGGGTTTTGTTTGTTTTTCCCTTTGAGGGTGCTCAAATACTATCATGGGCATTCATTGCTAGTTTGGCAAAAAAATGCCCACACTGGATTGGTAAGTGCACATTCTAATTTTGGGCTGGTTGGAGGTTTTGCTCCCCTGTAGGACTATTACAAAGTTTAATCTTTGTTTGAAAATATCTTGTTGAAAGCAGAAGTAGTATTTTAGGATATATTGTTTTATTATCAATATACTTCAGAATATTGATAAGCTGAAAAACTTGTCCAAAAAAATCAACAAAAAATCTGAAGCACTCATGTGAAGTACACCTGGGATAAAACCCACCTTCTTCCTCTGAAAGGTGCATTATCTCCAAAGCTGAGTTTTTCTTACAGTGCATTTGTAGGATCTAACAAGGTTATGTGTAACTATCACTTGCTGGCACAGGAATTGATTCAATATTATATTCAGCACAATACTTACAGGAATCCATTTCCCTTGCAAGGACATGTACTGATACCTTGTGTCTTCTGGGAGCATCTATTGCCAACAGCACCTACAGTAAAAAATATCAAGTCCTTCAGGTTTAGGAAGTATTCCTTAGACATTATAAAATAGCAAAAAGAATGAAAGAGTTTAAATTTTAATTTAAACCTTAAAATGGGGGATGAATTTTGGGATGTGCCTTCAACTATTATTACAAGTCATCCATACAGTACTCCTGAATTATTTTACAATCAAGTTAAGCAATTCATGTACTGCTTGGAACTCAGAAAAACTGTAACAGAAATACAGCCATTAACTATCATAGTATCAAGAATGCAACTTAAAATCTCTGCAGAACTTTCAATCCCTTAGCAGCCTCCTGGAAGCACATCACCCTGAACACTCATTAAATTCAGCTGGACTATCCAATCTAGCCTGTTATTTCTGCTCTGGAATGCTGGATAATCACATATTGAGCACTGGTGTAAGCAAAATAGTATAGATTCCTACAAACCCAGAATATGCACACTCATTCAAAATTTCTCATTTATTAAACACCAGGTACTGAAATTCCATTTACTAACTTTGCATTTGCTGCACAACTTCATGCATGCTATATAGTACTATTAAAAAAAAAACAAAAGTAAACAACCCCCTCTGCCCAAGAGAGGAAAAAAGAAGACAGACACACACATGCCCATGCTTCTTCACAGGCAGAATTTTTTCCATCCAAGAATGAATTCTGAAGACATTAAGTTGATCTTATTTTCCAGAGAACTCCCTGAGCTACCAGTACTCCATAAGAAATAAAACTCCATGAGCACTTTGCAATATAGTGAAATACCATCGTCTATTACACATTAAAAACCAGACAGAATGATGCCCAAGTTATTTTTATACTGGTGGGGGGTGACATGGACAGGACAGGGACACATTTGAATCACTTACATTATCCATCTGAGTTAAAATGTACATTTACTGCACCATTATGCTGTTCCTTTGCTCTGCCTAACCATTAGAGGAACAAAAACCCCTACTGATTTTACAGTGAACAAAGCTTCAAAAATATCTAGTTTCATTCACAATTCATTCCCATAAAATAAGCTGAATCACTGATTGGTTGAAGAAAAAGATAAAAGAACAAATGTGCAATTTTGGCCAGGCTTGGTCACAGAGCAGCACATTTTATATCCACAAAGGAAAGATAAATGAAACAAGAATAAGAGCCAGCAAGGAAAAAACCACAACAAAATCCTATCATTCTGTGCAATTTTTACAGTTGCTATTAAACTAAGTAATATTCAGGAAATAAAAGACACCAGCATCCATTTTACCAGCTCCCTAAAACAGGTGTCAGTACATCCCTTCAGAGCATGCCCAAAGAAGATTCAGTTGTACTCCATCTCATTCCCAGTAACATTTTAGCTGCATGACTAACTTACCTTGTAGAACTGTATAATGTCATCCTTGGTCAGGGTCTTCAGATAAGCCACTTCAATGTTATCTGCACAACAGCAGCACAAATTAGAGTAAGTCTGCAGATCACAGCTGGTTATTAGCACACTGCTTATACAAAGTATACTTCTTTCAAATTCAGATGCTGCAATTGACTGCAAATGAAAAGCTTCTCATTGTTATCTTTCAAGTTAATACTTGCTTCACTAAAAGTGTCAGTAGAACCTTGGCAGAAAATTGTACTTCAATGAGTCTACTTGATTTGACTTACTAAAAAATGCATGTTTGAAGAATACTGATTGCACTCTGGGCTATTCAGTAGCTAAAATAGATATGCCTGCTCTTGTATATGATCTTCAAATCAGCTACACATTTCTAATGCAGGTTATAGATGGCTTTTTTTCAGAGTTAGGAAACAGGATGGTAGGACATACTTTTACAGACATGTTAAGGAATGGTGCCTACATATCCCTTAAGAAGCAGTCCCACCTTTAAGATATCTGGGGACAATGTGTTTCAGTTGCTACATTCCTTGATATTAATTAAACTGTCATGGACTAATCACCTAATATCAGTGCTGCTTAAGCAGGAAGGTCTCCTGTAGGCGTGCTTGCTTTTCTTAGGAGTAGCAAGAAGATCAAGGAAGAAACACGTGCAAGAGAACACAGTGTGAACAAGCCTGTAATGCAGGCTCCAAGCAATATGAAGTTCTATATGGAGCAAATAAAAAAAATCAACAATGCAGTTTGGAAAACTAGGTAAGATTTGGGGGAAAACAGTAAAAGTAGTAATATTAAAAATGTACAAACAAAAAAATCCTTTCACTGCTTAAGGCTGGAATATGAATTTCTGATTTTGACAATTCTAGTAATATTAAAATAATTAATGACATAAAATTACTAGTGGGCAGAGGGGAATAAAAGATACAAAAGTCAAGGGAAATAATAAGAAGAATTTAGGTATCAAAAATATGGCTACACTTAGCAGAAATTCCAAAGAGATACTATTGGTCCAATTATGGTATAATCAGAAACACTGAGGCTGAAAAACCCCACACCATTTCATCAGACACAAAAAAAATACTTGAAGTGATAAGTTTCAATTCCACTTCTTATGCTCAGGCATGAAACTTTTCAGTAGCTCTTATTCTCTCTACACCAAGCTAGATGACAAGTCAAAACTCTTCATTATTAATCAGCTCAGTGAGTCATCATGAAGCAAAAAGACTGTATTTGCTATCATGGAAAGCCAATATGGCACACATAATGCAGAAGAGAAGTCACAGAATACAGAATGAGTTTTATGGAGGAAGCATATTATGCATGAAGACAGAAAATTAGAGCTGTGAATAAGAGTCGAGACATGAAGCTGTCAGGAAAAACTGATCTGGACATAAAATGATTTTTTTTTAATGTCAGAAACTGTATTACTAATGTGTCTAACTGTACTAGCAACGTATATCAGTTTTTTAAATTTAAAATACATTTTTAAAGTATTGAAACAAATACAACCTAAATATTGTGTAGGACCACACAGTAAATAAATGTCAGTCCATTTCCAGTAATAATACTAGAAGCTGGATCTCATTTGGTCTCCTATAAACCTATAACCTTCAAAGCACCACAGATGAAAAAAACCAAAAAAAATTAGTGCTTCTTCAAATCCAGTCTAAGCTGAGACAGACTGCATGTTAGTTAAGGTACTTGCTGTTGCCTCTGTCAGCACTCCCCCAAAACAACTGCAGGATGCAAAGAGAAATAGGGTTCACATAAATGTGTGTACTGTCAAGCATGCCAGTGTGTTTCTGACTGCATCACAGGGAAACAGACAGCAAATTATGTACAGGCTGTGTAAAAGTTTCAGTTGTTCCCACATGAATATGACACTCAACAGTCACAAATGCAGCCAAACTAGAGCATTCAGCTTTAAAGGAATTACCATTCGTCTTACCTCTGTCAAAGTTGTACTGCTGGGAAATGATTTCTCCCCAGTATTTAGCACATTCTGCAGACAGCTTCTTTGGTTTGTCTAGGCGACGAATTGCTAAAGCTTGGATGTGTTTCTGGAAGGCCTCTTCTGTCATGTCTTCTATGCATTTCTCCATAGTCTTTAAGAATGCTTCAACTCTGCTCTCTAAATAGTGTGGTGGCTTTTCAGATTGGATAATAAATCGCAGTCCCTGGATGCCATTTGCCCGACGTGGGCCACTGAACACAATGTAACCTTGGCAAAACAAGAACAGCCACAAATGAAAAGAAATCCTTTGTCACAGCATTGAATTTGCCAAATGCAGCATGCTTGGCAAGAAGGCGATTTTATGCTAACTTAATTCTGTATTATAAATAAAATAATGTAGGTTTTCAAAATGTGACACTGTATTTTTTTAGAACATCTTTATTTCACTGAGGTCAATATCAATTTAGGGGAGGGGCAAGGAGGAGACGAGGCACACTAAGACAAAACCAAAGAAATTCTGTCATCAGGATTGGGTTACCAGAAATGAAGCTGTACTCTAGTGCTTCATTAGACTCAGTATTAGAAACTTACTATTTTTTCATAACATCCAATCTGAATTCTCTTTGCTGTAATGTAAGATCACTACTTCCCATTTTAGGAGTTAGATAAAGTATTTTTCCCTTCCTTTTTGTTGCATGATTTTCTAATCTGAACAACTAATCCTCTCTTCAGTCTTCCTCCACCCTTTTAATAGCAAGTCTATCACATAACAGTCTTTTAAAGGCTGTTTTATAGTGCTCTTATGGTTTCCTGATGCTCACATCAAAGCTGGTGACAGCATTTCAAAGTTTTTATCTGAACAATTTAGGAGTATTACTGTGAGTGCATCTTGAATGTTTCCATTTATATATCCCAGCATTTTACACAGCAGCATGACACTGCTGATTTATGTCCTACTTCTGATCCACTGTACCCTGCAGAGTTTTCTACAAAATTGCTACCTAGCCAGTTCTTCCTGGCTTGTATCTGTGCCATTGGTTGTTCCTGCCAAACTGTTCCTAACAAATTGCATCTTGTCTTCATTCAAGTCATGTTTCCAAAATGTCAAACTAATTTTAAATTCTAACTCTACCTTCCCACACACTTGCAGCCTCTCCCAAATTAGTATTATCTGAAAATTCAGTGAATACCCTCACTCTTCTATCATCCAGAATGTTGATGAATACAGCATGGAACACTGGATCAAGAGCAGAGCTCTGTAGAACACCATTTTCCAAACGAACTATTCTCTATTCTCCAGTCATGACCCTCCAAACTCCTGTACCCAAATGTGTAGTTCTTCCACCTAGGTACTTCAGTAACAGTCTCTCAGTTACCTTCTATGAATTTAGAACTAGCTTGAAAATTTATTCCATGTTTTCCTGGAATTTGAATTAAACTGACTGATTTATAATTTCCCTGCTTTTTCTCTTCCCTTTTTAAAAAGAAGCATGCAGCATTTAGCTGTGTCTATCTTTCCAATACCTTATCATCCACAAATTTTCCACTATAAGACTTCTAATTCCAGGATTTCCGAATTTCATTCTTTGGAATAGAATGCAGAGCTCATCACACCTTGAACTTTTTAAAAACTTCTAATTTAATCTGACTAATCTGTTATTTTCCTGTTCAAAAGTAAGACATGAACTTTGATCCCCAGTATTTATTAAGTGAAAACTGAGTAAGCCATCCTGAATTTTCTGATGATTTGAACACTTTGATTTTTTTCCATCATTGCCAACTTTTCTCCTCCACTTTTTCATACTGCTTAACCATTTATTGAAAGAATTCTTGTTACTACTTCTACTGTTTAGCAAACTTCTAACTCTTTAACTTCTTTTTCCCTAAGCTTTCTCAGAAATCTCACTAACAATTCCATGAAATTTACTGGATTTTGATGGTATTTCTGTCGCCCCTCCTAAGTGTTGTGAGCTCTATTATTTGGCAATTATGAAGTGCTGGACTAAACCGGTTCTTCCTCGGTTCAACTTCTATACAAAACTGGCCACCAGAACATTTCAAAATGCTGTTAAATAACCTGGGTCTATCCTATTTTCAGCAGGGATACAGGTAGTTGAAACTGCTGTGATGAATATTGTATGGCTGGTTCTGCCAGTTGCTCACAAAAAGCCTAATCTTGCCTGACATCCCTGGCAGTCATCACACTGAAATATTTGTCTGCTTCTCACCTTTGGAAAACCTGTACTCCTCCTCACCAGTATTACAATCATGTGAGCTGTCATGCAAAGTCTCTGTCTCTCCTTCTTACTCTGTTTAGAATAACCTTGCCAGTTCTCAGTCTTACTGGTTCAGGTAACAATTATTTGTATTTATTGGTGAACAGCTATAGTCTTAAAAAGCCTGAAATGTATTTAGGTCTTCACCAATACAGTAGCTTACCATTACCCACACTGCAGTATTTCTAATTTAGGCCTTACAATTTAACAGTTGGACTCAGTGATCTTAGATGTCTTTCCCAACCTAAATGATTCTGTGATTCTACGAATCTTGAAGTGCACCTACAAGTAGAGTCACAAGGAGGAAACATCAAACTACTATTGATTCTTTAAGAAGATCTAGAAATTTAGGGGACTGATCCAATCTCCTTTTGGCAAATTCTAACATGAAGTTTTCTGTACAGTGATCACACTTCTCTGAGTTGGAGCTGATTTCAGATATTTCAGACATCTTAAAAATCATGCCTGCTTGTTCTTATTTTAGACTCTGCACAGTAGAATTTCTTTTGAGTCATCAGCAGTTAAGATGATTTGCATTCAGCAAGTGCCCTTGAAATGGCATTCAGTAAGCAGGGAGAGAGCAGCTTCCAGCTCCCTGTGGCACTGGTGTGCACACACAGCTGAGAACTCACCCAGCTGCTCCTGGGTGCGCAGCGTGTTGAAGCACGGCTCCGAGATAATCTGGCAAAAGAGCTCCAAGAACATATTCTCAGAGGTGCTCTGCATGTCTGTCTGGTAATAGATTTCAATGCCACAGTTGTTATGAACTTCATTTCTCTGTTGATATACAAACCAACCTCCTAAAAGACAAAGTTAAAAATGGAAGTTTATGCAAGTGTACATTCTTACTGTTAACAATTAAAAACATAATGGGCTAAGGTTTGTAGAATGGACTTATAATAAGTGGTTTAGGACTGTTAAAGCAGAATTTCCACTAAAAGCATACTTTTCATAAGACAAGAAAAGAATGCATCATTTTACCATCAAAATGTTACTGCTTGGAAATATTAGCAAGTAAATTGAAACTGGCTGCTTCTCTTCAAGCAAGTATTTTTGGAACTGCAGTGAAATTCTGCATTGGCTCTACTGTGTAAACAGTTTCTAAAGACAATCTGCCAGAAATTATTATGAACATTAAAAATAATTCAGCATTTAATACCAACAACTTCTTTTGTATATGGTAGTTCCCACAGATAATCAGCTAGGGGTAATTTATCTTATCTGTACAGCTACATATGTCACCACTCTCAGCAATACCTTGAACCTCCTTTTTATAAAAAACAATTTTTCACCATGGAAGTAAAAACATACAAGACCAAAAGACTTTGTGTAAGGAAAAAAAAAATTATTTGTGTAAGCGCTTTTTATTTTTGCAAGGAGTCATTACATGCAATTCTTAATGGTCAATTAACACTCAGAAATGCTCAAAGAATGGTGTTTACTCAAATGTATATACTCTGTGTAGCAGAGACTGGGACAGGGCCTTGTTCCCATAAATTATAACAAGTGACTTGGAACTGAAGTGCAGAATTGTATGATCATAGAAGGGCTGTGGGTTGGCGGCCACCAAAGATCATCCACGTCATCCCAAGGAGTAAAATTTACATACACAAATTAAAAATGAAATCAAAGTAATTGTCAAGTGTGCTAGAAAGGTCATGTATTAGTACATAAATTTATCAGTAAAGCCACACCCTAACTATATTTCTGAATTTTAAGTTTAGAATATTTGAAGCAAGTTTGACTTCAAAACACACTCCTAGCAACATAGTAATATGGATTTTAAAATGTGAGCAAGGAGAATCTCAATTTAATGTGCCTTAAATATCATAAATCAATCATTTAACTTACTGTCAGGAAGCTGCACTTCTCTGTACCTCACTAGCTGACTGGGAAGGAGTGGCTTTGTATGAGCATGCTCAATGAGAGTGTCCTCAACCATCTGCATAATTCCTAATGCAGCCTGGAAAAGAAAACATAAGAGGATTTTTAATGATCATTAGTTATTCTGTATTTAACAGCAGCATAAGACTTTCCAATTACTGATGGTACTGTGAGAGAAAAGAAAAAAATCAGAAATATAAAGCAGGGATACTGTAATTCAATACAAATACAGTAGAAGTTAAGTAGATGAGAGGAAGAGTGAATATGGAGGGCAAGAGTTTTTTTGTGTCTTCTTCATGTTTAAATTGTCTACACGTTTAACTACTCCCAATTCTCCCCAGTGCTTCTGAAATTAAAGATCAATGGGTTTTTTTCACTTTCCCTCCACTACTTGGTGTGCTCATCTTTCACAGTGAAAAGGAGATATCTCTCAAATTTATGTCTGAGAGCAAATGGCATTTCAGTAAATGAAAATTTTAAGAAAACAAATGCTTAAGGTAAAGGATGCATTTCATTGATGTGTTGGTGCTGTTAAGACTCACTGCACAAATACTTTCTTTTATTTGATGGATTACAGTAAGAATTAGAAAAATATCTACAAGGAGTGAAAAAAATCCAAAGTCATTACTTTCATTCAAGGATTTAACCTCAATAGCTCCATCTCTTAAGGGTTATGTGCTCTTGTAGCCTGCACACAGAAGTTACAGGAACCTGCTCAAGTAGTTTTGGCTGAAAGCTAAAATCTCCCATTCTGCACTGCCATAAACTCACAACACAAGTGATTTTATTAAAAACATGCAAAAGGTTTGAAAACTTAATAAACATACACCCTACCAACACCTCCAAAACCCCCATGCAGTATCAAAGACAAAAAGATAGAGGTCTAAAAAAAACAGTTTAAAAAGTTAGAGGAAAAGACTATTTATTCTTTCAGTCAAGTCATCATATTAAAATACTGACAATAAGACTGCTCAGACAGATGTTCTGAACAGGATTAGTTTACTTTTCATCCACTTACAGCAAATAAATAAAAGAAATTGTCAAAAAAGCCCAAGCATCAGAATGAATTTAAAAAAAACAGGAATTTCAAACAGCTATATAAATCTAATTTTTCAAGTCCAGATTCACTGAAAATTTTTTTCATGATTGAAAGGTGTCACATGACAATGTAAATTTTGATTTATTTTAGTTGGAAAAATTTCTTAGGTCCAGGTTAAAATTGCTGAGTTTTATCAGTGATTATCACATCATGGGTACTGAAGGACAGACAACTTTTTCTGCTTTCTATTGAGGGAGGTCTGCAGATAATTTCTAAACATTACACAGCTATGGGTACACCAGGACATCTTTCCCAGTTCTTTAGCAGTAGGACTTTCAAATAGCCACCCATTATGCCAAGTAAAGAATACACTTCTCTGACATAACTGCATCATCATGGAAATCTAAAAAATTCAGGGCACTCAGTTCTATTTCCAAAAGCAACTGACTTTTGTATACAAACATGTAAGGGATAAGGAAGGAAAAAGAGACTATTTTTAAATTTCTCTGCAAGAAGAACACTCCATAAAATTTTTTTACAAATACTTTAGAGACATTCTTGACAAAGAAAAGTTTGTCTCTCCAAGCTATTAGCTTCTTCCTATCTTATTTTTTCCCACTTTACAAATTAACTTTCTCCTCCATACACTCAGCAGTCACAAGCATTGTCTGTAACAGCCCTTGCTAGTAAACTATCCCAGAGCTGTTCTAACACAAAATATTGTAAACAAGCCTTATGAAAAAGGAACACAAAAACATACAAAATAGTATTAGAATTTGTATTGGTACATATATTAAAGCATTTCTTATGAATTCATATGCAAATACAAAGTGTTACTATTTTAAAGGAAGACAAAACAAATGTTTTCTGAGTTTCACTCCCCTGAGAGCTGACTTGGCTTTTTCGTGGTCCACCATTCCTGTTTAGCTATGTGCAAACTACTTAACTGGAAGGATACTGGATTCTTAAATCTCTGCTAGTTATTCTAAAGGTTTTCAGTAGAAAAAAGCAAGATTTGCAGCACATCACTCCTTCTGCAGCTTGATCACAGTAACATGCAACACAGACTTTCAAATAAAATAGACTTTCAAATCCTAAGTTGCTTTCATTAAATTTCCAAGAGCAATATAGAGGCAGCACTTAGCCTACTAAAGCTAAAGTGGAAAAAATTACACTCTCATACTCCTATAAAGATAAAAAAGTACAAAGTTAAATTATGAAATCACATTTGGCATAACTGCTTCAAGAGCTGCAAAGATTAAACCAGTGCCTCATTTTTATGCTGCTTTTAAATAAAAAATGTTTTATTAAGAAAGTATCAAACCAACCTGTTTTGTTATATTGCCATGGAGAAGAGCTTCAATGTGTAACCGTGACAACAGCTGTGCTATGAAGGCCTTGAGACGGGGAAGGGTGACATCTACAATACATATTTAGACAGTTAAATCACTCAAATGCATTTTTAAATTATGAAGGACCTAGGCCTAAATCATCATTAGATACAGTGCATTCTCAGAGGAGGAGAATTCTGTCATTAGGAAGAAGTAAAATCTCTCCTTAAAAATGCAGCACTGGAATGCTTCCAGGTCTAAATAGCAGCACTCATCATATAGTTTATTTCACTTAGAATTCACATGCTGTCTTGACCCAGATTCAGAAAAAAAGAAAAGTTAAAAAAAGCTGCCTTTCCAATCATGCTGAACAAACACTCATTCTCCAGAGAACACACTTGCAATCATTCGGGTGGTGCTCCAAGGAAAAGCCTCAGTTATTTACTAAACAAGCAGCATGTAGTTTAGAATGCTCAAGAAAGACTCTGCATTTACCATTCACACTAAAAAAAAGAACCTCAAATCAAATATGATGTTTTACTATTAACTTTGGAACAAAGAGTACACAAGAAAAATATTTTGGCAATATATCCTAGAGGACACATGCACAACACATACACACACATTCTATCCAGCTTGCCCTTGCAAAGCAGTTTTCACACATAGTGCAAAATACAGTTTAACCTATAGAATCAATGGAGTAAGAGGAATGATGGTTGGATGGGGTATTCATGGATATGTGTTCTAAATCAAACCCCTCAAACACAAAAGTCAGGTATTCTTCTTGAAAAGAACGTTGGTGTATTCCAAGAAGATATTACAAGACATTTTGCAAACTGTCCCAGGAACAGCCTTTTAATACAACACAGTAAAATACAGGTAGAGAAAAGTTCTTCAGTTCTACAAACAGAGAATTAGCACAGAATGGTGTGGGTTGAAAGGGACCTTAAAGATCATCTAGTTCTGACACCCCTGCCATGAGCAGGGACACTATCCACTAGGCTCATTGCTCAGAACCCCATTCCATCTGGACTTGAAAAATCACTTAAATCTCTTAATTAAAAATTTCTTCTTCCTTCAAATATACTGGGGCACCTACTTTGTGTTAAGAGCCACAATGTTTTATTATTTATATATTTATATATAGTTTTATTATTGTTGCCATCATCTATAGAAACTGCATATTTTTTCTTTATTAGCTACAGGTCTTTATTATCTACAGAACCATAAGCTAGGATTCCCCAACCATGGAAAAACAAAATAGTTTGCACACTGGGAAGTACAAGGCAGATACACTCCAGTGTGCCTGTAAGATGTCAACTAGAGACAAATGATTTCACCAATGCTGATTAAGTACTGGATTCACCATATCCAGGTTCATGTACCCCCAAAGTTAGTAAAGTTTTGCCTGAACTTGTATCTGCAAGTTTTGCCATTTGAGACCTTTTCCATGAACTGCTCTTACTTTCTTGAAACTGGAGGGCAAGAGCAGCACAGCCAGCATCAGCTCAGGCCTGGCACTGCAGGGGCTTCCCTTCAATAGTGAGCAGAGTTCAAAAGAGGTACCCTCAACAGTTAGGTAACATAAGGAAAAAAAATAATAAAGTGGCAGAACATTACCATCTAGAGCTTCTTTTAATTCATCTTTGGTCCAAGCAACTTCAGTCATCAGGAGTCGGAGATAATACATTGCATGCTGGTGAGGTTGTTCAGCCCTGAAGTTGTTAAGTGATCTCATGTACTAAACCAAAAAAATCAGGTGCAAGTTAGAAATTCAGAAATAGACTTCTAAACATATTAACACTGTACTCTCAACATCAAAAATATACAGTTCAGGTATTGAGAACATTTCCTTGCTTGTTAGAACTCTAAAAAATTGTGTTATATCACCTTAGGAATAATGCAGTCTTCTGAGCCTTTGGATTAAGCAGAACCATTAAGATGGCTGAAATGTGCGTGAAATCAAACTTGTCCATAAAATTAATGCCTAGAAATTAAATTACTGCAGTAAACAGGAGTTTAGATCAAATTTCCTGGGTAGTTGTTCTACCCAGGAAATTCACCTTCCATGATGACTGACCAGGGGTGGGGGAATACTGCTAATAGAAAATGTATTTTTCTCCCTGTCACCTACTTTGGCTGACTTGTTTAGACAAAATCTGGAGCACCTGGAAAATTCTCTGCATGTTTTGCATGGATAAAGGACGTATGAGAGAAGAACCAGGGAGCTTCTGCAAAAAAACTGCTTTCTAGTCCAGCTGTGCTTTTACAAAATAAGCAAAACCTTTTTCCTCTACCAGAGAAACTGGAAAGTGCAAACTAATAGTTTTGGCAAGCTGTAAGCATTTCCAGTGTAGGAAAAAAAGAACTCATTTCAGGGCACGAGTGACCATGCCTCAGGTTGCTGAGGATGTATCCTTCCTTCTGTCTGCTCCAAACAGAAGCCCAAAGTTGGGATCTCCCTCATCTGTCTGGCAGAGACATGGGGAGAAAACTGCAATCTCCCCAGCTGGTGTAACTGCTAGAAACCAGCATGTACTAAACCAGGGGGTTACCTTGCCTTGCACCAAAGGATCAAGGCCCAGGAGACAAGACAAATCCAGGGAAAAGAAATGTTGCTAACTTTTTCAACAGTTCCTTTCCCCTTTCATCTATTTCTCACTTCTTTTATGCCTAATTCCTACTGCAGCCTTTCCAAATTGCAAAAAGGATTTAAAGCTAAGACTTTCCCCTCCATCCCCCTACTTTGATTTCTACTCCTACCAAAGCAAGCTGTGCTTCCTTGATACATCATAAGAAAGACTGACTAAAAAAAGATTCCAGGACCAGTTATTTTTAACCAAAGAATGTTACAGCCACAAAAAAGGAAAAAACCATCTGAAGTCCCACTAACGCAGCATTTCACTCTCTATTTCCACAGACTGTCAGCCCTCAGATCTCCTATCAGGTCAATGCATTCAGTTTTCAATTACTCCAAAATGGGAATTTCTCATGCAGCTTACCGCTTCCTTGATAATTTCAAATCTCTTTTCATCGATCTCAAAAGTAGCCATCTTCTCAATGATCTTCTTGAGCAAGATGTGTTGCTTGTCGTTATAACCTTTTACAGAGAGCTATGGAAAAAGTGCATAAGTTGCTTTAAATGTGGAAAACAAAAGAATAAACCCATTACCAAGTCTTGTACAATGCCATGAGCAATGTGCTTTTCAATACTTACGCTAAATTCACCATTATGGAACATTTAATCATTCTTCAGTTAAATCCTTTTACCCATCAAAAGGTAACTAATGACAAATACATTATTGCATATTTGCACAGGAGTTCTAAATGCACAGAATTCATGGAATTTCATGTTGGTGTAAGTAAACTGTACTCAGAATACAGATATTTAATGATTATAGTCTTGGAGTACTGAAATGGTTTTAATCTAGGTTTCCTCACTTTAGCAGTGAGGTCTGAATTCACAACTTTCTAAAATTTACTTCTCCAATTTACTTTAATCCTTGATTCATATCTATGTTCTTGATCAAAGAATATTTAAGGGGAAGTAAGCAATACTACACAAAAGGGGGGCTATAAACAGCAGCACACCTTATAACCAGGATGCTGCTGAGCTAAAACATCAAGGTAGTCATCCTGGAATTGTGATGACACATTGATCTGATCATATATATTTTTGAAAGGATAAATGAAATAGGCTTACTCATTTAAAAAATAACATAAAACTTAAAAATGACTGTATGATTTCATCAAGCTATAGAAAATTTCTCTGGCAAAAAGGCATTAAAAGGTCTTTTTTTGCAGGGAAAAACTTCAAAATTTGGTATCTCAAACCAGGAATTTGATTTGATTTGTGCAGTTTAATTAGAAGTAAAACTAAACTTTAGAACATAAACCAACATATAGAATTCCTGCTTTTCAGTAGGAAGAATATATTGTTCTGTAGTTGCTGAAACATAGCTAACAATGGATCTGAAGACAAAGTTATCATAAATAAATTTATGACAAAGACTGGTATGCTAAATTAGCATAGGAACCCAAAGAGTTCAACAATCACCATGGGTGACTTCTCAGAGTAGCATCTGCCCTTGCTCAAAGCATCAATATACTCATTAATAAGTTACACTTATTAATTATAAAACTTCTTACAATATGGAAAATAATATTACAAGTTCTCAAATAATATTTAAAATAACTGTGACTTAAAATTAAGAAAGTTACAAACTTTTTTTTTTTAAGGAATTAACCCTGATCATACAAACATCAGCAAGCTTTGAAACTGAGGTTAACCTCATGTTTGCAGTAAGTCAGGTGAATGCAAGCAGGAAATGATATCTGTGTTTGATTTTAAAAAATGCAGCACTCTCTCATGTAGAAAAGGTAAAAACAATACAGAGTACATTCTTCTGCTAAAATGCTTTGGAAAGTAACACTTCTACAGGAAATTTCAAAACACATACTGGCATGTAAGGGTGGTTAACAAAAGCTTTTAACCAAACTTCAAGAGAGACTACTAAAATCTCCTATCATAAATCTCATAAGAGAAGCTGAATAAGAAGTAAGAATTTATCATAATATCAGTATTTATCAAGTATTGTTAATGCTTTATAGCAGATTTTAAAATGTGATAAAAACAAAAGAAAAAGGCATAAATATCCAGCATTGCATTCTAATGAACACATGCACAATCCATCTCCACAGCTCACTACAGCAGAATTAGATAATTATAACAAAATCTGTAAAGCTGAGGATTCATTCAACAGAAAAGTTAATATTTTTATACAGAAACCAGCAATACTGCTTTCCAGATTATCATGCAAGCAAGTAAAAATGTGAACCAGAATGCAACAATTGCACTACACACGTTCACAAGACACTGCAATCTTAAACAGGTCACTCAGTACTGATTAAAATACAGTCTTGCATTGCCTTCAATTCATGAGATATATGCAAGGAAAAAAATCATTAACCATCTCATTTAGAAATGCAGAAGTCCAATGTTTTCTCCAAGCTCAACAACTCCCAAGCTGTTTCATTTCCTCCTGTGTTTTCTTACTTACAAGTATTGCATTCATTCCTGATGCAATGCCATAGACCAAACCTGAGAGGCGTGCTGCATATGTATACTCTTTTAAATCATCCTTCAATAACCTGATAAACAGGTATGTCATGTTGCAATGGAGAGGATCAGCATAAATGTAGCGACTAACAAAAAGAAAAACAAAAGAAATGCTTTGATACCTCAGGCAGTGACAAGGTAATGGATGAAGAAACATGACTGAAGAGTATGTATATGCAGCCTCATGATCAGTAGTTCTTGAACAGGAAAGCAGAAGTATACTATTTATTTAATAGCACAAAAAGGGGGTCTTTTACCCCATCAGTCAGAAAATTTTTAGTAGATATCTGACCAACAAATATGTAAGCTTGGTTTAGGGTTGTGGTTTTTTTTTTATGGAGGAAGAAATCTTACAAACTAATTAATTTCACAAATGATATAGAAATAAAGAAGAAAATTTGCTTAATGTGAACTAAAAGACTGTTGAAGATTTTTAATGAAATTCAACTTAAAATTCAAATCAAAGAAAGGATGGCTAATAACCAAGATCAAAAGGACTAACAGCCTTTATTTTTTTTATTTAGAAGTCCTTCCATCAAATCAATATAAAAATGTTGATGAGTGGAAGTAGTTTTAAGGCTCTAAGCTTTTCCTTGACTTGAGTACTTACATACATCCCATAGATGGTATTTTGGAGATCATAGTTCAAGCCAGCTAGCTCTGCTGCATATGCATACTCGTTGAGGGAGTCTTTGAGTAGTTCAAGGTACAAATAGGCCATGTTACAATGCAAGGGATCCACGTAAGCAAATGGGCTGGAAGAAAATGTTGAAAGTAAAATATGCAGTTTAAAATTATTTCTCTGCTTCTTTTGGCCTTTTAAGTTTGATCTGAAGGAAACAGCATTTTCTGGGTTTTTATGCTGATGGATCCCATTCTGAAGGACTCCTATTTTGAAGCCAAATATGAACACATCTGAAAAGTGTTACTTAGCTTGCATATGGTTTGATGACTAAATTCACTCAAGATCCCAGAGATATTCTATTTATGCTCATAAATCAAGACAGGTTTTATTTACTTGGCTGCACAGTCAGAATTCACCAGGAGTAAAAGAAACTAAATACACCAACATAGCTTAACAGACCAAAATAAAAGTCCATGTACTGAACATTAATTAATTAATACTCATACACTATCCGTTTCTATTACAAAAATTAGGAGATCAACAATTTTTGGTATGACAATATGCAGTACATGCCAAGGTCAGCTTAAGAGATAAGTCTGTGTATCCATTTTCTTACTGTTGTAATTTTTTGTGTTATTTTTTCAATGGCAACAACTCTCCAAAACCTACTGTTGCATTAGGAGCACATGATCATACATAACACTTGTAAATTTCTCAAAAAGAGAAATGCAACTCAAAGACTCAAGTAATGCTTCAACCATGCTAATTGTTAAATACCTGTCTGCTTTAAAGACTTGAGAAGACAAGTTATTTGCACTACATGTATTGGTAAAATCTCTGAAGTGCATGTAAATTCATTCTCAATGTCACAGATATGATCACCAGTATCTGAAGCACTGGCTGTCAGGACATGGCTTACAATTCAAACCTGACTTTTTCCTGAAGCAGTCAGATATTCAGGCTATTACATATGTTTACATCTATACAGCAGGGTATGCCACTGTGTGTATCAACATCAATGCAGTAAAACAAGATCACAACACACCAACTGATTACTAAAACACATGGCAAAGATATTTTTAAGAAGGTTCCTCATAGCTTTTAACTTCTCCTTCCTTTTAGGTTAAGAAAAGGAAGCACAGGAAGATATTTTAACAAACTAAATTAATAATTTCAAATATATGTATTTGAGAAGCAGAGCCTGCTATAGTCTGAAATCTTAGCCCAGATTAAACAAACAGGTCAGTAAAAAAGACAAAAGAACTTGTCTTTGCATTTCTCCCTACAATGAGAATTTCCCAAAACTGAGCAATTTTAATATGCCAAATGATATAAATCCAATTACTATTGAATTTTTTAATTAAGACCAAATTCAAAGTGAGATGTAGGTCAATCCTATAAACCTTCCTCCAGACTCATTAAATTCTTTCCCGTTTTTCCCAGACTTAATCAGTTTGAGTGATTACTATGTCTGTATCGCTTTTAAATTCTGTATTCTCACTTAGCTGGCAAAGGCCTACTGGGAATTTTGAACAAAATCGAAACTACTAGATCATTAATCCTCAAGTGAAAAATAACAGAAAACAATTATTACAACACTGCTCTGGGAGTTGCTTCCTATTATTTGACAGTTTTGTAAACAAATGCTTATTTCTAGTTTACCTTTTTTTCACTAGACTCAAAGAAGTAGAACAACTCGATCACTAACGATTGAGTTGTTGAAAAAAACCCCATAAAGTCCAGTCCCTTCCCCTTTCAAACAGCTGTAAGTGACACAGCTGGAATCAACACTCAAGTGCTGAGTTTCAAAGCATTACCACATTACATGGTTGTTTCACTTCCTTTTAAAAAAAGATACTTTTTGATTTCTTAAGTTGCAATCCATACAAATGCAAAAGCTTATCATCCTCTTTTAGGCTGGGCAGTATGTCAGATGTTTTTCCTGCCATGTTTCTTTACCACAAGGATGCCTGGGATTTTTCAGTTTTGGAACAAGGTGATTTCAAGAAGTTCATGCACATACTGTCCCTGTGCGATTTGTATATTTAAGGGATAAACAAACCTCATCAACTTCCTCTTAATTTATCTACACACAATTGCTACTACAACATCTGGACCAGGATTCTTTCTATGCTTCATGTTGAGCAGGGCTGCAAGCAGAAGAAATCCTCCTAGATTTTGTTATCATACTGAAGCAGTCTATAGTGTGAACAAACTCTTGTAATCCACTACAAGGCAGCACAGGCTTCATATTTTGATCTAGAACTAAGGCTTAGACTTTTTATGAAAAACTATGTCGTAAACGTGGCTTTTCACCAGTTCACTTGGTCCCATGAGACATGAGTGATTCCATCAAGTCTCATAAATAAACACTCTGCATTTCACCATTTCCTTCAATGACCATCACCATGACCAAATAGAGACAGATTCTCCAAGAACCTTTTTTAAGTATCCAAACTAGACAAACCTGCTCACAACATCTTTTAGAGGTGATGTACCCAGTGTTGTCAAAATCTCCTCGCTCATGCACAATTACCATCTCATTTTTAAGGAAAAGGAAAAAACCCTTGCTCCCAACCCTAAGGAAAAAAGCCAGCTCTCACCTGGAACTGCTCCTAGGAGGAAGGAGGTAAATCATTCCATTACAATGGTCAGCAAAGCTCAAGTACTTTTGGCTTTTTATAAGGGCACACTGGCTGAAAGCACACATCTAACTGGGAAATACCATCTCCACAGGTCTAGATAAGATATCCCCACCTGCTGCCAGAGGGCTGGACTGGACCTTTAAAGGTCACTTCCAACACAAACAATTCTAAGATACTGTGTGTATTGCATACACTTATACCTTTGTGTGCTCTCCATAAACCCAATTATTATCTTTTATTCATTCACAGATTATTGATATTATAGTTCACCTGAATTGATTTAAAAAAACACCACAACTGTAAACTCAGTGTCCATCAGTAAAATCCTATTTTGGATTTTGGCCAAACATAGCACAAGGGAAAGCCACCAAGAATGAAAAAGAAGGCAAAGCACTGCAATTGCTGTTCTCTGAACAAGAGATGGGGAGTTCCCATTCTGATCCTCCATTTCCTGACACACTGAAGTTCTGACACACATTGAAACAGTTCTAACATCCGGCCTGTGGTTTCAAAAAGCAAAAAAGAGAAAATGCCCAAGCAACCTATTTTCCCCAACTAGGATCAAAACCAGTACCAAGACATGACACACACTGAAAAAACCTCTGCATGATATCCTGCAAGGAAAATTTCAAGTGCTCTCTCAAAACAAGAATTCAACAGTGCATCTATGGGAGCCCCCACATGGCCCTTCCATCTATATCACCAAGTAACTTAATTAGGCAAAAGGAGAGTCCCTGAATTTTTTCTGGCTTTCAGTAGTTCACAGAAACAGAATCAGCTGCACTTTAAAAACAGCACTTTAAAAACTTTTTTTAATTCAAAAGTTAGAAATTTATTACTTGAAAGGAACATAAAGAAGTTCCACTTCATGCTCACTCAAAAAAGACTATCTTCCTATGATGAAAGTCATGCAAGGCCAGAATTAACACTACATCCTTTTATCATATATCTTGAGGTCAAAATCAAACACTCACTGATAATATAGACAATGCTCTTCAAAACAAAAAAAAGTACAATCAGTTATGGGTGTCAGTTTAGTAAAATCCCAAAATTTTAAGCACCTTTTTAAACTGATTTGCAGTATGCAAATGAAAATAGAATTCGAGCCTAAAACTATTATCAGAATAGCACTTCATAAAGAAAATACATGTTAAAATAGCTGTGATTTAGTAATTAATTTAAAAATACACAATTATTTTTAAAGAGGGGTATTGCAATATGTAGTGGGTTCTCCTGGCAGGTATATTTTAGGTATAGCAAATAAAATATAAAAGAAAATGTGGTTTAGAAGTATTTTTAGGTAAAGTTTTCCTTTCAATATGGAAGGAGCACATCAAATTTCTTGCTACTCAATTACTGCATATCTTAGATGTGCTTTCCTGCACCTAAGCCTTATTTCATATTCAAAGTAAGGACAAAGACTCTGAAGTGCAAGAAAGCGTTTGCTGCACAAATGCAGATTCCCAATAAATAAGAAACTTTTGGAGATGACTTTATGTGATATACTTAACATTGCATACCTGAAAAATTCAAAGTTGAGACAAGCTTTTGGCAAAAAAAATTTGTCATCTTGCTTGAACCACAGTTTGCTCATGGCAGTGTCCTGTGTCAAGAAAAGAGGTTTGGTTAGTCATCTTTTAACTGCAGTATATGCCACAGCTTTAAAAAAAGTTTCTTCACCACTTCAAATCACCACTTAGAATTATCCCCTTAAATTCCTATTGCTTGAATTGCTATATTCACTATATATAGTCAATATAGATATATTCAATATATTGAATATATATTCACTACATTTTGAGATCACTAAATGACACTTCTCTCATATTTCCATGCAATCACAGGCATTTTCTGTACAGTTACAAAACAATAGCCTTCCCTACACCCTCAACTTACTCAACAGTGGTCAAAAATATGTAAGAGTGGCAGTCACCCTTCTGCCGAATAAACAGCTCTACTGCTATTTTTATCAACTGTTGACACACTTTCAAAAGGGCAGAGAGAGTTCAAGCTGTATCTAGCTTCACTTTCCTAGGAACACAAATTGTCACAGTCCAAAGTTCAGCAAAAATGAACTTTCTACTGTCTTTGTAGCAAAATATTTTTCTACTTTTTTGTTTTCTATACTTTGAAATATGAGATGAGCTATATTTCATAAAACAGAGGAATTAAATTCTAACTTCCCAGAAGGTCAGGCAGTAAACAGGACAAATACAGACAGTTTACCTTGACAAGGGCAGGGTACTGTGTTGCATCTTTTTCCAATGGCAAAATCTCAAAGTTTGTAGGAATGAACTCATTCTTCATTGGAAGCTTGAATTTCCCATTCAGGTCAGCATTTTGCCATTTCTAGATCAATAGAAGAAACAATGAAGCTACACCAATTTCTGCTTAATCAAAGCATATATGGGTTTATTTATTTTACACTAAAACAAAAGATTTAAAAATGTATTCCAGTACGTTCTGTGTAAATATTATTAAGAGAAAAGGGAAAGAGAGAAATAGCTGGGAAAAAAAAGTTGGAGTAGGCTACCAGCAGGATGAATTGCTCTTAGAAGGAGGATTATAGATAAATAATTTTGAAAAGTTTATAGTAGAGAGGAGGGTGGGTTTACATCTTATATTTTCTGCTACTGTGAACCATAAATGAAGATATTAAACTGAACACTAAACTAAGAATTCTAATGAAGAACACAGGCAAGGTCAACCTCAAGGAAGTGCTCCTATGCAATGTCTGCTCAGAGCACACTCAGAAGGTTCAATTCAGCCCTAAGGCAAATTTTACAGCCATCTCTTCTTGGAAGATCAGAACAACAAGTTTTGACAAGGATTTGCCCCCTTCTTTTTTTTTTTTTGAGTTTTGATTTTTACAGTCTCATTTAGCTGGCAAAACATACCTTCTATGCTGCAAAAATCAACTTCAGAAATAGTTACAAAGAACAGTTTTCAAGAATTCCTTTTTTAAGTACTGATCAGTTCATTAACATATAATAGAGAGTTTTAAGTTTTGAGATATGAATGCTTACATTTTTACTCAACCACTGCATATTAGGGATCTTCTTTCAGAAAAAAACTGTAACATGATCTGCACTTACCTTGGTTTATAACCATTAAAATATATCCCTCCTATGTAATAAATATTTGAAATCTAAAGACTAATGTAACATTCTTACTTCCTTTAACATTAAACAGACTCATTGTATGATTTTCATGCTATGGAAAGCAGTGGATTTAAGTTCCCCCTTCAACTATATGGAAAATTGGACAAAGAATTTACCACTGACTTTCATTTGCAGATATTAGAATGTTACAAATTTTAACATGCCTTAATAACTTCATCAGAAATTGCTTCTTGCTTGTACTGTGTTCCATACCACTCTTCTGTTCGATCCGTTTTTCCTTCAAAAGACTTGGAAACTATTGCAACTCTGAAAACAAAGAGACACTTTGGCATCAATGGGTCTGAGAGAACACAGACATTTTTTCCAAGCACGCCTCATCACCAGAACACCTTTATTTCTGCAAACAGTCCATAGACAATTACAGGGCAGGAGAGCAAGTACAAGTATACTGAACTACATGCTAAGGTTAACCATGAAATCAGGTTACCACAATCATTTAATGCCACTGTTTTTCTGAAGTGTTACAACCTGGGGTTACACAACAGAAGTGTGGCATGCAATTTCTATTTTTAAGACTTTTGTTTTTGCAGACAACAAAGCAGTTCTTGCAGTCTTCTAGAAAACTGATGAAGCAATTACATTTACTATACACCTGTATGAACATCCAAATATGTGAAAATACTGATTATAGAAATTTTATTCCATTCCTAGTGTCACAGGAATTGTAGATAACCTCACATTTGAAAGGGACTCATAAGGATGATCTCACATTCAACTCCCTGCTTCTTGCAGGACTACCTAAAACTAAACCATGTGACTAAGAACTCCAATCATCAAGGTGCTGCCTGAACTAAAGAATACACTAAAAAAGAAGAAATCCAGAATAAAGAAAATTACAAACTTATCAGTATTTTGCTAGTAGCCTGCATGATAGGTATCAAGAAAATTCCTTTAATTCTATTGAACAATGTACACAACAGACACAAAAGACTATTTAATGGAAGAGTAAATAGATGTTTCTAAGAAATTTGAAATTATCAAAAAAGGAAGCACAACTACCTGCTCTCCTGGACTGAATACCTGCCTGCCCTTGGGAAGCAGCACATTGATTCCTTGCTTTGCTCTTTTTTTTTGCTTTTGCTTTCCCTGTTGAACTGTCTGTATCTGAACCCTTGAGTTTTCCAGCTTTTACCCTTGAGATTCTCTCCCTGATCCCACTGGTAGGTGGGTGAGCAAGTGGCTGTGTGGGGCTTGGGGTTAAACCACAACAGAGGCACAAAGTTGCTAAGAGACTACAAAAACCATAAAGTCTCTTAGAATTTCAGAGCAACCCACCTACCAGATCTTTTTGCACAGTAAATAATAATAATAAGTCAGAGTTCTAAGTGAAAAAATTATCCTAATAAAATTCCAATAATCATATGGCTAGAGCAGCAAGACAGATGTTTAATGCTAGAATATACTCTTAGAATATGTCTGTTATTCAACATCTCCTCCTCCTACCCTTCTCCAACATACTGACCCTAAAGCAGTAGTGACAATCCAAGCACCCAAACATTTCCTACAGGAGCATATGAAAATTCAATAGCTAAAAATAATTGTCTACTCACTGTATAGAAAACAAAATTGTGGAAACCAACATTGTAATTCTCCAAGCAGTCCTGCTTCAACAGAACAGTGATTTATCACAAATGACTACTGGAATGATTATGACATTTTGAGTTGTCAGAAACATACCCACAACAATAGAAACAAATCAAAGGCATTTTGTCTGCCCAAGAATTACAACTTCAGACCAACAGGAAAGAAGACCAGGACACAAAAAGAGGGGAAGAGAAGCACAGCAGGTAGAAATGCTACGCCATGCAGGTATTTCTATATATTGTAATCCATCTCTAAAGTCACCAATTATGTAACATTACTTTTGCTTTTCCTGTCTCTGTTGTGCACTATGAACATCCATATGTTTTAGGACAGTGTGGAAATGCAGTGGGAAATCAAGACAGGCAATCAGGTAATCTTCAATAGGGCCTGTTTAAGAATATTTAGGCTTGAGCCATTCATAAATGTTATTTACTTCTCTATATACATTCCTGTACATGCAATCTGCTGTAGTACCCAATTTCAGAAACAACCACAATGATGCATATTTACTAAATACTATCCTGTTTTTCACCCTCCTGAAATCTAAATGGAAGCTACAGGTGACAGATCCACAGGACAGTGTTACTTGGGAAGAGGATGTGTGCTTTAAAATGAATGCACTTCCACAAAAGATTATCAACTATTATACTCTAGATTTATGTACTGAAACTCAAGGTTCTAAAGGTGGAAAAGTCATAGTCTTAGAATACTTAGTCAGTATTTGTGACATTAGTAACAAATGTGTAAAAGCACATCTATACTTATAAAGGACTGATTTTTTTTTACCTAATTTAAACTTTGTCTTCCAAATTGTGATGCTATCAAACAATGGAAGAAATTACTTTTCTCTCATTCAAATACATGACAAAACATGACTGAGACAAAAATAACAAAAGCCTACATTTGTCCATAATCCAACCATCAGTAAAACTGATGTGAGGTAACACAAGCTCCTCAAAGGCCTCACATATAAATCCCCTCAGAAACCAGAGTAAGGGGAAACTACACACAGAGCTGCTGCTGGGCTGCAGCACAGCACTCTGATCACTGCAGAAGAACAAGTTATTTCTCAGTGTTCAGTAAAACTAAGTTGCTACCAAGGATTTGGGAAATAAGTGGGGGGAAATAAGTGAACAAATAGTCATTTTCAAAATGGATGCTCAGATCCAATGCAATTAAAAACAAACAGATATTTCTAGCATGTTTACCTTCAGGGTGAGCATCACCAAGTGCACTGAGATAACTGTGCTGAGAGTCTGTGAAATTCCAGTAGTAAGAAATTTCTCTATCAACACTTGTGGCTTTCATTTTATTTTTCTTCCCTCTAGGACAGTACTAGTGCTGCACTTCTGCTATCAATAGAGGAAAAAAAACCCACTTACTATCCAGGGGAAAATGTTCTTTAGCTGCTTAATCTGGTGAGTCACTATCCTCTTAAATTTTAATAAGAGCATTTATTCTGCAGATGTTGAAGGGAAAAAATGCCTTGGAAATGATAGGAAAATTACATTTTTCAGCTAAGATTGCTACACATGCCAAGTCTATTCCCTTATCTTCACAGATGGTTGGTAAAACCCAATACAGTGTGAACAAGTAAAAATAATACTTACATTTTAAAGTTTCTCTCTTAGGAAAATTAAGGCACTAAATGCAACAAGTAGTGTGGAAGTGGGAGGAGAATATGAACACTTTCTATTATGGGTCAGTCAAATGGAAGCACATGCATACTTATATGCATACCATCTGTATGATTTTTTTCATACTTTTTAAACTCAAAGTTTGTTAAGAAAATAACAGTTGAAAAACCATACTTTGGAAAAGACACTGAATGCAGTTACTACAATATAGCTATGCCAAGAGGTCCTTAGTATAGGTGAATGGAAAAGAAATTATAAATAAAACCACAATACAAAGAAAAAATTCAAATCAGTGCCAAGTAAAGCACCTCAAGACAGAATATATGCAAGACATAAAAAGAAAAAAAAAAAATCAATAAAACCAGGGAAACAATGCCAAACAACAGGCAAAGTTAGGATGTGGCACATAATACTTCTTTCATAAAAAGGGAGAACAGAAAGGTAAACATGAGCATACACATCAGTAAATGGGGGATAACCAAACAATATAGATATTGAAAGCAGATGTGCACAAGTTCTTTTACAAGCATATAAAATTGCTCAAAAAAGACAAAAGGGAGCAGGCTACTGAATTGGTAATTCATTCTATTCATATAGATACAGATGTAATTTTTAAAAAAGTGTATCAAAAGGGACCCTTTTATTAACATCTGTAATCTCAACTCATTCTTTTAGAAGAGCCCACTAAAAACAAAATCCACAGTGGCTTTTTTGAATCTTCATAAGGTACCACAAAATCACTTTTAGCAATACTTAAGTAAATTTCCCCTTCCCAAGATAATGTATCTTGCCAGCAATTTAAAACAAAAGATACTATAAAATTATATTCCCTGTTATATTTTACTATACTTTGAAGGTCTTAGTTAAGTAAAATATTTTTAAAAATTGCAGTTCATTTCAATCTACTTCTAATTTCACGGGATAAGTGCTTAAAATATATCTAAAAGGAAAAAACTACTACATACAAGTTAGTATTTGCTTTCAGTCAAATCAAACTATGAAAGTCTGATAAGACAATATATAATTTCTTTAACAGTTAACTGAAGAAGCCATAAAACCAGGTCTATTCCAGTTCTGAAAGCCATTTTTTTTCTCTCAATATTTAGCACCTTTTTAATACAAAAGTTTAAAATGACACACTTCTTCATCTATTAAATGACATCTATTTCTTAAGTCAGGAAAGAATGTCAAAAGGCTGGTACAGCCAGCAACAAGAGTAGCACAGAAAAGTGGTGAGTGGTCTGTAGCATGCAAAGCATCTGACAAGCTGAAGAATCTATGAATGTATGCACCTGTACTAATTTCCTCCAGCAATTTTTCAGTGTTTAAGTAAGAAGATGCTTTGGAAGTTCTCTGGGCAGTAAAAAAAATCCAATTTACATTATGAATCAGATAATACTGACTATTTTCTTGCAACGTTAAGACCTATGCTTCAAAGCTATGTAAAGCTATAATAATCATCAGATCTCATTAACACCTGCAGCTTCTTTACTAAATCAGCATCAGCTCAGGTTTACCTATTGCTTGTAAGCAATTCTAAAATCAGTTAAAAGTTCACATTCATGTGGAATTTGGTTAAGCTTTCTACAGAGATCAAGTAATTACACGTTCTCTATGTTAATTACTAAAAACAGTGCTCGTATGTTAGAGGTATCAAATTTTCAAGAACTTGGGTGGTAGAGTAAGATGAAAATACATTCCAAATAGAGAAGTATTAAATACTTTGGGAAACAGAACTAGAGACTTTAATTAAGGTATTGTTTGTTCAAAAGATGATCTTTCGACACCATCAAGCTCCAGCTGAAGCATCCCACGCACATTACACAGATGCACACCCACACACAGAGATATGGGCCCTTCTTTAAAGGGCATTAATTACTATGGCAACTACTGCTGCTGATATAGGCAACTCCATTTATTCCATCATTACTTGCATATCTCCAGAAACACCACAACCCATCACATTTGCAAATATAGTTCATAATTCAAGTTTATTTGACATTATCTGATAATTATTTGAAACACATCAACCTTTGAAAATAAATTAACATATATCTAAGACCTTCTCATACAAAGAAACATAGTGAATGTTTTTCAATCACATTTACTTTGGAGCTGCAAGAGACACCTAAGACTTTGTGTTTCCATTAGTTCATCTGCTTTCTTATGATGTTTGTGTTAAAATTCAGTTTAACTCACCGAACGTTTTCTGGTCTCAGTTTATCCAGTACCATCTCTATTAAATCAGGCCTGAATTCTTCAAGCAAATATTCAGCAGCCAATACTTCTTCTATAGGATAATACTAAAAAACAAAGCCGAGGAATACGTAGGTGAATGAAACAAAAGTAAGCATGAAAAAGCTATGGTTCAGTAGAGGAAACAAAAGCAAACACTCCTGGTCACTAAAGCTATATTACTTTGGTAATTTCAAATTAGGGATGTGTAGGATGTTTTAAAATCTCCCTCAAAACTAAACAAGAGGGAGTAGCATTCTAACTATGTAATCGTATTTCTCACGTACTAGGCAATTCTACATAATTCATATTTACCATTCTTCTCTCTTAGAATATTTAATGTCTCAATATAAAAGTCACCCACCTTTAAATGGTATTTTGATTAAAGTAAAAATAACATGGTAAATGCTGACCCCTGCAGGATATTTCTGAAGGTAAAAGAAGACCAAGTACTCACAAGAGTACATTTAGGGAAAACAAAACATAAACAAGCAAAATAAAACAAAGAAACACAAAACCTAGGCTTTTTTAGGACTCTTGAACAGTTCAATTCTTATTTACAATAATTTAAAGAAAATTATATTTTAATATCTAAAAGTATAATAAATGTTTAAACACTTAATTCTAACATTTTTATTTAGGGTCAATCTGAAAATCTCTTAAGGTACATGGCAACTTCAGAAGAAAAAAAAAAGCTAAAACTCATCTAAAAATGATTAATGTAGTTGACAGGAAAACTTTCTTGATAAACACCTGTTTACCAAGGGCAAATTACCATAGGTGACATAAGTGCTCAGTACTTGCACTTTGCCATACCAATGTACTTTTCTCAACCAGAAATATTCCAAAATGGCTTTCTGAATTATATACATCATACAAGAAATTACAGTGGAATGACTTCCAGAACAGAAAGTAAGTCACAAAAAGGATTGTGGAAAAGAGGAAGGGTGGTAGGGGGTGGAGATCAAGGACAACGAACCAAACCTGTGTTATTAAAAATTCAAGTGGGAATGCTAAAGATTCAGAATTTGATGGTCATTTAACTACTAAAGCAGAACAAAAATTACCATTCACACTGCCAAGCAAAAGAAAGACAGTTAAAAAAAAGTCCTCATTCAATACCCTGCTGTTTGGAACACTGCTGGCAACTTCCTGGCCTGATTTTTGGAGACAGCAATTGTAATCAGAAATAATCCAACAATTACTGAAAGGCTGTTTCAGAAGTCGGAAGTCCATTTGTTAGAGATTTTAGGCATTGGACAGAACAAAAGCAAGAGACAGCATGCCACACTGGAGCTCTTTTAAATATCCATTTACATGTTTTCAGCCAAGTCTAATGCTTTTCAGCATACAGATAGAAAAGTTGAAAATTAAACACCATTATTTTAGACCAGTAATTCCTGCAAAAGAATTTAAACCGGTAATTCCTGCAAAGAAACCAAAAATTTCTCTGAACAGATGGAGACAGACATTAGGTATAAAATGACAAATGGCTGCAATGTATAAAAGTTGTGTCATTTCACTAGAACAAAAAAAAACTCAGGGAATTTTGCAAGAAGCATGAAAGACCAAGTAAAAGCTACATGATTCTTTCAGTACCAATATGCAACCACATCTGTGAAGTCAAGCATTTGTAATTTGCAATCTTAATACAAACATTTCTGCTCACTGCAGTATTTCAACACTATGAACTCAGGAACACAGTGTTTATGAAAAAATATTCTTTGCCTAATATTTCTCTAGAGAACACTTAGCTACCAAATGCAATGGCAAGGTACATCTGTCTTTAGAAACACTGAAACAGATCAAATAGCACCTCCAGTTACTGTATAATCAGTTCTACCAAATACAGAAGTATAAAATGGTAGAATGAACAGAATGTGACTTTTCGACTGCCAAAATTAAGACCTATGCAGTATACAAGAAGTGCAAAGGACCTCACAGATGCCTGTATTTATTAAGTGGATAATCAAATACACTGTTAAATTATTATTAGAAAAAACAACAACCAACCAAAAACAATCCTCTCCACTTACGTGCAACATTCCTCCAAGCTTTGATGTGTAACCTCGTGGTCGTTCCTTATCTTTAAATCTGAATGCCACAGCATTTAGATCCTAGAAAACAATGTATGAATGATTAAAGATCCTAAATTAAAGCCTATTTTAAGAATAATTACTGGCTACATAATTCCTTTTTATACTGAAAGAAAAGGAAGTACTTTTGCTGTATCCATGTTATAGCAGACAAGTACCTAACCTAAGTTTTCAGGATTATTCAAGTTGTATCAAACTCCCAAGCAATTTGTGATAGCCTCATAATGTGAAGCATTACACAAGTCTTGTAAGTCCTTTTCAAGCTGCCTAAGAGATCTGCCTCATCTCTCATAGATTTAAATTTCCTGATAATTTGAAAACACACCAACTCTGATCCCACCAGTACACAGTGTTCCAGTGCAATGTTTGTCATATATTAATGAACTGAAGCCTCTCTCTCCCTCTTCCTTTTCTCTTCCTTTTGTTCAGTCAGCCAAGAGTAAGTTTAGAGACAGAAAAAGTGTGTTTCTTTTTGCTGTCTCAGCCAGAGAAATAGAACACATCGCTCCTAGGATATAATGGCAAGGGTGAATTAAAGAGAGCTAAGACTTTAAAGCCAGTGAAAAGTACAGTCCATCCTTCCATGAAACCATGCAGAGAGACTGATTAACTCAACAATTCAGCTGAAAGTAAACTCAAAGATTCTTTTCATACTAGTTTGCAAGCTCTCTGACTCACCCCACAGTCCCACAGGCTCAGGAGTTCTGGGACAGTGAGAAGAGGAGCAAGGGAAAGGCACAGGGATGAGCCAGAAGGATGGAACTGCCTTTTCCAAACCCTGGATTTGCTTACTCTGTCAGTGAAACCAATCCACTGGGACTTTCAGCAGAGGATAACAAGACCTGAGAGTACTTTCACAGGTATATAGTGTCCAAGTGTATGAAACAAAGCTAACCCAGCTGCAGAATTTCTATTTCAGGGAGACTCAATAGTTTGGATCAAAGCTGAGATGGAAAAGGAATCTTTACCCAAGCACATGTACTGAACCAATGACACTACATATATATATATATATATAAAAATAAAACTGGGTTTGTTCACACTGACACTGAGAAGAGCAGTGCTATCTAATAAGACACCACATTTTCTGTGCACACAGAACTATCCAGACTTATAAGGAGCATGAACAGTTCAACAAAGACTGACATGTACTGCCAAAGTACTTCATGAAAAGCCTTTAGCTGACTTTTCAAAAAGATGAGGGGAACAAACAGCAGAGTCAATGCCCTATTGCCTTTACAATCTCAAAGGGGTAGAATAGCAGCCATTTAAATTTCCAGTTCAATGTTACTCCTCAAAGTAAATGTTTCCCCCCTTCTCCAGTGAAGACTAAGCAAAGTTATGTAAAACCCTTGTGGACAGAGCAAGATTCTTCTTCCTCCACCTCCACTGTGCCATCCTAATCCCAGCTCTATAAAAGCATTCCACACCAACACTAAGACAATGTATTCTGAGTGTACTTGTCATTTGTGTCATGTTGCATCTTAAAAACTAACAAACTTAATTACCATGTGATTATTAAATGCTAGTTACAAAGTCAAATAATCTAATAATAAATAAAGTTTGTAAAAAGACAACCATCACATATGGTACAGCCCCAATTGCTTACCTTGCACTCTTGGAAAACCCATTCTTGAGGTCCTTCTGTGCGTAGTTTTTGAATATATTGAAACATGTGCAAAATAATATCTTCAACATGCACTGAAAAGAAAAAAATACTTAATAATTCATTCAGTTCTGCACAAAGAAATTTAATGAACACAAATATGGTTTTATTTTTAATTACGCTTTGAAACATCAAGATCATCTGCAATCCCACCAAAAAAGTTAAACTTGCTTTTTTCAGATATAAATTTAAGGTAAGTGTTTATGCGCCTAGATAATTCCAAGAAGTGCACTGAACATGTCTTATTATGTGAAAAAATTTATTTACAATATAATTTAATTTGGGTCTAAATAGTATGAATAAGTAGCACACAAAGGTACTAACAGCTCTTCTTCTCTAAAGAAGTTTATTTGAAGTATTTAATTAACTAATTTAATATAACCTTAAGTTGATTTCTTATGCTAGGTGAAATGTGTTAGCATACTTAGAGGAACTAAACACAGAATACTAACAGGTTAATTAAAACAAACTGGCTTTCAAGCTATAATACCAATTAGTCTCTTCAGATACAAACACAAAACCATCACATCAGCAATAACATGGAATACAGACAAAGTGCTTCACTTACAAAGTCCTTCTTCTGTCAAGTCCACATTAATGATGAAAAACATGAAACCTCTAGCACCTTCCTTCTGGCCTCCAACAAGAGTATTTACCCACCCTATGTCATTAAAAAGAAACTATATTACATAAATCTATAACAATTTATGCAACTTTTTGCATGCTTCAGGAACATTAAACCCCATTTTGATTCATTTACACATTTTCCTTTACTTCATTAATGCCTACAGCAACAGTGCAAGTTAAACATAACCCAAGTCAGCTCCATCTGATTTTGTACTCAGAGTGATATGACAAACTCAAGTTCATTTGATTATTGGATTACTGGATTCTGTGTGGAACAAAATGATATAAAGTAAATAGCAAAAAATACACCATTATAATGTTCCAGACATTAAGGGACCTGACCGTAACCTCAAAGTTAGTGACAGAATAGAGACAAGATCATTATGCCAAAGTTTAAATAACTCTCTCTAAACAAGGCACATAAAGGGGAGTAAAAGAAATAATAGCCTCACAGCCTGAGTGACTGTTACCTATTCATTCCTCCCTGCTGCAGAAATAAAAATAAAGCACAAAATGACTTAAGAGTTCAAATTATTCAAATAGATAAAGGCTTTAACACAGAGAGATCTATTTTAAGTGAGACACAGTAAAGTTTAAAAAACCGTATGATCAAACATTTTTCAATTCTCCACCCTTGAAGGACTTACCTTTGGCTTTAAGCTCTGACAAAAGACTCCCTGGGCCCTCATGCCCAATCAGATGGCCAAGGTAATGGCCAGGGTTTGATTTATAGTATTTCTGAAGGTCTGGTATGGGAAATGTGACATAAAGATTTCTAATGTCCTTAATGGGTACCACTTTATAAAGTTGCTGAGGAGAGAAACAAGCAAGGAGATCCATAAACAAAGGGAAACTCATTTACTGTATTCATCTCAGGAGCATGTATCATGTTCCATTCACACACACACATATTACAAACACATCTCCTAAATCTCAAAAGTATCTACAACTTAGGGCAATACTTCAGACATTCATTATAAAAACAAAGAAAATTAATTATCTCACAGTTTGCTTACAACTGCAACCAAATGTGCAACCTTTACTATAACCTATACAAAACTATACTCAGCATGGAAAAGTGGGTGAAAAATCAATAGAAAAATATGGAATTCAACAGGGACATTGATAAAAGAGTAGTGAAGTGCACAATGTATTACTGAAACATAAAAAATAACATTTAAAATGTACACTCTGGGTGGAAGACGTATCTCTGTACGTACCCGGAGATGCTCTTCTTGGAAAGGATGCTCAGGAAACTCTGGTATAGGGACATTTTTATTCTCTACTTCTGAAAATAACTTGACCACTAAGCAAGTCAGCTCATCCAAGGATTCTAGAATAAAGAAACATTAGGAAAAACACAGTAATTATATAAGGATTCCAACTAACTTTTTTTTTTTTTTAATATTGTTTGGGAGAGTCATGAATTATACAGAAAAGTACTTTTAATGTTATGATTATGTTAGTTATGATTTTTCATTTCAGAAAGAAACCAATTATTCATATTTAAATTTTAAACTGTAACATGCTAGAAGCACCATGCTTATTAAAGGAAGGCTTCAATCATGAATAAATTAAATCCTGTAACTGAAAATATATCTCTACACTTTACAGATTAAACTAAGCTAGAACTGAAAGATACATCAGATGTTGAACACCTACGAAAATAAACATTCTACAAAAGTTTAAGGGGCATAAAATTACACCTGCAAATTTTCTAGAGTGAAAGTAGTTTTGCCAAAACTTGAATTTTCTTTAGCCTCAGCTCATGTCCAGCACTTCAAGTACACTTTGAACCAGGTCTGTCCTTGGCACAAAACACACACACCTGTGACCTGTTCAAGCACTTCTAATTTTCCATCCATTCTAATTTCAGTCTGTGAATGCAGTACTTTGCAAGAATGAGAGAAGACTTTTTGCAGAAAGAACATGACGACGTGCATTAACTCACCCAAACTGACCTAGATTATTTTTGTTGAAATGCTGCCTTCAAAATTGCTTTCTGCCTCAAGAAATGCATTTTGGAGCACTTTTCAAAGTGAGCATAAGATAAAAAAAGATTCTACTGACAATTTTTTAATGAAAGACTTCCAAGGGTGGGTATTGGAAGAAAAAAAAAATCAATTGCTTGGACATCTCAAAATGAAAGATTTGATAGATTGAAAGATTTCTAAAAGCAGTTACCTTGTTATCAAAACAATCCCAGGTAAACTGAGAAAGTAGAATCTTTCCTGCCCAACAGATGCATGCTCCTAGACTACACTACCAGAGCTGTGCTGGGGAAAAAAACTAACAAAACAATGTGAACCAAGAAGGTTCCTTATATATTTAAATTTTGTGACCTGCATGTTATTCTATTAAAAGCCACCAGTTTCTATGCATATCAGCAAAATAAACATTCATTTAATCTTGCAGGGACAGTTTTCTTTTAGTACAGATTTACAACTGCCAATGTGATTCTTACTGTAAAAGTTTCCATGTAAAATTCCTCAGTGAATTTGCCCTTGATTAGATAAAAAGCTCACTTTCTTCCATTCATACTCACCATCTAAGCATTACTGTGAAACACCATACAAATACTAGTCTGCCAGAGCATTTCCAAACAGCAAACAGCTCTCAACAAACTGTTATTAAGCTTTTGGCAAACTTCTGTAAAATACCATCTCAGCTGTGGAAGGTTCTAAGCGGTTGGAACCTCCTTTTTTTTTAAGTATACATGTAAAGTCTTACTCAAGCAAGAGAGCAAACTCACCTCTGCCTAAGACACAAATAGCCATTAAATTTGATGAATAATAAGTAGAATGGAACTTCAGTAGCTCTTGCCTTACATCTATTCCTTCTTGGGTTGGTCTAGTTTCCAGAGTGAATTTGTTCCCTGTAACATGAAAATAATTAACAATATGTGAGGTTAACGATATTTAATGTTACAGATTAATCTTACAGATCAAAAAGAAATATATAAATTAATCAGTCTGCTTTCCTTTGGATGGATATTAATTTTAAAAATAATCAATATGCATAATAAGAAACTGGCTCAATATTGTCTCATGTTTTAAATACTTTGTCTATATTCCTCACCATATGCAGACAAATTAAATGGTGAAGTTCTAGACACCCTACTCTGTTTACTCCCACAGCCTCAATACAGAAGATAAAATAAATTAACAAAGTTTCAGTTGGTAACTGTGCTGTTACAGTACTGGAGGACTTTAGGAAGCAACAGTCAAAAGACACCTTGTAGCTGTAGAAAATGGACACTAGCCAGTGCACAAGTGCCTGGAAAACTACTTGACATTGAGGGTAATGATGGAGAAGAATCACCATCACAAGCATTAATTCAGGGAGATCAGTGAGAGGTATCTGGAAAAATGCACACTCTTAAAAACAAAAGGGGAAAGTGCATTTGTTTCTATGGAGAGACAAGGAATAATAGAAGGTTTGCTGACCAAACAGGGTGCACAGCAATGAGGAGTAAGCTGAAGCATCAAATGGAGTAATTCCCATACTCTGCTAGATTAACAACATCTCAGCTGATCAAAGGGAAACAATAAGGTTGCCAAATGCATCACAGTTGCCATTTCTTTGGGTAAATAAACACCATCAAAGCTGAGCTCTACTTCTGCCAAGTCATACCTACTGGAAAGCTACATGCTGCAATTTAATTTCAGAATCAGAACCTAATCTAAGGAGAAAGGAATATGACTGTTACTGTTGAATTTGAGCACATTTTGAGTATTCTCCCCAAGAAAACATTTCCCTTGTGTGAGCTAGATAACCTTCTTAAACTGTACAAAACTATTTCTGCAATTTCCACTTATGTTTTCTATGTGTGCTACATAGGAATTAAATAATGCCTTCAGTAGCAGAGATTACAGAATGTACTTTGAACACCTGCCTACTAATGCACAGCTCCCAAGGCTTTGTTTTAAAATTTACCTGTTTGGAAAATGGAGTTACAATTTTACACAGAGCCTCTCTTTTCTGGTCAACAAAGCAATACCTGCTCTTGTGGCAGGGGGCCACCAGACCCAAAAATATGCTCTCCATCAACAGATGTAAAGGTACATCTTATCTTTTTAGAGACAGAGGAAGAAACCACTGCCTTAAAGCCCATTATCTGCTCTCCCATCCTCCTACCACACCCGATATTTGAATCAATTACTCATAAAGCAAACTGACCCATCCACAAAACACATTTTTTTTGCACACATTATATTCAATGATCAAACAGTGCAGTCCTGTTACTTCAAAGGTTTCAAAAATAAATTCATGTAGAAAATAATGCCTATCCAAAAAACCACCCAACATTTAAACTTCTAACAAATCATCAAACATTTGTGGCTTTGTCCAGAACTATGGTATCTTAACTTTATTGCTTTTTGAATTGCTTTTTTATGCTTAACAACAATTATTTTCAATTGTTACTAAGCATAAAAAAATTACCGCCATAGGATTGGGATTTGTCCCAGATGATTTTGTCTATCAGTCTCCTACTGTTGCGTTCTATGGTGCAGATTTTTGTTTCTATATTCCTACTCAGTAATTCTCATAGCATTTTGCTGATCTTTCTGATTTAACCTAGTCACTGTCATCTAGTCTAAATGCAATATTAAAAAACAAAAAGCATGTGGCTAACAACAATTTAAACACAATTTGTTCACATTGTTATACACAAAGACTCAACAGTACCAGTAACTGAAAACAGCACTCACTGCAGTAATTATCAGGATCACAAAGATTTCTTCATCATTGTACTCAAAGTTTTGGATCAAACTTTTTCCTATGCTATTGTCTAGCTCTGGTCTACAATGTGAAAAATGCCATAAGCACCATAATAAACATATATGGAAAGGAAAATAAGAGAACTGTTACGGTCTGTCTTTAGCAATTTTATATAAACAATAATGCTATGTATGTTACACACAATGCCACTGGATAAGAATATTCTGACAAACCTGTTCCAAATTTACTGAAGGGATGGTTGGGGTTTCCAGTAGCCTTCTCCAATTGAAATAACCTCCAGGCATCATTCATCAGATTCTTCTCATGCTCAGAATCAACAGCATTCACTTCCCTATCTTTGCAACTTTCATCAAACAGGGGGCACAGGAAAAACTGGGCAAATCTAAAGAGAAAAAAATTAGTTAAGTCAAGAGTACTGAATATAAATTGCAACAGAAAAGTATAAAACTTGGTTCCTCCTGAAAACAGATGAATAAATTCTTTTTTAATGCAGAACTTATGAATTCTTTAACAGTTTTGACACTGATTTTATATCCTTATTTCTCAATTTCTTTGTTTATAAATGCAGACAATATGTTCATCATATAAGGTAGTACAAGAATCAAGGGTCTTACTTCACAATTCCCACAGTGAAAATTTCTCCTACTCTGAGTTTTAGGTACAAGAGGCTCTTAATTTCACCAATCAAGTAAGTCTTGTCAGACATCCAGGGAGAAGCCAAAGAGAAAACTCAGTCTACCTCACTGGCTACACAGCTTTCAATTTCTGTCCCATCCCACAAAACACTGAGATTTCAGCAAGTTCCCTCTACTAAGAGCATCCTTAAATATTTCTAGACTTCACCCTTGTTTTGCTGTCAATAAGGATCCCATGGGAAGCACAGATTTTGATTGCACCATCCCAGTGTTTGCACAATGTGTAAATTCATGATCAGATTCTGTGCCTTGCATTTCCAAAAATATTCAGTGTAAACACAGCATTTAAACTTCAGAAATTCTGTCTCAATGAAGAACTCTCCTAGATGAAATAAATATGAGTAAGACTTTCAAACTGAAAAATATCTCGTTATCAATTTTAACAAAATATGGTTTTTACCTTTTTTTAAAATATCATAATGATAGAACTATCAGAAAACTTTTACAGTAATAAATTCAATTAGAACATATATAATAAAATTTAAATACTAAAAAATACATTTACCTGTCCAGTGCACCTTCTAGATGTTCATGTGACACATCAAAGTAATAGTTGGTATGTTCACCACTCGTGAAAGCATTTGAGCTCCCAGCATGCTCACTTAGAAATTGGCTGTACTCATTCTCTTTTGGATATTTCTTGGTTCCCAGAAACAACATATGCTCACAAAAATGACTAAGCCCAGCAATGTTGGGGGGATCAGACAAGGATCCTGCAAGAGGAAAAATTTCATGTAGCCATTCATAAAAAAGTAATACTAAAACATTAAGTCTTTTAAAGAACTCTGAATTATAGCATGTGGCTTCAGACAATTATATCAATTCTGTGACTGTAAGAAAACACTTCTGCAACTACAGTCAACTAAAATTAATCCTCAAAAAATATTTGAAAATTTAGAATTAATAACTGAACCAATTAGTGTGTCAAATTGTCTCTCCAGATCAGCTTACACTTCCTTATACAGATGATTTTCAATTGAAGTCCATGATTCATAATCTGTAAAGACCTGGCATATCACAATGTTCTGAGATCTATACCTTGGCTTTAATAAATGCATTGTGTTAAGAGGCAGCAATTGCCAACCATCATTAAAAAGGTATTTATCCTGTGGTTTATAGGATGAGTGATAACCTGTAATTGCCTGAACACAAGCAGCTATGGATGACCAGCTAGCAGGTGTGAAGACAAACAGATTAAAAGACAAGAATGATTTGGAAGAATGGAAACAAGAAGGCAGAAGCTGGAGAGTGGCAGCCTCACCTCAGAGTGTGCAGCAATGCTGCAGTTGGCTATCACTGCCACAGGACCTAAACAAAACCACATTCAGGATGTTCTGAACTAGATAATGATCTGGGACAGCCATCCCCACAACAGAAAAGGCCAGAAGTTTTTGAAGTCCATCATGACTTCTGGCCTAACACGAAGAGGGGCAGGAGCTCCCAACTACAGACATGGCAAGAGCGTGTTTAGGTTATGCACACGCTGCATCTCACCTTCCAATCAACTGAAAAACTACACAAGCTTGAGATATACCTCAGGTGTAAGAAAAGGGTTCTATTATCCCAAAGAGCCAAAGCAATTGCCTCCCCCTTCTATTTCCCATATTTCTGTTTGCACACATAGGCACCACTGAAGTTAGGGAGTGCCTCTCCAACTTCTCTAGCACTACAGCATTTTCTCACCTCTACACATCAACAACTTAGCATGAAAAAAAAAAGTCTGACATGACAGATGGAGCTGTCTGAAATCATTGCACTTGCACCCACCCCTTTTCTGCTTACAAAAGATCTTTCATAACATGAAACTTCATGGTTAAAAGCAGCCTTTCAACTGACTGAGCTACACTTGAGTAAACAGAGAGTACAGTAAGAGCATTTAGCTCCAGTAATTTTGAACTTGATGTGTCAAAGAATTAAATAAACTATAAATTACAATAAAAGGCTAGGCTGCCAACTGCATACCACTCCTGTCAGTTTATTTGCATCATGATATCAGAACTTGAAGCATTTTTATTAATGACATAATTACAAAATACGAATTGAATACCTATGTGGACATCAAGTGCTGCTGAGGACTTATCTGTGGTGGGGTCACTAATGAGAAGAGCTTTAATGCCATTTGCCAATTCCAGTCCACGATATTCTCGTTTATCCTCAGGTGATTTGATAATTTCATTTGTTATTCTCTTAATAGCTGGATTGTTCATTTTGTTGTTTGACTCCTTCTGAAACCTTAAAGAAAAAAGAAAAAAATTTCTTATTATCTTCACTTAAGCCTTGCTAATTTTTTAATATTATGTTAAGACAATACAGGGCAATACCAACAGCTAGAAGTTCTATTACATGCAAAATTCACTGAACTTTCCTAAAATTCAGATCCTGAAAGATACTGCTGCTAAAACAAAAAAGAAACCTTGAAGACCAAGAAATACAATAAAGATGTAGATCACTTGAGTGCTTCAAGTATCATGTTAACTGTAATTGAAACAACCCAAACTTAATAAATGTCAACCCCTTATTTGATTACGATAAAAATTAAATCAAATGAAGCATATACTGCTATCTCAAGTATACTTTCAAACTTCAGGAAAGTATTTCATGGATCTGAATTGTTGATTATATTACAAGTGTTGTAACTCTGATTGTCAAATAAACAAAATTTTACTAACAGACCACTGGATTTGTACACTCAAGCAAAAATCAGTAACACTGTTTACAATAGTGCCACAAAAATCCAAAGACTGAAGAACTGCCATGACAAACAGGAATATACTCTCTCACTTATTTAAACTTCTACCATTAGTTTAACAGATGCTACAAGATACCCTTCTTTGAAGGCATAATTGTAAAATGCTAAGAAAATAGTGTGATTCAGAATCTGAAAGTCTCCAAGCAAAAGCTATAAACAATATCAAATAACTTTTTAAAATGTGTGCTTCAATGCATTTTAGAAGGAAACATATAAACTAGTAAAACATCCTTCTCCCAGTATCAAATACTTTAGAAAACATATGTAATCACTAAACAGTAACTGAAATGCTGAATTTAAATTTAAATGTGTACACTCTCATTTAAACTGGTCATTTATCCACTAGCTTAACCCCCTGCTCAGGATAATCCTGCTTGGAATGCCTATGGCCTTCTTCCACTGAAAAACGCATATACCACTGAAATACAAAGATTCAAGTACCACATCTGTGTTTCTCTGCATCAACAGGACTGATACAAGCCATGCTAACAATTAAAAGATGCCTCCATGTTCAGAGTTTTAAGAAATACTCTACTAAACTTAAGCTACTGTGTAAAATTTTTTAAGTGAGTGTAGATACTTTTCACATATGAAAACCAGTAACTAAACTGCTCCTAATTGTTTTCACTTGCACACAAGTTAGATTGACAGATCTAAGTATGCAGGAGAACAAGGACATCCCTTAAGCTCCTGATTCCATGTCTGCTAATGAACACCTATACCTTGGTTTTCAGCTAGAATATTCCATCTCAGTAAGACACTAGTTGTCTCTCAGAAGACACATAGATACTATAAACTATTCGAGTTGTGGCGTTTTTTTAAATGTTATACAATTTCCTTATCATCTGATATCTCCTTGTTACTTCCATACCACATCACTAAGTCACAGAACTTTACTGTTTGTTCAGATGACTCATCTTTCCAATGTGATTCATCAAATTACGCAGCTCTGAAACCTTAGGAGATTTCAATTGGTGTCTCATGAAGCTGTACACCTCCACTTCATTTTATTATGATTCCCTACTTCTGCCTCCTTCACAGGCTACTTCCAGCTTGGTAGTGAAATTCCAGTACAGGAAAAAGCCACAATTTTCAAAAGGACAACACCAGTAATTAAGCCTTCAAACTAAGGACTGAAATTTTTATTTCCACCTTCACTGTTATTTCAGTGGGCATTGTGAATACAACATCCTCTAACTTCAAATGGGTTTGCATGATTACCTACGATTATTTTGCTGCAAAGTGAATCACAGTGCCAGACAACTGGAATAAAAGCAAGGGCTGATCAACTAAGCAGTGCTCCTGGAAGGCAAATACATCAAGAGGACAAGACCAACACCTTCCTGCTTACGTGCTGTTCCTCCTGCTGATATGTTACTACAATACAAAAGTGAGAAGGAAAATTTTCACTTCAGAGAGAACTTCTACACCATTATGTTTGCTTAAGGAGTAAACTGTAAGACTCAATAAATACTAAACATTCCCTCATATGACTGTTTTCCTGTGCAGCTTTTAAGTAAGTGCAATTGCTTTATAAAATACCACACTCTATTCTTTCACACCAGAATCCTAAAACTCTCTAAATCACTTTTTGACAATAGAACTGCTTTTAACCACAGGCAAAAAAAATAAAATTAAGAAAACCAGAAATCCTGTACTTATTGAGAAATAGCTTTATTTTGAAGGTCATGTTCAGAAACTGTCCTAAAGTCCATGTGCTACAGCTACTTGCTGTACTGTCATTATAGCAAGCACTGGATGCTGCTGGTCAGTAGCAAAACAATTCTTCCACAAAAGAGGTGCTATGTTTATTGCAGAGCTAATAGCCTAACAAAAACATTAAAAGAAATACTGCCTTACTACTTTCATAAAGCAGAAGCAACAGAGAAAAGCCAATAAAAGCAAAATAGCAGGAACAATACAAAGCATTACTGTGGCAGTAGAAATTCTTGCACTGGCTCAAAAATTACAGGTGGAAGGATTACAAAGGTAGAAAGGAAAAAAGAATATGGATGTCTGAGCTGAGAACAGTGTCCCTATTCAATTAATAGGAAATATTCTTCCTCCTCATCAAAACTATTTCACTTGTACGAGAGAAGTATCCTTTAAAACCAACACTGAATTTTCAATTACAGCACTTCTAGTGAAATTATATTCTATTCTTTGAGGTTCCATTTTTGTAATCATTTCCAGGCAGGCAGTCCCTTGGAAGCAGCAAGGCTCTCTGGGGATGCCAGGTTTCACCTGCAAACAGAGTATTACAGAGGGGCATTAAGTGATATATGATTCTGCTTCACTATTTTAATCTCTCAGAGTTATTTTAGCAAAGTTACTTTAATTAAAAATTAGCCTGTGTAGTCAAATCTAAGTCCAATGTTTGAACAATTAAAGGACCATATTTGAAAACCAATTAACAGAAACTCCTGAGGGTTGCTTCAATGCAAGAATGTGACTAGCTAACAAAAATATGACCCCCAAGGCACAAACTCCAAAGCGCTTCTCAAGTTTTTTTTTGTCATGACAGTATGCACACACTGAAGTCTAGTACACAGGTCTGCTCCAGATGAAAGGCAAGTTACCATCTCAGCAGGTTTTGATGCTTGCTTTCTATCAGTTGCCTTAAAATTCACGCTTGCTTCAAGTTTTTACGCAACTAATTGCTTACCATTTACCAGAGTGAAGTGAAACCTTCATTGAGTGAGAACCTCTGTTCTGTCCTGCATGGGAGTTACCATTGGTAACAAGTTCTCTGTGCTGTTTACTAATCCATCTTGGTTTACATGAAGACTTCTCCAGCTGCCAATGTATGGAGTGCAAGAAGTGCTGTGTGCTTTGGCAGGAGGCCCGGTGCTGCAGAACTACCAGCCAGAGTTTTCTCACCTCTTACAAGGATGACAGCACCAAACTGAGCACTCTGGAGGAGTCCATGAACTTCTTCAGTCCCAGGCTCTTGGCTTTGCAACAACCAAGTAAATCTGCATTCTTGCACAGGTTTGCACCCCTCCTTTTTTCTCTTGCACCTACTGCTGATCATGACAGCAGTAGAATTATGCTATCAGTAAAACAATCAGGAATCTACCTACTCTCTTAACATTTCCATTCACCTGTATGTTATAATAATTTTTTTTTAGACTAAACTGTAGGCAGGAAAGTTAAATCAATTCAGGTTGAACATCACCAAAAAGGATCCTTCAGGAGACTATCCATACTTTTACAGGTTACATATTCATCAAACGTTCTTTTAGACACTTAGAGATTAAAATACCTCATGTTTCAACATCCATAAAGCATCAGTCTTGTGTGAATTTGCTTTCCATGAAGCTAGAGAATGTATGAGATCCCAACACATTCCTGATAGTGATCTGAATAATTCTGATTGCATGCACAGGCAGACAGACTGCGTTAGTAGATAACGTGCTCAAAACGCGAACATGTTTTATCACTTTTAAACTCATCAGGAATTCAGCCTACTGCTTCATACACAAAAGGTCCAACTACAAAGCCCCACAATGATTTAATCAGTGTTCCCAAGTTATTAAGAACAACTAATCACGCCAAATCAGGCAAGTCTGAAGATGATGAATATTCATAAGGTTTTGTTATGTAGTTCATTTTGAAGAAATTCTAAAGTCTCGCTACAATTAAAGCATTTTCAGAACCTCAGTCTGCAGCTTTTTGCCAAGTCTGTAATTGACTCAGAAAATTCCCTCCTAATGATGGTGGCCAGGGCAGATGCCTGCCATGCTCTTGTTTCCCAGAGTCCAGCTTCTACAACTCCTAGATCACAGCAGTAAAACTCGGTCTGCCACAGCTGCAGTGCCAACGTGACAGCAGAAACACCGGTGTGTAACACGGGTGTACGGGAATTACAGCAGCATTAATGAGACCACACCACACCACGTGTGACCTTGGCTAAAACAAGGGCCCTCCCTGGTAGTTTCACATGGGAGATGAGGCCCCAGCTGAGTAACTGGCCTGATAATTACAGTGATGTGGTGACCAAACGAGATGAGATATACAATCAGACACCATAAAGCCAGTTTACTGCCCTACATCTACAGTCCTTAACCTGACCACAGTTTCCAAAGCACTGGGTAAAAAAAGTCAAACAAAAAGGCAGGACCTTATACAATTTGATGCTACACAGAGCAATAAAGGATAACAAGGTTTTTTAATCTCTTAATTACTTGAGCTTACTTTTCCTATGTCCTCAAAAACTGCCCCAAACAATTCATCCAAACCTCCAAAGTAAACAATCTCTAACCACATTCACCAGAAATAGAATCCTTCCCTAACAATTCTTTGTTTCAATATTTTACAAAATTCCAAAAGGGTTTTGAAGTATTTGATTGACCTGGGGGACAAGGTGAGGGGGGGGTAAGTAAAATTATCTGGTCTTAATCTTTAGATATCATTAAAATACAGTATCATTAAAATTTTCACAGATCTGGCATAGTAATTTGGCTTACATCAGTATTTTCAAATTGCATGACTGATCAGACTAGTTTCTGTGCTACGTGACCCACTGCTTCAAAGCGTATTTTACAGATTTTCCTAAGAAATGTACTCATTAATTCAATTAATTGCTTTATTCATTGAATACTTGCAGACCAGGGGGTTCTCATTCTCTCTTCCTCCCCGTGACATTTTTCTTCCATCACCCTACAACTGCAGGGCTTGCTCCACAACCCAGGACTGTGTTGGTGTCTTGTGCATGGCCCTGCATACACAGTGGGAAACGTTAAACTGGATGCTACAGGAGACATCTCTGTGCTTTATTCCAGCTCTGTTCTGATGTGTATTTCATAGATTTTGTGTAAGCAGCACATCAGATTGCCCAAAACTCTCTGTAAAGCCAACTCACTTAATGCTTTATGCTACCATCTGTCTTATACCCTCAAAAAGAAAAACTTGTGATGTTTGAATTAAAAAAAATAAAAAACTAAACAAAAAACAAGATGAGATTAAAACTTCAGTTGTACTGCATAACAACAAGAAATTCACAGAAAGATGAGAGAACTGGCAAGAAAATCTGATCTAGTGACAAAAACAGAGAGAATTCAGAATTCTGAATCATTAAAAGCACAGCAATGCCACAGTAAAAGCAACTGTTTATCTAACACTAGAGCTTTGACATGAGAAACAAGCCAATAACAATGAGCAGTTTACAAGAGTCAGCGGTGTGTTTCAACAAATGAAGTCCTGGCTGTTCACCTATTCTGTACTTTGGTTTTTACTGTTTTGGACAATTCTGGTTCTACTGTTAAAATTATAAAAAACACTGAGCTCTACTGCATTCTTTTCCATATCAATTGTTCAGGCAAGCTATGGTTCTTACTCATTCTAAAAACAAGGGGCAGAAGGTAATACTTTAATAGAAAGCTGCTGTGAAGCAACTTTCAAACAGGATCCATCAAAAATCACCTTATTATATACATACAGTACTATGTGATAAGAGCATTTTAGCAACTTATGGGCATCAGAAAAGGTGAAAGCAAAGATACTCACTGACAGATCATGCATGTACAAATACACAACCAGACACAAAACTAATCAAAACAATTTCTCTAGATTTTTATTATGAATTTTTTGATCTCTATGCTGTTAGAAGACTGGATATCTGTCTTCAGTTACTATAAAAGCATCAAACACAACAGAATTAATAAATTAAAAATATCAACCCCACATGCCATTTCTGAAGAGGTCTGACTGTACTTTCAGTAAATTACTTCTACAATAACCAGCAATGACCCCTATAGCTAGGAGCCTAATACCTTCCAGTACAGTGAAACACCAGAGGTAATGAACTTCTTTTCCCTTCCCTCTTTCTTCTGCATCTTACAGGGGAGGGGAGTGCTTCTGTATTCATGTGCAAAAATAAGTTATATACTTGTCACTTCAATCAAATCCCAAAGGTGCCATTTCATCCAAGGGATGAGACCACAGCCTTACACTGACTGAAGACAAAAAGCAGAAAGCGAGCAAAAAAAAGCAGGCAAGCATAGAAATAAGAATCCTTCTAGGGACTTCCCAAATAGAATAGATAATTTTAATTGTGTACATCAGATGAAAAGAAGGTAAGCTGTAACTGAGAAATTATCTTGCTACTTGACATAAAGATGAAAGTTAAAAATGTTACAAAAAGAAAAAGTTCAAGCATGAACAAAATACAGAGATGGAAAACAGGAACATGTAACTGAAGAAAAAGATTCTTAATTTTCACATCTCAAAAAAATTATCGCATGAAAGAACTATGCCTGTTCTCATTTCATTATCATTTATGTAAATCCTAATTCACAATTAAAATTAAATGGATGATTAAATCATGGTTGTAGGCAGTATGAAAACACAACAGGCCTGCTCACATACATAAAGTTAAGTCCAAATACTGCATATATTCACATGCATAAAGAGGAGTAATCTAGCAAGACAAACTACACCCTGAGAAAAGCATTGGCTTTTTTCCACACTGTGAATTACCTTTACAATTCTGAAGCATAAATAGCAATAATGAACAGTAACAGTGCATCCGAATTTTGACACACGAGCACCGACAGTATGAGTCATCATAACTCACTTTTTTCCCCGGAAAGATGCTACTTTTGACGTCTCTAACTCGTGCAGCATTAAATATAGGTTTGGCTACTAAGGTAACAGCTACAGTGTTAATTAAAGAAAGAAAACAACTTAGCCTTTGTCCCTGACCCTAGCTCCCCTCCGGACAAACTTTGCCGAGTTGTTACGCAGTTTGAACTGCCCCTAAAAGTGAGCTGTGCCAAGGCTCCCGGCCGCTCCTCCCTGGATCGAGGTTAGCTGCGCTATCTCCACCGGAGCTGGGGACACTGGTGACACAAACACGCAGTAACAAGCCCCGCACGATGCCACTGCCAGATAACTCGGCAGAAACTGAAGAGGCCGCTCCCATCAAGTTTGGGTAACTGAGAGCAGTCTCTTCTTAAAGATTTTAAACTTTTTTCTTTTTTCTTAGGAAGACCTGGCAAGTTAAGTAACACGACAATTCACTGAGGTTTTTGGAGAAGCAAGGCGAACAAAGCAAGCCCCCGGGCAACGAAAGCCACTCGGCTGATGACCAAGCCTGCTTTGTCAGAGGAGGTGCAGCTGCAAACACCGGAGCGCGTCAGCGCGGGCTCTCCCGGGCAGCAGAGCAGGACACAAGGCAGGGCTCAGGCCTCCTCGGCACGCACGGGCCGCCGCCCCCTCTCGCCCACCGCCCGCCCGGAAAGCCCCGGCGCCAGCCCCGCTCCGCGGCCCGAGCTCCCCCGGCTCCCCGCCGCGCTCGGGGCAGGGCGGGCGCTCCCCTGGACTCACAAGGTGCCCCCGCCCGGCCGCGCCGCCGCCTCTTACACAACACCGCGGGGGCTCTCCGGCCTCACGGCCCCGGGTCACACGGCCCCGGGAGCCGCGGCCCTGCCCCGGCCCCGCCGCACTCGCACCGTACCCGATAGAGCTCCGCCGCCAGCCCGGAGGGAAGGAGCGCGAGGCCGGGGCGGCCCAGAGGCGCGGCCAGCCCCGCAGAGCCCGGCTCAGCACACGGAAGAGCCGCTGCCGCATATCCCTGGCGGCCCCGCCGCCAGCACCGGCCTTTCCCCGCCGCCGCCCGGCCCGGCTCCGCTCGCCTCAGCACGCGCCGCTCTCCGGCGCCATGTTCTCCGCCCGCCTCCCCCCGCCGCCCGGCCAATCCCTCCCGGCGCCCGCGGGGTCCCGTCCGCCCTCCGCGCCCGGGCCTGGCGGGACCCGTACCTGGGGGTGCCGGGAGCTGCCGCCTCTGCCGCCGGGAGGGCCGGGGCTGCGGCTGAGGAGGGGGCCGGGGGCCTCTGGGAGGAGGCGGAGGCGGTGGAGGGGGTGGGTGGCTGGGCGGGGAGCCGGGGCGACACTCGCCGCGGCGGGGGGGCCGCGCCCGGCGGAGGCGGACGGGGTTGCGGCGCGAAGGGCGGCCCCGGGCTGCACCCGCGGAGAGACCGTGTCGCGGCCCGCCCGCTTCCTGGTGGCCGCGCTCCGCGTCCCTGGCGGCCTCTGCCAAACAAAAGGTAATTAGACGCCTCGTAATTTGAGCACAGTGGGTGCAGTGCCGTCCTGAGAGGCAGAGATTTCGGGTGTCAAAATCCTCCGTCCCCCAGGGAGAGGTCGCCCTCCGGCAGCTCTCCCTCCTTCGGGCGCTCCCCTTGGAGCCCGCTGGCCGCCGCTCACCTGCCGTGCAGCTCCGCGGCCCCGCCGCGCCGGACACAGGACTTGCCTCGCAGGATGGGTGTACGAGGTGTAAATGGTGGATAAGGATGAGTTTCTGTTATAAACCCGCAGATTTGGGGTTCTAGGGTGGCTTTTCTTTCCTTAGTAGATTTCCGTATGGGAAAGTTGTGGATGTGGCTGGTTGCTTTAATTCTTTTCTAGGAAAAACAAACCTCCAAATAAATTTTTTTAAAAAGCAAAACAAAAATCCAAAACAAACAAACACCAAAAAAAATCCCAAAAAACCCACAAAACCAAACAACCAACCAGTCTCCTTCCCCCCCCCCAAAAAAAAAAAAAAAAGCCAAAACAACCCAAGTTGAAGTTCTATGGGTTTATTTTTCTGTGTCTTATTTTTCAGAGTTATGAGGGGGAAAAGATTTTAGCTTCCCCACTGCTTGCCTTCTATAAAAGGTGGTATCTCACAGCTGGAAATTCACAGAATCCTCCTATCACAAAAATGTAGGAAGACATGGCCAGACGAGTTACCTAAGGTAATTTCTGTACCCAAAGATGGAATTGAAGAGGTATCAAAAGTAACTTTAAACTAGTCAGCTTTGGTTAAAATTGCTGTTAAGAAGTAACAGCCCACTGTTTCATATGGTCAGCAGAATCAACCCGTAATCAACAAAATCTGTCAGGGAATTTGGGTAGACGTTCATCTGCTGGTTTCCAGGGAGGTCTGTGCTGCTATAGAGATGCTCTTACCCCTACCTGAGCTACCCAGCTTAAAACATTTGTGCCTACATCAAGTACACCCACACTTCTGGCCTCAGTTTAGACATGGAACTGTCTCTCAAGTTAACTCATCCTGGTTGGAGCAAGGCATTTGGTAGTTTTCACCTCAATCAACTGTTTGGATTTAGAACTGTGTGGGTGCCTAATTTTAACACAGTATGTTAACTCCTGTGAAAATGTCCTCATGGGATTCTGGTTCGAGGCAGTCTGGGTTTTTTCCAGTCCCTAGTGCATGTAAAAGTGAAGACCAAGCTGGACAGAAAGAGGACAGGATAAATGGTGAGCTGTTAAATCTGAATTCCACCCTGTTGCTGGCAGTGCGTCAGAGAGGCTCATCCCGTGGTGCCTGACAGAAGGACTGCAGGGTGAGTGCCCCTTCACAATCTGTCTCCTCCCTTTCAGGAGCAGCTGGGGGATTAAGGGGTTGTGAATTGGAGTCTTTCTGTTAAATTGAATGTACAGTAGAAATACTTCTGCCTTTGGCTTTAATACAGTTGTCATGTAGGGGTGAATGCTATAGAATTATATGGGTTCAGGCAATTTACTCTTTTCGGGTCCCAACAGCAAGTTTGTTAGCCTAATGTAGTATATATTTAGCTAATGCTGGCCTGATCTATATTTAGCTGCTCTAATAAATCCTGCCTTTTACTATAAATCTTGCCTATATACAGGGGCAATCCTGGGGAAGCAAGGTAGACTGTGCCAGGAGGACTCTGGTGGTCTGCTAATATATGAATATAAAAGGAGCACTTGTGTTTCTGTGGTGTGATGAAAGATCACACCTCCTCATGCATCTAACATGCAGAGGTATGCAACAGAGGTCACGCCTACTGTACTTTACACCTATTTTATCCATTGTAAGCTTATTTAGCGGCTGTTCAAAGTCACTGGTGTGTCCTGCTTTAACCCCAGCCGGCAACGAAGGATCAGGCAGCCGTTTCCTCCCCCCCACCCGTCCCGGTGTAATGGGGAGGAGAATCAAAAGTACAACTTGACTTGAAATAAGAACAATTTAGTAACTGAAACAAAATAAATTATAAAAATAATAGTAAATAACGATAGTAATGATGGTAAAAAGAAAAAGATAAGTGATGCACAATACAATTGCTCACCACATGCTAACCAGTGCCAGACCCTGCCCCTAGGCCCAGTCAAGCCCTTCTGGGTAACTGGTAATATAAATCCCCAGTTTTTATTCTGGGAATGACGTTTTATGGTGTGGAATATCCCTCTGGACAGTTCAAGTCACCTGTCCTGGCTGTGCTCCCTCCCAGCTTTTTTTTCCCCTGCACCTCCTCACTGGCAGAGAATGAGACCCAAGAAAGTCCCTGATGCAGGATAAATGCGACTTGGCAACAATCAAGACATGAGTGTGTTATCAACATTGTTCCTATGTTGACAATCCACAACACAGTACTGTGCCAGCTACTGAGAAGAAATTAACTATATTCCAGCCAAAACCAGGACACACATGTTTATTCGAGTCAGATTGTGTTCTTATACTCTGACTCCTCTTTGTGTCCATTTATACTACCCAAAATTAAACTCATACACGATTTTGGATATCTTTTCTGTGTTTTAAAAATATTTTTAATAGGACACCCTCAGCAAAAGTAAAGAGGACTTCCAGTGAAATTCCTTTCTTAGGCTGGTCCTGCAACTAAGATTTCTTCCCCATGAAACTTTAATTGCTCATAGACAATTGGTGCTTTTGGTCCTGCCTTCTTTATCTGCCCTAGTAGAAAAATAGGTGTTGCCTAAAAACCAAATGAGCCTAAGCATAATTTAAAGTGTGGAAATTATTCAAATACTCCCATGAAAAAACCTTATGAAGTAGCAGTGTAGAGATCCCTCTTCAGGATATGTGACATAAATGTACAGTGAGGGAAAGTGATCTTCAAAGTAGGTAGGTTAAAAATAATTTAGAATGAAACAGTATTTTATGTATGGCCTGAAAGCTGAGACACAGTAAGTGTGAAACTCTTAAGTACAGTCTTGTTAGGCTTCTAATGGAAGCATGGCTTTTCCACATAGATAAAATTGTGGATTAAATTTGAATTGTAATTGCATATAATAGAGCTTTGTAGCAAACTGGCCTTGGGCTGAAAAAAAGCATAACTCATGATTGTTATTTCCACTCCAAAATAAATAGCAGCAATTTCATGACAAGACATATATGAAAAAAGGATTGTCCATTGGCTGTTCCCAAAATAAAAATACTGAATGAATAAAATTAAATTAATTAAAGAATTAAGTTAAAAGATATGAGGCGAAAGAGACGTTTCCTGTTAATTCAGTCTGTGTGTTTCCAATTTTCCCATTCATTATTTCTTTTCTTGTTGTGTAAAGGATGTAATCTAGCTGCACATCTTAACTGAAAATAGGTAACTGTATGGAAAATTACTAGCTTAACTCTAGGCTTATCACACAAATGCATACATCCCCCTATGTTACTGTTAATTTTTTATTACTGTGACTGTAAAAAGTTATAAAAGTGCTACTGTCTGTGTTGGACAGTGATCTGGCACACAAGCCTAAAAAAAAAGAACTCTTTTATTCTGTGTATTTTCCTGGTTAGATGAAACCAATTCTGGTTTTAATCCTGTTACGTGCATTGAGTCCCTAATTTTTAACAATAAGCTATTTATTTGATTGCATTTTCTCTGTTCTTTTAACAGTGACATAGTTATCCTTTTACCTTGACTGAAGGGGAATCCTGTCCTCAGCTGAGAATATAGCAGTATTCTCTGAGAGTAAGTCTTTGTTATTTAACTTACTGTATGTGGACAACACAGAGTTTAGAATATTACTGGCCAACTGGTCAGGCTGTTCAAAGGCTACAATTTGGTTTATGTTTATCTGAGGTGCAGGGGATTTCCCCTTTAATGTGAATATGCAATTAATCAGCAATTTTCTTTACTATGTCACTGATAATATTAAATATTAAACTCTCCACATGCTCAGTACAGGTGATACATTGTGTAGCATGTTGGCAATCAAATCAGGTGTTACTAAGCCTTGAAGAAGTCTCACTGAACCTTATAATTTGTATTAATTATATCTCTCCATTATTATACCTTATATAACCTTTTAAATTTGTAGGTAATCATGTTCCATGTAAACAATTTTACTACTTTTCAGGCCTCCATACCTACCATTCCCCAGGTGATCTGATACAGGCCCTAGGAAAACAGTGTTTGTTTTGTCTATGAATATCACTGCAATTTAATGGCTTTTTGCTTGCAAGCCTTGCTTTAAAATTGTCCTTCTTGATCCATATGTGGGGATTAACACCCTTTTCTGAAATTGCTACATTTGCTGTTGTGTGTACTATTATATAATTCAGATTTCTGTAATGTCTTTGTCTCTATTTAAACAAAATAAAACATTTGTCACAGATGAACTACCTGTCTTCTTAAAGGTCATTCTCCCAATGACTGTTAAGACTGTGGCCTAGATATTCTTGTTTCCTTTTTCTCATATTTATTTTTATTGCTCTGGAAGTGCTAGCTCCCTGTTAGTCAGTTTGTGTTTATAGTGTATTAGTATCATTAGGCTCTACCTAGTCTAAGGAAATGTACAACCTATGCTATAAGCTGACCTTGTAAAACAGACTTGCAGCCATTAATCTGTATGCTTTTTTAAGCTAACTTGATTACCAGAAATACATGTTTTCCACTTACCACAGCTATATCAAAGGTCCTATCGGCCAAATTTAACTTTCAGTAATCAAATAAATTCTCATTGCTTTAATGCAAGTTTGAACGATCCCTTCTGTGTCTGTAAGAGATGTTATATTTTCAGGAAAAATAATGACTTTTGTTCCTTTAGAAATGAACAAAAATGCATTATTTGGAGGAATTCTTGTGTTCCAGTGCTGCCTTCTTTTGTGTGATCCATATGAAGCAGTATAGAGCAAAAGGTAAATATTTAGATTATTTGCATACCTGCATTTGATTTTTCAGTCCAGCAGTAGCTACTGCACAACTGTCAGTACAAGTGATTTTTGCTGTTAGCATAAATGGTACACAAAAAAGCAAATAATGAAAGTAGTCTAAATATGCTTGCTGTGGATTATATTTATTTTCTTGTTTGGTTAAATCTTTAATTAGCTGAAACAAAATGTGGTGTTGTGATTTTTAGTGTTCACTGTTTGTTCTTTGCACCTAATGTAAGATTGATTGGCTCTGGCATTGTTCTGACTCTTCAGATAAATGGTAGAGGAGCATAGTGGGATGTAGCTTGATACCGTTGTCAGGAAAATGACTGCAAGCCTTATGCGTTAGGATTAATTTGTTATTAACTTGGAGGAAAGAAGTATAATAAGATTCAAAGCAGCTAACTTTAGGGGAAAAAAAGGGTGTGGACGCCTGCAAAATTATATTGATGGGCAATCTAAATTTCAGAAATTGTGAAGGGCCCAGAACAAGAGCAAAGCACTGTAGTACTGCAGGCTGTAACAGGTAGATGATGGGCGGTAGGAGCCAGTACAGTTTTAACAAAAAAAGCACATCAGACAAGTTGAATCTCCTCTAACATCTGCTTCTTCACTTCTACCCAGAAGACCTCTTATCCTGTCATAGATCTCCACCTAGCACAGCATTTAATAGTGCCTCAGAGGAAGCTCTCACAGGGAAGGCAGGGTGACATAAATGGCAAAGTGGTTCACATGATGTAGTTTCAAAATAAAAGGATGGATGTGGTGTCCCCATGGTGCTTTGAACTGAACCTGTAACTACTTATTTTCATTCTTACATACAATTTCCCCACTACTCGATAAGGCAATACCAACTTGTAAACACGTGGAAGTTACGTGTGGCATTCAGACCGACACAGATGAGTTGTTCTGCAGACCTGCCTGAGCTGAGGCGTGCACAAGGCACAGAGGGACCAGAGCAGAGCTCTGCAGGGATGGCCAGAGGTGCACGGCTGGGAGCAGGGTCTGCCTGGCAAGCTGCACTGGGGCACCTCGGGCCGAGGGGGCAGCCGGGGCCCTGCTGGGAGCGGTGAGCGCTGTGCCCCACTGGGTAAATAGAAACCTGGGCATTGTTTTAAACGGGCCAAGTAACACTACAATTCCACAAGGTATTGGCGAGTTGTGTTTATTTGTTGTGATGTTTAACGAAATCGTGGGCCAGCTGGAGAGATAGAAGGGACAGAAGAACGGATGGCCGTAGGGTTTGACCTGTGAGAAAGGGTTCCATGGATTACGTGACCGTGGAAAATTGATGGCAGGCGGGGAGTTTGGCTGTCCCCAGACCCGTGGGTGTCAGCGGCAGCCGCAGAGAAGGCCAGACACTGTCCTGTTGGCCCCTCGCGGTACTGGCGGCGCAGACGGGCCGTACGGTAGGTATGGGTGGACAGCAGGTACGTGTCAAGTTCAGCGGGACCGGGGGCTCGGGGAGCCCGGCCCGGTCTAACTCCCCGCCCTCACAGCGCCGCCGGCGGGGCGGGGCAGCGCTGCCGCTGCGGCGCGCGCCACCCCCAGGATTTGAAATCCCGTCCCGTGGTGCCCCGGGGCCGCCGCTGATTGGCCGGGCCGGGCCGTGCGTGGTTCAAAGCAGCGGTGGCGGGGGCGCGCGCGGTTCAACCGAGCTCCGGGTCCGCGGCGGCGTTTCGGTGCCGTGCCCGTCCCGCCATGGCTTCCTTCGGCTCCCAGGGCGGCGGCGCTAAGAAGGAGGAGAAGGGCAAGAACATCCAGGTGGTGGTGCGGTGCAGGTAAGCGTGGCGGCCCTTTTCTGGGCGAGCGTTGGGGGCCGGTCCGCGGGCAAGCCCCGGGGAGGTCCCACGTTGGTGCCTCCGGGACTCGGGCCCAGACGTTCTGTGCTCAGTACCCCGGACAGCCCGCGGGGCCGGCGGGCCGAGGCCGCCGCCGTGCGACAGGCACTGTGTAGCTGTGGCTCTGCCGGGCCGCTGTGTCTGGCTGCGGGTACGTGCTCCGGGGGACCGGTGTGTCCGCCCGGAAGGATCGCGGGCGAGGGAGCCGCCCCCCGCCCCGTACCCCCCGCACTCCTGAGCGGCCTCGGCGCCGCGCTGGGAGCCGCCTGTCCCGGGCTCCGCTCTGCGGCTGAGGCCTCCCTGTGCCTCCCGGGGAAGCGGCGCTTCCGCAGAACTAAGGCTGTTATGAGAGATTTTTTATAGCTTAAAAAGGCAAAAAGATGCAGTTTCCGATCTTCATTCAGCATACACCCAGTATGAAGCTGTGCTGGAATCTCAAGAAGAGCTACGCAGAATTAGTGTGATATTCGAGACACACAAAACCCAGGCTGAATTTTGCTTTTCTGTGAGCTCCTGTGGGAAGTCGCTAAGCTTTGACAGCTAAAAATGCTGCTACTCCCTCTGTGGTATACCTGTCACATAACTTCATTGATGCAGACTTTACCGGGGACAAACAATGGAATGGTGGTCACCTGCTGAATTAAAAATGACCAAATGTCTCGGTTGACGAGATGAATTTGCTTTTTTTGTATGAAATGATAAATTTCATGTACTATAATATTAGGTTTTCTTTGTAATTCTGAGGTGGTTTTAAAGGATTGCATACTAGTGCTAGGTCTTAAATAATCTTAAAGCACTGCATGTTAAAACTGTAATATTGGTAATGTATTATGTATTGTGTTTAAATCACCTGTAGAAGTTGGGTTTTTTTTTTTGAGCCAGACCTCAAAATATTAGTTTATGTATTATGTTTTAAATGCCTTTTGCAGTCAAATTCTCAAGCTTACAAATTTTGCTTTTACACGTGCACAATTAATATAGAAATTAAAATCAATTTAGCCTTATGTTTGCAATGCAACTATAAAGCTTCTGAAACAAATGTGGGATTGGTGAAAGTGTTGTGACTCAAGGCAATTGCAAGAGAATAAGTTTATTGGAGCAATTGGATTTGAAATACTGTCAAGAGCAGCTGTTTTGTTTTTATCTCTCTTAATTGTTCTGGAATAGCTTTATCAAGCATTAATATCTATTTTAGCTACATATGATGCTCCCTATGAAAGTAGAATTAGGACTATCAACGGTGGAGTGTTCTGCTGTTGTTGTAGCCCACAGATTAATTGCTATGTCAAGAGTTAGTTTCTGACCTCTTAAAAGTTCCTTGCCTGCTCATGCCTTCGCAGAGTTTTTTTTTTAATAGCTTCAGTTTCTTTGAGCTAGTAAATGTTTCTTCCACCTTTCTTTTTTCTTTTGCATCCAATCAGATTGTCCTTATCTTACAGATATGAAAGTAGATGCAACTGTGTCCTTTGGTGTCTTGATTTGTTCCCAAAACCTGATCAATCTTAGCATATAATAAATCTTTTCAAGCAGCATGTTTATTGAGCTTTGGTAAAACATTAATTTGGAAACTCAAAATGCATCCATTAGTATTGTTAATATGCATAATTTGCTTCATAGCTATGGGGATGAACTTGAGATGAAATGTGTCCGTGGCACACCAGGCAGGTGCTTGTGTGATGGTGATGGTCTGTACGCCTGCTCCAGCCCAGCTAAATTGTTCCCCTAATATCACAGCTCTGGGCTCCTGTGCCTCCTGCCATGGACTGGGTCAGTGTTTCATGGTTACACAGCAGAATGTGTTCATTGCTCTGTTACTTTCAAAGTCACGAGCTTGAAGCTGTGACTTGCTCCTCTGCACAAGATTTTAGTGATCTTGTGTTGTCATCAGTCAATCTTGCACCCAGGTGTCCCATGCTCTGTTTAGAATCTGACACCTCAGCCTCAGTGATGTATTGAGGGAGAAATGTTAGCCACAAGGTTCAGGAAACTCGAGGTGCCATGTGTTGTGGTTTTCTTGTGTTTTGTTTTTTTTCTTTAACATTACAATTGAAAGAGTATCTGAAGTGTCTCTAGTGTTAAGATATTTTAAAGAGTGCAAGCTTGTAGAAGTTATATTTTCAAGCTGACTGCTCAGGTCACATATAGGTAGCATAGACATTCAGTACAGTAGCACTACTAAATGAAGAATAAAATAGGATTTAATGCTTTTTAGGGTATTTCCATACATTTCAGGAGAAATAGTGGCAAATGTCTCTTTAAGAAAAGTGGTGTGCACCAAGTTTGAATTAACTTAGTGGTGAAACAAGATGCTCACCATAAAGTTCAAAAATTTTATTGTTGCTGTGTTGAATATTTTACTATTACCTTTCACTAATCCACTTTAAATTAATGTGGATTCCACACCCCCACACCCCCCCGTTGTTTTTTTCAGGTGCATCAGTACCTGAAGGTTCTGGTATTGCTGCTTACTGTCCTGCAATTAGTAGGGTCTCTTGGTGATTTAGAGTGTTTTGTTATCAGCATTTGATTCACTATTGCATTGACTTGCATGTAATAAGTGTTTTTTGGAATTTTTAAGGCTCTTAGACAGTTGTTTAATATGTTTAGTCTTCTGCCCCCTGCAACTGAACATGTCCTGATGCCTGTTAGCTATGGGAGCATCTATATGATCTTGAAAGTGGTTATAGGCCTGTTAAAAATATGTATATAACAAACAAAAAGCTGTGGATGCCTGAATTGTCTCACAGTGGAAAAAAGAGCCTGTAAACTGCCAAATTGCAGCATTTTTTCTTAATTATTAAACAGATAAAGTTAAAAACTTCGGGGTTTTTGCCCAGTTTTACTATTCTAGATCCTTAAAGTGACATTACTGCTTCATCTGTTTGTGTTCTTGTGATTGATTTCGGTGATTTCAATCTGATATTTCTGACTGCTGTCCTTTTAGGCCTTTTAATGCCTCAGAACTGAAAGTGAGCTCCTACGCTGTTGTGGACTGTGATCAAGCCAGAAAGGAAGTCAGTGTCCGCACTGGAGGAGTGACAGATAAGTCATCAAGAAAGACTTACACATTTGATATGGTTAGTAACTGCTTGGGGGCTTCCAGAAACAAGCTAATACTGGGTGTGATGTTACACATTCTTGTATGGCTGAATGGGACGTGTTGTCTGGTGCCAATAGGTTTTTGGAGCTCAGGCAAAGCAGATTGATGTGTACCGGAGTGTCGTGTGTCCCATTTTGGATGAAGTCATTATGGGCTACAACTGCACAGTGTTTGCGTAAGTAAGCCAATAATTAGCGTTAGGAAACTTTATTTGTATTTTAGTTTCTTGTTTACATTTTAATTTTTATTCTCACAGTTATGGCCAAACTGGTACTGGTAAGACCTTCACAATGGAAGGGGAGCGGTCACCCAATGAAGAATATACTTGGGAAGAGGTATATTATCACTTCTGAGATTTTTGTCTGTACTGTAGTTCACAGTTGGAAACTGGACTAAAGAAAACCAAAAGTTGATGCCTTTCAAATTCTGAAGCTGACTTTCCTTAAATGTTTGTAGATTATCAAATAATCTCCTTCATTTATATGAAAAAGACAACTTAATGTTGCAGAATGGTCTGTTTGTCTGGGACGAGCCATTTGTCAGGTGCAGGGAAAACTCCGGACTCAATATGAGTCAACAGCAAGTTCCGTTTATTGAAGAGAGCATCAGACACTTATACTGCAAATAATGAGCTTATGAATATTCTGTAAGCCAAGTGATCTATTGGTTAACCTATACCATCAACTCTTCCTCATTCCTTTGGGCCTACATTCCCTATTTCCCACATTTCTGTCTACTTGTTATCATACCCAGCTAGGCCCAAGGACATGCTGTCTTGCAGGTGCAGGACTTGGAATTAGCCACGGCCTTGTACTTGTCCAGTCTCTAGTCAGCTGAACTTCCAACAACTTAATATCTTAAATGTATTACACTCAACTCTTGATGACTTTTATATGGAAGGTCATCTTTATTCTTATTTATATTCAGTCAGACTTTAGTTGAAACTCTATGCCCTAGCCCCAAATCTCTTTCAGTACGTTTATAAATTAAATACTTCTTTTTAATTTGTAGGATCCACTAGCAGGTATCATACCCCGTACATTGCATCAAATATTTGAAAAACTCACAGAGAATGGAACCGAATTTTCAGTGAAAGTCTCTCTCTTGGAAATCTATAATGAGGAGCTTTTTGATCTTCTGAATCCTACTCCTGATGTTGGAGAAAGACTGCAGATGTTTGATGATCCTCGAAATAAGGTGAGTGCTACAAAATGTTGTCTTGAGGCTTTCCAAATTGTTGAGAGATGTATAATAAGCATGTATTAATTTCTGACAGAGGGGTGTAATTATTAAAGGCTTGGAGGAAGTAACTGTACACAACAAAAATCAAGTTTACCAAATCCTGGAAAGGGGTGCAGCCAAAAGAACAACCGCAGCTACTTACATGAACGCATATTCCAGGTAAAAATCTTCCCCATTTCAGAAACCTTGTTTTGTTCTTTGTTAAACAGAATCTTACTGGAGATGTAAGCAGCTAGTGCAAACATGACATCATGTCTATCACAGTGCAGACTATCAAATGTTGGTTAGAATGCCAGAGTTACAATATCTTCCTTACCACCTGCTGTGGGATGATTGCAATAGAAGTATGAAGGGGTGTCATGGTTTAACCCCAGCCAGCTTCTGTAAAATTTGCAAATTAGGTTGTGGAAGCTGGGGATAATATTCTATGGCAATAAGGGCTGCTTCGTATGGTTGCATGTCATAGAATGTAGTAGGGGCACCTGGGTCAGAAATAGCATTCTTTTTATTACTGCTTTCACGTTCTTGAGCTGCAGATGTGAAATCTATATCACTGTGAAAAGTAGTGATCCAGTGCTGGAACAGTAAGGAATGTACCCTCTCTGTATTGTTTTTTAATTTCAAGATATACTGAGCATGTCTGTCTACTGGTGGAAGGAAATAGGTATTTTCTACCACTGATTGGAGCACAGAACTCATTTTGTCTGAGATTCCAGGGAATTTTGGAAATTGATGTGCCAGAGGTGTTTTATGTATGGTCAAACTGGTGTAATTCGACATCTGTGGCTTCCTATGTATGTCAGCTTCCTGCAGTAAAAGCTTACTAAAGCAATAAACTCAACCTGAAATCATTATTACTATGAGAGTAGTGAAACACTGGAGCATATTGACCAGAGAAATTGTGGCTGCTCCATCCCTAGAAGTGTCCAAGGCCATGTTGGATGGGGCTTTGTGCAGCCTGGTCTAGTGGAAGGTGTCCTTGCCCATGGTAGCAGGGTTGGAGCTGGATGCAACCATTCCACGATTCTGTGACCTTAAACTGTATTACTATTTTTGATTGAAAAATTAACTGAACTTCTAAATTTTTAATATTGAATTCAACTAGTTGCTGAATTTTCTTAGCCTGCATAAGGAAAGTTACGTTCCTTAATCTCACATTCTGTGAAACTGTTCTTAGCATAAGGACTGAAAAAAAAAATTGCAAGTCAGTTTTCATGTGATGCTTGTGAGTTGAGAATACTCAAATGTAAGCAAAACCAAGGCATTTCTCTTGGTTTTCCTTGAAATAAGAGAAAATCTATAGGATTGAATAAATCAAATGTCAACCAGTTGCCTCATCACTGGTTTTAAATACAAATTCATATATACACACACAAAATGTTACTTAGCAGAGTAACTTTGTGTATTAAAAATGTACTTTGTAGTTCATGGGCTAAATGTGTTCTCTGTAAAGAGCACAAAACTTGCAGCAGTCATATAACAACTAATATTTGGCTTTAATGGAACATCTGAGACTGGTTTCTTTTGCAGCCGTTCCCACTCTGTGTTTTCAATCACCATCCATATGAAAGAAACAACGATAGATGGAGAAGAACTTGTTAAAATTGGAAAGCTAAACTTGGTAAGTGTTTGAACTAAGTGTCATTGATAGAATTTTTAGCCATGTACTGGAGTTTATCAGAGGTTTTTTCCTGATAAAGGGAAAATTTATTGCTCTCATAGAATGATGTGAAGTGTGTTTATCACTCTGAAAAATATCAGTCCCATATTTCACCCCAGTGTCTCCTGAAAAACTAGTTAGCTCTTTTATTTATTCTACAAGGCTTTGGGGCAAGCATTCTTCAGAGTGATTGAGACAGAAGCATAACCTGCCTTTCAGGTTGATCTTGCAGGAAGTGAGAACATTGGTCGATCTGGGGCTGTTGACAAAAGAGCTCGTGAAGCTGGAAATATCAACCAATCTCTGCTGACACTTGGAAGAGTTATTACTGCTCTAGTGGAAAGAGCCCCTCATATTCCATACAGGGAATCTAAACTCACAAGAATCCTTCAAGACTCTCTTGGAGGACGGACAAAAACATCAATAATTGCCACAATTTCACCTGCATCTGTAAATCTTGAGGTAAATTTAAAGTCTGAAAACCTATTCCTAAAATAAGTAATATTTTAGGAATAATTTTGCTAATGATACAAAAATATGAGTTAATTCATCAGTTTGACCTAGTGTTACATCTGTTTTTCACAGGAAACATTGAGTACACTGGAATATGCCCATAGAGCAAAGAACATCATGAACAAGCCTGAAGTTAATCAGAAGCTAACCAAAAAAGCTCTTATTAAGGTAACTAGACATATATCTTAAAAAATTAAGTTACAGGTTAGGTATGACTTCTTGTTAATGTAATCTTTGCTTTACAGGAGTTATGAGTACAGAAGAAACTGTAACTAGTAGCTGTGCTTCTCTGAAGTGATTTTAATTACTGAACTGATGCTTTTAAACTAAAGCTGCACTTCCATTGCCATGGTCTCTGCAGATACTGGCACTGTTAATGAGACTGAAGTTGAACAGAGGGCTATTGCTACTAGCTATGAGTGTGGGGATTACATGTTTGTAGTTTTGCACTTTCCCTAAAAAGTGATTGAATTAGAGGGAACTTGTCAGTAAGTACAGGTGAAGAGCCAATGTAAAGTAGCTCTTTCCCTAAGGAAGTTGGGATTCCCATTGTAAGCTGCTAAATGCAACCAAGTATGACCTTCAAATGGAAAGTCTCAGTGCTCTACATATAGCCAATGATATGAATTTAAATAGTGCTGTTCTGAATTTAGAAGAGAGGTGAAGTGCTTTGCTCTTGTGCTTATGCAAAACTTCTATAGAGCACTACCTTTGTGAGGTATCTGTTAAGCTGAATATCAAAACCAGAATAGAAATGTTTATGTTCATGTGGTTGTTTCTTTGTGCAGGAATATACTGAAGAGATCGAGCGTCTGAAGCGAGACCTTGCTGCTGCTCGAGAGAAAAATGGAGTCTATATCTCTGCTGAAAACTATGAGTATGTCTGCAAAATTTCTGTGAAATAATTAGCATCAAATCTCAGATACTGGTACCTATACTTATACAGAAATACTTTCAGATATATTTTTCATCCAGCAAGTTGTAGATAGTTAGGAAAACTTAACTGTTTGGTCAACTTGTTCTTTCAGAATTAATGATTATACAGATAAAATCTAATGGGCTTGCACTGAGGGTTTTAAGTATGTGTGGGACTTGCTATAAGCATTAGCCAGCATGCAGATTTACACATGCAGCCTTTTTATTTTTTCAGTGGACACTAGTACAGGAAAGTAAACTTGATATACTTAACTTCACTTTAAATAGGGCTAGAAAGTTTACAATAGAAAATTGTCTTAAATCTTCTCTGCCTTAAGTGAAAATTACTTGCTATTCGTATAGAATTTTCCAAAATTACTGAAAATTTCGTGTAAATCTTGAAACTGCCTCTTACTTAACTAATTTGTTCATTTATTTTAATCCTTGCTTGAGAGCCCTTAATGGAAAGCTGACAGTCCAGGAAGAACAAATTGCAGAGTATATTGACAAAATCAGTGTCATGGAGGAAGAAGTGAAAAGGGTAAGTGTTGTTTTTCAACTGTGGCTGAAATCTGCCAAAAAATGGAAGAAATTCATTCCTCCTGTCAAAAGGAGGAAAAAAGTTTGAAGAAAGAACAGTCAGAGATTGGTTTTGTTGTTGTTGGTCTTAAAGTTCCCCAATTATTCAAGAATGGAAGCTTCCTAGTCCTTGAAGTTAGGAATTTGAAATAATGAATATGAAATTGCAGGTTGCAGTACTTATTTTTAAAGCTGTTTTCATGTCTACTACTATAATTTTCTTTGCTGAATTTTCAGCAAAAAAATCTGCTTGTAAAATGATATCATCTCAGTTGACAGGTATCTATCTGCTTAGGAACAAAGAATGAGGGGAGGGTGGTCCTGAGCTTCCTTTTAACAAATTGCACAAAAATTAGAGCTCCTTTAACAGAAATGTAGATATTAATTTGCTGGTAGATGTAACTCCTCTATGTATCAGCTTTACTGGCTCTTCTCAGTCTATCTGGTTATGTTTGTTTCTGTGTGCTGTAATGGTAGTTTGCTCTTATGTTTTGAGAAGAGAAGCAAGCGATTATTCCAGTGAGAATGGTGTTGGCTTGATATTTTCAGTGATTACAGAGACTGTACAAACCTGTACTTTAGGTTTAAGTCTGGAGTCCTACAGCTGAAGTTACATTGCTAGATGGCAATTTGCCTTCTGTGATTGTAATGTAATTTGAGAGATGTGAAATGAGACTGTCACATTTGTAAAAAGTGGTGTTTCCTTTTTGATTATTGTCTTCCTATTTAGGTCACTGAACTATTCAGAGTCAGTAAAAATGAACTTGAACAGTGTAAAACAGATTTGCAGATCAAGGAGAAAGAACTGGAAGAAACACAGAAAGATCTGCAAGAAACCAAAGTTCAGCTGGCTGAAGAAGAATATGTGGTTTCAGTTTTGGAAAGTACTGAACAAGAGCTTCATGACACAGCTAGCCAGGTTGTCACAGTTTTTGTGCCTAATGTAAAACAGCTTCCTATTTTTGGGAGTTGGATGGGCTATTGTTGCTAAAGCATGATGTGAGTGAGACATGACCTGAATTTAAGATGGAAAACTAGGATTAGATGGCAGGACTTTCTCTGTGGTAGTATTGGCAGCTGACTGCTAAATACTCTGGTTGGTCTGGAACTAACTTTTCCTCAGTTTGTCATGGGAGTTCCAGTGCTTTGCAGTATCTATTATCATGAAGTTTTTTGCAGAATAAGTAATTATCAAAACACACTTGAGGTAGGGAGCGTGTGTCCTATTTAAACTGCAAAGTGATAGAACTTGTACCTTCAGGCACCATGACAATTTCTTTCTATTTGGATTCCTGTAAGATTAGGAGGGAATGCCTGGTTTTTACATGTGGGTTGTGGAGTGTTTGAGACAAACAGGTGCAGAAATTATTTATGCTCGCTACAAACAAGGACTTCACTATTTGTGTGAATTCAAAATTATTTATCACAGGACTAGTACTAAAACCTCTTGTTTTAGTATTATATTGAAGAATATATTTACTGTCAGATTGTTCAGAAAAAAAAGTTGAAGTGCTCAGGTATTTTTCAGTTACTATTCTGAGATAAATGATACCTTTATTCCCTAAATACTGAGGAAGTAATTTTTTAATGCTTTGATTTTAAAGCAGAAGAAATGGTCTCTAGTAGGTAACTTTTTCCCATGTTCTAAAAGCATAAATGACATAACACCAGGGTCCAGAACAGTTGTAATTTGATGGTGTGAAGGGAAATACCTGTTTCCATAGAGAGAACTTCTTTAACTCAGAACTTTTGTTGCCTTTCCTTATATAATATATGCTTGACTTCTTGTTTCAAGACTTACTGAAATAACTTTAAAAATTCCAGTTACTGACTACAGTTGAAGAAACGACAAGAGATGTGTCTGGGCTCCATGCGAAACTGGAGCGTAAGAGGGCTGTTGATCAGCACAATGCTGCTGTCCAAAATACCTTTGCAGGACAAATGAATGCTTCATTCAGCAAAATACAAGATTCAATTACTGAAAACAGTTTGAAGCAGCAACAGATGTTGACATATTACACAAATTGTATAGGTAAGTGTAATACCTGTATTAGTAGTCATCCTGTAGTAATCTCAAAGACCACTTCCTGAAATGTATCTGTTTTAGGAAAGAGGTGCCTTTATTTAAGTGACATAATGATTACAGTTCCACCAGTAATGATGTGTCTGGGATGATCCACAGCCTTCCTGTAAGGGGCAATAAAGTAATGAGTAATAAAAAGAGTTCTATCTTATAGGGGAATTTTTTAAAAGTTTGTAACTCTGGATTTCTTTTGCAGGTGACCTCCTGTCTACCAGTTCTTCTACAGCAGATATGTTTGCATCAGTTGTATCAGCATCTTTTGCCTCTCTTAAAGAATTGGTGTCTACTGAAGTTTCTCACATGTCTGAAAAAATAACACAGCATGAGAATCTATCACTTGATTGTAAAGCAGAGCTGCTGAGATTAATTGTTAGTACATTTGCATGCTCCTACTTAAATATTGGAAACCGATTTTGATCAAAAGGGGTTCTGTACATGTATAGCATTTTTTCTGATGCTCTTTGCCTGTATCTGCTTCACCACCTGACCATGATTGTCTCTCCCATGTCACCCCCACAAGCTGTAATGTACTAAATAGCATATACTGCCATAATAGAGCAGTGGATATGTACACAGTAACTTCTTGCAAATGTAGATGAAGGAACAGCCATGTTCTGGTTTAATTTTTTTTTCCTCTTCCTAGGAAGAGCATCAGACTGGATTAGGAAGAGCAGTAAATAGCTTGACACCAATGGTAGAATTTGTCTTGGGGTTAAATTGTCAGTTCCAGAGTAACATGAAGAAATATTCTGCTGTGGCTGACCAGGTAATGCACATAACCTGGCTCCTTGCCTTATGCTCTTCTCTTTTTATTTAATTTACAGATATGATGTTCTTTGTTCTTCTGCAGTATGTCAGAGTGTTTCCACTTCTTGTCTGGCCTTTTCCCCTTTATCTTGTCCTATGAGTTTTGTCTTTTAACTTTCTTTCAGACTTTTTTCCTCTCTTGGGTGTGGTAAATTTGCTTGTTCTCTATATTGGCACAACTGCCTGCATGAGTGCCACAGTAGAATGGCAAAACACAGATGCTTAAATCTTTATGTAACAAATATTCGATGATACATTGAAATACAAGGGGGAGAGTATATTAAGAAATCTGAAAAAAAAAAGTCAACTTAGGCAAGTCCTACCACTCCAAAAATCTTCTGCCCTCATACCAGACTTTTTCTATAGTCCGTTTATTTCCTGGGGAATGTGATGCTTTATCTTGTTAACAGCCATAAAGGTAAACAATACTGCACTTATTGAAGCCCTTTGCTTCAAGTTAGAGTTCTAGTCTATCTCGTTATGCTAGGGAAAAATATCAGTTTCCTAAATCAAGATATAAAAATATAACTATAAGTAAAACTTTTTTTTTTTTTTAAGATGGAGGACCATAAAAAGGAAATGGATACCTTCTTTGCAGATCTTTCTCTCACTCTGAAAAAAATACAGGAACAAACAGCCGGTGGCTTTGCTCAGCTCCAGCATAATTGTGACAGCTTAAAAGAAGAAGTGGAAATGATGAGGTTGGCACATAGAAAGGTATCCTTGGAGTAAGAAAACATCCTAACAACAAGTGTGATTGCTTGCTTTGATTTAAACTCTTATGTGGTAGTAAACCCCATTGTACTTATTTCACAAAAATGTTAGGAGGACAGTAACTTGATCCTAATTCTATTCAGCTTTTGTTAGGCTGCTTTAAGTAGTTTAGGAATGCAGCAAAAACCCCCTTCCCCTTGCTGTATATCAGTATATGTACATTTACATATGTCTCCAAAAAGAAAGTGTCTGAATCTTCACTACACAAAAATTGTACCTTCTGCTTTAGAATTGCAAAACTCTGCCTTTTCTGCATTTTTAATTCAGGGCTTCAAGTATGCTTTAAGACTGTGAACAAGTGCAGAATTAACAGCAATTAATTTCTTGGTAATTTCTTGATAGAGTGCAGCTGAATTGATGTCTTCACTGCAAAGCCAGCTTGACCTGTTTGCTCAGGAGACTCAGAAGAGCCTAACTGATGTACTCACAAGAAATGGAAGCCTGAAGACCACCATCACTGCTATGCAAGAAAATGTTCACCTGTAAGGGGCACATTCTTTTTGCTGTACACTTACACAAGATAAAATATATATAGAGAGAACTTCAGAATTGGATGCTCTCCATCTTTATGTGCTTATAAAGCCTGCTGGGCATGGCCTGTGTGTTAGAGCTGGGTTCTGCCACAGAATGTAGATCAGAGTTGGCTTTTCCCCAGAGTAAACAGTAGTTCTAGAAGGCTTGCCCTTGAACTTGTCTCCTGAGCATGTTGAGATAAGAAAGTATCATTTTGGGAGCAATATGCTGAGGAGTGTCCCTCAGTGTCTGGACTTCAGAACATATAAAGGTTTAGCATGAAGCATAATAATGTGTCTGTTGCAATACGTTTCATTCAATTGCAGACTGAATAACTAAGGTCTTGCTGAAGTTGTTTTTGGTTTGTGGTTAGGGTCTTTCTGCTCTCTTTTGGGGTTTTTGGTTGGTGGGGGTTTTGTTTCTTTGGCAAACCTGCTGCAAGTGTTGCAGGTTTAATAAGCAGAACAGCAATATTATAATTAACTGGTTTGATAGAACTGTGCTATTTCACTGGCTCTGGTTTCATATTTCTAAAAGTATACTGTGTTAAAATCTACCTTTCAAAATATCTAAACTCTTACAAATATGTTGTTGCAGGAAAACTACAGACTTAGTCAGCAGTACAAATTCCAATCACAACAAATTTGCTGCATCTCTGGATAATTTCTCTCAAGAGCTCAGGAGCATAAATGCTGAAAACAAGGCAATGCTGGAAGAATCCAATGACCACTGTCAACATCTTCTCACCAATCTCAAAAATGTGGCTCAGCATACCAATACATGGGGTGAATTTACAACTGCTCAGATGGTCAACTTTACTAATCAGCACCTGTTGTCATTCAAGGATGAGAAACAGCAATTTCAGTATTTACAAAAGGTACTTAGAGTCATTTGTAGTCTAATGCAACATCCTGAGACAAACTTTACTGCAGAATTTATAGAGGGGAGAAAAATGTTCTAGTCAAAACAAAACTATGATTTTTTTGATAGCAGACTCATGTTACTAAGCTTGAGCAGATGTAATTAGAGGAAATCAAAAGCCTAAATTAAGAGGAAGACTTTGAACTTCAAGTGCCCATAACCTCAAAAAATGGTGTCATGGCTGATGCCATGCAACTGACTTGTACATGTAATCTGAGTGTTTTGCATCATCTTGGTGGTGTTTAATTCTAAAGCTTTATCTACAGTACTGTCCTTGGGAGATGCACAGTGATCAAATGCAGGCTATTTTCTGGAGTTTGCAAATGACTTTATTGGTCAGATTGAGTCAATATGGGAGAAAGTATTCCTTTTAAGTATATACAAATTCTGGCCTCTTATCTAAGAGTTTCTCTCTCATGTTTTTGGGGGATTTTCTTAGTTTCCATCACAAATTTCACATCCACCCTGGTTTTATTGTTGTAATAGGCAATAAAATAGGCAAATCCAATATTTTGCAGACTTTTGGAAGGAAAAACTCACTAGAAAGTTCCTTCACACAGAATACTCTGAGTTGGAAGGGATCTCCAAGCACTAAGTCAAACTCTAAACTAAAAGCATTTGTTGGCCTCAAGACCTCTCTGTATCTGTTGCACCTGCTGAACACTTCAAGAGTTTCATTTCAATGGGAATGGCTGAAAACACAATTGCCTTTTCCCCTACAAATGCATGAATGTTCTAGTACTTACAGGATGTTCACGTTCAGGTGAATATCCTAATTCTGTGCAGGGTTTGTGCATAGAAGCATGAGGAGTCTGGTCTGAGCCAGATGGCATCATCTTTATTCTTGTGACTAGCTTTCTAAAGTGATCATACTTTCTAAGAAACTGACTCTTCTGAAGATAGCTGTCAAAATGAGAGTGTAAAACTGGCACTGAAACTTCTCAATTTGAGGTCTCAGTTGTTTCGTTTCAGGTCATGTCACTAATCCTGCACCACATCTTAGAAAAGAGGCCATAGTCTTACCTTTCCTGTTAACTTGTTTTTAGTTGGGTTGTTTTTTTGTTTCATTTTCAGAAAAATGAAGAAAATTGTGATCAAGCAATAGCTGAAATTGCTGACCACATTGGCAGCCAAAAGGCTGCTGAGGAGAAGGTGCTAAATGGCCTTCTGGATCAGATAAAGGTGGATCAGGAGATACTTGTGGAGCAGAAACTGGCACTGAGGGAACAAGTGCAGCATGGACTAACTCAGGTTAATGGTTTCCTGCAAGAGGATCTCAAAGTGGATGTTCCAACAGGTATTTAATCAGGTCAGGGGCAGAATGGTCTTAAAGAAAACAACTTGAGTTCCAGAATTCATAAGTGAAGGTTAATGGGGACATAACCTGGCAGCCTTACACCTTTAAGATGTGTGCGAAGAATGGTGTGTGAACAAGGCACGATTTCTGTGATGAGTTGATGTAAAACTGAGGATCTGAAATTAAACACTGAAAAGTGTATCATCTTCATTAAAGGGACAACTCCACAGAGAAAAGACTACTCCTATCCTGTCACCCTTGTGAGAACAGAGCCCCGGCAGCTGCTGCTGGAGCAACTGAGGCAAAAGCAACCAAATCTTGATGCTATGCTAAGCAGTGTGGGAAAGGAGATGGAGGATAGTGCAGGTCAGGTATGTATATAAATGGCAAATGAGGCTCTTGAATGAATATTTCACATCTTTGAGGTTTTTCCAGGCCCTTTTGGAGAGTTGACTGGAACACCAGGGCTGTTGTAGCCTTTGTGTTTTACAGTGTACTTGGACTCAAATGTGCTGAGCTCTTGACAAAAATCATATCTTGAAAAATAAGCAATGATATTAATAATTTAGATTTTTCTTGTTTTTCAAAAATAGAAATTCCATGTATTTTATAGATATGATCATTCTCAATACATTCATTAAGGAAATTCAGACATTAAATACATCTTTCTGGGAAACTTCTGTTTTAGGACCTGTTGGAAGAGGGAGTGTTGCAAGAACCCAGTGAAAGCCTTGCTTGTGACAAATACTCAATGGATACGAATGTATATTGCCACACAAATGGTGGCATTCCTTTTTTCCAGGTAACTTCCTCAGATAAGCAAAACAGCTTTGTATTTGAGAAGAAATAGTACTTGAAACAGTGCTGTAGTTTCAAGTCACTTCTTACATTTCAGGGTAGTCTCACAACTTGTTCAAATCCCGTAGATAATGCTTTGTTAACCTTGTGCTAAAGTAACAATAGATTGTGACAGCAGTTAATAGTGGATAAAATAATGCAGATATCTGACAAGCTAGGCAGACAGCTGAAAGCTCCTCAGCAAATAAACCTCCATAAAGAAAATTGTCATAATTTGCTAGACATGTGTTAATGGGAGAGTTGAAAGTATATGCAGTATTTTCTTAGAGGCCTGACAGAAATATTGACATTCTTAAGTCTTCATGGGGTTGAGGTTTTTACTTACAGGCTTCTGACCCTTTTGCTCTACCAGCACATCAGTGTAAACTTCTTGGTATATTAGTCTAGGGGTTTTCTTGCTGGGAAGAGCATATTTTCTTCTTGGGCACCCTTTAAAAATAGCTGCTGAGCTTCTGTATGTCTACAGTCAATCTCTTGAGTAAATGCAATCTCTTAGGAACCTTTTTCAGGAGTTACATCAAGTTTTTTTCTCAGAACACTATGTACTGCATTGCACATGAGCAGAAGTCTGATTTCTTTGTATTCTCTTAACATTGGGTATTTTCTTTAAATCCCAGCACAAAAGAAGTCTCAAAAAGGGTAAAGAGAATAAATCTGCAGCTCCATTGGAGAACAAAATGGAGGATATGACAGAAGAGCTTCTTCAGAAATCTAAGCATCCTTTCAGATTGCTGAACTAAGATATATCCTCTGCAGATCCCTGTTTTTAGATATTTCTGTTTTACTGTCTTACTGAGCCACAACTTGTTTTGGTATTCTCAGTGTCTCTATGTAGTGATGCAAAGTTGAAACAAAAGATTTACCTGCTCAGTCTCGTACCTTGGTTCCATTTTTATATGTGGCAGCTTGCAAAGTTTTGAGGGAAAAAACCCCTGCAGATTACGGTGCTGTTATGTTAAATATATATATATGTGGTCAAGTAAGAAATTATCTGTTTCTCAGTAGATATAAAGTACCAGAAAAGGATGTGGAAATATACTTTGCCAGCATTATGAGTTAGCATCTTATGTATTAATCAGCTGTAAATAAGTGCTGCTTTTATACCTGCTTTTTATTCCGATTTCTCTGTTTTGTTTACTGTGATACTTCAAATGAATTAATAAATGGAAAACAAATGTACAAGCACTTTGCTCAGATTAAAACTTACCTAATTTTCTTATGGTGTCAGGTCTAATTTAGCTAAAAGATTATCAGCTATGTCATCAGTCTTGTGCTGTCAGAAGAGGATGGTTCTCTCCCTTGTTTCACAAAAGACAATAGTTTTATTTCAGTGCCTCTTCATTCTGTGAAGTCTTACTGCCGGGTCTTGGGCTTTTTGTTTGTTTGAACCCCACTGTTCTTCTTAACTTGCAGATGCAAATTCTGGCACCTAAAACTTAATGGGTTAATTCTCCAGTCTCTAGGTTCCATTTTCTTGCACTGTATGCCTGTTATCATTCCACAATGGTTCAAGAAATCCTTTATTAACTAAAAAAATCAACCCCAAAGATCGATGCCATAGCTGTATTGAGTAGCCTAAGCCAAGTGGGAGAGGTTTGCACAAGCCTTGCCCCCTACTACCTTTTCCCTGTGGAGTTGACAGGGTTAGTATCAACAAACAAACTGGAATAGCCAGTGACAGCAGGCTTACATCCATGAAATCATGCCATATTTTATGTTCCCTGTCTTGATCCTCTTTGCAACTCTCTGCCTTTGACTGTTTGGTTCCTGCTGCGTGGGGACAGCCTGCTTTCCTTAGCAGCTGTTTGAATTTCAGGTGCTGCTTCACATTTTCTCTTTTTTCAAAGTAGCCCTCAAAGTTGTGTTGTCCTTTGTTTGCAATGCTGGCAGTGATCTGCTGATCACTGTTCCACTGGCCCAGGTATCGGGAGGCCACACCAAAGCTGAACAGGATGAAAAATCTGGATGCAGAACACGTCCTGGCCTCCCTGTCCGTGCCTCCTCTCCCACTAGATGGCCCCAACACTAAAGGCTGCTCTGAGCTCAGGTGCTGGCTGCTGAACAGGACTTGGAAACACAGCTTTTGCCAAGCTTTCCCTCAAGCATCTGTAAAAAAAAAAATGTTTCAAAATCTAATATTGAATTTATGCTTCCATATGGAGAATTCTTCAGTAGGGGCTTGCTTTATCAAGAACTCCATTTGTGTAAAAGATGATCTAGTGCATGTCTGCATTACTGCAGACTGTCCTGGTGACCAAATTCTTATCCTGGCCTGCTTTCTGTTCCCCACCAGATGGGCATTGGCCAAAGCAGAAGGCAGCAATAATTTGCTTTGGTGTATTGTATGGTGTATGACAAGGAGAAAAGTAGGGTAAGAAAAACAAAGCAACACTTGTTTCTTGTGTGTACTCATTGTAATCCCAGGTCTTACCCAAGGGAAGAAATGGCACTGTCCAGACGAACTTACTGGTGGTTTGATTTTGTTCTGTGTAAGGCATCCTTTACAAGAAGGGTACAAAGCCATTTCCACAGAACAATTTGCCAGGGCACACCCACTCTGGCACAAGCCAGGCTGAGCATGAGGGAGAGTTGTAGTGACTGGGGCTCTGGTGGATGGCCATGTTCTCATTAATCTAATTAGTACTTTTTGGAGTCTAGATTAATGATGAAGTGAGACAGCCCTTGATTTAACAACAGACTTAGATGCAATGTGGGGAAGTGAAATAAGGAAAAATAAGTTTAAATGCATGTGAAATAGAGACAACAGTAAGAGGGCCACAAGAAGCACAGCACAGACAATTAAGAGTCACCAGCTTCCTTTTCAAGTGAAAAATGAGTGGCCAGGAGGAAAGTGAGGAAGGGGAAAGGAAACTTCCTGCTTCCTCCTGGAAATCAGGGGGCTGCAGCACTTGCTGTATCAGATTTGTGGGGGATGCGATGTTTATTTGAAGAGAGAAAAGAAGACTGAGCTGACTGGCTGCTATTGATGACTGCCTTTTATTTTGGGTATCCAACAATGGGGCTAGAGAGGAGTGAGGAGAAGGTGCAGGGTTGCTAGACTGCTTTTCTCTTTTTTGTTAGGCATCAGTCAGCATTGCAATTAGCTGTTAAAAGGGTAAGGAAACAAGATGAAGCCTTTAACTCTTTAGGGTGAAAAAAGAAAAAAATTAATCCAGGAAGAACTGGAAAAATAAAGTTAACATTCCTTTTTCATCAACAAGAGATTTAAGGGGGAAAAAGAAAATTCTAATGGTTGAGAACATTAAAACCAGGAAAATACGTATATTTGCTATGTATTTTAAAATTTATGCATTTTAAACAAGTGTTTACAACCATTTGACTACTATTTTTTTTCATTCCCTGTTACAAACTACTTTTTATGGTAGAGGGCAATGCTCTATAAACTGCACGCCCACCCATGCAGTTAGTGCATAGAGTGAAACACCAGTAAATCATTCTGTGCTTTGCATTCCTAGGCTTTCAGTGGCAGGTTCTAGAGGTGAGGTGCAGACCACCTAGCAAAGCAGGCTGTCCTTGGAGGGGGAGCACAGGCTCCATCCAAGCAGCATTGATTGCTGTGCTCAGTCTTGAAATTGTTAAACATAGGAGAACAGTGAATGCACTGAAGGGAACGTTTGCCTCTGTTTCTGTTCTATTTCTATGCTTGCAATATACTCTTTGGCTCCCTAGAAAAGGGTCTAGCTACCAATGGGAGGACATGGTTAGAGAGCTACACAAGTGATCTTCAGACAGATAAAAAGGAGCAAATGCTTGGTCAACCAGTCTCTCATCAGGGAAGAGGTTAGAAATAAGCTGCCTCTTTTATATGAGGTCTGAAAATTGTACAATTTTTCTAGCCTTTTATGACTTTATGAGGTGATTGTCAGCTTCCAGGTGGCGCAAAGTTAAGTTTTGTAAAATAATGGAAGTTAACTGGATTGCTTTCTTTTTTTACCAAAATATTAAACCTTTATAAATATTCCTTTGAATTCCTTAGTTATACTTGAAATCTTTTGTTACTCTTGGCCTGTTTATAACCTAATCATTGTACTTCAGAGAATGAAGCACAATGACCAAAACTTTGAACTTGACAAGTGCATTTCCTTCATTAAAAACTATCAAATAAAGGAATGAAATAAATGGAAATATCACATAAAAGTACACTCAATTTTTTCAGAGCTTCTCAGTTCTTGTCAACATATATATATATAACATTTTATTCTGAGAATGTCCAGAGCACTAAAGCTACATTTTTTATATGATAAAGAATTTTCTTTTTGTTGCCAGAGGTTAATTTAAAGATTTTTTTTCCTAATTAACATGGAAATTTTGTGAAGCAAAATAGAACAACTAGCAGGAACTAATGTATGCTTTTTAAGCATTTTTAGAACAGGTTAAATACACAGTAAGATACTTCTCTTTCTCCATTCAAGTAATAATAATGACTGGTGCCTCTCCAAGGGCTGATTTCCCACTGTACAAGTCCAGTCTTGCTAATTCTGCTGCAATCACTTGACTTACAGTAAAGTAATAAGATGAAGGATCAAAATCTCTGTTTTCCAAAGTGAGAGTGAAAATGACGTCTAAAAACCCACAAAACAATCAAAGGCCCAGTTAGGTCTCTATAGCCAAAAGATTTCAAGGCGTTTGGAAGGGTTTGTCTGGGCAAGGGGGGGAAGTAGTTTTCATGCCTAGTTCTGTATGCTCTTTTACGCTCTTTTAGTAGGTGCTTCAAGCACACTTACTTCTGTTTCATAAAATGACTTTGGGATCTTTGAGGATTGGTGTGAAGTTGCTCTGCTCTTAAAAAGCTTAGCACTGCCTGCAGTGGCCACTGCATCCCACCAGTCCTTGGGCAGAGTGTGTGTCACAGGGAGGGCAGAGATATCCTCTGCCTTATGGTACACAGCTTCATGCTGAATCTGAGCACCACTGCTCCCGCTGTGGGAGCAGACATTTGTTTCTAAGGGAGTGCATTCTAAATAGGGGCGGTGTTGGTGGTTTTTTGAGTTTAGTGGCTGGGGTTTTTTGGTGTGGATTTTTGTTGGTTTTGGGGGTGTGGGTTGTTTTGTTTTGTTTTGTTGTTGGTTTGGGGGTATTTTTGGTGGCACAGAAGAGCTTAAGTAATCCCTGTCATACGTAAAGATTGTTTTGGGAAATTGGCTTTTCACATTTCAATTAGCTTCCTCTAACGCTCAAGCTAAAACCAAAGCAGCATTGTCATTATGTTCAGAAGGTAAAGGAAACAAAGAAGTAAATCACTTATCATTTGCTATAGCCACCATCTTCTCTGACTTAATTAAAATATGACATTAATTTGGAAGCCATTCAGCTACAGATATATATTTAAATGGTTATAATATAATAACGATAGCTGCCAAAATTTTGTTCATTCACTCTAACAGTTTATTTTAGGAAACTCAGTCCAGCAGGATGAACCTTGAATATACAAATTATTGCAAGGAAGAAAATTTTATGATGTCTGTTAGTTAATACAGAAACCAATCTTATTAATCATGGATTTACAGAGGGCTGTTTTATTAGATGTTAACCATAGCTTATGTTGACAATTGATTTTCATTGTAGGACAACTAAATTTATATTTGTAAAAAGATAAAGATAATTAAATTTACTTTATAAAGGTTACTATAATAAATGTTAGTACCTGAGAATGGCAAACATTAAACTGCCTTAGCAGCAAAAATTCAGTTAAGTGATAGGTGGTTTTTTTCCATTACATTTAATAGTCCCTGAACATTTTTAGCCTTCATTTTATTTCCCAGGGTTTACACCTACTGCTGTAAAAAACTGTTTAGGTTGAAGCCTCACTTTTAGTTTATTTTCTTTCCAATAAAACAGGGTCAAAACATTTTTAAACTTATAGAAGTAAAATAAAACAAATTAAAGTTTTAAGTAGAAATGTATTATGTCATCCTGTCATTTCTCATATTTGTCATTAAATTGTTCAGAGTCTGTTGAAAAAGATGTTGGATCTACAATAAAATTGTACACCTAGGGGGTTTTAAGAATTAAAAACAGTATTACTAAGGAAGTTGATTTGGACCTTTGCTTCTTACTCTAAGGGAAAATACAAATCTTGCACAGCCAGGATGCAAGTATTACAGAGGAATTCCTCCTCTGTGGCATTCCTGCTGTGTGAACAGCCCCTGACCAGTGAGTACCCACTCCTGGTGAAAGTGAGCAGGGAGAGGCACAGGAGCCTTGTATTGATGGAGCTGCAAGCATTTCCACTTGTGTTTGGGGTGCTGAGGGGCCCAGGCTTAAACCCATATGGAGTTTGGTGTGACAGAGGATGGAGTTCAATCCTCACCACCCCTTCAGCAGCTGTGGCTCATTTTGATGGAGCTCAGCAGTCCAGGTGAAGCTTTGTTGGACATTGTCCTCTTGTGGTCAAGCCACCTCTTGGTCTCCAGTTCTCCTCCCAAAGCAAGGCATGGCCTGAATTCAGCCTTTCTGTGTTCATTTAGGCACTGGTATGGAGGTACCCAAGTCAGAACCTTCAATGCCCTGATCTCTCCAGCACCAGGGGAGTCAGACAGGAACCTCATGGGATGATTCATTTCTTGGTGCCCTGAGTGCTTCTCATCAGCTATGGGAACCTAAGGAGGCAGTGACTTTAACTTGGATGCTACAAGGGCATTGCTGAATCTGGGATAAGCATCACTCCCCTTAAATTTTCCTATTGTGATTTTTTTAATGGTAAAGGCATTTATTGAGACATAAAATACAGATGCCTTGGCTGAGTTTTAACTCTTCACAGCTACCTCACACTGTCCTGTTAGCCACCTTCAGGCCGTTACAAACAGCACTTTCTGATTCTCTCTGTGCACATTTGCAGTGAAGGTCCTGAAGCCATTGCAAGAAACTGATATTGTCTGGTTTTAATACATTACTTAATCTACTCAGGACTAAGTCAAGACAGACTTACTCTTCAGGCAGTTTCCATTTTGATGTAGTATTTACTTTAAATGAAAGGCCATGCTCCTATTCAAAGACATGATTTCCCCTCTCTCCTCTGCTGTCATTAGAGTCAGATAACAGGAAGAGACAGTAAGATAACTGCCACTTATTTAGATTTCACTGAAGCTTTCAGGCAGAAACAGGGACGCCAGCCAGAGCCAAATCAATTCATTTGAATGATTTGCTGATTATCCATGTTAGTTATTCCCTGATTATCTTGCCTGTTGTCCAGGACTAGATCTTTGCCTTTGGGCTTGGGTTGGCTGTTTATTTTAACCTATTATTTCTAAGGAATATTCTGCAGCACGACCAGTGCACCCCAGTCTGCACATACCAGACTAATTGGCAGTGGAAAAACTAAGGATTAGTATTTTAATAACTGATTGACAGAAATAAAGCTTGATCATAGTTTTTCATAGGGGCATCTTAGCTTGTTAGAGAAGCAGGGTTAATAAATAATTTAATAGTTTTTTTCAAGACTTTGGCTTGAACATTTAGATCGCTGCTTTTGTGTTTTAATTAATGCTTAAATTGTGGACATTCCAAGAGCTTCCCATCAAGATACACTGAATGATGACCATACCTGTAGAAGAATTTAGTTTAAAAGCTGGGGAGTGGGTGACCATGCACAAACAGGCGTGGATGCGGTGACATGAATTCCAACAGCAGAATAATGGGACAAAGGTAGGTGTGCAGGTCCCCAGTTTCCAGCCCACAGTTGCTGAACCACAGTCCTGTCCCTCTCATTTGGCAGCACAGTGCTGCTGGAGTCACTGCTGCATCCCTCCAGGGAGCTCGTGCTCTCCATCCCCGTACCACTCAGACAAAAAAAGAGAATCAGTGCTGCTCCTAAGACTTTGCTTGAATGTAAGCTTTCTGTCCATAGAGTCTACAAGTTCATATTTCCAGGAGTCATACAAGATGATGAACTACAGCAAAGTTTGGGAAATTTGAGTCAAAAACTTTGAGATGCTGCAGTACTGTGGGATGGAGCTACAGCAGCAGGTGGCTAATTCAGTCAGATTGTGCAGGCTGACCTCCTTCCTGCAACCAAAGGATCTGAAATATTCTTCAAAATCAAAGGCAATGCTTTGTATGTTGGGGCTTCTGGTCATAATGAGAAAATTAAGTCTCTGAATTTGATTCTCTTGCATGATCATTACTTTCCAAGTGAGGCAGGCCCTCAGCCAACAAACTGTTTTCTGGTTTTTAGCCATGTGCATTTTGACAACACAATGTAGATAAACACATACAGTTTTCTCAACAATAGAAATAAATCACTTCAGTCTATTCATTACTGTGCCTAAGTGAATTTTTCCGCAGTAACTGAGGCAGTTACACATCATCTGAGCTAATGCAGGAGACATTTGGAAACAAGGCTGTCACCAAAATGAGATATTGTCATTCTAAATGATGAAAGAAAGACACCTCCATGACAAAGCAATACAGATTAAATCAGACAACATCTTTTGCAGCCAAACACAGAACAAGAAATTAAAGCAATTCATGATGCTATCAAAATTAAGGGCCAGTTTTCCCTCCCTCACAGACTGGTGCAACAGGTGCAGCCTGTGGGGTGAGGCTCTGTGCCCAGGCAAGGTGGAAGCCAAAGGGCCAGGGCTCACTCCCTGTCTCAGCAGCCTGCCCTGCTCTCCCTGCCCTGCTGTCCCTGCCCTGCTCTCCTTCCTCAGCCTGCCTTCCTGTCCTTCCTGTGTGTGCACAAACGACGCTGTTCCTTTTGCTTGTCAGTCAGGACAAATGGAGAAGTCTCAGGAGGGACTGATAAAGCAGCAATTACAGAGCAAAGTCAACAAGAAGAGATGGCACCACAATGGGCGGTGGGAGCATTTGTTCAGTGAGGAGAGAGAGCTCCAGGAGCAGGTACAACTTTCACAGCACAGATAACAGGTTGCCATTTGACATCAGGCCCCAGCGAAGCTGATCCAACCTATAATATCTGCAAAATCAAACTTTTGGCTGGGCCAATAAATCTTGCCATTCTGAAACCTTAAAATTCCCCATTTCAGTTATACACTTTGCTGTAAACAGCATGTATTAAAGTCAGCTTGATCAGATCTATAAAAACATCCAAAGAGAAGTAAATTTTTGGCTTAAAGATTGTATTTTTTAAACTTACAGGCATCTGCTGACATCCGTGTGTCTTGTTAGGAGAGGAGGACTGGAGCTGCTTTACTAAGTCCATTAACTCCAATGTCTTCTTCCTGCCAGTGACCAAAAAAGGCTACTGAGGAGAGCTGTGGGAGAAACAGGCACCAGCAGAAAAATCCTTTCCTGCTTTCATCAAACAGTTCTGAAAGGACTTCCTGAGCCAAACACAGTGAGCTAGCTACTATGTTTAATACTCATCAATGTACCTATCCTCCATTAATTTCTCTTCTCTTTTTCTGAACCCATTTACACTTTTGGCATCCAGCACTTCCCATGGCAACAAGTTTCATAATTTAATTATGTGTTGTGTGAAAAAGTACTTCCTTTTGTTTGTTTTAAACCTACTAAAAGAGAATTACAGGATGCACAACAGAATTGCATGAGCAGACTTAAATGGGAAGATAATGTGGAACGACAATGGAAAATCAGTCTCAGCGCAGAGAACTGGAAACCAGCTTTGTTTTTGCTTTACTCTGACCACCAGTACAGGGTTAGTTAATACTTCCTATTGTTCCTCTCCCTGTCATAAATAAGCCAATTCACGTGATTAGTGTGAAAAGTTAGAAAACAGTCTGAGGTTTCTACAGAAATAGCAATGTTTGTTAGAAAGATGAGCTCCAAGGTCTTCCTTTTCTCTTAGGGAAGACAAGATATGGTGACTGCTGTGCTGAGGACATCTGAATTTGCATTTGAACTTTCTAGGTGATGTGACAGTTAAAAATGTCAATATGATTTGGGGCTCTGTGGAGACACACCACAGGGAAAGAGCGAGTGAGTCTCTCTTCTTGGAACTGACGTGCGATAGCATCTGGAAAAGGTGAGCGCAGTTCTCTGCACCTCGTTACTGGGAAGCCAAGCTGCAGGAAGTTCAGAGAAGCAGAGCCAACTGTAACGGTGTGCTTGGAAGATGAGAAAAAGTACAAAGAGCTGACAGCATAGCTGCTAGCCAAGGCTTAGGGAGTAAGATGGTATAATAACTGTCAAGTAATGTTTTAAGTGTAAACCTGCAGGAACGAGAGGAACTAGGTTAGTGTGGGACAAGAGACTAGCATAAGTAGTGACAAACATAAAGAAAATGTAATAACAAGGCTTTGTCATCCCTGGCCTTGCCCCATGGGTGGGTTTGACCTGGGTGTTCCTGGTCTCAGCATGCAATGTTTGCCAGGAGCACACACACTGGGATGCTCTCGCCCAGCACAGAGAACTGTGGCCACAAACTCAGCACACATTGCCCACACTGTGAAGAGGGGCTCAAGTGTTGCTTGCATGTCCCAAAAGCAACAGAAGCACAGTTCATGTCCCCTGCACTTTACTGTGTCTGGCAGAACGTTGGTTCAGGTGCTCTCTGGAGAAAGCAGATCCCTGGGTCTAAGGTAGAGTATAGGCAGACATGGAAAGACTGATCCTGTTTGGGCTTTATTGATACTCCCCAAGAAACTATTCACTTCATGAAACCCCCAGACAGAGACACTTAAGTATTCAAAGCCCATGTGTGAACTAAATAGGAAGAAAACTGTAGAAAATGCGACAGGAAATATTGAAAGTGCATTGTATTGCAACAGTTTCAACTGCAGCAGGGTTTGGGGAGTGTGCACTGCGGGTGACATGACTTCCTTCTGCTGCTTTCTGTGATTTAATTGTTATCTACAGCATCCTGACTCTTTAGGAATTTACCCTTCAGTGATACAGACAGAGGCTGTGCTGCTCTCTCCCAAACAAACCCATTTATCTGTAGAACACACTTATCCTGGCTAACTGACTTTAACACACATTCTTACAGTTTAATATTTTACAGGTGTCAGATGGGTGCTATGAAGGCTACATAAGAGCAACGTCATGTCTACCAATAGATTCAGTCCTGAGGGGAAATGTAACATAATGTGGAAGAGACAAAAACAATGGAAAAACAGCTTGGCAAGCCACAGAAATTAAATTATACAGAGGACTTAGTTTAGACACATTATGAAATTAAATTGCTTAATTATCTTCAAAAGTAGAGTACTCTGACTTGATTCTGTAATCACAGTCCAATTAAACCTGCCTTTATGGCCAATACATCTGAGACTGAAGATCTCTTTTCTTCAAGAACGAATCTTAGAAGGTCATGTAATGGCAAAAGTCAGAAAGGGTTCACACTGTTCCTCCCAGACTGGTGGATGTTCTTCCAAGGACAGATGTGAGCTACCTCTACCTTCAGTTTTAATTGGTTATATCATGTTAATTAATCCTAAAACTTTAATTTGCACTACCTTCTTAAAAAAATTACTGAAAAGTGTACAGATCTCCCAAAGATTATCAAAACACACAGCTACACAGAGAGCAGTGTGGAATCTGTTCTTCTAAATGAAGATATTTCTCCAGTTAATTTCTAGTACATGTTGGTAATATTATACAAGGAATCATTTTGGTCAGTTGTGATGTTGTAATTAGGGGGTCTCTCCCATTGTCTACAGGATCTCTGAAGCCTGTCCTGGTGAGCAGTCTGCTTTCTGCCCCTCCTCTCCAAATGTTCTGTGAGTCTGAACAGATTTTTAAAAGCCCATTTTTGTACAGATTATATCTTTGGCTGTACCTTGACATGTGAAGAACCGTGTGGATTGGCATGTGACCCCTATGCACAACATTTCTCATTGCTCTTTGTGTGAGTGACCCCCACAACCTGCACTGTCTGTGGCTGTCCTGGAGACCTTGGAGTCGCACACGCTTTGGAATGGTGGGGGATCCCCAGTGCAGTGCAGGATCCTTCTCCAGCATTTCCTGCATGCGCCTGCTCCAGCAGAGTCAGGCGCAGAAGTGTGGACATAGATCTGCCTCTGAATTACTGTGCAGCAGCTGAGCTTCACAGGTACAAGCTGTCCCTCTTTGAGGATGTAGCACCGAGCCCTGGGTTGAAGTCCAGCTGCCTCTTCCCAGCAGCTGTGTCACCTGTGTGTCTGCTGAGGATACCATTCAGACACCTACTTACAGCTTTGCAGATGAGTTTTGCTGTAAGGTTTTAAAGTAAATCAACAGAGGATGGTTAGAGATCAAGATTTCAATTAGCCTCTGTATCAGGTTTGACTCTGGTGTCGTGGTTTGACTTCAAGAGAACATCTGGGCTTTGTTTTAAATTCTACTCAACACTAAAACCTTCTATATCTACACCTACAATTTCCAACCCCAGTAATAAGATGAGGTAAATTTATGAGATGGACAAACTAAGGAAGGATTAAGAAAGAGCAGCTCTTCCAAAAAGTTAGTCAAGTCCAATGCTCAAAGTATTTGGAAGGTACTGTAATGTTTTGAATACAGATTATAGATATATACAGATTTTATATTGGCATATTTATTTTCATGTCAAGCACAACTTATTTTTTCTTTGCTTTTATGAGAAGTAGTATAAGAAGTGGAAGTTGTGTTGTCTAACTCTCCTGACACCTCTGGCATGAGGTAACAGTGTCATTGAAGTGATGAGGTCTCTGGACTCAGGCTCGGGGCTGGGCACTGTCTGAGACTGATGCTGCTGAGTTTTGTCAGTTCATTCTGGCTAAGCAGTTTCCCTTACAGGGAGACCTCAGGGGCAGGAGAAAGAAGGGGAGACATCTGCCTCAGGGAAAAACTATTCTTCTTTTCCTTTCTGCTATTTAATATTGTACTTAATGGGATATTTCCATGTGCAACCATCGAGGCAGATTCTCAGTCTGTTATGAAATGATTTGCTTATGAAAATCATCAGCTCCAATGGGCTCCAAATCCACTGCACAAGTTCTGAATTTGTCTCTAAGGTAATTTCTCCAGCTTTCTAGAGCCAATTCCACCCAAGTATTTTGGCTTCTACCTGTGAATGTGAAGCCTTTTGAAGAGTTTGTGCTCCTGAGAGTCTAACAATCCATTTTTCAGATGAGGACAGATTTCAGATCCATCCTTCTAACCCCACTGTTAAACAATCATTAATAGTTAGCTAGATGGTTATTGTAAGCTTCTGTATTTGACTATTAACAGCAACTGCATGTGTGTGTCTGCTCCATATAGAACAAACCTGTCTAGGGATTGATTTTATGATGCCAAAATGATAAAGTTTGCTAAAAAATGTAGAGTGAATGTGTAAGCTCTGGAAAACATTAACAAAAATAACTAAGTAACACTCCCTATTCATACCTGATTCCTACTGACATCAAATTTAGCTGTGTGTACTTTGGACTCATTGGAACTGTTACCGTGAAAAATCTTGCTGCACAAGTCCTCTTTGAAACATATTTGTATTCTGATTGCTCTGTTAAGGAAAAAAAAGTTTTGTCATCACTGTAGTTTAGGCAGATTCTCCATTGTCTGGAGTCTTGTTATAGTCATTTATATCAACACAGAGTGGGTGTACAGTAGCCAGCAGTCTGTGTTAGCAGCATTTGAGATTCAGTTTGCACTTACGTAAATGATTGTGCAAGATGTGAGAGGCAATCTAGCCCCTGGGAATTATATATGGTTTTGGGCGTAATCTTTATGTGTGCAGCCAACACGTAAAAATATAGAGAAGTTTTAACATGTTACTGTTGCCATCACCCCAAATAAATATAATTAAACAAGCAGCTTTCAGTCACACTTATAGGCAGGATCCAGAATAGCTCATGTTTTTGGTGGCAGATATATAGGAAATATGAGCCTATGAGGAACAATATATTGCTTTGTTTTTCATAGCATTGTTCACCACATTCTCATAATGGTCAGATAAGAAAGTTTTCAGACCAAGGAAGGGTTAGAAAAGTACATTTCTAAAAGTATTGCAATTTATGTAGTTTAATAGGATGCCTCTTTGCAATTCAGAAAAAAACCCTGGTGAATTGTATCACATTTCAGCTGAATTAAACTGTTTTAGAGACACTGTGTCAAAATAATCACTAAGACAGCCCAGTCCAGAAAGAAAGTGGTATTAACTATGTTTGTAATGTGGGGCCATGTGTTCCTTCCTTTTACCACAGAGCTGTAAATGTTGCATATTCCACTTTGCAAGTCAAGGTATCCCAGAAGAGATATTAATGATATTGGGGTCTACAGGAAATGGAAGCACCTTAACAATATATTCCCCTGAGGGTCTGGCATGTGCTGCCTTGGAAATCCTTGACAAGACTCAAAAGCACCATTAAAGCTTTTCTGTGGCTTGCTTTTCTTTTCTTTTCTTTTCCTTTCCTTTTCTTTTCTTTTCTTTTCTTTTCTTTTCTTTTCTTTTCTTTTCTTTTCTTTTCTTTTCTTTTCTTTTCTTTTCTTTTCTTTTCTTTTCTTTTCTTTTCTTTTCTTTTCTTTTCTTTTCTTTTCTTTTCTTTTCTTTTCTTTTTTTCCATCAGAGCCTGTGACAGCATGGGTGAAAAACGCCCTTGCTGGTGGCAGCACATCTCTCATACCCACAAATATTAATTTAACATTAATGAATTGCTTAAACATTCCTGACGTGCCTATGTCTCTCAGCAGAGATTTGGAGTCTTTATTTTGCCATACTCTAAACCACAATCCCAAGTAAAAGAGCAAAGGAGGGACTAAAGAGAAAACCCCTGGCCGACTTTTTGCCAGTTGCTTTCATCTCTGGAAGTTTTCCCTGTGATGGGGCTCTGCAGGTTGTCAGGGCAAAGCAAAGATGTCTAAATGACAGGGAGAAAAAAAATCTGCTTTCCTCTAACCCAATGCTCAGGAACAGCTGAACTGGTTTTGCTGAAACATTAAATGTACTCAGCATGATGGAGATTCCCTCAGAACAGATTTTTTTTTCACTTGGATGATTTAAATTTGGCAAAATCATTGTGATGTAGAACAAAAACTGATAAGCTCCTGCTAGCTCTGCCTAGAAAAATAGTTTATATGTCATCCACTCCTTTTTAGACCAAGAATTGTCTCATTCTGCTATATATAATGAATGTCTTTAAGACTAACTTGCTCTAATGTTTATTACAGTTGTAACTCATTTATTAAATCAAATCATGATGGTGAGGAGGAAGTTGTAAGAAGTGAATATCTAACAGATGAGTTATCTGGAAGAAGGCAGCACCTACTGACATCATCCTGCAACGTGCAGTGCCTGTCTGGAGCAGTCTGGCTTCCATGATGCTGGGGAAATCAGAGAGGTGAACTCCCTCCTATTTCCTCCTTGGAAGGTGTTCAAGGCTGTGGCCTCACCTCCCTTGGAAGAGTCTTGAAATATTTTCAATAATGGGAAGGGGTGGAATGGGCTGGATCCTCTTGGAAAGTGCCCTGTAGCATTAGGGAATGATGCTGCCGGTAGCCTGCGCTAGGTGTTAGAAATATGAAGTTTTGCTGATTTGCTCACTAATTCTGTACAGCCAAATGCAGTTATTGCAGCTGGGAATGATCCTACTCTGGTGTAACTCTGCTGAAGCCTGTAGTGTCACAGAGGGTGTGATTGTGGGTGAAAATCCCAGTTTGGAGAGCAGAAACCGGCTAGGTACATGTTAGTGACAACAATCCGTGAGACAAAGGAAAGTGTTCTGTGATTCCAGACACACTCACCCATAAATTGCTGACCGGTTTATGTATTGCCCGATATAACCACCCCAGGAATCAGGAATATTCTGTTTATCGGGGCGTTTATCACAGATAATCATGGGTGCGGTGGAAATACCGCCTGGCGTGTATCGCTGCTGTTGGAAGCTTTCATTTCCTGATTTTTCTGACATTGGGGGGGGGGATCGTGGTTTTGATTTTTTAAAATTATTCTTGTTTTATTTTAACGCAGCGGCCGGAGGACAGCCCAGCTCCCGCCCCGCCGTGCGCGCCCGCGGTGCCGCCGTCCAGGTGTTTCGCGTTACCGCCGCCCCGTAAAAGCCGCGCACGAACACGGTGACACATAAACGCGAAATTAAAGCGGTGCTGGGCCCCGCCCGGGGCTGGGGCCGAGGGCGATCCGACCACCCGCAGCCGGGCCAGGCTCCCCGCTCCCCGCAGCACCGGCACGGCCGGCGGGAGGCTCCGGAGCCCCGGCGGGGCCGCGGGTGCCGCTTCCTCCGGCAAAGGCTTCCCCTCTCGGGGCACCTGTGGGAAAGCGGCCCGGGGTTCCACGCAGGACAAGGGCCGGAAGGGGAGGGAAACCGGCTCAAAGCAGCCCACGGGCGAGGCTGGGCCGGGCTTGCAGCGGGCGCACCGTCCTGCGAGGCCAGCGCGGCAACATCACTCGTGGGGCGGGCGGTGGCAGCCGGCACCCCGGGCAGCCCGTCCGAGCGCTCCCCGCCAGCCCCCGGCCTGAGGGGACACCGGAGCGGCACACGGATTGTGTCCGGCCGCCTCCGGCCAGGGCCAGAGCCAGAGCCGCTCCTTGCAGCGCCCCGCGAGCGGCGCGCCCGGTCCCGCCCGGCTCCACCGTCGGGGCTGGCAGCGGCGCCGCCTGCTGCAAGTGCGGGCCTTGGTTTTTATTATTATTTTTTTCCTTGAGCTCGGGACTCCTCGAAGGCGGGTGATTTCACGGAAAGTGAAGGGGAAGACAGGGCCCCGAAGTTATTACACAAAGTAATGAGTTCTCCAGCCGATTCCTCCGGGCTGAGACCGTGCCAGTGCGGGGATGCACGCATCCCGCCCCGCCGCCCTCCAGAAATCCCCAGATTAGCAGGAAAACTTGGTGGTGTTTCAAGTGCATACCAAGAAAATTAATGTGAAAGCATTCCTCTTTCCATCGAGAAAGGCGTATATTTTCTCACCCTCCCAAGGCTTCTCTCTCCGTCGCCCCACTTTCCCCTCCCCCCCACCAGGGTTTTCCAGATAAATTGGAGAGCTTTCCAGAGGGAACCTGGAGAAGAAATAATAGAAATACTCAACACTGTCTTGGTTGCCCCGATCTACAGCACCTTTCTTTAAATGCCCGTTAGACTGAAAAATTCCGTCAAAACTGTATTCATTGCAACAATATTGGTAATAAAGTATTTTGTCTGATGTTGCATTGTCTCCTTCACGACAGAAACTACAAACAAAATGTATGTTCCAAGCGAAAAGGAAAAGGTTTTATTTAATCCAGAAAATAATTAAAATCTCATGTATTTTTATTGGTTTTAGTATCCAGCAGAGTGAAAATATTGAAACTCCGAGACCCCTTGCATTAAAAAGTCACAACTGTTCTATTTTATTAGTTCTGACTGTGTGAAAAAAATTATAAGGACAACATTGAAAAAATCCGGGTTTTAGAGCCCCGAATGGCCATAAAAACAATAAAATCAACTATAAAACCTGCACTAGTGATATTAAAAAATTATGTAGTTCAATAAATGTGACATTTCATGAATGCGGATTTAATAGTCTCCAACCCGTGGAAAGAGGAAGGCTGAGGTCTAACAATTGAATTTGAAAGGGGCGGTTCTGTAGAACTGCAAAATTAAGTGCTTCATTTTTCTTGTTAGGGATTATGCAGTGGTAGTGGAATGTAATAACTGTGTCATTAAAACTTCCTTTTAACAAGGCCTATTGCTTGTATAAAAGTCAGAAAAGAATAATCTCTTCCTCTATTTATTTGTTTTCCAATAATACAGCAAAACATTTTTTTTCTTTTCGTATAAACTTGTTCTCAAGATTTTGAATCGACAGCTTGTAAAATATTGTGGGGGCCCTCCATTCTGCTGCCTCGTATCATGCACGTCGTTATTCCAGAGGGCAACGGGTCATCGGTTTACTGTACATTTATTAAGTAAATCAAGCTGCAAATCCAACACTTCCAGATGAAAACATTAACTAAACCCCTTGGAAAGAGCAATGCCTGGGAGACTGAACACAGAGAAAAAATAATCAAAACTGTCAGCTCGCTTTACGTGTACCTGATATTTACAAGACACAAGACCACGCTTTAAAGGTGAGTTTTGGCATTTGTTAACAATGTAAAGAAAAAGAAAACCTAACCTCTCTGTATTATTAAAAAATTTTTTTTTTGTTTTTAATTTCACCAACACCCTTTCGTCTTGCTCTGAGCCTCTTCTTAAGATCTTCGTGGGTTTGAACTGCAGACTTTTTTAATTTTTTTTTAAGAAAAAAAAAAAAGGCAGAGTTATACCAGCACCTGCTATTCCTTAACAGCTTTCCGTGCTCGCTGTCAGCACGGGGGCGTGCGATGGAGACGGGACACGGCGGGCTTCGCGGACACGCAGGCTGCACCTGTCGCCTCGGCTCGCACGGAGCGGGAGAAGGAGCGGCCGCGCCAGCGCTGCCGTCGGGGCCAGGCCCCGGGCGCTCGAGGGACGCGGGCAGAGCGGGGCTCGCTGCCCCTTGCTCACACCTCCAATCACCCTCGCCCAAGTCCAGCGGGCAGCGGTGCAGGCGAGGGGCGGCCCCGCGGAGCGGAGTCGGCGACGCCCGGACGGAACGCGCGTCTCCCGCGGGGGCTGCGGGGCAGGGGGAATCACCCGGCGGGATCTTAAAACCCGAATCGATGGAGCCCAGGTGGCGCTGCTCGGGCCGCTGGGTCATGCCGCTTTCCCAGCCCGGGCTGTCGGGCACTGGGTCCCCAGCCCCGCGCCGCCCCATCGCCCCCCAGCCTGCCGCCGGTGCCGGCCGTCGGAGCCAGCGAGCAGCGCGGCGCCGCTTCCTGCTCCGCCACGCCGGGCTCTCGGCCCTGTCCCGGGCACGGGGCCGGAGCCTGTGCTGCCCCCTGCCCACGCACTCCCCGCACTCTTTCCCGTCGCACGCAGTCAGGCGGAGCGCCAGCGCGGGCTTCTCCAAGGGAGAGCTCCCCGGGCCGGGCGGGGGTGCCCGTCCGCTTCGTGCCTCCTGCCTCGGTCCGCGCCAGCGCCACGCTCTAGGGGTCAGCGCGCAGCCCCACGGGGAAGCCCGAGCACCGCTGACGCTGCGCCCTGCGCCGGCAGAGGAGCGAGAACCGCTGCGGGAGGCGCCGGGGCCTCTGTGCCGTCGGGGCCCGGTGGGCGACAGATCGCGCCCCGCCGGCCCGGGCTCCCCCGGCGGTGGTTGATTGGCGCCGCGGGGAGTGCGCTCCGGGAGGCGGGGGAGTGTTTGCCGGCGGGGGGTGGTTTCCCCCTTCCCTGGCCGGGCTCATTGGCCAGACGGCGCCGTGGCAGGAAGGGGACAGAGACCACGCGGGCTCCGCCCCGCGCCAATAGAAACCTATCGAAGGGTAACCCGAGCCCAGAGAAACCCGCGGCGGCGGTGCCAGCACCCAGCCGCCGCGGTCGGGGCCGGCTTTCCGCAGGGGCGGCCGGGGGCGCGGGGGTGCGCGGGCGGTGACCGCGCCATGCAGTACCAGCCTCCGGGCGCGGCGCCGGCGGCCCTGGGCGTCGGCGTCCCGCTGTACGCGCCCACGCCGCTGCTCCAGCCCGCGCACCCCACGCCCTTCTACATCGAGGACATCCTGGGCCGCGGCCCCGCCGCCGCCCCGGCCCCCCACTCCCTGCCCGCCCCGCCGCCGCCGACGCTGCCGTCGCCCAACTCCTCCTTCACCAGCCTGGTGTCCCCGTACCGGACCCCCATCTACGAGCCGACCCCCGTCCACCCGGCCTTCTCCCACCACCTCGCCGCCACCTATGGCACCGGCGCCTACGCCGGGCCGCTCTACTCCTTTCCCCGCGCCGTCGGCGACTACGCGCACGCCCTGATCCGGCAGGACCCCCTGGGTAAGCCATGTGCCCCCCTCCGCCCTCCCGGCTCCGGTGCAGATCTCGTCCCGTCCCCGTCCCGCCGTCGGGGCAGGGGTAAATGGGAAGTGCCCGAAAGCGGTCCCCTTTCCCGTCCGCCCCGCCGCTTCTCTGTGTTCCCCCGGCTCCCTCCGGCCCCCGTCTGATTTACAGTAAATTAGAGACGTGCCGTGCTCCGGGTCTGTCAGCGAGACCACAGTGCGCGGCCGCCGTGACTCAGATTTGTTTTCCTTCAAACCAAGTGACTCTGAGAGTGTCCTTACTAATGTCGCGTGTGGTTTTGGTGGGGAGTTTTAATTGTGCTTGGAGATCGCATGGCAGATCTCAGTCTTTCCTGCGGATGACTTGAAAAACGCTCGGGAGGCCGGCTCCGCTCGCTGGGGCCCCCGAGGTTCCTCTGCGGGTCGGCTCGGGCCGGGCCGGGCCGGGTCGGGGGTCCCGGTGGTTACTTCGCGCCTTTGGCCGGGAAGCGACCCCTCTGCGGGGGCTGAGCCCCGTGCCCGGGCTGCAGCACTTGTTCTTAGTGATTGCAAAACTGGACCTGACTCACCACATTTGTGCAGTGAAAGAGGCTGACCCTTTCCGTTCATACAGGAAACCTTGAGCTCTCGATAGGAGTAAATCTGGTTTCAGAAGCTGTTAAGTGTTTTCCTGGCCGCCTGAAGCAGGCTCTTCCCCGGGAGTCGTGCACATTGCTGATTACTTTATCGACATCCTCAATACAGACAAATTCAGGAAACACTCGACTTCTGATAGCCGGGATCCGTTTTTCTGATATTGTTCATTTCCTCTGTGTGGGATGTGACTTTATGACAGCTAAAATAACCAGTTGCTTCCTATTTTTTGAGTCTGTTTTGCACAAGAATTACTAAAGCCTGACGCAAGCAAAATCTCGAAAAACAATGCAGCAAATTGCAAAGGGTGCAGGCAGAAAGACAAACAGCGTGACTCAGTAGCGCTGGCCGGAGCCTCCTGCCCGGGACGCGGCTGCGGCTCCGCAGCGGGGCCGGTTCCCCGGCGTGTCGCTGCCTGCCCCGCCTCGCCCCTCGCCCGGCCCCGGGTGAGCCTGGCGGGCACCCCGCGGCCTCTGGCGGGCAAAGCCCCAGCCGAGGGTGGGGGACACGCGGGCCCTCCTTCCTAGAAACCCAGTGCCCTCCTGTCGGCGCATCACCCCTGCCCAGCCCCGCGATGTCCCCGCTCTCCACAGGGACCCGGGAGACGGTTTCTTTAGGGCATCGCAGTGAAAGAGCAGAAGGAAGCAAAGGTCTTTTTTTTTTTTTTTTTTTTTTTTTGGTCTCTTTCTTTGCGAGATAGACCAACAGGAAACACATTGACGGAAATGTTGCCAAAGCCCGTAAAGTGACTTTAACTGGTCTCTCCGTTTGGCGGAGGGGAAAAAATCAGAGAGGGGAAAGATCAGAGTAGGAACTGAGAGAAATAAAATCAGGCGAAGGAAATTAGCGAGCCCTGGACCCGGAGCGCTCCCGGGGCCGGGCAGGGGCTCCCCAGTCCCGCGTGTCCGCGGCCGGCCCTGACCCTGGGCGCTGTGCCTCTCGTTGTAGGGAAGCCGCTGCTCTGGAGCCCCTTCATCCAGCGGCCGCTGCACAAGAGGAAGGGGGGGCAGGTCCGCTTCTCCAACGACCAGACCATCGAGTTGGAGAAGAAGTTCGAGACGCAGAAATACCTCTCCCCGCCGGAGAGGAAGCGTCTGGCCAAGATGCTGCAGCTCAGCGAGAGGCAGGTGAGGCCGTGCCCCCGCCCCGGGGAACCGCACCCCTTCCCCTTCACTCCAGGCCCCGCTGTGCAGCTGCTGTCGCTGCATCGGGACCTGGCCGGCTCAGGGTCGGCGGGAAGGGGTTTTTGTCTGGTTCTTGCTTTTTGCTTGTGGCTTGGGAAAGGCTCTGGGTGCTAACTGGCTCCAAGACTACCCTGCACCTTTTCTCGTTGTCGTTGCTCAGGTCAAAACCTGGTTTCAGAATCGCAGAGCCAAATGGAGGCGTCTAAAGCAGGTACGGAGATGTTTCTGTTTCTATAGAAATAAGTATTTTAATTGTCTTATCTTACGCCGTGCTCGCCTATTCCAGGTTGTATGCAGAAGTCATCTGAAAGGCTGTTTAACCTCTTCACCTTGATTAAAAAGACAAATAGTCATGCTGGAATCCATGAGGGCTCGTTCAGGCAGCACTAACGTTAAAAGCTTCTAATGCAGTTCCTATATCAATTATGCCCGTCTTTCACACACCACCTATTAAAACTCCACGGTAATTGTTTTGTAAACCCATATGTTGTTTAGCCAATTAACGTGGAGAAGATAAGTAATTGTCAGTAAATTACCTAGGCAGTTTTTTTGGAGAATATTAACTGGTGTTTTAAAATGCCCTCTTTTGATAAACACAAGTCGATGTATTTTGCTAACATCGGGAGAAAGCAGGTACAAACACCTTGTTTTGTTTGACGAGCCACGTGGAAAATTGAGTAGTTTTTACCTTCATTTCACAAGCATTTACAATGCATGAGCCTAAGAAGTTAAAGCAGTTTCCCTTCCCTTAGAAATCATGCTCACGAAGGTAATTATTTAGGGAGTTTTATGGCACATAGAAACTCAGCAAAACTGAGGTCCCTTGGCTCAAATATTTTTGAAAAACTCCAACATCTTGACCTGAGTCTGGCTTCAGCAAGTGTGACATGGATGCATACAGTCTACTGACAAATTTGCCTTCAATATAAAAGTAAAAAGAAAAGTAAACTAATCACGGTACGGTGCTCTGGATGAATCTGTTCTGTGACCTTCGCCTGAATTTAACTCAATCTTCAGTTGATTTTTAAATAAAGTTCTATTATTCTGGCAAGAGGCCGCCTAGGGCCCAGCCCATGCCACAGTGTCCGGAGAGCTTGCTTGGGATCTCGGCCATTTTAAGTCATTTCCTCCTTTTCATTCAGTCACATCCATTTCTCCAAGCCCGCACGGTTATATCATGGGTACATGTCCCTGCCTGCTTTTTCTTTCACGTAGCATTTCGTGCCCCCTTAGGGGACTAGGCTCTCCAGACAGGAGCCAACATAGGGCTACTCTTGCCTTCACAAACAGGGGTTTGATTTGGTTTTAGTGGTGAGTGTTTTAATGTTGAGTTTTAGCTTAATTGGTAGTTTTTTTCCATTTGCTTTTGGACCACTGATGGATTCAACCTCCCTCCTCTTGCTGTCGGGTGTAATTAAAGAAAGATCAGGGCAGGAGGAAGCTGTGTGTCGGTGTTTGTAGACTCATAATAAACATTTGCTTTGCTAAAGACAAAAGTTCAGAGGTTCCTGGGCTCCAGCAGCTCCTGACTCTTTTGAAGTGGCTGCGATAACCATCGCCAGGGAGCCCTATTCACGGCAGCAGCCCCTGTGGCTGTGAGGGAGTGGGATCAGAGCCCTCGCCCAGCCCGGTCCCACTCGGGCAGGTTTATAGGCAGGAGGCCCAGGGAGGCAGCAGGACACCTGCCTTTTTCTGCAAGGTGGTTTTCCCACACAGCACAACTGGAGTTCCCTGGCCTCCTGTCTCTGTGGCCTCTAGTTCTGTGCCAAGCAGGATTCTTTCATTGCAGGAGAACCCCCAGGCCACCAAAAAAGAAGAAGTAGAAGGTGCTGACAGTCACAGTGAGCAAAGGCCGGAGAGCTGCCAGAGCCCCGAGCAGAAGGGTAAGGAGGTGTCTCTGGATGGCTCACAGTACACCCCCTCACCAGCCTCACAGGAGGACCTGGAGTCAGATGTCTCTGAGGACTCTGATCAAGAAGTGGACATTGAAGGCGATAAAGGCTATTACACTGCTGCCCACTAACAGTCCCATGCAGAGAGCGGACCTAACTCGGCTTGCACTTTACCAGGGGCTGGTTTGAAAGAATATTGTGCTACAGGAGAAAACTTTCACCGTTACATTGAAAGAAAAAAGCATCACCAAATAGACTAATTTTATAACAAGCAAAGAAAGAAAGACGTATTTTCTGCAAACAGTTCAGTTTTGCCATCTCTAATTTGGTTAAGGGACCATGGTTTGTATTTAATTATTTGTAAGATATGTTTGTACAATTGTTAGTGTTCTAACTGGAATATTATCCTGCACCCTGTCCTTACTCATGGTGGTGGAGAGGGTCTGAATCAGCTGCTGTTGGTGATCAGGCAAAACTCTAACTAGTGTGGAAGTGAGTATGGATTGCAGGACTAAGCCCTTTATATGTGTAAACAAACGTACTTTAAATAGATTAATATAAACGCCCTTTGTAAGCAGAGAAACATGTTCTGTGAAATAGGGAGGGATTTGACCATCCCGAGAAGTGCCTTATACTCACACCCTTTTATGTGCTCTCTACTGAGACATCCTTCCTTCGTCAGGTAGAGTTGTCAGACAGATTCCTTTTTCTTCTTGTGTGAGATGCAATGTGCCTTCTCAGATTTTCAAGAATTTTGCCTCACAGTTTGGATGGTTCAATTTGCAGAAAAAAAATATTTTTCTCCTTCAAAATCTCTAGCACTGTTTTTTATGGATTTCATATTTGAGAAGAAAATGCAGGGAGTGATAGGGCCCTGCTGCAGGACAGAAACTGGCATCAGCTGCAGGGCATAAGTGAAGCACATGGCCTTGGGAAGATAATGCCTATCGTACACATACGTATCTGCTTCTGTACATACTAGTTTTCTTTAAAAATCTTGTGGTTTTATACCTCACATTGTTCATATTTTGTACATATTTGTTCAGTGTTTTAAAAAAAAGGCAAAACCTGGTATTTAATTTTTGATGGACATATCTGTGAAATAAACCTAAACTCTGCAACACTCGCCACTCTGGCTGTCCAGTTACTGGCAGGAGAAAACCCAAACCTCTTCTTTGCCAGGTGTGTTGTAAGCGCCTTTCCCTCGGTACTGTGCCGGCCATCAGCCACCCCGCAGCTTTCTGGGCACCCTCGGTTGCAGGAGTCTCGTGTGGGCTCTCTGCTGTGTTTTTTTGCTGTGTTTCAGCCTCTCACCCCGCGTTTCGGTTTTGCCCGTGGTTGTGCCCACAGGGGAGCGGGCTCTGCGGCGGGAGGAGGAAAACCTGGCTGGTGAGCCCGGGCTGGAAGCGTGGGTGTTTACCCCGAGTCGCCCTGACCTGGGGTGCCGCAGAGGGGCGCGGGCTGGAGGAGGAGCGGGGCCGGCAGGGTTTGCTCGGGCCGGGCATCGACCCCAGCCGGGCAGACGCTGACCCACCTGAGTCAACAGTGGGTATTCATCGGCGTTTCTCCGAAATGACTCGGGGAAGGAGCACGGATGCCGGGCTGTGAGAATTGCTCCCGGCAGTGGGCATCCTGGGTGGGCACCCGCGTGGGTATTCAGCCCCTCCAGGTGCCGCAGTGAGCACCCAGCGACGGGGATTTACACCCGGCCAAGTGTCACTAAAAGCCAATTTAGTGACAAGAAAAAAAGTTTTAGATAGCAACAAGTGACTGTTGTGACTGGCAAGGGAGGATGGCCCTTAGACCAGATGAGCTGTTGCTTCTAAGTGAGTTAATTCTTTCAGAAACATCAGCTGAGTTTTCTGAATAAGTGGCTCCAGCTTTGATTTGTCCGAAAACCGCGCTCATGACCGGGGCCCGAAAAGACGAGGTGATCGGGAGGTTCTGTGCCCCCTGCCCGAGCACACCGGGCACGGGCTCTGGCCCTGAGCTGCTCCGGTCGGGGCCGCGGCCGGGCCGAGCTCGCACGGCGGCCCCGGGGGCGCGGGCACCGGCCCCTGGTTTAACACCGCCCGTGACAAAGGGAGGGAGCTCCGGGGCGCTCCGGGCCGTGCCTGGGGCTCCTCTCCCCCTTAGCGCCGGGATGGAGCCCCAGCGCCGTGAGCGCCACGAGAGGAATCGCTGAGGGCGCAGACAGCTCGCAGCGGGGCTGCGACGATGAGGAGATCCCTTCTCCATCCCTCGGCTTCCCCTCGCTCCGGTTGCCGTCCTGGGCCTCGACGCGGGTCCCGACGGGGACGGGGACCGGGACAGCCCACCGTGAGTCCCGGGAGCTGCGGGGGAGGGTGGTGAGGTCGTGAGGGCCGGAGCAGAGCAGGGAGAGCTCGGGAGGGAAGATGCAAGTCCGCGTCTGTTTTTCTTTATCTCTTTATCTGTCCCGACCGATGTCAAGGTACACGAAACTGGCGTCACCTCTTCAACGCCACTTCGTGTTACGGCTGTGCTTTGCGTGGGTATGGAACAGGGCGGCCGTCACGGGTGGGCAGCCGGCGGCCCGTGGGAATGGGCGCCGGGCGAGCCGCATTTCCACGGGGTTGGTGCCGGCCGGGACCAGCCCGGAGCCAGCCGGGCCCGGTGCGATGGGCGGGGCGGGGGCTCTGCCCCAGGAACTGCGCGGGGTCGCGTCCCGGGAGATGAAATGGGGTCCCGGGAAGCCGGGCTCGCCGACCCAGGCGCTTTGCCCTGGGATCCCCAGGGATTTGGCGGCTCCCTGCAGGTGCGGAGCGCGGATGCGCCGTCTGCAGCCCCCTGGCCAGGGATGTGGATTTCCAGGGTGTCGCGACAAGTGACAAACAGCGCTGTAACCCGGGCTGGGCGGTCGATATGTCCTTGCTCACCCGCCCAGCCGGGGAGGGGGCTCAGGGAGGTAAAACACACCGGCGGGGCCGGCCGAGCTGCCGCTCAGAAGCAATGCCCCCGCCTCTGTCCCTAATTTCCCCCGCTCGTTTCCACGCGGGGGAGACTGACGTGGGGATGACCACGGTGGGGCGGACGAGTGTTCCTCCACGTGCAGTCTCTTCTCTTTGACAGGAGAAAACCAGCCAAAGCACTTTACACCGTTCGGGAAAACCTTCGAGCCCCTTCCGTGCCACCCCGCTCTGTCCTGTTTGTTTGCCCGTTGGCTATTCCATGCCGAACTGGCACGTATGACCTTTCCAGCACAACTCCCGTCTTGTTTTCGACTTTTTTATCAGCCGATTCAACTTGAAAATGGTTATCATTTAGCAGAAAAACAAACAGAAAAGCACATTTTTGTAAGCAAAACGTTAATGATTGGAAGAATTGCACCAATTTCAGCTTGACAGTGTGTGATTAATCCTCCGGGTCAGGTACTTATATTTTTAGTCATTAGGTTCGTTGGCCTTTGATATGCAGAACTGTTTCTAGCCTAATAGGCTATCGACCGGGCCGCTGTGTACTTTGACTCGGTGCGCAGCGCGGTTCCCGGGCCCGCGGGAGCGCAGCGCGGGATGCGCGGGCAGCGCCGGCCGGGCGGGCCCGTCCCGTCCCGTCCCGTCCCGTCCCCTCCCGTCCCGCAGGCCCGGCCCCGCACTTGGCCCACGGCCGGAGCAGCCCCACGCCCGCAGTCCGGACACGCGTGGGGCTGCGCGTTCGCGCCCGCCGCCGGTGCTGCCGCGGGGCGGGAGAGGAGGAAGGCGGATGCGCGATGTTTGCAAAGCAGGTCACTTTAATCCTTCGCGCTGAAATGTCCAGAGCCTCTTCTATCGCACAATAATAGGAAATAATAACTCAGGGCTGCTAATTGTTTGCTTTCGCTGAAAAGGACCTTCCTCTGGTCATATCGGATAAAAGGAGTTTTATCCATCCACTCAGTTTAGTGGATGACAAGAAATGGTATTAGGCCTGGAAGACATCTGCTATTATATGTCTCCTCAGAGGACCAAAAAAAGAATCAGACAATAAAATCTGTGGATGGATATTACTGTCTTTTAGCTATGTATGTATATATATATATGTGTGTGTGTGTATATGTATGCAAAATGTTTGTTTTTGAAGACATTATTTTACCACATGAGAAAGTACCAAGACAGACAGAGCTGTAACCCTGAAAGAAGCATGAACAGCAGGTCAGAGCATGCTGCTCTGATTCAGATCAACTAACGTTTAGCAGTAGTTTGGGCTTAGTAAGGACTTTGTCCAGGTGACAACAGCTTACCAAAACGCCTTTGCTGACAGCTGAGTCTCTGTCTTATTTTGAATCATGGACTGGCTCCAGGCCTCCTGGGCACAGGAGGTTTGCTTATTCCTATTTATTCAAAACAGGAAATCAATGTGTATTTCTAAAATTTTTCAGATGGTGCATGTCAAGGCCAAAAAAACTTTACACAATCGTGTAAAAGCCTTATCATGTTAACTTAAGTGGCTCCGTTTCACAACTCCATTGTCTGAGAGCTATTGACAAATGACTGCTAAACCCCGGGAGTCTCAAGCGCATCCAGACTGTGTTACTTTGGTCACTTCGAGTTATAACAGCAAATTATTGTTTGGTGGAGTCTTTCAATTGAGTTGGTGACTAGCGAATTCCCCCTGAATGTTAGATACCCACCCATGTCATAAAGACATAATCTCTAATGGGACTAATTGAGAGGTAGATCTTTCTCCCTATCAAATTGATACCTACCTATGTCATTAAGCCTTAATAATAAATAGAACTAATAGGTTTGTTTGGGTTTGTTGGGTTTTTTGTTTGTTTATTTGGTTTTCTTTCTGCTTGTTTTGATTTGTTGTCATTGTTGTCATTGTCGAGGTTTTTTTTTACATAGCAAAACTGAGCCTGATATTAAACAATCTGAGAGCCTGTGCTTATGCTTGTTTAGAATTGTCATAGTGACTTTTTTCGTTTTTCTTTTTTTTTTTTTCTTTCCTGAAAGTATTGTTCAAGATGTCAAAGATACTAGCACAATTCTGGGAAAGAGATGTTCTGATTTTTTCACTGGTAGGAGCAAACCAGTGTAAAGATATGTATTAATGACTAAGAATTTATCTGCTGACTTTTTACAAGACAATTGTTAGGGTGGGTATGTGTGCAAGCATGTGGGCTGAACATTTTCAAGTAGCTGCTCAAAGGAGCAGATTTTTCAAGGGTTTTGTCTGAGTACATTTTGGTGAAAACAAAGTCAAAGTCAAAACGAATTGCTGTGGTGGCCTGTAGGAAATTAATTGGTGCTCACAGTCAGCTGGAAATACTGACACTAAAGACAAACTGAACTTCACGTTTGTTGTACAGTTTAGGCAAATGATTTGGGCTAAAAGATTGAATGGGCATGAAAAATGAGCTGCCATCTCATCTGCCTTAGGGAAGGGGCCATTTCCAGGAGGCCTAATTAAATCAAGTTTATTTAAGGACTAAAAATCCCATCTGACAGACACATAGACCTCAAAACTTTTAACATGATTTTAGCAGGCTGAGTTGCCGTCAGCGAGGAGCCCAGAATATGACCTGCTAAAACTTGGCAGATTATATCAGTAGACTCTTAGTGGGTCTTGCTTTTGAAAAAAGAGTTCCTGACTGAACTAAATCTACTGAAAAAAAGGATCCTTTTTCCCTTGTTGTCTAGGCTGACCCTTCAGGGTTTCCCTGAACTTCAATCTGTGCCATTGCTTTGAGGACCTATGTGGAGAAAATTCTTGCTGATCCTTTCCTGTGATACCCCTTGGCTGGTGCATGGGCATGCCATTGTAAGGAGCATTCTGTCCTTGTCTAGACAAGTATCAAAGCTGTATTTTTAGAATGACTTAGCAAACACTTTTGAACACCTTTTAGCATTTGACTTGTCCTGTCTATGCAAGGTTTCAAATCATGGTAGTCAAACCTTGTTAGCCAGTACCTTTAAAAACACAGCTTTTATCCTAGTCTAGACACACTGAGAGTTCTTGTCCTGGAGTACACCCACATGAGGGTAGAGCCCTTTTAAAATGAGTCAGGACTGCCCACTACCCTGCGATTGTATCTCAATAACTTACAGCAGCTATCAGGATAAAAATCACAGGTTAAAAGGGGAAGAAGTAACTTTATTTTATACACATCAGTTCTTCCACTTCCTTCTCTGTAATAAGAAACCCTCTTACACATTAGCCAAAAACCTAATCTAGCACACAGAGTCCATCAGAGAGATCTGTTGTAGTCCTAAGGTATAGAAGGACCCAGTTCTGCAAGAGGATGAACTAGTGGCTGAGGTCACTTTCCAAGGACTTATCCTGGAAGTTCTTCCCAAACATACCTTGGAACTGGCCCAAGTTGCTGTGAGGAGTTTGGAGACAATAACCCTTTAAGGAACAGCTCTGCACTAATTTGGTTCATTTTGGCTGATGGGTGTTGCAGCCCCACCAGCACTTCAGAGCAAGTTTGGCTCATTGAGGGCGTTTCGTTGGTTGATTCTGGGCTCCACGGCAGTAAGGCACCAGATTAAATTTATCTCTGAGCATGTCAGTGCCAGTTAGATGTGGCAGGAACTGCGAATGAGTTGCTCTGTTGGCTGAAAACAAGCACGAGGCTGTGTAAGTCACAGTGAGAACAGCCAAGGGAGTTGAGCTGTAGCAGCAGGGGCTTCAGGGGCACAAAGGCAAAAATGATGGGATGGGACAGCAGCTCCGCAGCCCTATGGCATACTGATGCAGGCAGTGGAGAAAACCAAAAATTTCTTCTAAAGTTTGTCAGATAATGGAAAATTATTGTTTTGGGTAAAGGACAGAGACTGATCTGACAGTCTGTCAGGGACCGGACTGAAGTTTTCCATTTAATAAGATTTTGGGATAAAGCAGTGGTCAGTGCCATCCCTAGGAGATGGATCAGGTCTGCCCTGCAGAGCTAAACCCTTTTCTGTGCCTTTGGCCCTGGAGGCTCGCACCAACATTGGCTTGGTCACCACTCATGCACCTGTATAATATTGTCCCCTTGGTGCAATACCCCCTGCAACTTCAGGAGCATTTTACTCCAAGTGAAGCATCCTAATTTGGTTCAGTGGAATAGCAGCAACAGTGGCAGCAGCAAAGATGGCAGCAGCTCTTGGCTGTCTCTGCCACCTGAACAGGCAGGAGATGTACAGCACTGCCCCAGAATAATGTCTCTTTATGATAACTCTGTTTTGGGGAGGACTGGACCCCATCAGAACACTAGTTGCTCTTGAAAATCTCAGTCAGAAATGTATGCAGATAGTCTTTGTGCTGTTCACCACTTCCCATACTGTGGTAGGGGAAGAGAATGCTGACACTGCAATAACTGAATAAAAGACACCCATTTTCTGCCCGTGTTACTCTCACAATGAATATTGTTCATGCTTGGTGCTGGTTTGCTCCACCAGCTACCCCTACCCCACAGCCTTTGGGTGTGTCTGGGCAGTCAGGGTACACTCACAGAAAGGGCAGATGGTGAATGTCAGTATACTTGAAAATATATTTATGTCTTAATTTAAAAACTTACATGGAAAAGTACATGTTTTTTCTCCCTTTTTCACTTTCACCTGATACTTTTGCTGTAGCAAAAGAAATGCTACCTGCACATGGAAACAAATGTGCAGGTTTTGCTAGGGAAGAGAATTATGCCACAGAGGCCTGTGGATGACATGACACCAGAACTTCTCAGAAAGTCCTGTGTGGTAGGATGCAACCGGCCAGCTTCAGAGTCTTTTGCAAGGCAGCAGAAGTTCCCTGGGCTTGAAGTAATAAACATCTTACATGCACAGATGTGGTTGGGGAGGGTGGTTTATATTGATTCATCATCAACCACTCCAAAATGAGATTGCTGTGTTGTTGTATAACCCTTGGAAGGGGTTTCCTGGCAAAATAATTTTCAGTTATTTTGTGTTTTTTTCCACTATGATATTTTTGCCTCATGACTGTCTCCTGAGCTATCAATCACAAAATTCATGAACACAACCTGTACAATCTTATTTCCTATATATGTGAGGAATAATCTAGCACTGGCAAATGAGGCACACATGATGATACTTAAAAATGTATGTAAAATATTCAGTTATTTGGTGGTTGCACCAGAACAAATGTAGGATAAATAATGTCATTAAATAACAAATGGATTAAGGCCTTATTTTTTCTTAGTTGATTACGGAATCTGCATTACTACATACTTTCCATTATTTGCAAATTACACCAGACAGATTGAATAAATGCTTTAAAATGGGTCCTGAACACTGGTTTAGAAACACAGAGGAAGTGGTTTCTTAGACAACTGCTACCCACGTATTGATTTAATAACAGAGAGGTGGAGGGGCAAAGATGATTATGTTGATGTACTGAACTGTTGATTGTTTAATTGAAGGTAAAATTTTTAGCTTCACTAGTCAATTACCTGATCTCATTAAGTTCTTAAAAATCACTAAAATACCATTCTGGCTGAAGCAGCTGCACTTTGCTACTATATTGTCTAAAGCATTAGGAAAATCATTTGCTAATGGTGATTTACAAGTGTAAACATGTGATATTTTTAGCATCTGAATAAGCTTTCTCCATGTGAGAGATTTTGAACTACTACCATGCACCAGGTATGTAAGGGCAAAGAAGGATGTAAAATGTGTTTTTATGTTTGCTTAAATGATCCTTAAACTTCTAAATATTTTAAGGTTTCTTCTATTCAAACCTTATCAACAGGGTAGAAAATACAAGTAGAAAATAATGATTTTTTAATAATAAAGCTGTTTCAAATATAAATGCAAGAACATTTTCAGTGCCTGTCCCATAACAGAGGTTGTATTAAGAATAAATATAAACTAAGACAGCATCTGGCATCTCTGTGGAGGAAGAAGCCCCATGCTGTGGAAATGCTGGAGATGCCAGCCTGGAAGCACAAGGAGGACTCCAGAGCAGCAAGGACAGCTCATCCTGGGCCTCTCCTTGTTCCTTTGGAAGTTGCGGATAGAGGACTTGGCAGAGCACCTCCTGGATCCTGTATGCCAGAGTGCACAGCACGGACATGAGCACTGCTGGCAATCAGTGGCATTTTTTGTAGTTCCAAACATCCTAGGAAGACATTCTTTCAGGTTAACACATTTTCATTTTGCAGGATGCCTGTCCCGGAAAGGGTAAGTGATCAGTCAATGTTCATACAGTAATGTAGGCAGCCTTTTCCAAAATCTGTGTGCCGAGGGTTCTGTCCTCATGTACTTCATTTGGTTTTTAAATCAGTTCAGAGAAAGACAACTGGTTTCCATGCAGAAGGAATCTGGGATCAATTTCTTCATTCCTGCAAGCAATGTGACTTCAGCCACATGAACTTGATGAACTCTCAGAAAGGAGCTAGACACGTTTTTCTCTCAGTGCAAAGATGTGACGAGGTTATGAACAAGTCCCAAAAGGAGAAATGAAGGAAGACCTGGGTTGTATTTTTCCCCCTTCACAAAGGGTTAATGAGACATAGTAGCTGTAGAAAAATAATTTAGAAGAAATTCTGTAGCACCAAGATTTCCCAGTTTTTGGGGATATTCCCACTGGTTCTGGTTCTGTGCCAGTTCATGTGCCACTTAAAATCTCTTTGGAGTGGAAACTGACTGTCAAAATGCGAAAAGGGGACAGAAGCACACAGCACTGACAAGGAAATGTGCCAGTTCCCCAGTCTTGGAGCACATGCCTCCAAACTTCTTGGGAAACATAATTATCTTCCTATTATTCCTATTACCTATTATTGCTTGAAGTTCCCATCCATCAGTAGCTCCTACACTACTGGTGTGGTTGTTACTTAGGTTTTTAGGTACTTGAATTGAAGTGCAAAGTGCAAGGTAAATAAAACTGCTAGTGTTGCATTTTGATGTCATGTAAATTGGCAATTACATTTCTGCACAAGGCAGTGATATAAATTATGATATAAATCAACCCAAATTTGAGGACATTCATGTGGAGTCTTCCTAAATATTATGTAGGTGCCAGAAAGTATTTTTTATTGTAACACAAGACAGTGGACATGAAAAGGACAAAACCTAGTTTTTAAGAAAACAACATCAGTTTAGGTCTTTTAGAGGGCAAAACTACTCAGGGTCTGGAGTTTGGGTTTGTTCTCCATTTTTTAGGTATTGCCTTTTTAGGGTTTGGGGAGGTTTTGGCCCTGCACTGTTGTTTATTGACTGCAGAAATGTGCAGAAAGAGTAGAAGCTGTGTAGAGCTGTTCCAAGACTCGCTGATATTGTCAAGCCAAAGAAGTTTGATGTGCCTGCGTTATTGTGATCAACCAGTCTGTCCAAAATGGTCCTGCAGCTTTTCTCAGGTTAAATTAGCACAAACTCAGTTTTGGACAGGGTAGAGCCTGTGTAACTTGGTTTACCACAGCAGCTTTTGGAATTATAGCAGATTTGGCTGTGACATTTTACAGGAACAATTGAACCATTTTAAGCACTGATTCAAAGGTAATTCTTGGTGATAGCTGATATCGACAGTGGCTTGACTTCCTACTTGGTAGGTGGGCCAGAAAAGCCATCCTGGTGGAAAGGAGAGCCTGAAGGATTCCTGTGAGCAGAGCCCTGTGCTCCAGGAGATCCCGCAGGGATGAACTACAGGAGCCAGCTCAGGAAAGTGCCTGGGGCCAAATGTTTGCACAACTGTTCTGAGCTATGGTTCTGCTTAGGGTCTTTGTGGTTTTCAGATAAGAAAATGAGGAAACTGAATAAAAACATCTACCCACCAAAAGGGTGAATTGTATGAGGGTATCACTTCTGTGTGCCTTCTCCTTCCCCTTGCAGACCTGAGCACTGGCAGAAGGAGCACTGGCAGAAGCTGCCTCGCTACTCTTGGTAAACAACTTTTGAGGTGTTTGACTGGCAATACAGTTCATCCAGCTTCTTAGGTGCCCAATATCTTGTAACCTGCACCCTGAAGATTGATATACAGCCATCCATTTATTAATCCATTTAATTTCTATTTTTGAAGTAAAATAGAAGAATCAGGGTATAATTTTCTTGAATATAATGAGTACTTAATCCTGAAGTCCACCTTTTAAGGTCTCCTTAGTTTGTATTTTTCTTTTTTTGTTGTGTTTGTGTGTTTACTTATTTTTATTCTGTTCTTATTTTCAGTGATTTTTCATGTTCTTCAGAGGAGGAAGAGCTATTTTTCAGGTAGCAAGAGCTATACCAAGTCCTGCAGGTTGCACTTAATGCTGATTTATGTGTCAAAATTAGCAAGCCTAGAGAGACCTTTTCCCTAACAAATAAATCAACATATTTCCTAAAATGAAGCTGGCAAGTGTTTACTTATTTTGTGTTTTTCATTTGTCTTGAACTCATGCCAGCTTATACAGTGCTGGATTGCATTTAAGTTCTCTAAAACATATTCTCTAGAAAAGGAGCAATTACAGTGCAGTGTTTCCTGAAACTACCAGAGTCTGAGGTCAGAGTACTTGTTTATAAAACACATTTCTCAAACTTCTGTCTTCCAAGAATCAGCTGAAGCATAATGCTGGAAATATAATGTATAATGAATAAATATATTTCAGTGATTCATGAGGATTTGTCTCATTTTATTTCTAGGTATGAGTAGGTCATTAACTAGCCTGTACATATACATACATTTAAAAGCAGAATTTTCCCTTGCCCACTAAGATCAGTAATATATGATACAAAAACACTGAAATGTTTCATCATATCTCTGCAGCAATCTGTTCTCTAACTTGGTACATCTTATTCTCAAGATGATAAACTTTCTCAAAAACCTTTCCATGTGATCACTCACAAATACTAAGGCTTTTAATACTCACATCATGCAATGCTTACATTGCCTAGCCAACATTTATTGTGAATCTATTGATGCCCTGCTTTTAATTCCTAATGATACTGAAATTAAATTAGCTATGAACTCCCTTACAACGTCTGTCTCCTGATCTGGAAGACTGTTTATACAAGCAATCAGGGAAGTTAGCTGCTCACTGGCAGGGCAAGTGTCTGCAAATAGGCTCTGCAATAACATATTAGCCACTGCAAATGGAGGAATATGAATTAAGCATATAGATTTTGCACTTGTTTCCTTTGTGCCTCCCCTCTTTCCTTGACATGTTTACTGACACATTTATAATGTAAGAAAGAGCTCTGAATGTTGAGCATTAATTACGTGTGGGAACTGAAGCATAAAATAACATCTACATTTTATCCTTTTTAATCAAGAGGAAATGCTCTAATGTTGGATTTAGATTTAATGCAAAACTAAATATTTGACTCACAATATATTATGTCAGTAGATTGGCTGGTATTTATCACACTTTTCAAAACTAGAGCTTTAATGCCTCATTTGACATGATTTTGTCAGTCCCTGACAGAAAGCTGATAAAATGTCCATTTATGCCATTACAGCTGCCTCTTGTAGCACTTGTGCTGCTATGGAGAGGGATCTGCTGTCTTTTGCCTAAAACCTTTGGTTTTGATAATTTTATAACAAGTTGATCTCTAAAGTTCATTTGGCTCTATTACAGTAGATAAGTTCTAGACTATAAATCAGGTTTTAATGGTACAAAAATAGCTTAAATTGACTAGGTGGCCAAAAGCTATCTAAACACTGCATTTTTTCTGTCAAGGTAGCTGAAACTAGAGTTAAAACTACCACTGGATTTCCATTTCTTCTCTTATTTTTAGTTTCATCTTCATAGGGCCTTTTTTTCCTCTTGCTTGGCCATTTTTAAAAATTTTCTTAATCCACTGGTAGTAAAAAAAAAAAGGTTTTCCACAAAAGATGGCAAAACTGAAGAGGACAAAATTATATGGTCCCTGCTGACCAGACAAGATGATTCTAGAGAATTCTCTAGCTCTAAAACCCCCTCCAGTTGTGTGCCTTTACCCAGGCAGGGCTGTCAGAATGGACAACATATCACCCTGCACCCCAACTCTTACATATAATGTGGATATGCCACTGCCAGGTACCTTGTGCTCAAAATACCTGCAATTGGGAATATCTTGTTATAAATGCAGCAGAACTATTTAATACTTATTTCTAATCCACCTCCATCTTTCGTGGGTTTAGAAGTGGACGCTGTGTGGGCTGCAGCCCTGCTGGGGCAGCCTGAGGAGTTAAAAACGAGACAGGGGGTTCTGTTCCTCCCCTGCCACGTTCCATTTCATCAGGCTCTGCTCACAGAATGAGAGCTTTACTAGTTCTATCAAAATCAGTAAAATAATAATAAAAAGACAAGTGTGACACCAGCAAGAAGGGCTTCTCCAACAAGCAGTGCTTGGTCCCTCGCCTGCACTGGCAGGGAACGGTTTCCTGCAGGAGTGGCTGAAGCCCCTTGGATAATCAGTGAGTTGCACAACAGCCTCTGTGTCCAGTGCAGTAATACCATGAGAAATAGGATACGTGTGTCTGTTTAGGAAGACTGGCATATTTTTACAATTATCTAAACAAAATGAATTGCAGAATTTCAGGTCAAGCCTGAACTTTGCCCTGTCTCCAGAAGTGCAAGGACAGTGAAGTCACTGATTTGTGAAGAGTACAACTCATCCTGCCCATTTTCTTCCCTTTTTTTTTGATTGATCCCATTGAAGCCAATGCCAGCATCTGCATGATCTAAATGATCATTTGCCTTTGGTGGCTGGATTTTGGTAAGGAAAGTATGTGGAGTTAGCTACTCAGGACGCTGAAAACAGTGCTTTTCAATGAACGGGCATGAATTAATTTTTCCCCCACCTAAACTGAAGGAAAAATAGTTCCAACACTGACAGCTTATACTCTGTGGAGATGTCTGAAATCTGAGGACACAATAAGAAATTCAAGTGCCACTTATCTCTTTTTCTGCTAGTCTTGTCCTTGCTGATAGTGCTCAGCCATGACCAGCCCAAGGGTACGACAATCCTGCCCTGGCACCAGTGGCAATTTAGGCCATAGGGCTTTAGTTAATGCCTCTGCTTTGGGAAGGGCAGAGGATGGAGAATTAAAGCAATTTCTCCAGTTAGGCCCACTAGAAGGTGGGAGGAGAGTCGTGCATATTTGTGCATGCTTGCAGTCCACCCACTCCTTCCTTCCCTGGGCTCACCCTTCCGCCCGCGGCGCTGTCCCCAGGGGCGCAGTGGCTCTGCCTTTGCTGGATGCTGTGGCAGCATTTGGGGGCTCTCAGAGAGCCTGCCCTCCCTGCAGGGCCTAGGAGGGGGGCAGAGACGCTCTGGGGGCTGGGAGTTGTCCTCCAGCTAGGAAATGGAATCATCTGTGTAGCTAAAAGTGATATAAAGAGTTTCCCTTCTGCCAACACCCAACATGCATAACAGGTGTTTGACAAGCCCAGGTAGCTGCCTTCCTCCCATGCCCCAGGCCCAACAACTGGAGCTACAAATTCTCTAATATAACACATGTTTCTGGGTCCTCATCAAGACAAAATTATCTGTGTGGTGGGTTGAGGTCAGCACTTGTGCTAGCGTGGAGATCGACATTCTCATGGGAACCTGCAGAGGTGGCATCAGCCTCTGGGACCACTGGAACAGCACCTTTTGTTTGCTGACCTGGTGGAAAGGCAGCTCTTCTGTGCTCAGCAGTGCCAGTCAGCAGAGGTCTCAGAGCTTGTGGGATCAGCACTTTATTCACATGAAAGACCTGATGCCTTTGATTCAGTACTTCTGCCTTTCCAGGATGATGACACCAAAGCAAAGGTCTCTGTGATCTCACTGTCTCAGCAGCTTTCACATGTGAGCTTGGTACACAGAGAGCTGCCCCTCTGGCATCTATTTACTCAGCGGAAAGGGAGCAAAAAGGCACAGGCTTGCCCAGGGTCACACAGCAGAGGTGTCGCCAGCTCCTCGCAGTGCACTCTTTACTGCAACAGGTTTTAGAGCTCATTTTCAGTCTTGTTTCTTGCTCTTGTGTGATAATCTGGTCTTCCATTAAAAAAAAAAAAATAGAAAAAAAGAAAAGAGGTGCAAAGACCCTGTAACACTGTCAAAGAGAAATCAGAAAATGCGCAGCTAGAGACTAAAAGTATCATAATGAAAATAAGAACTTATGTGATGTGTAAAACAAATATGCTCTTCTCAATTTTCTGACTTTTCTGGAACAGGGCAACTCACAGTTGTAACATTGTTACTGGAAATGGTGAATGTTATGCTTTGAAGTCCTCTGATGTGCTGAAGATGCTCCTGTTCACATGCACACTTCTCAGGGTTGCCCCGGCCACAGCTTTAATGGGGCGATGATGTGGGTGGAGTCATCAAAAAAAAGAAAAAAAAAGAAGAAAAAAAAAAGACACAAACCAAGGTCAGGAAGAACTCATGCAACTTCTTTTTTCACTTCTTGTCTCCTCTGATTTCCCACACGACCCCTGCTGCTGGTGCCACACTCGTTGGCTGATGGGCCAGCATGGTGCCTGGCCAGTGCATTATTTACGTAACCACCACTTAGATGGGGCAGGTGTAGAACCAAACCCCAAAACTCTGTGTACTCACCTAATAGAGCAAAACAGAGGACGAAATACCCCGACTAGGATGAGATTTTCAAAAGTATTTGTTTTTAGCCTAACTGCCTCCACTGAATTTCGGAATAAAATCCCTCCCTGCCTATGTGGTGGACAAAGCCATGCTGGCCTCCTCCTGAAGATTTGACTGTCAGCAATGTCTCATCCCAATAATAACACAGCTTCATCTTCCAGTCAGGAAACCAAAGGAAGAGACATTCTTAGGTTAAGATTTAGAATAAAATTATAAATATAGATAAAGGTTAAAATCTCAAGTATACTCAGAAAGAATAAAGCAGCAGTCATCAGGATGTTTTACAGACTTCAACTTAAAAACCACTTAGGTTTGTTCAAACTTTAAAGCCAATGTGTTTAATGCATAGGGGTTATTTTTACTTTGGTTCTCTAATTAAATACTGACACTGTTCCTCACATGTCCCAATCTTTTAAATGCTTACTGCTTACCCAGGCAACTGGCAGGATGGAGAAACAGGTATGATTATGTCCTTGCCATCTTAGGCTGAAATAAATGAAATAAACCATTGGTTTTGTTACATGGTGAAGTCTATTATGGTTCTCTGATATGGCATAAAATACCTCAAAACAGTGTAGATTTAAATTTGCAGGTCTCATTTCTGATGTAATTAATTTTATAAATATCTGATGCAATGAATTCAGATGTAGGATTAGAGTGAATAACTATGCAAGGTGTGCAGAGTGAGGGAAATTAGAATCTTTGTACTTGAAATTTGTAATGTCTGATATAAGAAACCAAAGACTTCTCTTAACTTTGGCAATCAGAGCAGAAACACAGTCAACCAAATCCCTCTTTAAAACAAAACATGTTCTACTAAAGTAACAAAAAAAAAGGAAAAAAAAAAGAAAAAAGGGCTCTTAATCTTAAACACTAAACACACACACATACACACACTTATATATACACTAAAATTTGGAAAAAGCAATAAGAATGCTTTGTTTCCATTCAATGACAGATTCAAGACATTCTGTTGAGATGTGTTGAATAACTGTGTTATATACTGGCTTGGAAGAGGAAAATTATGTGGGTTTTGACCAATTAGCTAACATCAGAATTTTGTATTGATTTGGAATTAAAGAGGCATTAAAGACAGCACTTCACATTAACATGGGCGAAGTCAAAATCATGTAGCCTGGAAAATAAAATTGCTGAATATACAGTACAGGTGAGACATGAGCATATAATAATCTCTTCATGTTCCAGTGTAGAGGAGGGAAAAGCTAAGCTTAATAAAGTTACACTCCTCAGGATTTCTTACGGGATCTGAGTTTTTCTTCAGGAAATGACAATCCTTCTACTCACCTGACATAAACAAAAACAAGGAACATCTGTTGTCTCTTTTGTCTTTATTTACTACTTCTGGTCCAGTTTGCTCCCTCGCTTTCCTTCTGGAGACCTTCTATGAGGACTGGTGCTTGTGTCCTTCTTGTCCTTTAGCATTTTTGATGAAATAAGTAGGTAAGTGCATACAGTTGTAAGAAGTTGTTTCACCTTGCTCTGTTTTGTGCAGATTTATTTTTCTCCCATTGTTTTGTTTTTGTCCTCTTATTTAATTATCCAGCACAGTTGTAACAGCTGGAGGATACTTGCTTACGTGGAGTTTTGGTCTGACCCAATATGGCCATTTTAATATTCCCCAGTTGTTACTGTCTTACAAAATTAGAAAGTCTAAACACAGGGGAAAACTTAACTGCTTGGTATTTTTATCATCTTGCTGTGACAGGTATATTTGTCATAAATTTATCTTCTTTTTATGCCTGAGTAAAAAAAAAAAAAAAAATGCAGATTCTCTTTAATTGTGAGGGCAGGATTATCAAACCTCTATGTCTTCAGTCCTGTGAATGTGACTGCATGTGTTTCAGCTAGATACACATTGGCTGCTTCTTTTTAATAATCTGTTCAAGGTATTAAAATAACAGCGGAAAGCTCTGTCCACTGTTCATCATAGTTTTTTTGTAAGATAATTCAGCACCAATTTTAAAATGAGCAATACTTCCTGTTATGATAAAACTGGCTCAAGAAAAATGGAGCTGGCACATATCTGTTTGTCCCTTCTGTGTGGAAAAACCCACCTGATTTGGCTGCTTTTCTTTTTTCAAAGAGAGCATTCACACATCCTAGTGGTCATGTAAAAGTCACTATAATTGTGTATAACTGTATATTCTTTGGGCAGCAAGAACAAAGGCCTCTATATGCGCTAAATATTGTTTCATTCAGGAAGTTATTCTTATGTGTATGTTTCCACAACTATTATCAGTAGAATTGAAGGGTAGCAGCAATATCCACAAGCTGTCTGATTTCCTTCCCACACTATCAAAGATTGAAAGAACAAAGATGAAAATGTTTGGGAAATGCCTTCAACTATGACATAAATTTCTTTCCAGGAAAGGTTTAAGGAAGTTGCCTTTAATATATTGTTTATAGTATGGCACTCCTGCCTGAAAGGGTTTGGCTGTGTTGGATCTTCTAAGCATTTCCCAAGTCTGGCCCCAGGATGTCCTTCAGTGGGTTATGTTCTGCTCTTGGTCATGGTAGTGGAAGCTCCAAGTTCCTGCACTGTTTCTGTGTTGTTTATTCTGAATCCGTGCGGATGCATCTGAAAACAAGCCCAGCAAATATCTGTTAAATGTTCAACCAACTCCAGAAAGTTCAAAGGATAAAATGACATAGGAAATTATTACTCTTACAATGTTTATTTTATTTTATAAAGCTCCATGATTAATACAGGTTATTTATTATTGTCACTCTCACAATGTTTGCTAGTGTCTGTGCCTGGGGTATTATGCAGCGGGAAACTTAAAGAAAGAGGAGCTGCTAAACCCTGTGGCACTGATGAGTTGTTGGAGCCTACATTTTCAGCTCCTGTTCCTGTCTGGAAAAGCTCTCATAACATACATCACTTTGGATGGCAATCCATGCCCAGTGAACGGTTTCAGACATTGCCGTGCTCCCTTTTATGACTTTATTTTGTCTAAATGTCATGGGTCAGTTTCATGCACATCCTGGGGTAGGAACTGAAAGGAAGCCCTTGGCATGCTAGCTAGTTGGGAAAGGCAGTAAAACTGGACATCCAGATGCTTCCTTGATTAAGATCTCCAGACTGGTGTTCCCCTGGAGTCTGGGAAGTGATGAAGAACTGAACTGTTGTCTGCCAGGACACGGGTTACCCCTCTCCTCCAAGAGAGGTACTGTCCCATTCTTGTCACTGCTCTCATACCTGGGCTTCTGCCAAAGCAGAACAAGAACAACTGCAGGGTCTGTGAGCCCCTGTGAATGAGCTGGACACAGAGACCCTGAAGCAATGTGTCACTGGAGCCCCCAGGTTTGCTGTGTGGCATGTCCCCATCCCCTGTGGCTGCCATCACTGCTGCAAGGCCCTCACAGAAATTCCTGATTCTGATGAGTCAATTTTCTGGTCAATAAGCCAGCATTTCTATTAGTGGTTAGAAGTGCTTTTGAGGAGTAAAAAAACCTCTCCTAGAGCACCAGATAGAAAACTTGTGAGACAAGATATCTAAGATGTGTTGAGGTGGGTAACAGTGATCAGGTTGGGAAAGGTCTGTCTGCTCATACACACAGCAAAGGGTCAATGCCAGGGAGTTAAAATCTGCCCTAGCTGTTAGGGGAAGGAGCTGCATTGCACACTTTTATGTCTCAGTGCCTCATTTCTGCCCAAGTCTTTCTTGTGTGTGATATTTTTTTTCAAAAATGAACCGTAGACTTTGCCCGAAGTCTGGATAAATGAAATATTTTGGGACTAGATGAAAAAAGAGTTAGGATTTTTTTTTTTAATTAAGCATATTTTATAAATGGATCCTCAGCTGGAAATTTTTGAGAGATTGAAACAGAATTTCATACATTAGTATGTTGACTTCTGCAAAAAGAAAAAAATACTTACAAACACCACTATTAATACTTAAAACAGGTGAAAATGAGTCAGTACGCACCAAATCTTACCTGGTGGCCACATGCTTTGTGCACATTAGCCCTTGTTACCTCTCTGGTGCCACCTCAGAGGGCCATGTTAACTCTGCAACCTTCATGGTTTCAAGGGCAGAAGCGCCTTGTTTGCTTGTGGCAGGGGAGGCTATAAAACCACAAGATAAAAATACTTAACAGCCAACTAGCAACTCCCTTTAGAACAGGTGAGATCTGAATATCCATTACCCCACAGTGTGTGCCATCCTTCACGTCAATACAAAGTGGTGTGAAGGAAAGGCAGAAGTGCAGGCTCAGAAACTATGATAAAGTGGGTGTTAATCTGATTTTTACCACTCTATTAAAGCAGTAAAGTATTGCTTTCTCCATTGCGATATATATTTTTGCAAGGCTTCATATGGGTTTTAAAACAATGACAAAGATTTTTGTACCCTTTCATAATGTGTATTTGTAAATCAGAATAAATAAAATTCTTCCTCCTCCTTCAATAGCGTTATAATTTTAGCTGCTTCCCATCTGGGAGTGGTACAATTTAACCACAGCCCCAGAGGGCAATGCACACTCCTCCTGACTTGCCGGGGATGACACAACAGCGGCTCCCCCCGTAGCTCTGTGCAGGGGACAGAGCCCCACCATGGCAGGACAAGGTGGAGAGCTGCCAGCACCCTGCGCCCTCAAGATGTGAACCTGATGTTGGGATCTGCTGGGTTGTTATCCATGCCTAAATCGTACCCTGTGCCTTTCCTGGGCTGCCTCCCCTTGTTTGGTGTCACCAGCCCTAAGGGAGGGCGCAGAGCCCCGCGGGGCTGGCGCTGTGTGCTCGGCTCTCCCTGCCTGTGCAGCAGAGCAGGCACTGCTGTATTGCAGCTGCTCATTTGCCTAACCTGATGGTAAATGCTCAGGGGGCGCTTCTTCATGTTCTGCATGTTGGTCACAATTCACTTATTAATTAACATAGCGGTGGGAATCAAGGATCAGTGGCTTTGTTTTTCTGTCTCCCTTCCACTAACTTGCTTTTTGCTTCAGGCAAACAATCCAAACTCTGTCCACATCCTCAATCCTGTAGAACAGGAGTGATAATACCTGCCAAGGAGCTGTTTGTGAGCTTTGCTGAGCTCTTTAGCATCCTCAGCAGGAGGCGGCGTAGAAACGTACAGCAAACCTACTATTTCAAAACAACCCGGTTTTGAGTCATGGCAAAGAGCTCCCACTGAGCCCGGGCACAGCTCTCAGTCCCTTCCTGATGGTCCCATCATTCCTTTAAGAAGTTGCAGCCAAAGTAGTTATTCTGGCCCTTTTCTCCCCAGTCATTGTTCCCACACACCTTGTGAAGACTCACACTAGTGGAAACTAACCACTTTATTTGTGTTTTTTCAGGTTAATTTTCAGCAGAAGTTCCCTGAGCTAAGTGGCTGCAGAGTTTCCTGACTGCTCATACTCAGAAGAGGCAGGCTAAGAGCACCTTCCAGTCGTGGAGGCATTCAGGTTAGCTTAAATTTAAATAAAATGCTGGGAAATCTAATTCTCAGCAAAGCTTCTCCGGGTAATGATAGGTAACCTGAGCAAGCCCTTTGAGGCACGTAACCTCACCGTGTTTGTTAACCGTGCATCTTAATCTTCAGCACAGGTGAGAATCTGATGTTGTGGGTTAGCTGAAATTCAGAGATCCACCATGTTTAGGAAACAGTGAACACACAAACCCTAGAGTGAGCCTTTTCCTGGCTGTCTGGCTAGGGATGGAAGGGAAGCAGGTCTGGCTTGTGCTCTGACCCTTCTGTCTTTGTAGCCCTGTCTGAGCTATGGCCTGGCAGAGGAGGAGCAATCTCGGTATCTCAGCCCTGAGCTCCGGGTAAGCTCATTAAAAGCTGCGACTCAGCTGAGGTTTTCCGTAATCCCCAGGTGAATTGGAAGATAAATGGGTTATATAAGTTTGTGAAAGCCACAGAGTTAAGGAACTTTTCTGGGACGGTGACAGACTTCACTTAACACCTTGGAGACATAGTAAAGTAAGTTAAATAGAGTATCAAGAATGTCTCACATAGTTTTCTGTACTGTTGAAGACCCCACTCCCAGATAACAGGATAATATAAGCAAAGTACTTGAATCAGCATTCCTGGCTGCTAAGGTAAAGATCTAGCAATAGTGCCCATTATCCAAAGTGTCATTTCTATCATAAAAGATGGGAAAAGCGTTATTTTTTTTTTTTTTTTATTGCAGAAGTATTTTTTCAGAATACCTTTTTGTTGTTGTTGTTCAGAAGTGTATATATCCTAATAGCAATGGATGACTTGCATCATAAAGTAGTGCACTGTTAAACAAATGTAAGAAAAGGTTTAAACAAATGCTGGGAGGTTTCTGAAAATGAAATTGATAAAATAGGCTTAATAACTAAGTGTCCTAATCCAGGCAAGAGGTTAATAAAAACCCTCATAAAGGGTTTTTGATACCTGTTCCTGTGAAGCTTGCTAGCTTTTGTTCAGCTCTGAACACAACTGCCTACAGTAATGGTAGCTGGACAGAAACAGTCCACATGTGATTAAAAAGAAAGTACTACAAATGCTATTCCTGCTAAAATGGGTCCTGGGTAGTGATGGCTGTTTTCTCATAGTGCAGTTTGTCCATTAGTGTGCACAATGAGCAGCTAAAGGCATTAAATTACACAGTTGATGGGCTAACCTTCTGTGACGGACTAATGTGTGCTTGACCAACAATTGATTCACTTCAGGTTCTCTTCAGGTTTCAAAAAAAGCACTACAAGATGAGAGTTGGTAGCTTTTTGCTGAAGTTTAAAGAAATTACACTCGACTGATCAATGTCCAGAGAATCCCAGGACTTTTCAAGTAGGCACTGAAAACAAACCCTGCCACTGCTCTTGGCTTTGCCAGAGAAGTCTATGATAACATTATAAAGGTCACTGCATGGGAAGCATAGACAAATACACCAGTTTGGAGTATGCTTTTTCACTGTGCTGGATAGCTCTTTAAACCCAGTGGAATTACATGGTCCTACAAGTCTAGTCTACTTCAAGGAAAATGTTCAAAATTGTCTTTTACGATGCAGTTATTAGGAGATCCTGCCATGTCTCCTAAAGTATATGAATATTATTAAAACTTATTTCTATATTTTGTTCTTTTTTCTGTATGTATATGATGGAAAGAAAGCACACACAACTCATAGGTCACATTAAAACGACCTTTGGAAAATTTGAGGTGCTCTCGTTTCTCCAGCGTGACGTAATTAGGTTTTAGTCCTGAGCAAAGATACTGGAAAGCTGAGTTGTGTCACAGTAGTTTGCATTATACTTTTACCTTCTTGATGGTTAACTTTCTTGATTAGGAAACACTGTCTCCCCTGGGAGCTTCAGACAGAGAGTTCTCTGACAGGAAAATATACTGAATCCTGTAGCTCGTTGGGTTTTGTACAGAAAAAAACTGTGTGGAGAGATGAATTGCTAGAGTAGCTGATGACTTTTTTTAAAACTTGTACACAAGTAACAGGTTTTCTGGCTTTTTTTTTCTTCTTTTTTTCCTCTTTTTTAAAGCAGCTTATTCAGCTGTAAAGATTTGGGTTTGCTGCTTAATTAGCTGTTTAGAATTGTACACTTTGCATAATCACTATTTGACTACACTTTGAAAAAAAAGGAAGTTCAGTCTATTCGTTACTCAACTAAAACAATCTAAAAGGCCAATCATACTTTCTGATGTCTCTTCATTGCAATGGAATTTTGAGGTAACTAATTCTTCTAGTCAAAGACACTCTGACTTCTGCCTGATCAGTATTATTTCAATGTTGTGCATGGTCCTATCTTTCAAGTAGAATTTTCCATAAGGGGAAGTCAGTATATTTCAATATATGGGGACATGAATAGTTTACTTGACTTAGGGCATATGTGTGGAAACAGCAAACTGCTCTGCAATGTTCAATGTAAAAAATCAAAACACAAACTGGTATGCAAGTATGTATGTGAGTTCTTTCTTTCCAAGAGTTTTCCATTTATGCATACAAATGTATGTGTATTGAGGTACATAAAAACCTCTTTAAAATGTTTTGTACTGCTTGCTTTTCATAGTGCAGAAGGATCTGAGCATGCCTGCCAAAATTCTTATTCTGTCATACTGGAACAGAAAACGAACAATATTCTTCCCCGAATTTTTAAACACATACATATCTTTTGTAACTGATAGCACAGCTAGCTTAATGTTATCAGCATTTCTGTGGCATTCTCAGTGGCTCTGACATGTGCAGTTAAGATTAGCAGGACAGTTACAGCCCATTCTGAAACCCTCTGCCAGACTGCATTTGAGAGAGCCACCTTCATCACCATAAATGCTGACCAAAATGGGCTGGGGTGTGGGACAGACATCTCCAAGAGGATTTTAGCAGAGCCCTTTCTCTGCCATGCTTTGCACACAGATTCCTGCTCCAAGCTCTCTTTGTCCTGCCCCTTGTGGTGCCTCCTGCCCAGCCCTTGGCCCGCCCAGAGGGGCAGCAGCAGCAGGGTTTGGGTCTGGGTGCCCTCTGCTTCTCTTGGGCATTTGGGGCACTGCCACTGCTGAGGGCCCGGGCCGAGGGGGAATGGAGGGGTGGTGTGGGGCTCAAGCACTTCCAGGCAGGTGCTCATAGAGTTTGCAGCAGTATCCCTGAGTTCCTGTTATGACTCTTGTCTATATTGATGAAAAGCGCCTTTCATGACAAAGGCAGGAAACTTTTAACATGAAAACGGTCAAACTGTTGTCACAATTCAAAGCAAATATGAAGTCTGGATAGAAACACAATATAAACATTCCCAGGAGAGCTTTCTGAGACTTGTTATGCAGAGCAAAGTTGGCACAGCGTTCCATTTGCAACACTAAAAATCAAATGGGTTTTTGTTTGTTGTTTTTACAAAATTTAAGTGACATTTTATTTATTTTAAGGATCGGTTGCTGACGCACAATATTCCTCTGTCCACTGATTCACATCAGATGAGCACTCTTTCTGTAGCCACAAGTGTCTGCACGGCAGGCTTGTATTTGCAGTTGAAAAATCAATAATTAATTCATAGCCAAGATAAAGAGCTCAAGCCCATTAAGAGATTACCACCAATGTGAAGATTTTCAGTTGTATTCATAGTAAAGGAGGAGGAGACTGAGAATGTTTGCCACTTAAGTTTAGTCTACGACCCATTTTTGCTCTTTCTAAGCTGCCTATCACTGGGCTATCTAAGTAACAATAAGCTAGTCACTCAAGTGTTATACTAAATATTGGTTTCAAGATAACTTAGTATAATGAAAATGAAACTTGTTTTGACAACGATAAAAATGTTTGTTCAAAAATTTTTACCATAATTCCCAAGTGAATAAGCAGCCCTTGACTTCCCCAAAAAAAGTATCTGAATTATTTTTTATTCAAAAACAACTTGCACCTGAGACATATAAATTGTTATCTAACTGATTACATTAATGTATCTGCAAGAGAAATCTTTCCAGGGAAGGGAATGTACAAGAGCTCAGAATAAAATTAGCAAATACGGAAGATTAAAGGGAAAGCAATCAATTTTGAATTTGATGAAAATTGAGTGAGTTTCCATATTTCTAATATAATGTAGAGACAAGGAAAAAGGGCCTAAATTGACAAATACTTGTGTATTTTATTATTTATTTTAAACATTTTTACTTATTGTTGCCACTATGATAGTTACTGTCTCATAAATCACATAAGCCTGTAGTCATCCATAGCATTTGGTTCTTTGCTCAAGTGTTAAGAGGCTATCAGAAAAAGAATCATTAGGCCTGCTATTTTCTGCAGCCACACACCCTGACAGCACAGTTATCAGCAATCACTGGACTGTGCTTTCATTTACCATTTCTCCAGAGTAAATCTGATTCTCCTCTTCTCCTCCCTGCCTGCCGCACAGATTTCTGCAGGGGCTGTGCCCCATGGCTGTGGCCCTGCTCTAACCCAGCCCTCTCAAACGGGACAAAGGAAAAGGCTGCTGAAAAGGTGGTTTGTTCTCTATAGCGTGGTGTTTCACAGACTGGAAGCCCTGCACAGCTGTGCCTTGGCTTGCAGGGCTCAGCGGGGTTGTGCTGGGGCATCCTCAGCCCTGCTCTGACCTCAGCTGCCTGCAGGGACACGGGGAAGGCGCAGACCCAACCAGCAGCGTATGCAGTACCAGAAGGACCAGAAGAAATGATGAAATTATGGCTCTTTATGTGTCAAGAAACACTGTACAGGCAAGTCCTTGAGAATATCACCAGTAAAATGTCACATTAATTTAATTGATGATTGTGCTGACCTTATTGCTTCTAAAACTTGCAGTAGCCACAGAGGTTTTTTCGATGTTTCAAAAATAGGTAGCATTGGATTGATTTTTAATATACTGCAGTTGTTCTCTCACTGGTAACACAGTCTGAGCTCCTCAGAAAAGGAGGTTCAAAAGAAATGCACAGAACTGATGAATGTTAGCAGAAATACTTTGTACAGAACAGGTTGCAATGGCCAGAGTGGAGCCTTCTGGTGCCTCTGATGTCCAGGCTGGTTCCAGGACATTCCCCTGTGAGGTGAGAGAAGATGTCTGCATAGCAGGTGAGCTGTTGCAGAAGCACCTGTGCAATATCTTCCAGGCTTCAGGGATTTCTCTGTGCTTTTGATAATGTGTAAGTAGTTTTCAAGTGTTGTTTCACCCTTGAACAGTTTACTATGAAATCTTGCTACTTTGTATTAGAAATTGCACATGCTTTGAACCTTTAACTTCCATGGGTTTTTATTTTGTGCTCTAGTCAGCTTGCATATGAAGAAATACCTCCATATTTTAAACATTTTCTAAATTCTAATAAAAAACCCAAACAACTTCTGGTGCATGTTAAATACTCACATTTGAAGCTCATTTCCCCCATGCCTTTCATTGTGAGGAAAACTTGGCTGCTCAAAGAATCACAAAATGAATTCGAAGTGATTATAAATATAATAAATTTCTTGGCATTTGAGGTGACATTGATGCAAAATTGCATGGGAGGAAATTCCATGAGAAGGAATTAATCCTATTTCCTATAGGATTTTTCCCTCATAGAAAACAAATCTAGCCTTATTCTTTAAACAACCCCTCCTTATTCCTCCATTTGACTAAAGTTTTTAGTTTAGTTTTCTTTAAAACATTCTTTAAAACGCAAGTAAAAATATTAGCTAGGAGGTTTCTGAATTGCAGGGCAGCAGCTGCAGCACAGAAGCCTTTGGGAGAACGTGGATCTGGAGCTCAGCATTAAGTGTAGTTCCTCAAAGAATCATTTCAGCAATGTGTGAGGAGAACTGCTTCACAGCTTACTGAATCTTAGTCACTTGTGCTTTGGCTTTTGCAACAGCCACGTGAAAAAGAAAGGGTTATTTATTAAGAGCAGAACAGTTCCCTTTTAGTTCTGTAGCAATCATGTCTCTTTTTTTCCAGTCCATGGAAAGTGTTATCTCAGGCAGCTTTGTGCAGGAAGTTCTGTTTATCACTTCCTCACAGTTGCAGTTTGTCTAGGACTTAAATATATGATATCAGATTGCATCAAAATGTGGGCCTTTGTGTGCTTAACTCATCAAAGGAGTGGACCCTCAGGACTTGATATCACTTCACTGCATATGCAGTCATGTAGCAAAACAAAGTCTATCTAAACAGGACAGGACTATTTCTGTTGGTAGTGTAGCAAAGCTAGCAGAATTGGTGTAGTTTCAGGTATCTGCACTGTTTCACTTCTTGTTTTTAAATTTATCACTTTTTAAACAGTGACACGGTTTGCCTGTTTTTACTATGTAAACTACAACGAAAACAAAAATATTGCTTCAACAATCAAAAAAAACTCAAAAACCCCAGACTCAGATGGGATTTACTTGGTGTACACTGTTGGGTTGTCTGCTTACGTGACAAAAAAAAAATTAATAAGAATTCTAAAGTTTTGAATCCTTGTCTTTTCAGATGGCTATTGCTCCCACAAATTTGAAATGGTAGATGGTTATCTAGACAGCTGTGTGTCAAATGAGTTCAATGAGGCTGTAACAAATCCCAACAGTGCAGGAGGTTGGGTGCAGGTCAGGAACCTGCTCTCCCACCTTGGTGGCTCTGTTTCTGTTTTCCCCAGGCTTGCCAGAGGAGTTCCCTTTGCAGCAGGGCAGGCTGCAGCGCCAGATGTTGTCACAGGAAGTCTATTCAAACTGGGGAGCAACACTTCTGCTCCCAGCACAGCTCCTCTGCGCTGACCCTGGTTTTTGCCAGCACCCTGCCCCACGCCCCTGCAGGACTTCGCCCAGCTCTGTTGCCCTCCTGCTCCTCACAAGCTGCCTTCGTGCTGGCTGATAAGAGTCCAGGCACTGCACAGCCCCTGCTGGGAAGCTGCAGCTTCAGCTCTGCTTCTGCTCCTTCCCACACACTTCTGGTGGGTGTTTTAACCATGTGATAGATGCAAAACCGAGAATACGAAATTAGGATAGTATCCACTCCAACGTCCATGATGTGACTCGCCCTCTAATTAGTAAAATCTCCTAGTACTGTTCAAGGGAGGAAAAAGAGATTTAAATGACTCAGCAGTAAAAGACAAAGTAAATGTGTCTCTTCTCTTCACATCTCTTTTTTTTCACCTGAGAAAGCAAAAAAAAAAAAGTTGTTATTCTTAGAAGGTGGACACAGAAAGAGATTGAGGGCTTTTTCCTTCTCCCTTTTCCAATTATTTTAACTGTGTATTAGTTGACGAACATGATGAGGAGATTGCTCCAAATCCCATCAAGCAGCTGCTGGGGGAGCCAGTCAGCAGCGTGACCTGAGCAGAGCCATCCCATCTGAGCACAGGGCCCCAAAGCCCAAAGCTGCAGGGATCTCCTGGCAGGTGCTGGCAGAATCCTGTCACTCCTTGAGTGCAAGCTGGGAAATAATCGAGTTTCCCAGTCCCGCTGCTTTCCACTCTGCCTCCTGTGCCAAGGAACCCTGGGGGGCTCTTCCTTTTGTCTTCCTCCTACCACGGGAGGAGTTGGTAGGAGGCTGCTGCCTCCTACCACGTTTTGCACAGAAGGGGTGGTATGGGCCTTAGCACTCAATAGAGCTAAAGAAATTTTTGAAAAACGCAGGACGTGCTGCTGTGTGCTGTAACTTTGAGCCTTGTCAGTCCACGTGAGGAGTGAACTCTCACTTCTGGCCAGAAAACAGGAAAGTGCATAAAACCAAGGACTTTTTAAAAGAAGTTGAACTTTTCTCCCTTTTTCTTTCAGTTAGATTATATAGCAAAAGTGAAAGTCAGGAACATACCTCAAAACAACTTGTCCTGCTCTTCAAAATAGTTTTACTTCGAAAATAGCAGCACTTTGCAAGAAGTAAATGTGCACTGTTGCCTCATGAAGAATATGTCCCTTTCACTGCTGTGAGGGAAACCTTGCTTTTGTTAGTCAATATGGATAATCAGTTCTGTGAAAAAGACTTTACAGCTACTAATCAGCCATGTAGTTTTTCACATACACATTTTCACAGTGAAAACTGGAAGTTTTGTGTAGTTCTGTTTTGTGGAACCCCACACTACCCCTACAACTGCACTCTACAACTCAACTGCCCCTTTTTGAATTTTTTTTTTGTATCCATAAAGTCTTAAATATTTAAATAGATGATGGTGTCAGTGAGGATGTACAGCAGGTCCACATCTCTGGGGAGTCTGTGGCTTGTGGACTCATGGACTCGAGTGTGCATAAAAGGTCTGAACAACTGAATTACTAATTAATCTTTCTAATTAAGCCAATGCCTTTAAATAGAAATCCTTTGGTGGTTCTTTTAAAAGTTGTTTATTTTTATTTTTAGAGGGGTTGTATTTTTTTGCTGGGGTGGGGGGTGGCGTTAGTGTCGTCCAGTTTGGGGTTTTTCAGTCTTCATTCAGAGCCCGGCATCTCCACGTGGAGAAGGATGCAAGGTGATGTCAGCTCTGCTTAAATCCAAGCAAGGTTAGCCAGAAGGAAGAAGCACCAGCTTAATGATTTCTTGTCTTGGGCTGCTGTAGGACTCCCGGAGATGCTAATGAATGTTAATTTATACTTCTTATCACTACACTAGCAAGACCGTTCACACATTTTCCGCAGCCACCACGAGATTTAGGCTGTTGTCCTAATTGCCATTGTTCTGGCTGCTAGCTATTATATTTACCACAAGCTGTTTTCATCTTGTTGGGAGCATGGTGCTAAACTGAAAAACACCTATCTTAAGCAATTTGCTGCCTTCTGGAAGCTGAAGCAATTACAGTGGAGTATGCAGACAAGCTTCTATACAATGCGTGTAAATTTCTGTCTGTGGTTCCAGTAGATAAATTTGAGTTCCTGGAACCTTGTACCTGATTAGAAATGTAGGCTCCATAACGTAAAGCACAGCACACAGTCTTTCTGGAAATGTTAAAGTTCTTTTTATGTAATTCTTTTTGAAAGATTAAATGTAACAGATTTACCAAGATGTATTTGATCATGGTAAACCATCACGCCTGATCAGGTCTGAACTTATCCTACAACACAGCCTAATGGTGGCCCCACGATCTCAGTTTGTGTCTGTTTTTACTCAATGACTCCGTCAGAGATGGATTTCCCTATCCCACAGAAGTTGTAGCTGCTCAGAAGACCACAATATTTGCACACTCATGGTGGTACCAGCCTGGAAAATTACTTCAGGAAAATAAGAGCAAAGGAGAGAGACCCTTCTCATCTCAGTCCAGAAGAAGTGGCTACCTTAACCTGGGACCAAACTTTTCTCACTTAATGGAGTTTGGTGTTAGACTAGCTACTTGTGGCAGCTACATGGTATGAAAAAGCACAGTCCCCTTTCAATCTTTGTGCCATAATTTTCTGCTGCTTTTTGTGCACCAGGAGCAATAGTTGTCTGACCCAGCAGCCAGCCACCTAAGAGAGGGATAAGAAAAAAGAAAAGCAGTTGTATCCAATATATTTTCTGCTGTTCTCATTCCTTGATCCAGTTTATGAAGAGGTCAGGAAATTTTTGCCCTGGGCAACAGATCCAGCATTTTGGGCAACAATGCTCTATAAGATTATGCTCAGCAGTAAGTTCAGATAAAACCTCAAATGTCTGACTTCCTAAATTGCTTTCTTCTCTTTCATAGTTTTAGGTACAGCTATTAACCTACTTTAAAAAGGAAATTCATATCAGAAGTCATAGACTTTTATTTAGAGATTAATTTGTCCTGGAAAAAAACTTTCTAAGTTTAAACCAAGCTTAAGGTTGCCAAAGAAGTTTGGTTACATGTATATTTGTTTCATTTTTCATATTCATCTCCACTTCCTTCTTTTGCTGGAGTATTTCCAGCCTCATCAGAACCCAAAAGTACCAGAAATAAATTAGAGACACCTAATTTTGCAAAGCATAGGTCTTCTTGTGCTGAGAATCCTGAGCTAGGACTTGGGAAATCTGGGTTCAATTTTCTGCCTTGCCACTCATTTGGAATTTGATACTGGATAAGGAGTTTGGTACAATGAGTCTGTGCTTCAGGCACCCACCTGTGAGTTGGCTGGAGCAGGGAGATCATGGGTCCAATCCATGTACGGGCCATTCACTAAAGAGTTGGACTCAATGATCCTTGTAGGCCCCTTCCAACTTAGAATATTCTGTAGTTTTTCTCTATTCTCTGTTTCCAATAGTTATTCTGTGGCTCCACACTGCTGTGGTGATCGGAGCTCTTTGTGAGCACAGAGAGGCTCTTTAAGAACAACAAAATGCTGTCGCATTTAGACAAACATAGGATTGGGATTTGTTTCCCAAATCATTATTTTTATCTTGTTTCAACCTGCTGGAGAACAAGCTGTAGTGTTTGTTTCTGGAGACACATTATCCCTGTCCTAAGCAGCTCTGTGTGTGTTATGGCAGTGCCACTGCTGGCCAGGTGACTGGAGTGGGATGTGCTACACAGCCCATCTTCAGTGGGGTTTCACAGGGACTCCCTGAAGATGTACTGTCTCCAGTAAGACATTTGAATTTATGTTTTTTTCTTTAAGATCTAAAAGTTAGCCAGTCTTGAGCAATGAGCATATTGATGTTTGTATTCAGCAGTGTGACTTGCTGGGCAGTGCATCTATAAGTTACATGTCTGGCTCTGAATTCAAGCACAGAAGGGATGATCTGACCCTAAGATTAGAGATCCTGGCTCTGGAGATGAACTTGCCATCTCACATAGCCACTTTCTGGTGACCCAGTCTGGGTGTTCTGCACATGGAGAGCTGGGTTCCCAGATGCACAGGAGAATGGTGAATTTGAAAGGTGTAAATGAATGTCTGAAGGGTAGCCACAGCTTCTCAACAACCTTGACTCCAGTTAATGATCTGAAGAATGTGCTTGTTATCTTGGGGAATGGTGAATCAATTCACCTGCCAGTTTTAGTGAAAGTTTTGCTCTTTGGGACTTGTATTTGCAAAAATAAATAGAGTAAGTGTAGCACAGAGCCAGGTGTTGACAAAGATTTTTTAGCACTACAGGAATCCTCAGCTATTACATTACCACATCAAATTCCATGTCTTTCTTCAGTCAAAAGATACTAGGAGGCAAGGGTGTAACTTATTACAGGTATGAATAATAAATTATTAACACATTACCTATTTTCATGAGTAAGCACTTCGAATGTATCCTACTAGATTTCATGACTCAAATTTTTGAAAGGGCTAAATAAATACAAAAATTAAAACATTTAATCCTGGACATGCTATTAGTTAGAAATTCAAACGATACAAACAAAACTAATTACAGCAAACTACTCAGCAAAGCACTTTGCAAAAGAAAGCCTCACAAGTAATTAGATTCCCAGAAAAAATTTAATCGCAGCTGCCTCAGCAGTTAAAAAAGAAAAGTATCATAGTTTATTATAACATTGCTGTGTAATGGTTTACATATTTGTCCATTGCACTTAAGAAGAATAATTTAAAAATTATTCTCAAGCAAATGACTAAGCTCTTTATAAAGTCCTATTGTACTCACTGAGTCATTTGCCTTCATCATTAGACAATGACTAAGCTATCTTTTGAATCTTAGCTATGTACCTGTGTAAATAAATTACCATCATACAATTACTGTATTATTCTATTTTTAAATTTTCATAGTATTGTCCAGTTTTATATTATGTGGTTTTGAAAAGCTGTCTACAAGAAAGAACATCTGTATTCACATGCGAGTTTAGTCAAAAAGACTGAAGTTGAGGTCAAAGGCATTTTCATTGCAGTAAGTTCTAATGACAAATGAAAGATTACTTTGAACTTGAAGCCACTTGGACATCCAACCTAAGTATTTTTGTTGTAGATGCAAAACCTGGAACCTGGAATTGTTTCTAGCTGCTTCAGAAGCACTAAGAAAACCAGAAGTTGAGTAAACCAGAGTAAGATGATGTAGCTTTCAGTACTTGGTACACTTATCATTCTTAGATGAATGTTTGCCAGAAAAAATAAATTATTGGTTACTGAGGTGTTGTGACGCACAATTGACACAAGACCTTTGAAAACCTAAGCAAATGTGTTTGGGTTATGGCTGGATATGATGCACAGGCCACAAATGTTTCTGAACAGTTGCATTGCATTACAGCAGTGGGTGAGGTCCTAAGATTGGATTTGATATTGAATATAAACCAACAACAAGAACTTCAAAGTTAGTTCCACAATTTTTAAGAGTTTGACAGTAGTCCTTGTTGCAGTGAGTTCACATCTGGTGAGCTGTGTATAGAAGACCTATGCCTGTATGGTTATCAACAGTATGATTTATGAAAATGTGGTGGTTTATGCTAGACAAGAGTTTTTGTGGGTGACAAACATTTTTCACACCAATCATTGTTTCAAAATCTTCTTGTAAAGTTGTTTTGGGGGTTTGGGGGTTGGTTTGGTTTTTGAGGGTTTGTGTATATCTCTCTGCTTCCAGTTTGTGAGTATGGTGCTTCTAAGCCTATAAAAACCAGGACTCTGCAAAACACTCCCTTTTTTACAGCCTGTCTAGACCTCTAGAAATTGGGAGTGTCCAGCACTTAACAACTGATGGCTGAGTGTGTGTATAGATTGGTTAACTACATAAATGCCATCTCCATCCTTAACTCTGAATTTTTGACACTAGTCAATGAGTGATTTGCTCTTAAATTAACGAGCAAGTGCAGTGAGGAGTATCTCACCAGGTCTGCTGTACTGTACCATTATCAAAAGGTAAATACAAGTACACCAGCCAGAATCATCACAGATTCATAAAATATCCTGAATCGGAAAGGACCCTCAAAGATCACCAAGTCCAACTCCTGGTCCTGCCCAGGAGCATCCCTGAGTCACACCATGTGCCTGAGAGCATTGTCCAAACGCTTCTGTTCTGTTGTACGGACAGTTGTCACCTGCAACAAGCAGTTTTCAGTTTTCCTCACTGCAAACCCTGGGCATGGCTCAGGGCATGGCAGAAGCCATCGGGGTCTCAGTGATCAGGAGGAATGAGGCACAGAGCACAGCAGGAGACTGGATGTGTGCAGTGAGCTGTGCCGTGCCCACACGGGCGCCTGTCGGGGTGAGAAGGCTGTGCTGGGGATGCCAGGTGAGGGATGCTGGTCCTGGAATGGTCCTGCAATGACCCCTGTAGCTAAGGAAGAATTGAAGGGCTCAGGAAAAAGTGTTCTGAGACTCTCAAAGATGTTGACTGCCACTGGCATGGGACTCCAAGAGGCCCCAGCAATAAGGATCTCAGTGAAGCACTCAACCATTTAAAGTGATCTTAAAACACTTACTATCTTGCAACCAGTAGAAATGTTGAAGTAGCAGGCAGGGAAATGGGGTCCCTTATTTTTCTGGATGTTTTGAAACTGTTTCAGCTCTGAAAAAGCAAATCCTATTGTGAATGATTAGTTTTCTTTAAGCCTGCTTGCAAGGGGTCATCCTGAAACTGAGAGGTAATCCTGTCTCTGTCTCTCTGCTAAACTAAGCTGGGCTTCAGTCCAGCTGCCAAAAAGGAAAAAAGGGAAGAAAAAAAAAAAAAGAGAGGGGGGAGTTTATTAAACTAATTAAAACAAAACAAGAATGTTCAAATTACTTTCTTTTAAAACACATAACTCTCTGGATTTGAACTAGGTATTTATTGACCAAAGTTTATTTTTTCTCATTTTTAATCCTGTTGATGATGAAGTATTTTAAGTAGTACTATTTAATTCTTCTTATTAGAACATTTCCCTTCCTCTTTTTCCTCTTCACCTCATGCTTTATATTTACAGAGAACATCAGGTAACAAGGCAAGCCTGGCTTCTGACCAAAAAGGTATTTTAGCTAGAGATTCATTAGTGTGTACAAAACCAGCCAGCCTTGTTTAAAGGCACTTCTTACACAAGAAGAAAGGGGTTCAATTACCATATTTCATTTAAAGTGAAGATTAAACATCTTTACCAGGACAGTGCACTAATCCCATGAATCCTATTTATGTTGAAATGTAGTGCTATTGGCAATAAACAGCAATTTGAGAAGTCATAACCCAAGGAAATAATTGTCAAGTGACTTTAGAGCTCCCTATAAATTTCCTCTTCATGACTTTGGCAGTAGTGTTCAACAACAGAGTTAAATATTTGTTTTAGGTGCTCCTGCCTTTAACAGACTAATTAAAAAGATGGAATTCTTTGATTCTATCTCAAATAATTTTACTTCTAATCTCTCTTAGGCAAAGTCAGCTCTGTAAATGGAACTAAACATATTTTTTTTCTGAATAGAGACTTTACAGTATAGCAATAAATTCAAGCACTGGGAAAGTAAATGCAACTGAAGTACCCTTAATGATGCTGTTGTGTAGTTGTTATGGTTGTTATCCCATTACACAGACCTTTACCTTGAAGGCCATAAATTCTTTGAGAAATAATTCTAATGGGAAGGTGCATTAAACATTGTGTTTCAAAATGATGAAAACCATGATTTAAGTTTGAAAAACCAAGTCACACAAACTGAAGTAGTAGTAATGGAGGGGAATTAAACTTTAGCCTATCATGCAAACCTTCTAAATTTGTATTTCCTGAGAAACTGCGCAATGGAGCTGTTCCCAGAGCTGCTTCTTGTAATTTGCATCACACACATGCCTGGAACTTGCCATCAAGGATCAGGCCCCCATTCTGCTCTGCTCCTGCAAACTTAAAACCAGTGCCTGAAACAAAAATTGTCAGTCTAAATACCTGACCCAACGCTCACTGAAGTCAATGGAAGATTTTTCATTGATTTTAATGATTTAGTTCAGGAGCTAAGTAAGTATTTCTAAGACAAAAATCAATATTGTCCCACAGTGGTAATGTTTTCATGTGCTTCTATTGATCCTTTTGACACAGATTACAGGATACCTTGGCACTGTCAACACACCAGGTTTTAACAAACTGATTTGATTTATTAACACCTTTGATTAACATCTGAAGTAGCAAGTATTTATCAAATGTCAGCAAACAAATGTTCAGCAGACAGGTCACCACGAAAAAATGACTTGTTGCACAATGTAAGCTGAAGTTCAATAGGAAAAGGCTTTCCGTAAAATCAGTTTATGTGAGAGCCCTACCATGATATGCAATAAGCTAGGCATTGAAAAACTGGGGTTTTTTTTAACCAACTCTATAATCAGAATTGCTGTTACCACCCCTGGAGTGCCTTTACTTGCCTCCTCACATGAATGGTGAAAAAAACATTTCCATGACAGCATGGTTGTAAAAATTATGCCAAATTTTTCAAATCCAATGGAACTTTCTTGTTCTGTCAGTTATGCTTTATGATTTTATAACCCATCTTCTACATAAATACAGTGAAATGCATCATTCTCTTTCAGAAAGACTGCAATCCATTCCTATGTTTGGAACATCTGACTTACAAATGGAAGTCCTGGGGCATCAGAAGTGAGACTGGTTGTCAGTGATATTTACAATGTGATTGTTCAATTGACAGCCCTGTAATTTAGCTTTGCCCCTTTATAAACCAACCAAAACCCTTCAGTCATTTCTTGAGAATGACTCTGAAGTCTCTAATTCAACTTGATTTTTGTATAACTACTGGGAAAAAAACCCGATGCAATGTAACAATTGTATAGTAGTAGTCTAATGGTGCACACCTTTCTTACTACGTAAAAGAAAATATATTCTTTTATGACATCAGACTCTTCCACATGATACTGTTTCTCAGTCTACTAATAGTCACCAGAATGATCCCCAGGTTTAAATTATCATTTACTCCCTTCAAAAGGATCTTTTTCTGCTGGAAGAATATTTGAAACCTTTCAGAATTTTCCTGATCCAAACCTAAAACTACAAGTTATATCTGACACAGACTGGGATGGGCTACATTCATTTGTATTTTCCAAACCAATGTAAAGCCTAATTTGCTAATGGAATTGGTAATCATGTATCACACATAAGCTCTTACAGTTAAATCGATCATAACAAAAATGTGGATATCATGTAAATCTTATCAGGATCACTAAAATAATGGCACCTCTGTTTACAAGGTGTCGATTGGTTTTAGAGGCTTTGATAATGACTCCAGACAGTCAATAAATACAGAGACTTTTACATGGCCACTAGGAGCCGAACTAAACTATCTAATCTTTTTAAAATGACAGACAACACAATGAACTCTGAACTTAATCCCCTCCAAACATTAAGGAGACAGTTCAGTGCTTAAAGTACTATTCAAACTCAAACCCTACATTAAACAAAAATCATTAAGTGTCTGATTGAAACACACAGGAAAATTCAGAGGTAAGACTGATTTTTCCTTCCCATTGTGCCTGGGCAGTGGTCTGTGGTGGGCTCCAAGTCTGTCGGTTGCTTGTCTTGGGCAAGGAAAATACCTCTGTGCCTTTTGAAAGTTTGCAGTCAAAGCATTGGAAAAAAACCCTTTAAAACTGAAGGATTAATTGCTTTTTGTCTCAGTCAGGCAAATTTTCCCCTAAGGTTTTGAAGCAGGCATGGGAGACAATGTTATATGCTACATTTCAAGTTGCAAAATTTACACTGTTGGGCTCATAACCTCTGAAAATGATACATTGCCTTTAAGAGGAAAAGGAAACTGTAAATGTAAAGCTTATGTTACACTGAGAGATGGGGGAGGAGGGTGGCAGGTAATGGCTAACATATAAGTGGTGCATATATGAGCATATAAATAGATTAAATCACCCTTTATTTCAGCTGGTCAATTTTTTAAATAAATAAGAGGACCATCCAACTGTAAGACAGTTTCATCCAGTAGTAACAAAGTAAGAGAAGAGAAAATAGAAATACATTTTAAATTATCGCTAGCAATTCTTCTGAGATAATTGTTTGCTTTCTAACATTATCAGACTCCCTATTTGCAGCGCAAATCTGAATCCTTCCAGTACTGCTAAAAGTTCATTATTACCCCGTTTTCCATGAAATGCATCTTCTCTGTGCCTTTTGTTAGTTTGTCTTATAAATGTACCTCTCTGGACAATGAAAAGAGGAATTAATCTGTTCTAACCTTTTCAGTGCATCCCTTTTGCTTCCCAATGTAAAATCTGATGTGAAAAATGTTTTTGTTTTATTCTTAATGTGACTCAGATATCTTTAATGTCTTTCCTGGCTAATTGGAGATAGGATGTGTTAAATATCTGAATTTCTAATTAATGAATTCCACTGAATAGCTAATATTTCCTGAAATCTTAATTTCTCAGGTAGACTGCTGTATGCAAAGGGGGAAATATAATTTAAATCGTCATTTGGACTTCACATTTTTTAATTACCAAAATCTGCTTACATTGTAGAATGTAATTTGCTCTACAGTTTTGCAATTTTGTTTTATAGTATCCTCATTGCCTTGGTAAATTTCAGTGTGCAAATGGCTTCAAATATTTTATGTTATTAACAATGGTTCTTAAGTCAGGAATTTCTGATATTCCCACTAGCTGGGTTTTGCCATGATTAATTATTTAATCTTGTCTTTCCTGCAGTGCTTGATGAGCAGACTATTGCTTCTTGTTGTTGTCACTCAGATGAGCTACATTATCAGGACAGCCTTAATCTTACAATGGATTGTTATCTGTGTTCTCAGGATGAGATCAACCAGTAGAAGTGAGAGTGTGAGTATTTATTTGGCATCAATGTGTGATATTTTAAACCATTTTCTAAAGTCTGAATTTACATTAACTGTATACAAGCTCTATCTTGATTTCAGACTCCAGTTATGCTAATATATTTTCCTTACTGAACAAAACATTTCAAGATATTCTAATTTTAAAAACCCTCTAAATCCTTACTTTAGAATATTTTTTATTTTTTATGTTTAGCTGACAGGTTTTTGATAATCAGTACTTCCTCTGGTGATCATTTGTGGTAGAATTAGTGGAATTTCATGACAGCCTATTATACAGCACTTTTCCTTAGCAAGAGCTGCCTTTCCTTTCCATGGTGGCCTAATTAGTATTTCCTGAATCAGAGAATGGCTGAAACATTATGAGACATTAGCTGAAACAAATAGCTGAAACATTATGAAACATGAAATATTTCATAAGGAAAAAAAAGGAAGATAAAGTACCAGAGCTCTGCCAGGTCTGTGCTGAATGAAAATCCACAACTGCCAACATATTTGGCTTCTGTTTTTTTCCTTTTTAATTTCTTTAAAACTTTTCTTAGTCATTCTAATAGATTGCTTCCTAAACCTGCCCCTGATTTGTTACCATGCATTTAAGGACAACTACTGTAGTACACTAAAGTCTTACAATAGGAAAGCTTGTGTTAAAGAACTGTGCAACTGATTGTGAATAACATCTAACCAGGACCCAGCTAGAGCAGAACTACAAGTGTCTATAAGATATGCTGCAGCATCTTTTACTCTCAGAAGCTCCTTGGTCCATGCTTTCTCTCCTGTTCTCTTTCCTTTACCATGAGTTCCCAAATTCACTGCATTTGGGCATTGCCATCACACATCAAGTTATACCTAAGATTAGTTGAAGGCATTTGTATTTTTTTTTCTCTATTTGTACCAGTGGTAGCAATGACAGGGTTTAAGAAAGCTGAACGATGCCTGCTGGCAGTGTGGGCAAAGCATCCTTGGCACAGCCTGGAAGGCAGAGGACTCCCAGACTCACCAGGGACTGTCCCTGGTGCCCCTTGTGTACCACAGGCCCCCAGCTCTCCCCAGTGGTGCAGCAGTGGGGACCCTCCTTGGCTGGCTGTGCTGCTCAGGGCTGCTTGCTTGCAGGGCCAAGCTGTCCCTGTGCCATGGGGCACTCTGGAACTGCTCCTGGGGCCGGCCTGGGGGCTCAGAACTGGTGTCTGTGGAGGTCCTGCTCTCCTGAATGGAAACCAAGTATTGCTTTTTGCATAAAATCCCAGGTGTGTCATGGCCAGTGAGCTTCCAAACCAAGAAGAAAGACAAAGGTGTGACTTTTTTTCCTCTAAAAAGGAATAGCATTTACCAAATCTTTAATTCCAAACAGTGCAGCAATTTCACAAGGAGTACTCAGCAGTTTTCCAATTTTTTAATTGATCAGTGCCCTTACTTTGCCTATATGTGTATTTATAGCAGTGTAACACTAAACCAGATTTGCCTTTGTTTTTGTGATTTTTGCATTTTTTTTTCTTGAACAGGAAAGCATTCATTATCAAATGTTGTGAGAACAATACAGTAACTGGAGGTTATTTTATATGAAAATATTGTTGATTGTTCCTCCTCTAGAAATCTCTCTTGGCAGCTCACTTCCTGCCAAATGAATCAGCAAAAGCTGCTCATGAAAGTTGTTAATATATAATACAATCACCCAGAACTGCACTTGGTCCTTATCTATAAAGTCCTTTTGTGATCAATGATTCACATCACCTTTTGATTACAGTCTCTGAGCACAAACAGTTTCTTAATATAAATTAATGGCCTTGGAATTTCTAAATAAACATTCCCTTTTGTTTAGCATCATTTCCTATTTTCATACCAAAACAGAGTCTTATTGTAATTGTTCAGTTTTCACTGGAAAAAGTGTTTGTGGCCTGGAATGTTCTCAAAAAACAAGCGGTTCCTTTCAAAGCTAATAGTGTTGATTTACAAGGTCTAACGTGCCATGTTAATTGAATATAGCTAGGAAATATTACAAAAAAGCAGCTAGTGTGGTGTGACACTTTAAACAATGATTCTTGTACTCATTTACTGGAAAAGAGATTTTTTTTCTTGAAGTATAGTATTATTTGGCAATGTTGTTTCCTTGGTTGGTTTTTCTTTTTTTTTTTCATAGTATTAAGACCCAGCTATCTAAGCAGCAGATAGTCAAGGTACTTCCTTTAAATTTCCTGATTGCTGTTAACGCTACTGAATAGGCATGAGCTCTTCAGCAAAATGAATACTGAAGATTTCCTCTGGCCAGATCTGGCTAGAAGAACAATTAAATACCAACCATCATGCAGTGATAACCTAATGCTAACTGTTCCCTCTTGCAAACTTCAGGGAGCATGAGTGCAGAATGTAGCAGAAGCATAAGCCTGACCTGCACAGAACTGGAGCAAAAAACTATCTGATAATATTCCTTTCTAAGGCAGAGTTATTTCACTTAAATCAATTAGGTGGAGTTCTAACTAAACTGAAATAAGAACCTGAGAGACTGAAAATGCCTATGGAGATATTTAGTTTAATTAATTCTTAGCTAAAGTGATTCAAGACTATATTCAGACAAGGTTGCTTTTTTTTCTTCCTGAAGTATTAAAAGAATAAAGGCCATAATAAAAATGATCAAACCTGTTAGTGTGTTGTTCATAGTAGTTTCAATTAAAGCAATTCAGTTTGCAGTGAGAACAGACTCAGAGTGGGCACCGTGTCTGCCACTCACCATGGCTCAGCTGACAGAGCAACTCATCAAGCTGGGACCACTTGGCCATCACCAGTCAGATGTCCATCAGGTACTCATCCTAACATCAAAAGTAGTTTTAATTTCTGACTTGTTCATATCCCAGACTAGAACAGGGGCTGTTTTTCTCAGGAAAGTTCTCCTGGGTTACATAAGGATTACAAAGTTGTGGCCATCTAAGATTGGATGCTCTTAAAAGTGAGGAGAAATAAAAGACCTCCTGTTCAAGGAAAGTAATGTCCTCCAGAAAACAATCTGTAATAGAGCTCCCCACTGCCTATAAAGAAGTAAAGCCCTCAAGCTCCCAGGGCATGCCCTTGACTCAGGGTTTTAGTCAATGCCTGTTCCTTAAAAGCACTGGTAAGCAGAGAGAAAAATTTTTATGCATCAGTGTTTTGATCTGTGGAATGATAAAGATGCTACTTTGTAGCATCATTCAAATCCTATGCTTAAAAAATATGGTTTGTAAGTTGCAATGAAAATGAAATAGTACTTGTTCTTCAATGGCAACTAGCATTATATAAACACACGTAATGACAGAGACTCTCCTCTCCTTCCCACTGCAGTCAGACTGAAGTGTCTCTGTTCAATCAGTAGTTTCAATTACTTTATTGACTCTTTCAAAGATAACATCAGCACCAGCTGAGGATCTCTCCAGATATTTTTAGGCACTTGCAAGATGTCAGTGAAATGCCAAAAGCAGTTAGTGATGCACTGCCCTCCTAACAGGAGAGATGTGTGCTGTTCTGTCAATTTACCATAAAAAAAGCCCCATGTGAACCCCCAAACGTGAACACTGTTCATTCAGTATTTTGGTGAAGATTGTTATATACTCTGTCCAATTCTTAAATCTAGTGTAATTAAACCAAAAAAACAATGTATTTATGATTTTGACTACTATTCAGAAAACATAATTCACTTAGATGCTCTGAAATTAAAAAAGGTAATCTCCCTGCTGATATCTAATGTACTGGCTGTGTATTAGGCAAAAAGGTAAAAGGCAAAAAATTGCAGTGGTAATTCCATCATTTCCTCATCTGCCTGTTTTCCTCAAGAATCATTTGATAGGGTTGTTGCTACCATGCTTCATCTGAGAGGCAGAAATGGGTCTGGCCATCAGAAAAACAGGCACAAGGGGAACAGGAGCAGTCAGTTCAGCTTCTAGGGAGAATGAGCTGGTTTGCAAGGGTCCAGTTTGGGGATGAGCCCAGGAAAGAAGGCAGTAGCAGAGCAGGAGATGCCAGAGAAATGACTAATGGCATTGTTGTCCTTGTGGAGGGATGTAAAGAGGAGATATCTGGGCAATGACCAATGAAGTAATTTGTTATGGATGGCATTGCATGTGAAAATTATCTATAGTAATTCCATTTGAGGGTGAACATTTTCCCCCCGTCTCTCTTTTCCATGATTCATTCAAAATGGATTCCAATCCAACTGGGAAAGAAAATGAAACAGACTCAAAGCTGCCAATTGTGCACTGGCAATTGCAAAAAAAGGAAGTAATCTACACTGGAATTGCACACCCAGTAAGGACCCCACTCTACAGTTCATTACACTTTTTGTAATGGTCATGTGGGTAAAATGTGTTTTTAAAGTATCAACACAGGCAGGAAAGATTGAAACCAGCAGTTCCTGGCCCTCTGGTATCCCATTAGGGTTGGGGAAGAGTAGGAATTAGGGGAGGAAGGGGAGAAAGGACGTGGTGAAAGTGGTTTTGCTTTAGATAAGCCTCTGCATCCTGTTTCACAATATTGTTGATAATTTGCCTCAGTTTCCCCTCTTGCTCTCTTCTGAGCTGTGAACTGCTTTTACACCTTCAGCAAGAAATAGGTTCTTTGGATCATTTTTTCAAAGGAAAATCTCAGGATGATTGGAACTATGGCAACAGCTCTATATCTTACAGGGCCTGAGGTTTCTGCCTGTCCAGATAATGAAATACTTCCTTCACAGAAATAGTATGAATTTAGCCAGCACAGAAAATACCTTCTCATTTTCTGCTGGGGACTTCTAGAAGAAGCCTCCTCAGGCTTCTTGACCTGGTTAAATCTGAACTAGTACAAGTAGTTAGTACAAGTAGGATACCTCAGAAATGATAACATCTCCTGTCCTTTTCTGCATGGAGAGTACCATAAATTTTAAAAAAATTACTTAGTATTGTCTTTGGCAACAAACTATTTAGTTGCAGCCTCCAAGTATGTCATGTATAGTTGTGAAGCAAAGCTACACTGTTCTGCCAGAAGCGGATGTCAGTGCCTATACTGAATTTGTCCCTTTGTCTTTTTAGAAATATACTTTATTTCCTTGAACGAGGCAGTTCCCTGAAGCCTTTTGAGAGCGGCCCTGAGCTCAGCTGGAAACAGGAAAAGCTCCTAAGTGACTGAAAGCTGTAGATGTTGGGCACATCTGACCAGCACTGGAATTACGGTGGGGAGGAGCAGCTGGCAGACGTGGGGAAGGGGAGCACAGGCTGGACAGACAGCACGGGGTAGAAGCAGGGTCAGCTGCAGCAGGAAGGGCTTCTGGCAGGTTTGATGTACTCCTGCCCACAGATCTGAGGTCAGATACAAAACCACCACTGTACCTTGGATCATCCTCTGGATGTCATGGTCTTATGTTCAGTGGGGGTGTAAAACACTCTGGAGAGCTGAGCAGCCAGGCCTGGGGTGATTTGGTCTGATTCTGTCCAGAGAACAAAGGTACTTCAACACCCACTGCCACAACTGGAGACTGTAACATCTGTCTATTCCTTGGTCAGTCACCTTTGTATTTGTTTGCTTCTTCTTACATTGCTTTGCTTTGTTATTAAACATATTTATTTCCAGGCAGCTGTGATACCAGCAAGAACATTGGCAAAACAGATTCAGAGTCCTGTTTATTTTGGTTAGCTGATATCCTAAAGTAAGCTACTGTTTAAATTTTTGGGAGAGGAGGAAGAAGAAATTTTATCCAAAGCCTCTGTAAGAATCGAACTAATTTAAAATCACATAAATACATTCATAAAAGCATTTTGTATAAATCATCATGCTTCGTGCATTCTATTTTTATTGCCAGCCACAGTGTGTGATGGCTGGGTGTAGATGTCTGAAGCATCTCTGATTTACCTGCCCTGCCTCTGCTTTTCCACAGTGGCAGTAGATGTACTTTCTTCTATCACACGAATAAGCTTAATCTTGTTATAATATTTGCAGTTTACTTTCACACTGTCACCTTATAATTGTTAAATTAATTCTAAATCCGATCACTGTTAAGATTAGAAATTAGTGGTTTCCACATCCATCCTTTCATCTGCGTTTGTGTGACATCCAGTGGCTGAATGGGTCAATCACAGGCTCCCATGTCTGGTGAAAAGTGTGAAAATTACTCTCAACTCCATGTAGAACATGAAAGCAGGAAATGTATTGCATAATAATGCTAACAGAGCATTTGCTTAATTTTGATTCAAAAATAAACTGGTGATTAAAGCAGCTTGTTCAAGGAAACACACTGCAAATTTGTAACCTTAACTCACTGCAGCCTTTAGTGTTCTTTCCCACTGCTACTGATGTGAACTCATCTCCTCAGTGTTCCCACTGGGCACAGAGAAGTGAATAAACTGTTTATCATCCTGCTCCAAAAGGAGTAATCTCTGTTTTCCTGCACTTAACTGTTGACTGCATCATGAGTGTCTGGATTAATCAATTTTGTCAGGAGCAGTACTGAGCTTAGGAGCCAAATTTTGATTAAACCCCTAGCAATATTTTAAAACCCCAAAATATATTGATTATCCAAATGATATTGGATTAGGCTTCTAAACAGTTATTTAAACTTAAAGATCTAGAACTCCAGTCTCATGTTTGAAATAACTGCCTGCAATTAAAGTAATTCATGGCAGTTGAGCAAGGTGTTTTCTTTGCCATCATCATGAAAATGATATGACAGCAGCACTGCTCCCAACATGTCATCCAATTTTTTCCATGCAGGTAATAAATTAGTAACAGCTTTTGTTTTGCTCATACACATAAACCCCACAGTTATCTCAGAGCTTTTTCTGCAATTTGTTATTAGAAGTAGCAACTACTAGTGCTGAAAAGGAAAATGATGAGAACATAAGTGTTTCTCTGTTTTTCTAATCTGCTTTAGGAGATCCATAAACCTTTTTCATAAATCCAGCTAAGTCCTTGTGTGCAAGCTTTTCATATAGCAAAAGGAAAATATAATTAAAAAATAATAATTTTAATTTCCAAAAACTTAACAGAGAAATTAAGTATTGATGTCTAGTGTCTGAAATTCCTTTAAAGTTATCCTTTAAAAATTATTAAATTTCAGGTTTAATATTTATTTCAAGGATGTAAAAATATTATTTTGGCAGGAAATTTGTTGTTAAGACTAATATATATTGGACACACACACACAAAAGACTGTGCAGGCCTGGGTAGTGCATACGAGGCAAATGATACCAGCAGACAGGAAAAGAGCAGCTGTGCACCATTCTTGGACACAAAGTCCTCAGGAGTCACGAGGTTAGCACAGGATCTTTTTTTTATGCTTGGTTTTGCTGACTACAGAGCCACTTAGTCAACTCTAATAATCAGAATAAAAGTCCTCTCCTAAAGTTAGATTAGTTTTATGCTGCTCTATGGCAAGGAAAAGCAAGTCAAATCTCTCAGAATTGTATCTAGAAGAAAACAAAGATCAGATATATGAAAATGCCCTTGCTGAGATCCAGTCCTTTGAGCTGCCTCTTGGAACCACCATAAGGTATGCTTCTTTTTAATAGTATTATACTCTTCATGATGGATTGTTCCTTCTATAGCTGTTCTTTCAGTCAGCAAAATATATTAGAAACTTTGTTTTCCTGACCCTGAAGCCTACAAGAAAGTTGAGTTTAATTTCAATGTGATTGGCCCTCAGTGAAAAAGTACAAGCCAAGGTCACCTACTCTGCTCTTTCTTTTCACCTGGACAAAGTGATCTGTTTTTGATGGCTGGCTGCAGATTTGTGAAAAAGAAAGTGCTCTTAAAAATGAAAACGCGGGGAAATGTTCTCTTTTGTGTAGCAACGTTTTTAAAGTCAACAGCTGCATTTGAAAAAATAATTTACTGCTTCCTATTCTTAAATTTTCAATAAATGCAACTTTTGTTTTAATCACCAAAGACAGAACTACTTAAGGTTTTACTGTTGATATTTCTAAACGTCTGAAGATTTAATTATTTTTGTTTTGTTTGTAGCTTATGGAAACTGTTTAATAGTAAAAGTGCAACTGAAAAAATTCCCCTGCATATTTGTCCTTAAAAAAAGTAATTATATATAAGATTGTAATGTAATTTGTCTAGGTATATTGTCAGTATTTGTAGAAGAGTTTTAAAAATAGCCTGCCTGGCACTGTAGGCGTCAGGTTGCAGTAACCATCAGGCTAAAAAAAGAAAATTAAATTTACGCTGAAAAATGTGTCAATCTATAACTTCAGTATTTTGGTGATGTGAAAAAAAAGGAATGTGGGAAAATTGTTACTGCATTTGAGTGATTTCTTGAAGGAAATACTACAAGTGGTAGGATTTTTCCTTTTTTTTTTTTTATTATGCAATTTGTAAGCACTTGTCTACATTCAGAATAGTCCTTGTTGATTTAGTAGGTGAATGAACAATCTGAATCAACACTGAATATGATAAAGGCACAGGCATAGACAAGACGTGCATCGTCTTTGGTGCCATTTATTAATTCGTGTACAGGTGTAGTTGCACCAGGGCAGGACAGATGATGAGCTTGATAATAGTAACTGGAAGGATGCCAAATGCAATTGTAGACCTTGATGCATTCACATTTGTCAAATGCTGTCTGCTTCTTACTGGAAAAAGTAGCTACACATCACCCTGGAGTTTTACATATCTGGCCTATTGCTCTACACGAACTTCCCACTTGTGTGCAGATAACTTTGTCCAGAAAGCAGGTGCATCCTGTCTCCTGAGCATGCAAAACCCAAGGATTAGTTAATCCCTGGCCACAGGCCACAAAGTGTAAAATTTACATAGAAAATAGGTTATTCCTCCTTCATTGACACATGAAGCTTTGCTGTACAAAGCACTAGGAAACATTATGCTAGTTTCTAGTGAAATACAGCAAGCCACTGCACATAGAGGTGCACTTTTTTGTTTTGTCTTGGTTTTGTTCTATTTTACCCGGACTCTCAAGTTTCTATCACGTAAAGAATGGAAGGAATGACGACTGACATAACCTGAATGCAGAAACCCGGCAGAGCCTCCGCCTCAGGGGTCGGTGCTTCCCTCCCTGCCGGGACGGGCACGGTCCGCGTGTGCGGGAGCGGTCGAATCAAAACAAACCAAATAATAATAATAATAATAATAATAATAATAATAATAATAATAATAATAATAATAATAATAATAATAATAATAATAATAATAATAAATAGTACAAGACCACACCATGAACTAGCCACAAGACCAAACCAGAACTAGCTCAGTGGAAAAGGTCCTGTTGAACCCTGTAAGCCTTCAAGGCGTCTGTGCAGCGCGGCGGGCAGCCGGTCGGTCCGGGACAGGGGCCGCACTTTGCGCGTCCCTCGTTTGTCACAGTGCCCCGAGCGGGTCGCACGGGCAGGCACCGGGTAGATGCAGCTGCCCGCGATCTCTGCCGGACACCAGCGCCCGGAGATGCCATGGGGACGGAGGGGCTTTGCCGGGCTCCCCGACCTAGCCCTGCCCCTGACAAGGGCAGCGCAGCCCTGCCGAACTGGCGCGAGCCCGAAGGGCGCGGCCCGGAGTGACCTGCGCCCCCTCACCGGCCGCAGCCCCTCCCTCGTCCCCGCCGCCCCGCGCCCAGCGCGCACCGGCGAACCCTCCCCGACGGCTCGCGCCGGCCCCCGCCCGGCTCCGCGGCCGCTCCTCCCTCGGCGCCTCCCGCAGCGGCGCGGCCGCCGGGTCCCTCCCATCCAAGATGGCGGAGAGTCTCCCCGAGCATGATCGGATCCTGCAGGAGATCGAGAGCACCGACACGGCCTGCGTGGGACCCACCCTGAGGTGCGGGGCGCGGGGGCTGTGGCGCCGCTGGCGGGTGAAGCTCCCACGCTCCGTCCGCCCGCCGGCCTGGGAGCTGCGGCGCGGCCCGGCCGCGCTTTCTGACAGCTGCTCCCCAGGGACGGCGCGGGGCCGCCCGCAGCGCCGCAGGCGGGAGCGACCGCGGTGGGTGCGGAGGGGACGCGCGGCCCCCGCTGCCGCTCCGTGGGGCCCGGCCGCCGTCCCCCGTCCCGGGCGCTGCGGGGCGGAGGGAAGGGGCCCGTGCGGCGCGGGCAGGGAGCGGGGCTGTCAAGCCGCGCCGCCGCTCTGACAGGGAAAGGCGACCGAGCGGAGACGGCGGCCGTGGCCCGGCTCCGGGCTGACCGCTCCCTGGCATTGTCTGCCGGGGAAGCGCCGGGCACGGCCCCGGCGGGGCTGGAGTGCGGCCTCGGGACGGGGCGGCCCCGGGCCCGGCGCGGGTGGCCGGGCTTGGGGCGCCCGCCGTAAGCCAGTGCCGGGCTCTGCCGCCCGCGCTTGGGCATGGGCAGCTCCCTGGGTGTGCCGGTACCGCGGGGTCTGTGCTGAGAACGGGGCCGGAACCGTATCGTGGGTGGGTGTTGCAGTGCTCCGATATCAACCTCTCATGATGCGGTCTGAAACCCACTACCCTGCAGTTTGCTTGGAAATGTGACAGTGTTTAGAGCGTGTCTGGTGTGCCATGACTGCAGTAGTTTGGTTTTCTGTCTTTTTCCTCCAATTCTACATGCTGATAAATGGCTTAGCCTGCATTTTGAAAAAAAGGTTTTGCATAACCTTTCCTGTTAGAGGGGAATGTGGAGGTACCTTTCACTTAGAGCTGGGGAGATAAAGGCAGGGCCTGTGGAGACTGAATTGAGTTATAGAGCAAACAGGGGAAAGGGGATCTTCATCGTGTAGCTTTGCTGGTGCTTCCCTGATTAAAGATGTCTGAAATAAGTGAAAAAAGCATAGGCACTAGCCAGACGGGGGAGAGAGAACTGTGAATGTTATCTCCTTGAAAAGATACAGAGAGCCTGTGTGCAGAAAACTGGAAAAGGCAGTTTGTGTGGCAGCGTGCTGCAAAGCAGCGAGCATGGTGCTGCTGGCTTTTCCTGCAGTGGGAATGGTGCCTGCTGGAGAGTGTGGACAGGGCTGGGAGAGGATGAACGTGGGCTACGTGGGTGGGAATGCGGTCCTGAGAACTGGTGGAAGAGAAGTTCCTGTTACATGATGCCAAGTGGGTCATTTTGCACATCATAGCAGCTGATTTTCAGGTTAGCTACATGTGTCTACAGTGGATCCTCCACAGCTGTGTGGGAGGTGGCAGTCTGGGCATTTGTGTGAGGCTGGGGCAAATCAATCCTCTGAGAGCCCCCATGGGGAATGTGGTGGGCTCCTCTAGACATCGCACGGGGACTGCTTGCTCGCTCAGTCTGGTCTTGGAGGTCAGCTTGGAGCAAACTGCACTCTGACCTTCTCTCATGTTCCTTAAGCACAGCTGCTGTTGGGAATTCAGTGTGGAGATGCTGAAGCTGAGCATCGCAAGGAGCCTCACCTGTGGGAGTCTGTGGGCTTAGGCTGATGGAAAGTAGCTGGGATGCTTTCAGACTTAAGTTGTCCCTGGAGGCAGTTTCACCGTGTTAATCACTTAACAAGCCCAGGCAGGTTGAAGCTGATGCCTGCAAAAAACCACAACAAAATATTAAATATAATTGCAGTTTCATCACTATCTTCAGTACAGAGCTTATATCAGAGTAACCTGCAGAAAGGACAGAGTGTTGGGCTACACAGCAGAAGAAGGCATCCACAGGTGTGGATGGGGAAGGGACCATATGAATCTCTTATGCATATTAAGCATTTAAAATGTGCTGATGTCTTTATAAATTCTAAAACTTAATTTCTTATTTTTTGCATGTTTCTATCCTGTCACCGATTTTCCAGTAAGGGAATTTTACATTGCTGACTTTCAGGACTTTTAGGGAAAAAGTGGATGTTGGTCTGATTTAACTGTAGTGTTCAATTACAAATAAAAAAATGTAGGTGAAAGAGTGGTTACACCTGGCTGAGTGTTTTGAAAGAAGTCCAGCAAACACCACAGAAGTATGCTTCTACTCCCTAAGAACAGCAGCATTTAAGATCAAATCTTGAGCTGTCTGCTCAGCTGTATGTTACAATTTGTGAATTGCTGTGTGAAACTGAAAAGTCTGAAATCCCACATCAAATTACAAGATCTATTTCAATGAAAGAAGCATGAATGTAAAATGGAGCATTATTTTCTGCATGAGATCTAGGTTTTTACTCGCTAAACAATGTGAATCAAAGAAATGAGTTGAGTAATTCTACGTGCAGTTGCATAAGGCACAACATGAAGTGATCCATTGATTTCCAGTCACAGAAGCCATTGAAGCCAGTTGTCTCACGTAATGACTGAGATTACATTAATTTTGTTATGTGAAATGGAATATTTTTGTTATCTCTGGGTTATAATGCTGGGAGAATATTTATAGCATTGCCACATCAAATAAAATACCAACATACCTACTTAAATAGCAGAACAAAAGAGGGGGCTTGAGGTGAGTGGTTTGGATAAGTAGCATGAGGTAATATTAAATGCTGAAGATTGTAGAATATGCAAGATCTGACTTATCCTTAATTGTTAATATCAAGATATTAATGTCTTCATAATGCATCCATGCTTCACAGAGGAAGTGTACGTTTTTCTTGTGGGCTGTATGTAGGTTCCATGGAAACACATTTTTGCTCCTATTTTTCTTCAGTGTTTTACTTGCTGGTTGGGTATAGCTGTTCCTGCCAGGGTGCTGTTTCCTGCCCTGCTACAAGAGTGGCAGCACTTGTTTTTATGATACAAAAAATAATAACATTTATAGATATATAATGTTTTTGTGTATAATTTACTGGTAAGGAACAACATACAGACTGACCCTGCAGGTGATGTTCTGCTGCTGAGATCTGCCCATAAAGAGGAATTTGAAATGCAGGTCCTTTATAGGAGGAATCAGCATACAGCAAGTGCAGTTGGGATTATTTACTGTTTAGGAGAGTTAGCTCCTAAAGACTGATCTGCATCTCAAGAGAGGAAGAGATTGTATTGAATTAAATTAATTTTCTTTTTACATTTTAACTGGATGGATTTATTGATTTAAATTTGCTGCTATTTTACTTGCATCTCTAAATTCAGTGACACATGCTGAATCATTATAAATGAGACCTAAGCCAACATGCCTTTCATTAAATAGGCAGACTGTGTCTATAGCAAGCCAGGATTATTTTTTTTTTTCATCAGACTCTGTGAAGCTTTTATCAGCATCTTTTTGGCTTTAATGGCTAACAAAATGAGATTAATGACAAAACTTGTTAAAGGCTCATCACTCTCACCTTTTTATAGAACATGTTAATATCATGTAATTCATGTTGCATACATACTTTTGAGCTTTTCTCAGGGAGAACTATCTCATTTCTAATCTTTAGAAAGGAAGTGGAAAAAGACAAAGAGAAAGAAAAGCAGTTCCCGTAATCCTCTCAACAATAACAGAAAAATCAGAAACTTAATAACAAAAAATTTAAGGCCCTCGCTGAACTCTGGGTTTTAACACTTCTTGAATAGTCAGCTGGACAGGCTGTGGTAGCTAGTAAGACAGATTCTCTTCAGAAGAAAATAATTGACCTTATTTGATGGTTAGTTTATGGTTGGTTGAAAAAGGTCAAAGTGGAACTCGACAGAGCAGAAGTTGTTCTGCCAGGGCCCTGTGTGCTATAGGTATGAGTTTCTTTGAGTCTGTAGTAGTGTGTAGTATTTAAAAGCTTTTTTTTTTAAATAGATGAATTAACTCTTAAACTCTAGCTTGGCAAAATATTTCATAAGCATATGGTAGACTTTCTCTAAACACTTCATCTTGTGAGCTTTGCATCACTAAGTCTGCAGTGTTCTGTGGTTCCCATACACAGCCTGTCAGGGGAGTACCTCCATGCCCACAATCCGTTGACTGAACAAAAATACAAAAGTAAAATTAAATATAAAAAACTGGGGGGGATTTGATAATGGAAATTCTGTTGCTAAGGTGAAGTTGATAAGGAGGTGCCGTGTCTGTTGATCTATCTGTCTATAAGCAGAATGTACTCTGGAGCTTTAACTGACAATCACAGCTTGGAAAGTGCTCCTCAAAAGTCAGTGTAAAATTGCTTTTAATTCAATTCTCTCTTCCTGAAATCTGTCATCACAAAGCCATTGCCTGGTAGATGTTAGAGCATCTTGTAGGCTGCTCTGAGTTGTGCTGCCCATGAAACATCTTTGAAGAGTTCTTAGAGAGCCTCCTGTGAAGACATTTCTCTGTCCTGTTGTCTCTGGCTGAACAAATCACAGCCACAAGCACCGTTCAGTGGATGCATTTCTGCCTGGTGCTGCAGTATGCTGCAGTCACCTTCCCCTGGTCTAGGACTGCATTGCACTGGTGAAAGCAGCACTGAGCTGAGACTGCAAAGCAGAATCATTTCTGTATAGTGCTGCATTTTTCTTGTTCAGATTAAGCAGAGTTTGGAGGTTGGATATCATAAATGAGTTTGGCTGAAGTGTTAAATTGTTAGCTGTTCATTCTGAGCTTCTGTCCTTGTGTTGCAGAAAAGCCAAAAGTGAAAGCTACACTTTAGTAAGGCATCATTAGAAAAATAAGCAATTTTGTCCTTTGCTGGTCAAGGTCCTGAGAAAATTCAGAGTTAGAGATATGGAGTGAGAGTCTAATTCTGCTGCTTTTACTGGGTTGTGGTACACTTTGAAACTGCAGGTGCTTTGCCCAGACTGGGGTCTGTAGTTTGTATTTTGGAGATATTCTTGTATTCATTGAGCGAAAGCAAAATGAGCAAAGTGACTAAATGTTATGTAACTTCTGTTTTACTGAAAGTGTACATTGCAGTTACCAGCAGGCATGATTTAGGTATGTGATTCTGTGTCTTCAGCACCACAGTTAGTAAGTGGTAGCATAGGCAGTATGAATGAAATCTGAAAATGTGGGAAGATTTTACAGCATTACACAACTGCAGTCAGGGAAATACTTTTTCTGCCTATGGTCTGTTGGGATTTATGATGTGGTTATCCAATAACAAAATGCGGTTGCCTTCATTTTTCTCCTGTGGTCTTACTTGTCTGGTAGGATTGTCTAATGTAATTTTTCAGTGTTTTGGTTTTGGAGCATGAGCCAGCAAATAGCATTTTTGTCTATAGCTTAGTCTTGTTTTAAATATAGAGCAGACATAAGAATACTCTGAGATCATCAGCCAATGCTTTAGATGAGAATTTTAGTGGTTTGATCATATATTTTGATTTCAAAAGGTATGGTAATCTTTTACAGAATTGTAAGCTATTGGTTTGAAAATCAGTAGACCCTATCTTTATTAATGGTCTGTCTTCAAGCCCTTCCTAATTTTCAAGTTAATGCCTTTTATTCCTGGGTTCCCTTTCAGACAGAAGTTACAAAGTAGCCCCAAAGAACTGGAAAATCCTTGTGTGATAGCTGTGGTCTCTTTTGGATCAGGACTGTACGTTCATGTATATTGTTGTGGTTTACCCCAGCCAGCAGCGGAGCCCATCCAGCTGCTCATTCACTTCCCCACCTGCAGTATGGGGAGAGACAGAAGGATAGAAGCTGGAAAACTGTGGGCTGGGCTAGAAACAGTTTACTAGGAGAAGCAAAGGCTGCACACACAAGCAAAGCAAGGACTGAATTCACTGCATCCCATGGAGAGGCAGGTGTTCAGTCATGTCCATGACAGCAGGACCCCATCACAAGTAATGGTTATTCTGGAACATAGAATCACAGAATGAACTAGGTTGGAAAAGACCTTTGAGATCATTGAGTCCAACCTATGACCTAACACCTCCTCATTAACTAAACCATGGCACTAAGTGCCACATCCAGTCTCTTTTTTAAACACATCCAGGGACAATGACTCCCCTACCTCTCTGGACAGACGATTCCAGTGCCCAGTCACTCTTTCAGTGATGAATTCTTTCCTGATCTCCAACCTAAACTTCCCCTGGTGCAGCTTAAGGCTGTGTCCTCTGGTTCTGTCAGTTGCTGCCTGGAGAAAGAGACCAACCCCACCTAATTGCAACCACTTTTCAGGGATTGTAGAGAGTGATAAAGTCTCCCCTGAGTCTCCTTTTCTCCAGGCAGAACATCCCCAGCTCCCTCAGTGGTTCCTCTCAGGGCTTGTGTTCCCAGCCCCTCTCCAGCCTCGTTCCCTCCTCTGGATGCCCTCGAGTGCACTCTTCCCAGCCTGAGGGGCCAGAGCTGGACACAGCACTCAGGGTGAGGCCTCAGCAGTGCCAAGCACAGGGTAGGGGTGATCTCCCTGCCCCTGCTGGCCACACTGCTCCTGATACTGGCCAGGATGCCTTTGGCCTTCTCGGCTGCCAGAGCACACTCTGGCTCATGTTCCCTTGGCTGTCGACCCCCAGGTCCCTTTCTGCCACTGTCCAGCTGCTCTGTCCCTGCCTGTAGCACTGCAGGGGTTATTGTGGCAAAATGTCATCACTCCAAATGTCTCCTCCTTTCCTCCTTGTTCCCCCACGTATGGACTGAGCATGATGCCATCTGCTCTGGAGCAGCCCTTTGGTCAGTTGGGGTCACCTGTCCTGGCTGTGTCTCCCCCCCGGCCTCCTGGCCAGCGTGGCAGCACGAAAGGCCTTGGCTCTGTCTGAGCCCTGCTCAGCAATGACAACACCACCTCTGTTATCAGCCCTGTGTGCAGCACAAATCCAAAACACAGCCCCATACCAGCCACTGTGAAGAAAATTAACTGCACCCCAGCCAAAGTAGCACATATATTTATGCATCAGTTTATCTTTATTATAATAGCTAATTTCTACTTTGTAAGTGGATTGTTATGGAGTAAGGAGAATGACCTGCTTGCTGGGAACCAGTGTATCCTAAAAAAAGAGAGGATTGTTTGTAGTGTCAGTTGCAGATTTTGTCACTTGGTGTAGGATTTGATGGTATTCCAAGTACTTAAATTGAAAGACAATAGTCACATAAAGCAACTGTCCATGTGATGTATATTGCTATGAAGGAGCAATTTTTTTTATTGCCTAGTCCATTATATAGAGTCAAAAGGGCATTTGAAGAGTCTGTGCTGTAGACTGATTAATCTGTCATACAGCAGCAGAACTGCAGTTCTGATTTTTCTGTAGCCCAGTCAAATTTGCCATTGGTAGCAAAAGTGTTTTATAAGGAATCACTTGCATTGCTGCAAGTTTCAACATATTACTTTTCAGGTTTTTATAAAGCCTGAAACTGTTCTCAGTCATGTTTGCGCTGCAATTTTTTTTGTTTTGAAAAAATCTTTAGGTTCAATGCTGATTAAGTTTGTCATGAAATACGTGTCTGCAAATCAGGTTATCTTGATCTTTTAGCTGTTCACACATCAGCTTCTGACTCAGTTCTTGCAGTGTTTTCCAAATGGGCAACTGCCAAGTGAAGCTTTAACCTAGGTAGTAACCTGGGTGAATTGTTCTGAAACAGCTCTCTCCAATTTCACAGGCATTACCAAAGAGCTTGTCCCAGTGTTTAGGAAACAAATTTCAAAATACATGAAAGCTTTTAAAAAAGAGCAATCATCTGATACATCATCATCAGAATAGTGTACTTAATAGATGTTTTATGCAGTTTGTGTCATTGTTTCATTTAAATTCAGCCTTCTCTTCATATGAACGGCTTATGCTTGTGCACTCTTATCTCAGTTAAATTCAGAAAAGCCAGTTCTCATTCCTGTGATCTCTTCATTGACTTGTTTGTCAAGCTGATTTTATTCAATGTCTGGTGACCCAGATTTTGGACCTGCCATGTGCATAGGAAGTGCATAATTTTACATCCTTCACAAATGCCAGTCATGTGGGTGCTTACTTCCTTGTGAATCTTTTTGGAAAGCCAACAGCATAGCCTGTGCTCCAGCTTTCTTTGTGTGTGTCTGAACCATTGGTATCTACCTGAGGAGCTGTAACATAGTTCAGTTAAATATAAGTCTGGTTTTGACTGCTAAGTGCTGGTGTATTTGCAGGTTTTGTCATGTTGCATTTATGTATTATACTACTAAAATAAGCTCATTCAAATTGAAGAGGATTAATATGTCTTGAATAATTCTGTTAAGATAGTGCCAGAAAAGGATTTGCAAATAGGAAACTATTTTTATGGGCTGTAGTAAACTATTAAGTACTAACTCATTCAGAAATACAGTCCTAGCTTTGCATCAGCATCAGGTAATCACATGTGATTTTATCTTTCTGAAGGGCTTGCTGTGGCCAGTTGTGAAATCCAGCTGTGGCTGGTCTTTCTGGCTATTTTCTGGTGATGTTTGAAATGCCCAAACCCAATCCCTGTCACCACAGAGCTTGGTATAACAATAACAGCTCAATTTGAGGCTCAGCTTGATGAAGTACTTTCAACAATGCAGCTTTTCCTCATCTTGTACATGTCTAGTACAGAACTAGCTGTACTCCTGAAAAACTGAGTCCTTCCTGTGCAGGAAGGAGTTAATGATCTCTCCTGGAGCCTGGCTGAGGCCCTTCCCGTATCTCAACCTTTGCCAGTAATAGCAAACTAGTAGGGAACTTAATCACTGACAGAGGTATTAAGAAGGAAGGAAACAGATTTTAGAGTGCATCAGCCTTGATGGAAAGACATTGGATTGGACAGAGAGGACCTAAAATACACCGGGGATTTTTTTTAATTTATATAGCATGAGAAAAGTGTTCAGTTCTAATACTGCAAGTGGGATTTTGACTGTGTCTCAGGGAAAGTAATTTGCTTGCAAAATTGCAGTGAGTGTAACTTGCAATTCTCCTGGGAATCAGAGTAATACAAAATTAATAAAGCATATACTGTCATATATGTACCTGGGGGATACTTTTGAGACATTTCAGCTTCAAAAGGAAATGTTTAACCTATCGAGTTTTGGGACTTTCACAGTTTGCACACTTCCTTAGGCATAGAGTGGCTTTGAAGGATTTTTACCCCATTTTGTTCATAGAAGCAATGTTTACTTACAAGTTTTGTTTTCAGTTAATTTCAGTATAAAAGTAACATAGCACATACTGTTTTATACTTTATATTTGTTCTGGTATGTTTCATAAACTTAGGAAGCTGCAAAGAAATGAACAGATTTTCTTTGTTCATCAAGCAGGTAAAGAATTGGAGTTAGTCGGTTGCATCAACACTCTTAATGGCTTCCTAACTGAGAGAAACACTGAGTTTCAGTTCAGCTTCTGAAATGAAAACAGACTTTTTTTAGAAGTCATGTTTTACTTTCTTCAGTGATCCTTGGAGATATGCAAAAAATATACAGCACAGGCTGTTGTTTTACATGAATTAAATACGTGATGATTTTTTAATATATAGGCTATGTGAGCTCATAAAGTTTAAAAAAGTGAATAATGTAAAATCTTTGTAAAATACATGTTTTGGTTATATGTTTGCAGAAGAATGTGATGCAGGATAGGATTGTCTGGTTTGATCTGTGTGTAATAGAATACATTCTTAATCCAATTGGTTTTGAAGCTTTTTAATTACTGGGTGTTTTATTTTATCTGGAACTTCTTAAATTTCTGAAATAATGTATTTACATCTGTATAGTGTTGATATTCAAAGCCTATTGAAATAAGTAACCTACACATTTCTGACATTAAATATTCTGTTCTATTTCATATGTCTTGGGAACAGACATATGAGATTGTTGAAATATGAAATTAATTTTCTTAAAAAAATGGATGTGTATTTATCTTGAAGATTACGTCTCAAGTGCTCTAGATAAAGTTGACAGATTACCTAGAGGTTGTAATAGAGGCCTAATTATTTCTTTTACATGTGTAATAGAAATCTCATTACATTTTTTAAAAGAACCTGGAAGCTCACAATTTGGTTTACAGATTAATCCGTTGCTCCTAAAAGATAATTTATGTAACAAAAGTCTCTGGAAGTATTAAAGGAAGATAAAAATATTGCTATACAGACTTCACTTTCCTACTTTGTATTCTATGAAATAAGATGGGTTCCAGGGTTCCGGCTAGATCCCCTTGTATCCATGTAGGTATATGAAGCAGATGGCCAAACTTGGCACTTCATTGCGTGGCGATAGCCAGCACCAAAGCGAGCAAAGCTGCCGATTCCTTTGCTGCCTTTTTATCTACTATTGCAGCACAAAATGAGGAAAAAAAGTGGTAGCACAGCGCTTGTTTTTCAGTTTCTTACTTCATACATCAGTAAGTCGCACAAAGGCTCAGCAGGAAGAGGCATCTCCTTGGTCAGCAGTGTAAAAACAGGAAGGAGGAAGTCTATTGCAAATGTGGGTGTGCTGATTATGGTTGGTGTTTGGCTGCAGAGGATGTCCATTAACAGCCGCCCGCGTGATCCATGGCTTATCCAGCACCAACAATGAATGCTCGAGTGCTGCTACTACAGAGTGAGGACCCTGCTTATAGGAAGTAATGTTAACTAACAAACTGTACTGGCCCTTTCCTGCTCATAGAAACAGGATACTATTAGTGAGAACAATTGACAGAAATTGCACATCCAGGAAAACCAGGCAAGCAAAGCATAACAGCTGAACTAAGATTAATAAAATCTTTTCTCTGAATAGGCCGTAACTGAGTTCTGTGTTGTTCTGGCATGTAATGTGAGCTTTTAAATAGAGTGGTGAGATGTAATTATGAGTAAGAATGGCAGAACTGGAGCATAGGTAGCATCTGGCACTGAAAGGCTGCTTAGGTTTTAAGAAATGTGCTTATTACCATAACTGCAATTGAATTACAGGAAACACCTGGACATTATTTTATAAAGCTTTTTAGGGTGTATGCAGCCACCTATATGAAATTACTCCATGGAAAAATCCCTACAAAGTTTGCAGCTTGTGTAAACAGAAAATATCTTTGTACATTGTAGGACAAAGGAAGTTTCTGCAGCGTTTCCTGTGAAATTGCAGCTCAAATGGAGTGTGTGATACAGTATCATGGTTAGGGATGCCATGGTTATAGTCACAGTGTGACAGGGCTGCTTTAAGGGCAGAATCTTAATTTGCAATGTCAGTGTTTTCTGCTTGCACTGATCCCACTGAACTGATAATACATATTTGAATTGTAAATATTACTTTGTTTTTGAATTTTATTTAGTATAGCTTAGTGTTGTTGTTTAATTTTGGGATTTTATTTCAATGAAAAGAGAAATAGGGAGAACATCTAGGGGATTACTTCTTGCAGTGTGTTTATGGGAACTAGTTGGGAGCATCTCTAGCATCAGGACAAAATTGGCTTTGGTGGCAAGATACGGATTCTAAAATCATGATTATCCATAAGCACAGTTTCTTCATTTGAGAATTGGTACATTTGTGTGTGTGTTTTGTTGAAAGTATTACTTTGAAAAATTGAATAAAAAGTGCATGTTTGGGCAGATTTCTTTTTTTTTGTGCCTTCATTTAATTGATCAAAGTAATTATAATTTTTTCCCCTCATGGTGCTTCATTTGAAGCTCTACAAATGAATCTTTTCCTCTTGCTTCTGTTGAAGGTCAGAAGCTGCATGGTCAGATTTACATTCCATGTCAAACTCATGCAGCTGTTGCACAGATATGTGTAATTCCTGTCATTGTCACAGCATTCATGGAGCTGTAACTGATTGGCGCTTACTGAGTGGTTATCAGTATCCTGAAAGGAATGTGTACATACAGTTTTTAATTGCTTCATATGTCTTGTGCAATCAGGAAATGAAAGACTTTGTGGCAATATAGGCAGGGGTGGGGAAACCTGCAATTCATCCTAGAAATGGGACAGAACAGGATGGTTTGGGGGAGGTGTGAAAATGGTGAAAGGTGGCAAGTCATTAATAAAAAATTTCCTTGTCCTGTAAAAAGTTTGCTGGTTTTTTTAATTTTTTTTTCTAACATGTGTTTTTTGACTATTTTAAAATACATGATCTGTTTTAAAAGTCTCTGCTGCTGCTAGAACCTATTATAAATGATTACTAGAAGAGTTGTTCTCTCAAAAAGTTTACAGTAATGCTCCATAAGCTCACGTTTGTCTTTCTTGAATATGGATTGCAATTAAAAGTTGAATCATTGCCCATTTAAAAGAACACACAAAATAATCCCAGAACCTTTAAGAAATAGTAATTTTTTTAAAACTCCAGTGGGATTTATTAAATATTACTTTGTCATTATCTAGTAGACTGTTCTAGTAATGATTTTTAAGTGAGAGAGTTATCACCAACCAGGACTTCATATTACCTTCTGAATTACCATTTTCTTATGAAAGTATGGAGATTTTATTTTTAATAAAATAAACTCTTCAAGTTCATTTTTTTTGGCCTAAAGCCTGGATTCCTGAGTAGTTCTTCTCTCCTTTGAAAAGTTACAGCTATTGCTGTAGATATGAGACAAAGTTAATTTAGTTCCCATTCTGATTATTCTTGAAATCTATTTTTCTATGCTAAAACAAGAAGACTACAGTAGAAGTTTTACTTAGGTCTTGAGGCCACAGATGTGGAGCTAGACTGGAGATGAGGAGGGGAAAAAGCAAATTTGGGGTATTTGCTGAACTTCCAAAAATTATTTTGGGCTCCTCTTCTTTTACAGTTAATAGTCTATATTCACTTCCATTGTCTGCCCTTCCAGTAGTCCACTCAATGTATTAAATTAATTCTTGGCCTTATACAATTTCTTTTTTTGCTTCTAACTTTTTATTTCCCTCCTCATTGCTGAAACTCTCATCCTCTTTTACTCCTGCCTACACTCAGACATTTAAGGACATCTATCCTGATTGCATGCACAGAAATATTTGTGTGAAATTAGAGCAGAAATATGATTTTGAAGGGAGCCTGTAACCATTTGTGAAGATGGTTTATGATGCTCACTTAGAGTGATAATATGTATGTATGGAGTTGTCATTATGGAATAGATGATTACAGGAAAATTTATTTTGAATATTATTTTTTTAAAGGTTGTGTGGAATTCTTGGCATGTTAAGTTTTAGTTCTCTGGAGATTTTTTGATTACTTAACTGTTGGTATTATTGTGCATAGGATGGTGCCCTCTGGTGCTTCAGTATATTTTTGCATGTAAACACAAAAGTCATCAATAAGACCTATTAAATACATGTTTTTCATATTGTGTTTCAGTTTTGAAAGTAAAAGTTTCAGGAAAGTTTTTTACAGTATAAAGTAAACTTATTTTATTGTTTTCAATTGGAAAATGGTTGCATATCTGCAAATCCTCCTTCATAATTTCTTGAGACCTGAATTCAAATCTGTTTATGCTTGTTGCTCTCCCTTCAGTCTGCTTGGTAAGAAAGATCAAGGTAAAAATATCCCCATTGCAATAAAATGTATCCAGTGAACTCAGACATTTTTCTCCTTTAGGTCACTCTCTGACTGCTCCTAGTTTATTTTTTTGCCTTTTTCAAGTACTTTCTGCACTATCTTCTTTTTACCTAGACTGGCATTAATATGACTCATTCAGTTGTTGGAATGAGTAAAAAAAAAAACCCAAAAAAAGTCTCAGTTTATATACAGATTTCTGGGAATATAAACAGATATCTGTGCATTACCAGGAAAGTTGCTCAGCTCTGCTTCTGTTCTTCATGGGTTCCCTGCTTGCCATGTTGTTGAGGAGAGAAACCAGTACCTGTCCTGTCACTGATTTGCTTACTGGTGGCTAAGTAGTCACTCGAGTTAAAGCTCTCTCATTCCAGATTGAAAATTGATGATGTTATGTTGGTTTGGGTTTTTTGGGTGCCAAAATCAAATAGAAACTTCTGTCTCCAGCATTAGTGATTTTCTCCTTTTTTTAAAATCCAGTCTGAAGACTCATACCAAGAAAAAAACTTTCCTGTCAAAGTTTCATGATATGAATCAACCACTAGTAGTCTATAGTTGTGCAGATCACAGGTTGAAAGCAGTTTTAATAAAAACTAATAATGTCTTTCAGTTTGTGCTGTATTTCAGACCATCAGCGTCCACTTCAGGGGCCCACAAAGCTGAAGAGGATCCTTGGGGCTCTTCATTCAGAGGTGTATAAATGTAAACAAAACCTGAAAGAACTGTGTATTACACATGTAAAAATTCCTTTGGTATCCTAGGAATGACGCTTCCTACTGCTGGATGTGAAACAATTTACAGTGAGAGAGAGCTTTTTAGGGTAGACATAATTGCATGTAATTGTCATCTCCTGAAGAAATGGAGCTGGAAGGGTTACTGCTTCCTCACTTGTTTTCCAGCAGAACTGTGTGTGTGCTGTAAATTCAGTTAATTTTGACTTGTAATTTTAAATAATTATCTCTAGGATGCTTTAGGATTTCATGTCTCTCCAAGATATTGCAGTATTGGTGATTTGTCTGCTTGATAATTTAGCTTTCAAAAGTGAAGAATTTTTATCAGCATCTCTAGCAGTGTCATAATCTGTTGAAATGTACACTTTCAGATAATTATTAAGAGGTAGAAATAACTTTATTTAGATAGCTGTAGGTAATCTTTGAAATAAGTGTATGTATGGAAAATGAGTTTCAGTATCAGAAATGAACTATGACGTGTGGTGTTCCCTAAAAGGTAAATCAGGTGTGTATTGTTTCAGTTGTGTTTGCAGGTTTGAGAAAAAGCCTAATTTCTGTCTGTGGCCAAAGGTGACCTGGCTCTCCAGTGTGCACTTACATTTTCCAAAAGGCTGGTGTTTTAGGCCAGACATTGTTCTGAAGCCTCTGAAACTGCATGTGTGACGTGTCCTCAGAGGACAGTGTCCTCAGGGAGTCAATAAACCTGTTTATTCATCTTCTCACCTAGATGAGAAAGTTGTGATATGAAGTTTGAGTTTTTTAAAAATCCACTGACAATTTATTTTTGTAAAGGCAAGCAGTTCTGTCTCATGTGCTGGCGAGCGTTGATTTGTTGTTCCCACAAGATGGAGCTGTTTACGTACGTAATTAACATGGAATTTGTACTACTAGTGCGTTTTAGGGAGGTCTGACAAAGTACTGATTTAAATTACAGGACACAATTTTATTAGTATCCTTACAGAAAAGGGTACAATGTACAAGACAAAATAGTAACTATTGTTTTAAGAAGGTAGGGTAATCTTGTGATTAAGGTATTGGGAGGTACACAGTATTGCTTTCTTCCCCCTTACTTTGAACATTTATTCCCTGTATTATTTTCAATTAAATATTGTGTCACTACCCCTGAGATTAAAAACCAGTACTTTATTATAATTAAATTTAAGCATAAGTGGCCTTAATACTGAGGAAAACATAATCAGTACATATATTTATATGGAAACTGTGTTGCCTGTGCTACATTGTATGTACTTTAGAACTCCTGGTTGTGTTTTCTGGAATTTTTTGATAACATTTTAAAGAGAAATCTTCTGATTGCAAAGGATTTCCTTTTGTGTCAGTATTGTAAGAATATGTCTGAAAGTCTTGGCACAGAAGTGAAATGGATAAAAAGTTATCAAGGCAGCAATTGGATACCCCCAAATCATCAGGAAATAGCTAAGTCCAAAACCAGAGTGCATTGCTACCATCAAAGAAAGTTTGGTGGTTCCTCTTGTACCATCTTTTTGTAGTCTCATTCTCATTTTAATTATATTTTCTTTACTGAGTTTTACTGCTGCTTTCATTTATGCTTACATGACACAATTTACAGTTTGGACACATAGTGATAGATAGAAATACCCTGCCTTGTGATAATGATGCTCCTTTCTCACTTCCCTTTGAGAACACTGGAAGGAGACCTAAATTTGAAGGCTTCTTCCACCCTTAAACAAAAGGCTAAAGAAGCAGTAATAATTTGAACTTCTTTTTCTTTGAAGGTTTTTTGTTTTGGTTTGTTTTGTTTTTTTCTTTAGCATACAATGCAGTGTAGGTAGTGAGTCTAGCCCAATTTGAGGAGGCTAATGCTTGCCAGATATCTGTGAAGATACTTTGATCATCTGGTCCTCCTAATCTTTTTTTCTTCTCCAAGAGCTCTGAAGACAGTTGGATGCCCCTCTGTGTCCACCCTGTAGCTTCCAGCATCTCTGACCCTTTTCTTTATGGAACAGCACTGACATGGCTGTAATGGGTATTTTGGAGTGCTAGCACATGAGTCACTGAACCTTTTTCTCATCCCTTCCCCATTTCTGTCCAGGTGACAGGGCTATGGCCCACATTCTTGTCCCTGTGCATTCTCATGCAGAACATCAGGCTGCCTAAGGAGGCCTCACTCAGTGCCCTCTGTGTCTTGTACCTCTCTTTCCTCCCAGGCCAGGATGCTGCTTCTCCCTGCAGCCAGCGCTGAGTTCTGCATGTGGGTGTTTCCCCCTGCTGATGCAGGTCCCTTCTGTCCCCCCACCAGAGCCCTTTAAAGCTCATCCTGGGCAGCCTTGAGGGAGCCCTTTCAGGCAGTCTGGCAGGAGCCTCAGCAGGAGACTCTTCTGGGCACACATTTGCTCCTTCCAGCTGTCATTTCAAACTGTGGTGGTAGAGACAGGGAAGGATAAACTTGATGGGTGAACAGTCTCATTTTTCCTCTGGTGCACTTTGGAGGAAAGAGCCTGCTTTCAGTACCATAGCCTTATTTTCCCATCATAAGGGGGTATTACTGGAAACTTTTATTTGGTAGATTTTTCTCCTGAATAAGTATCTATAACAAGCAGAGTGTAAGGAATTGACTTTCTTCCCTAGCCATGTAGGACAGCATATTGCCTTTCTTCTGTCACTTAAGTTCAGTTGCTTCTCTGAATATATTGTACAAGGTCAAAAGGAACTCAGGAAGTATAAAGAATTTTATAACAAGAGTCTTTTCAGTCTCTTCTGCAACTTTTCTTCTTTGAAAGGTCATGTTCCTGTCAGACATTCAGCTATAGGCTTGTTGTGCTGGTGATGAGCTCAGATCTCAGCAAAGTCCAGATGTCTGGTTAGAAAAGAGTCTTGAAGAATATGGGAAACCACACTTCTCCAAGAAGACTAGGAGGGAAGTAGTTTCTTACTACTTAAGGGTTTTAGAGCTTTGACTCATGGTTGCCTGAGTCTTGTTAAGACTGTACTTCTGCAAGTAACATTGAAACGCTTGGAATTTCAGCCTTTTGTTTTCCTCATGTGAATATTTTTGAATTTTTATTTTTTTCTTAATCAGCTTCTCCTTGTAAATTTCTGGAGAAAACTTTATAATTGTGAAAGGAAATTAAAGGCTAAAAAAGCAATTTAAAGACTTTTAATAATTTTTTTTTTAACCCTTGTAGTTTGCAGTACAAATGTATTTGTATATGTATGATTAAATCAGCCTCATATTTCTGTTCTCATTCTATGTGAAAAGCTACTTCAAAACTACCAATCTTTGCTGTTGTTGCTGTGTGAAAGTATTAATCAATTTTTGGAACTGTCTATACCTAGCCTTTGTTGGGAGACTCCATACCTTTGATTTTGGTACAGTTCTGTATAAAGCCTCTTTTCTTGCTTACTCCGCCAAAGTCTGAAGCCTTAAATTTCGCTCGGCCTCCTTTGCCCCTTCTCATGCTCGTGCATTTTTCCATGCAGATTTCTGTTTCTGATGCTGCTTAACAAACTGCACCAGTAATTTCTCCCAAGTCATGTTTCCTGCTGGAGTTCTGAGTGAATTATTTGAGAATTAGTAAAGTAAGCCAGAAGACGTGATTGTAGCCCTTGCAGCAGTTAGGTGCTGTGCACATCATGGCTTTGCCCTGGGAGCTGCTGGGCAGGGATGGAGCCTTGGGCGTTGCCTTTGCCAGGGTCCCGCGCGCTGCTCCGGTCATTCGGCTGTGGGCACCCGAGCCTGATCGAGTTGGATAACTCTGCTGGTAGGAATACCAGGAAAGCAAATTTGTATGTTTGCACTTCTTTATAGTTAGCAAAGAGTGGAATTTGATGGAAAAGCGATCCATGCTATTTGAGGTGGTTGGAGAAACTGATTCTTTTGTACCCATATTTGAGCATTAGGGCATAAATAACAGACCAGTGAGGCTCAGGTCAACCATGATGTAACTGGTTAAGCACCTGGATTAATGCCATAAGGGCTGGGTTTTGTGCCATCAGTTCTCAGCTTTGTGCCATCTTTTCTTTAATGCTGATTTTGATGGAGTGGATCCACCAAAGGATGCCACCAACATCAAGTTTGCTTGCCTTTATTTTCTTGTTAAGAGAGATAGGTTTCAATAAAGATGGTTGCATACATGTTATTTTCAACTGGTGAAAAAAGTAAACTTTTATTTTCTTATTTGTATTTAATAGGTCTGTATATGATGACCAACCAAATGCACATCAGAAGTTTATGGAAAAGCTTGATGCCTGCATACGTAACCATGACAGAGAGATAGAAAAGATGTGCAATTTTCACCATCAGGGCTTTGTGGATGCTATTACAGAACTTCTTAAAGTTAGGGCTGATGCAGAAAAGCTAAAGGTAAGGAACAAGTTTTTCAGAGTTTCATATATCATTGTCTTTGACTCTAAAAGAAGGAACTGGACTCTTCTACTGAAGATTAATTTAGTGTTTATCACATGCACTCTGATGTTTGCAGCAAATTTTTACAAGTGAATTCATCAGCATTTGTGATTCGAGCTATATTGCCTGATACAGTAATTTATATTTACAAAGCTGAATATTTTATTAGATCTCATTTTGATTTTTTTAATGTATGTTTTCAAAAAATGCTACCAAATTATTTTGCCTTTTTATAAAGGCTTTCTCAGAAGGTGAAGGACAGGAAATGATAAACACAATATTTCTTAAAAAGGTCTTTTCTTAATCATGTTTTTATATGTCAGACCTTAGAAGAATCGAAAGTCCTTATTAGAAAACTAAAAATGCCACAATTATGCGTGGAAAAAACCCCTGTTCTTTACTTTATAATGAGCAGCAGAGTAGGTGATGTTAGTAGTTTTCATGAGATATGAGAACCAAGATTTCCTCACAGATCAGAACGCAGAATAGTGAATTATGAGATCCGTCCCTTTTAGCTCTCTTTACACTTTTGAGAGCAAAATATGCACACCAGACAGAATGAGCATAGTTCATCAGAGGTTATGATTAGAAGACCATTATATAAAGGATATTCAGATAACAAGAGACCAAATACAGCATCAATGAGGTCATTGAGCATCTTTGTTCAGAAATTAATGAGATTTTTAATAAACTAGAATGTGCTTCCTTATTATGATGACCTAATGAGTCACTTACTATGTGGGAAAATCTGAGGTTGAGCTTTGCCTGCACCTGCAGCATTAAAATGTTGCTGTGGTTTGGAGATTTCCACGTTTGATGTTAATCAACCACCCAGTGTTTGCATTCAGCAAAGTATGAATGTTTAATTACCATAAAATGCAATCACCATTTCTTACAGACAATGAATGGCCCATAGAGCTCATTGAGGTTATCAAAAAGGGACCAGTGGTCAATTGGGTCAATGATTTGAATTGTTTGACAGACCTACAGAAACAAGGAAAGTTCAAAAATCCCAAGTAAATTTGAGAAGTTTGCCACAGAATCTGTTAGAAAGAACTGTCATAAGTAATTGAATTTAACAAAAGCCCTTTGCGATCAAAAGTTCAAGTTCAAGCTGTAGAGTTAATTTGAATTTGCATTTCTTTGTTCTAAGTTTCTCAGGAAGCATGATCTGATTACAAGGGTGAGCAGTCACATCAGGGCAATATATGCATATTTGTCTAACAAAGGTGAAATTATTTTTAAGGTCCAAGTTACTGATACCAACCGAAGGCTTCAGGATGCTGGGAAAGAGGTGAGAAAATGATGCTTCCTATATGGACATTATGAATATTTGTAGCAAAATAAGTTTATTTGCATAATTTAAGTGTGATTTTTCTTTCCTTTTTTTAAATAAAAAACCTTTAAGGTGATAGCCCAAACAGAGGAAATCATCCGATGTAGGGTTCAACAGCGGAATATTACAACAGTTGTGGAAAAACTACAGTTGTGTCTTCCAGGTGAGTGACCTACAGTGAAATATGATGGCAAATTAAATAAAGTCTCAATAGACAAAAGGAAAAGTCTTCTATTTTTTCTAAGTTCTGGTCCTGTAACATCCATGTTAATGAAAAAATGAATAGGTTTTTTTAAAGATGTCAACATGAAGGTTCCATATCTTTTGCAATATTTGACACAGAGCAATTGCAACAATGTCATAAGCAGTGAGACATTTAAATGGTGCAAACCATGTAGCCACGTACAGCTTTGAATGAGCTAATATTTTTAATATGGTAAACAATTAAATTTTTGCTTGAGAGGGTGGGTTTTAGTGCTTGAAGAGTGGGGAAAATACTAATGATGTTCTTTCAACATTGTTCTTTTAGCTCTGTGTCACTACAGGTGTTTTGAAATAAGCAAAAAGGCTCTAAATGTTGTTTCAGGGAAGTAATATTGTAGGATTGCCCACAACTTCATGAGGGTTTTATCTTGTTTGTCATACTGGTGTAAAGTGCATTTGAAAATTTTTCTTTATAAAGTCTTGTTGACGTGTTCTGAGTACAGTAGGTGGTACTGTTGCCTTTTTATGGAGACAGGCCATGGACTGGTAATGCAGATCAGGTTGTGGCATGTAGTAAGTGAATGAATATGCTTGATATGTATAGTTTTGTCTGGTTTTGGTTAATCTTAATTCTTTTTAATTTAAAAGCTGTTAAGGGTTCAGTTATTGTTTTCATACTTTCAGCTGCATTCTAGAAAATTTTTTGCTAGGTTTATCACATTTATGCTACAGTAGGAATTAAATAAGGTAAATATAGCACATCCTTTTCTATTTCTAATTTTGCCCTTTACACTACATATTTTCCTCTTTTATTACCTAAAGCCACAGTATGACTCACAAGTTAATCTGCTTGCTTTTATGCAGTGCTGGAAATGTACAGCAAACTAAAAGAACAGATGGGTGTCAAAAGGTGAGTAAACTTATTTCTATGAGAAAAAAAGTAACATTTGTGTGTAAACTGACAGAATAGCAAACACTTATGTAGACAAGTAAGTGTTCGTAGTCTGTAGCTTGGTATATGTGTAGTCTTTGTTTCCTAACACTGATCTGTGTTTTAAGAACATTTGAAAATGTACTAAAGAACTTCTAGGACCTTACTGATTGCCATGAGAAATAGTGCTTACTTAAATGGGTATGACATGTAGTGAAATTATGATTATAAAATATGAAATTAAATTTACTGGTTTTTATTACTTAAAGCACTTCAAGAAGCAAGAAAAATAAGACCCTTAGAGACTGAAGGTCTTTTAGAGTACATTACTATCTGATTAATATATCGTGATATATTTAAATTAAATGCATAATACCAGAAGAATGGACATTTTACTCCTTATACTTTTCTTTAGATCTATCTGGTTTCTGTATGCTTTTTGTCTAAATGGGACTATGGGAATGAAGTGAAGATAATGTGTTGTTTGGGGGTTTTCCCTCTTTGACAAATTGACTTGTTAATAAGAATTAAAACTATAATTATAAATTAACTTCTAGGATAATAGTTTATAACTGGTGCATGACCAGCTGCTCCTTCCTATCGTGTCACCACTTTTCATTTGCTCAGGGAGCCACTCACTGCTGCTCTAGTCCCAGAGTCCCCAGTTCTCCCTCCCTCCATGGCAGCTTGGCTGCCCCTGCCCCCTGCTTTATCTGCATCCTGTCCCACTGGGGCTGCTGCCTGCACCTCACACTCCCCCCCAGCAATACCACTGCTGATGTTTTCTTCTTCATGATTTCCCCATCATCACTGCCACCGTGGTCCCTGCCTGCTTTTCACAGCGCCTCAGTCACACCAGTGCTCTGTGCCTTTCTGGGCTCCTGGTTGCTGGTGGTGCCTCTTTGTGCACTTGGCACCATTGCAGGGAGCTCCTGCTGACAAGTCTGTCTGGACAGGGCTGTTCCATTTGGAACTAGCTGTGCACAGTAGTTGGCTGCAGGGCTGCTGTGTAATACAGATTTACTTTTGGACTGTTTGTCTGGATTTCGGCTTCTGGGTAGCCAACACATCCTACCATACTGTTGGACATCTGAAAACCCTCAACAGCAGCCACTGTGTGAACAATCAGCTCTAAAGCCTGTGTGCAGACATGTCCAAAATGCTTCAGATTAACTGTACACATCAGATCTATGGACATTGCAGCAGGTCTGATGCATCTTTGACAGTGATATATGTGTTAAATGGTACCTATGCATGTTTGCTCTCCAGGAGGTCTCCTGCAGAAATACAAAAGCTTTAAGAATGACCTTACAGCTATGGCACTATGGTGTCTCTTATTAAAATTAAAACTTGCTATGTGTGAACCAGTGTGGTAGATCTCATCAGCTTGACTGCTATGCAGTGTTACCTCTGAACAGGACACTGCTCCAGCATGTGCTTGGAGTAGCTGGCACATAGCAGTAGTAGTAGCAGCATGTTGGTGCAGTGCTCCTGGAGCAGCTCTGCAGAGAGATGTTAACAGTCCCCTTGCTACTCCAGTCAGAGATCAGACTGAAGAGTGTGCTGTCTGAATCGCACCACTTCCCTCTGCAAGGTCTTCTGTGGACAATGCTACATTTAGTGTCCTGAAAATATTGAAAACACTGGGTTCAGTGCCTGCATTCTGCCTACCCTTGCTCTGTCAGGCAAGGCAAGCAGCATTCCTGGTTTTAGAGTTGCAAGGAAAGTTGTAATTCCTAATGTCATCATGTAAAGATCATTTAGGTGAGATAAAATTGCTGATGGTTTTTAGCATTTTGACTCTGTATTTGCTAGTGCTTTTGTAGAGTCCATTGATAATTGATGTGCTTTCTGAGAAACCATCAGTACTCTTCAAATCTTAAAGACTTCTATCTGACAATTTTCCCTTGAAAGTTGTTGCCAGACAGGAAGTCTTAAAAGTCAAAGGACTCCTGAATTGAGGGGTTTGGACATGTTATTGTCATACCATAAAGAGATCTAAAGGAGAGGGGAGATGCCATAGCTTTGATGTACCATGCCTTGAAATCACATGGAGTGAAGAAGGCTTAGACTTTGCTGCAGGCTCCTGCTGCAGCTCAGATAACTCTTTCATTAGCTATGCTACAGTTATTATTTTGCCTGTGACTTTCCAATTCCCTATAATACAGCCTACAGGTTGCTATTCCATGGAACTTGCAGGTAATTCAACTGGTAATTTCCTTGTGGCTCAGCAGAGTGCGTGTATTCTGGCTTTTATCACTACTAAAAGATTGAGCAACTGCAAGAACATCATAGTGTCAGTGCAAAGACCTGATGGCTGATGTGTGCACATAAAAGGGAATTCAAAATTGATCTTCCTAAGTTTTGCTGTGAAGCTTTTTCATGGAAGAGTCGGAGTAGCAGTCACAACCCAAGACATAACAAGGCAATAAGGACTGTTTATTTTAGGCAAGGATAATTTATCATAAATCTTCATTGAGATTTGTTAATGCAGCAAAGTTTTCACTGCTCTTTTTTATAAAAAGACATCTTGACTTTCTCTGCTTGTGGCCTTTTAGAACATATTTTTATTATTCCATTGTCTTACAGTCTTGCACCATGAATAAAACTCTCAATTCTAATGTTTAAAGGAAGGGAAAACAAAAGTGTGGGTATTATATATGCTTGTGGGATAGTTGTTACAGAAAAAAGATTGGAATTTCATTTCCTTTTTCCATGGCAGACCTCCTTTAAGATAATGCAGGATTTTGGATCTGGAATACATGCTGGTTTTTGCAGGTGAAATAGAGGTTTACAGAGAGGTCCAAAAAACCATCTACTGATAGCAACTTTTGGTCCTTTACTAACATGGGTAACGTTTGAACTGATGACCTAGAGGTGAAAGGCTCTGTATCCTATTTATCTGTGTCCTGAGCCATGGATAACACAAGCTGACAAGAACTGTAGTAGTGAGAGGAAGTAACTGCAGAATCTGCTCTAAACAGACACAGTTGGCTGGAAAGAGCTGCAGAGGGTTTAAAGTCTTAGCTGAGGAAGCACAAAGGAGAAGAGTGGCTTCTTTGCTGCTCTCCCAACAGCCTAGTGGGGGCTATGCACTTATGCAATTCCAGCTTGAATTTTCAGCAGCAGTATTGAAAAATCCCAAGGAACTCCCTTAAATGTGTTTGGTAGCAAAGTTTTAGGTATTTACTCAGTAGAAATGTAGTAAGCAGGACTATTCAGTGTTTCCTCTAAGGGAAGTCCTAAAATTGGAGAATGCTACTATTTTTTCTTTGTAAACTAGGTTTGTTTCCTTAATTAAAATAAAATGAGGGCTTTATCTCTTGTGGTTTTTCAGCAGGAAATTTTGAGATATAACTACATGTTTTTTTACTTAATAAGCTTGTGTGCAAATAAAGTACACTGAGTAAAATTCAGTCTTTGAGTTCATCTTGCTCCTGATTTGTGTAATTTCTTTACTGCTGTAGTTTAACTTGATGGGGCTTTTTTAGTAAGTTATGGTACTTCTGTTTACTCCCTTCAAACAACACTCTGGTGATAAAAATCTTAAAAGTTCTCTTTATAATTTAGAGCATAAAGAAATACTTAATATATACTAAGATAATGGTAATTTTCTTTTAATTTTGGGATTGTTGTGTGTTGATATTTTATATTCTATACAGACCTGACTCTTTTGTGCCTGGGGCATTTTGCAAAGAATAAGATGATGCAAAACACTCATATTAATTTTTGGGGGGTTGAGAGGTGGTGGTTGTTTCTTTGTTGTGAGGTTTTTTAAAATTTACTTTTGTGTTGTGAGTTGGTTTTTTCTTTCCTGATTCTTGCTGGTATTAAAGGTTCCATTTTTATAGTTTTAGTAAGATACATTGTACAATTTTCTTGTTCTGATGTTGAAATGGATCAGTTCTGCACAGTCTTATCATATGACCCATATTGGTGTTTCAAACTTGTGTCTTCAGTTTGAAAAAAATTACAAATTTTGCATTGAGGAGCATATTGTCCCAAGATCAGCTCAGGAGAGTAGATAGAAGAATGCTGTATTTATATGAAAAAAAAACTTTGAAGATACTTCTTTAATTAATTTGCAGTCAAATGGGCAATCTTCACCTTATGTGATTGATAATACATGATGGGAACTAATAATATTGTCAAAACCTTCATTATTGAGTTAAATCTATGGAAAGTTTTAAAATCTAAATATGTAAATATATCACTCTGTGAAATGATATCCAAAACTTTTTGGTTTAAATCCTGACCTGCAGATGACCTTCAAATTAATAAGACTTCAGTGCTTTATCAGAGCAGATGTTAAAAGGGCAAGGTCCTGAGCTCCATATATATGTAATTAGTAAGGGACTCTAGAATGGATTTAGAATGGATTATGTTAATTCTGATCTTAGAGCCAGCAGTCAAAAACCCTTCCAGATGAACTAACAGTGTTCTGATAAGCTGATCTGTATAATTTAAATAAAAAGCTTTTATAAGATTTTGACGGTATTATGGTTTTATTCCCCAGAAGTCTCACCATGTGGCACTCGTGGCCATTTTCTATTTAGGAAAACAAAACCCGCACACATAAACCCCCCAGACCTTTTCTTATGTGCAACATTCCCGTCACCTTATGTATATTTTATATAAACCAAGCATATAACAAACAAAAGCTCCTAATTTACACTTGAAACCTCTTTATTTGCAGTCTTCTGAAAGCAGCTCTGTTCTGGAATAAAAGAGAGGATTTTTCCCATCCTCCAGCTATGCTGAGTTGTTAACTTAGAAACGTCTTGATTAAGAAGGTTCAAAACACTGTCTTAATTTCAGAATTGAACAAGAAATCATGGTTCTAGTGTTAGTCATTTGTTATTGCTTGTCTACTGAAGGAAACCAGAAGCTTGAATTACATTTTTTGAAAGTGTTTACTTAGTATATTTAAAAAGTAATATCTAGAAACTAAAGAACCATAAAGGACATGTCTAGGTTTTCTAATTTGAAGGGATTTTCCTCTTATTTAGCTTTTTCCCTCAAAATAACTTGGTAATTTTTAAAAACAGATAATGTTGGACTTTAAGGAAGGAAAAGGAATTAAAATTATGGAATAAAAGCTGAAAATGGGTGAAGGATATTACTCCATATTTCTGAAAAGAAAGGGTTGGAACTAGCAGCAAGTTAACTCCATCTGATCTGAGTGTTTCTGCTTTTCCCATTTAAGACCAAGGTAGAAGACATTGGTTTTCCTTATTCTGTTCTAATTGGACAAACTAAATTCATTTTCCCAACTCCCTCCAGGGCTGAGTAGCTGGTAAGAATACTACATAAAGGGAAATTATTGTCACATCTGCAATTGGCTGCTGTCCTACTCATGTTTAGCCTGGTTCCTGTGCCTCTCTAAACTATGGTTGAGATCACAGATTTGTTTATAATGGTACATTGTTGATTCAATGTAGTTGTTTTCTGGATGGGATAGACTGTGTTTTGTCAGAAGAGCTAATAGGTTTGTGGTTTACAGCAAAATATGATACACTGCTGGAAAAAAACATTGGTCAGGATAGATTTATACATGTATTTTCTGACTAAGGATGGTGGAAAGAGGGTGGGTGTAGATGTGTGCCTGTGTTCACATATGCCTGAAGACAGGCATGCTTTTTCAAGATTTTTTTCATTGTTTGGTGCAGTGTTGGGTGATTGGCAGTTTGTGTTTCAGAAAAAACTCCAAATCATAAAAAACCCCTAATCAGTTCGTTATAGATGGGCAGGTAATGTTTATGGCTTCAGTGTCTCCATTCTGCAGGATGCAGACTGGTAGTCCAGCATAGTTGGACTATTGATCAAAACTGTTAATACTGTAGGAGTCTACTTAAAGTTTGACTTGGCTGAGTCACTCTCCACTGGGTTTTTTTCCAAACAAAAGCATTATATGGATGACCTTTTGATTGTTAATTTTTCTGAGAATAGAGTAAATTAATTAGATTTATTTATTAGAATACAGTAAATTAATATTGATTCCATGTGTGATATTGATATATATATATTTGAAAATTTATTTTACCAACTTTTTATAAGAAGCTACATAATTTTATTTTAATCTCTTTATAGATACTATTCTGCTTTGAAAACAATGGAGCAGCTAGAAAATCTGTATCTTCCTAGAGTTAGCCAATACCGCTTTTGCCAGATAATGATGGAAAATCTTCCAAAACTGCGTGAAGAAATAAAAGAAATATCCATGTCAGATCTCAAGGATTTCTTAGAGAGTATTCGAAAGCATTCTGACAGAATTGGGGAAACTGCCATGAAACAGGTAAGCCAGTCAAACAGAATGACTTCAGTCCTGTTGTTTACTGAACATTTCAGTTTCATTAGTCTGAAATTACCCCTCAGAGATTACAGTCATCCCACAGACCTCTGAGTAAAGGTGGAGAGCTGTGAAATACAAACATGTTGTGTAGTTTCTATCAGTGCCCTAGACAAGAAGTAGTTTCCTCCCTGAGAAACGAAGGAGTGATGCTGTATATCTCAGGCTTCAAGAAATTATGAAGTACTTTGAGTAGTCAACTCCTGGACAGTCTGTATCTCAGCAGTACTGCACCAAAACAAAGAGCAGCCTATCTGGCCAGCTGGCCTGGATGAATTCGACAAAAGAAGTGTTGAGATAACAGCCTAGTTCTCTCTAAAGTGCTACTCATACAGAAGACTGAGGTAAGAGCCAGAAGGAGACTGAGACAGCTGGAGGCCTTGCTCCATCACAAAATAGTCTGCACTTGAGAGCACTACTACTAGGCAAGCTTTAAAGCAGTTAATGCTTTTAAAATTTGTTCAGAGAGCAAATAAGGTTTTAATTTGACTTCTTGTTGACAGAATTCAGGTTGGGTTGCCATTTTGTCATCTAAGGTTCTTGTAAAATGCAGCATTGATTATTATAAATAAGATTCAATTGCAAGGTTATGCTGTCCTGCCTTCAATAGTAAGGGCAATATGGTGCCTTTGATTTCTATAGCTGACTGCTCACTTAGGCTTAACTGAAAACAGCAAAAAAAGTATCTGGGAACTCAGATACCTGTTTTTCATTTAAATATTGATTCTCTGCAGTTTATGATCAGATAAATTGCAGATTGATTTTAAATTTTTTTTCTGCCATTAAAATGTCATTCTGAGGGTTAGGGAAAAGTTATGCAGGATTCACTTTTGAATTCATTTATCATCCCAAACTGATTAAGGCAAAATCACTGGGTGTAGGCTGAGGGTGTGCTTGCACCTTTTAGTTGTACTGACGTGTATTCAATTGCAACCCCTCTTTTTCATGTCCTAGCATATTGAAATTTGATTTGCATGCCTCTTACTTGATTCTACTCTTAAAACAGGCACAGCAGCAGAAAACCTTTAGTACTGCTCTTCAGAAGCAGAATAACGTAAACTATGGTCGGAATATGCATTTAGGTAGAAACAGGATTTTGGAATCCAAGAATGAAATCACATTGAAGCGAACATTTGAAGATGAGGATGAGCATGATGAGGAGGTAATTTTGTACTAAATCAGTTCATCTTATTCAAAGTGAACAAAATTCATTGTCTTAACACTTTGTTTAGATGGTTAGTTAGAAAAATACACAGAAGACCTTCAAGGTGTACCAGTTCATATCAGCAGTTGAGGGTGAAAAATTACTGCTAAAATATTATTTGTATTAATGCTAGCTTTAGCATTGTGTTTGAGGGCATTCAGTTACACAGGACTTCCAGTTATTCTGGAATTCAGTTGCAACTTACATTGTGTATTGCCTGCCCACTGTTAGTGTTATGTGGTCCACTGGAATATTCTGGTGGTGCTAAATCCTGCATTTTGGTGTTGATGACCTCAGCTTAGCTAAGTACTCTTTCATCTGTCAAGTACTTAATATTCCTAAATTGAATAAAACAGTGAGTATTTAGACCTTTAAAGCTCTGGAAACACAGAGAAAGGAGTGTGGTATTATAACACAAGTTAAGTTATGACTGTAATGCAAAAGGAAGAGAGATTGGAGCGATTGTTTTATTGTTTTCCAATAGAAGCCAGCCATTTTTGAGTCCTTATTATGTAGACAAGTTCTGTTGGTAATATATCCCATTTTGCAGATTGTATGCATATATGTTTTATATACTCTTGTTTTTCCTTTCCTTCTTCAGGTTTTAACTGCCCAAGATCTTGTGGACTTTTCTCCAGTCTATAGGTGTTTGCACATCTACTCTGTTCTGGTATGTGTTAAAGTGACCTTAAAAGGAGAAATAAATTTTTGAAGTTACATATTCATTTTCACATTCTTCATACTCTTAATAGTTCCCAAACAGGCAAATGTATTGCTTCTAGTGTTAGTAGTGCTGGCTGAACCAGCTGAGATGGGTGTGGGTACTCAGGACATGAGTTCATGTGTTCTTTTGTGTGCATAATAAAGGACACTCCAGAACTCATTTATTACCCAAGTGGTTTTAAGTATATTTGTAAAATATGCAAAGTATATATGCAAAATATGCATGTTTGCCTTAATACTGGTATCTACACTTTCACAGTTCCCACAAGTGTTCCATGAGGAACACTTGTTCGCCAAATACTTGGATGAATGTTACAAAACACAGGAATATTCAGTCTGAATCTTGTGGAAATTAGAGTAGTAGCAAAAATAAGAAGCAAAATATGGAGATTCTGACAGGGTGTGCCCAGGCAGATTAGATTGGATTCAATGGCAGAGACACAATTGCCTATTTTAGCTTCTGTTGAAGAGATTCAGTGCACAAGCTTAAAAGGAAGAAAACGGTTTTTGGAAACATGGTACTGAATTATTTGTTGTTTTTTATCTTTCCTGTGTCTCATTTACTTTTGAAGTCAGATTACTTATAGAATTCAAGTACCAGTGACACACAGGTGATGTACTTGTAAATATTGCTAATCTACAGTCTCAGCTGCACCTGCCTTCAAGCATTCAGGCTGGGTTGTCTTCTTTTTATGGAATACTTGCAGCTGTGGTACATGAAAGCTTGCATATTGAAATACTGTTTAAAATGTAATTTCACTGGAACTTTTTTTATTATTATTAAGAAAAAAATGCAAACAAAACCATCATTAATTGTTCATCTCACTGAAAAGTTGGGAGGAACAGAAAGACAGGCTACCAGAACTATTGAAAGAGTGAACTGTTTATTTTAACAGAGAGCAGTGTGAAATAACACATTAAAAAGAATGTGTAAAACTAAGCATACCAGTTGACAACAGCTGCTACTTCTTCCTTTAGTATAATAAAGGAACAGGAAGTAAAATTGACAGATGACATTTAAAAGTAATACATAATTATATTTTTCACTTTGATAAGGATCCTGAAGTTCCAATCACCCTTGATCCAAAGATATGCTTTTTGGGTTTACACTGAAAGTTTTCCAGATTCAAATTTACTGGAGACAGAAAACAACTTGGAGTGATCCCTGATATCAAAAAGGGTTGTTGATGTAGATTCCTGTATTTCCTGCCAGCATAATTTCCTTAATCAGCCGTGATAGCATTATCTATAGTTGTGCATTAGCAACTTTTGGGAGTCCTTCTCATTTACCTTGTGTTGAGTTTAGAGAACTTGATGATGGCGAAGAAGGGGAGTTGATACCAGATGGCTTTTCATTTCTATAATTAGAATCCTGCAGCAAGTGTTGTGTTCTTAATGAATTCTGTCTCTGCTACAAAATTGTGGAAAATATTCTAATTTCACACAGTACAGAAATTTTCTACTCTGCTGCTTCATGTTGAAACAGAAAGCATAGTTTTTATATACCTCAGAATATTACACAGCTTGTGATTCCAACCTAGTGATAGCAAGATACATACATACCAAACACAGGCACATACATACCAAACCCATGTATTATGTGAGATGCTGTATATATAAATTCTGGTGAAGATACCCCTCCCCCTTTTGCTTGTACTGTTACCTTTTCATAAAACACTGTATCAATGTAAAACTAGTGGTGTGAAATTGGATATTTTAGCAATATTCCTAAAATTTATAACAAAACATGAACTGATTTATTGTTTCTGTTGATGGAAACTGTAATCAGTAATTAATGTAAAGATGTAACTTTGGAAGCTGGGCAAAACAATTGCATTGCTTTTTTACATTTTATCTTGCTGAGGCTTTGCTGATTCAGTGAGTGAACCATCAGGGTTGTTGGTGTATTCTGGTGATTGCTTCAGCACATGTGGTTCAAACTGAATTGTTAATTGTGCCTGCATAGTATAGTGTGGTCTATAAATAATCATGAGATATTTTACATCTCCACTTGTGGTGTGGATTTGAGAAGAACAGCTAGTCCTTTTCACTCAAGAAGCTTTTGTCAGGACTGGCTGGAGATTTGATGCTGGAGGTAGAAACAATCTGAAAACTGCAGTGAATGTTTGGGCTGGAAGTGAATGGTTGTATCTGTGATCTTTATGTTTGTATGAATTGGAGCATACTGTGTAAAGTTCTGCTGCAGTAGACAGTGCTAGTAAATTTGCATCTTGGTTTTGAGTGGATTTTTTTGTTTTTAAGCAAAGTCTCTCTTTTAGGCTTTCTTAGGTTAGCAGTATTTCTAAATATACCTAAATATTCGTTGTTAACGAAATATTCATTATTAACTAAATTTATATCTCGTAAAGCTTAGGTAGGTAATGCTGGATCAGTAGGATAAAATATCTGTAATAATTTGGAGACTCTTTGGAAGACCAAGTAATGGAATTCTAAATAGCAGTGGCCTAATAATAGGCTCATAAAGCCAAAACAAACCTTAAAAATGCTAAGCTGCTTTATTTTGCTTGCATACAAATTGCATGTGGTTTGGTCGATAGATGAGTCAATGTAGCACTGATTTCAAATGGACAGATGGTTTCTACAGAATGGTCATCTTAATGAGATGAATAGGATGTCACTTGAATTCCTCATAATCATTAGGCACAGAAGGTATTGTAGTTTTGAGGATCGTGATAGGAAAAAAATCTAATTCCACACTCTTTATAAATCCAAAAAGAATAAACAAATATTCAGTAAGTCTCATATGTGTCCTTCTTCAGGCAAAGCTGATGCAGCTGAGTATTCAGATGTGTCATACATTCAGAGAAGCATTTTTGTAACAACTTTATAATGCAGTTACTTTCTTGAATAACCTAGAGAAATGTTTTGGGAGACAATGAGTTTCAGTTATTACAGTAATAGGCAATATGCCATATCTATGAGTATTAATATACTCTGAAAGTTGTAGTTTAAAAATGGACATACTGTTTAAAATGCATGGTGTTGCTTGGCAAAATGTAGGCATGTGAGCAAAACTTCTATTTACAGTACAGCCTGTAGGCTTCTCTACAGAAAAAGGTAATTTCTGAGTATTTCATGCTTGCGAAACTTTGCTGGTGTCAGCTGGAGGCTTACATGTGGAATAAATGCAAAATATGTGCTTAGTTTAAGAGAATTCTACCTTTAAATTAAGAAGGGCCTTTTTCACACTGAGTCAATATTCTTTTTTTGAGCTACTTATGTCTTTTTTTAGGGTGATGGAGAAATATTTGAAAATTACTACAGAAAACAAAGGAGGAAACAAGCAAGATTAGTTCTGCAACCACAGTCAAGCATGGTAATCAATACTTTCAGTTTTGCATTGATTTGAGTTGAAGCTAATGCCTAGTGGTATTTTTGTTCCTGAACTTGTTTTCTTTTTCATTGAAAGCATGAAACAGTAGAAGGCTATAGAAGATACTTCAGTCAAATTGTAGGGTAAGTTTTCTAAATGAAAATTTTTTTCACTTTTACTGTGTTTCTTAATTCAACCTGTGTTCTCCTGTTGTCCAAGAACTTTCTTTTGCAGCAGGATTCAGTTTCTGCACAAATCATGTGTGGGTGGTTATTTCAGGATCTGAGCAGGAAAGAGCATCCAGATCCTGCCAGCAGGAGGCCCTACAAGGGCCCTCCAGCAGCCTGGGCTCCAGATGGCATGAAACAAACTTTTCACATTTTTCCTTCATTCTGGATGAAGCACAACACCAAACCTACCAAAGTGTGGCTGCTCCAGTGGGGAGGGTTTTGGCTATGCTTGGGTGTGGAAGGTAGTATTTGTTCTAATGTTAGAAACAGCTTAATAATTTCAGTATTATTTTGTTCTAGTTTCTTTGTAGTAGAAGACCACATTTTACATGTAACCCAAGGATTGGTAACCAGGACATACACTGATGAACTCTGGAACATGGCACTTTCCAAGATCATTGCTGTTCTTAGAACACATTCAGTAAGTGAGAAGCCTTATCAGTATTGCAGTTTAAATCCTCTTACTTCAGAGCTCTGTGTATTTAAAGCTGGGATAGCAACAGAGTGAAAAATTACACCTCATGTTTTCTTTTTCTTGTGATTAAAAATTGCTCAGATTTGGGAGGGAGCCTGCCAAGCTTTTGTTTTTCCCAACAGTATCAGGCTGTGATCCACAGCCATGGGCTATTTGCATAATCCTCCACTGATTTACAACTCACTGGGTCTTCCAAACCTTCTCTTAGTCCAGCAGTTTAGAATATGCAGAGTTAATCTGCTGTTATTATTGCAATCCTTCCTCATTAGTCTCAACTGACCTCTTCATTAGATCAGATTGAATAGTTCAGCACTGAAAGCACCACCAGGAAATAGTTCCTAATTATCATTCCAAATGCTGTGTTTCCAAAATAAACTCCAGCAGCAAAACCCTTGCAGCTCTCTCTTCAATGCTCTAGTCGTGTTATGTTTGTGTTGAAGTAAAGGTATTAGAGAAATTCTGTATCACTTGGGTATTTCAGTGCATTCAAGTGTGTCTCCTAAAGTTATACTCCTACCTTAGCTGCAGTGATGCTGGATGCTCTTTCTTATTCCTCTGTGAAAAACCACTGGAATACACAGTTCACTCAGACTGGCTGATAATAAATTGCTTCCTTGTTTACTATTGGTGTAACTTTTACTGTCAGAAAAAATACAAGAACTTTATCTTTCTCCTTTGAAGGTTTGCTAGCAGCATTTTCTTTATGCAGTGTTGTTTTTTATTTTTATTAAAATTGATTTTTAATTCCAGAAGCATTTTATATTTCATATATCCTGGGGAAAAAGTTGAGATTGCAACCATAGTTATCATTTATTAGCATTAGTGGTATGTGAGATGTTCTCATAGTTTTTTACTTCTTTTGAGAGGATTATTGAGATATATTCATCCAGCATTTTTTAAAGCTAAAAAATATTTTGCTAGTTAATTATCTCCATGTGGATTTATACAACTATATAAGAATATGATAATTTAAAGGTTGAAAATAATGTAGACTCTAAAGAACTCTTCAAAGTCTTGTCATGTTCTTGGTCACTATTTCTTCTCTATATACATAACTCCCATCAAACCCATTTCAATGGGAATCTCTCTAACATCATCCTGCTGAAGACTAATGTTTAGATAAATAAACCATACTCTTCCTTTTAATAAAGTATGCCAAGGGCAAAACTTCAAGAAAGGTGAAACAGGTGTATATTGTCTTCAACCAATACTGTATTCTCATGCAGCTTTAAATTATTTTAATAGAGTTTTTTTTACTTTATCCAGTATTTCAAATAGTGAAGCTGAGGTGAAAACCTTAGTTTTATGACTCTACTGCTCTGATAATCAAATTTCAGTTTCAGTCATCAAGTAAGTGACTTAATGTCCTGACCTTTTATCATCCAATTCACCCAATTTAAATTTGAAATTATTTAGAAAATATTGTATTAAGTTTTACCCATACAGCTGGAGAAAACTGTCTGAAGTGGTGCAGCATTAGTTAGACCTAAGCTTGGTGGTCAAAAGGATGTCCTGTGGAACCTCTTTTACAGTGATTCCACCAAATGTGCTTATGTTCCACTAAAATAAATGTAATTTATTGATTTTCAGTCTCAGTACACCATACTGGTACTTACTGAATCACATATTTTAGTTGACTTTTTCTGAACTTTTATACCTTTGATAGTTATATAAAAATTTAACAAATACTTTTATGTAGCTGGACTAAGTAAAGACAGGTCTAAACTGTTTTTCACTAAGGCTGGAGAGTTTAACCTGTGATACTATTCTTTGAAAATGTATGTCCCATATTTTAAATTCTTTTAATAAAATCAGAATTTCTCACTTTCAGTCATATTGCAGTGATCCTGACCTTGTTCTGGAACTGAAGAATCTCATTGTAGTATTTGCTGATACTTTGCAGGTACACACTGTATTACTAATTCACCTGAAATTCTTGTAGACAGATTTTAACTTTAGCTGACTGCAATGTTTGTGTTTTCATAAATCATATATACAAACCAAACCCAAAATTGCACAGTAATATAAAAAAAATAATAAAAAATTTATTTCTTGCCTTAGGTCTTCGTTTTCATTATTATGAACTGAACATATGTGTTCTGGGCTATGCAGCAAGCATCAGTTATTCATCTCTGTGCAAAATTAGTGTTAGTTTTGTAATTTATGTACGCTCTTGACTTTTAAAAAAGCTTTACTTCTTATCATAAAAAATAACAGCATTCCAGTAGTCATTAACTCTTTAGCTGAAAGACTAAGTGAGCATCATTAGAAAGTATTCTTGCAGTTTTTAACAAACAAGGAGAAATGGGGCAAATTTTCCAATGCATAGGATAAATACTTTGGTAAAATTTTAATAAATCAACATGTAGTAGTGTGCTACAAGTACTGTAATTTGTGTTATAGAGATGATAAGATTGAATATAAGTCTTACCTCAGACTTGTGAAGTGTTGTGAGAGGAATTGAGTGTATTGGTTCTTGAACTATCTCCTCTTCATTTTCATCCTTTAGGGCTATGGTTTTCCTGTGAACCGACTATTTGATCTTTTATTTGAAATAAGAGACCAATACAATGAAACACTTCTTAAAAAGTGGTCTGGATTGTTCAGGTTAGTATATCAAAATAGTTGTGCCTTTTGTATTGCATTTATTGTTTTTGTCAGAGCTCAAGTTTTTATGATGTAATTCAGAAAGAATTTGTGAACTCAAGTGTTGTGTATGAATCTCAGGTTGGTTAGGACTAAGATACCCATCACATGTGACTACTAATTAAAAGGAGAGACATCAAGTACTGCTTCTCTAGTTAATGGAAGGAGGGAATGTCCAAAGGGACATTATCAGAGAGACAAGCAGGAGAGAGACATCTGTTTCTCTTCTTTAGGAATCTGATAATTCCAGGTTATTGCAGTAGGGCTTTAGTTTCCTGATTTAGGTTGTCTCAATATCTGCTGTTGGCTGAGATGCACATCTGCCTGACAAACTACTGACATTGCCACTATGTGTTCATGTTTTTTAAATGAAGGATGTTTTCCACCACTTCCTTGGGATCATTTGATTGAAAAAAACCTAAACCCAGGAATAGATCAGCCTGAGACTGGCCTCCAACGCCTCCTTGCAGACAGGGTGTGATGTCTCAATGTGCAGAAATTGTTTGCTATAAAATGCTTTATTGCACAAAACCTTACTATTAAATTGACCACTTAATGTTCTCCAGTTGTCTGTGCTTCTGTTACAGACACTTGACTAGTACAGAAGTGCAGAGGGTGCCCAAACAAGGTGGCCAGATCCTGTTTGAAGTTGTTTCAGTCATCTCCATTGACCACATGTAGCTCTGGTGCCAGAGTAAGACACTCTGAATATCAGCTTCAGTGTAGGAAAAGTGCAGGTTTCCTTAATCAGTAGGTATATTATGGTTTATTCTGGAGTGGATTAGTTGCTGTAAGGTTCCTTTGCTTTATGAAGCACATGTGAAAACACTTCTGGGTATTTTTTTCCTCTATGATTAGACATGCTGTAAAGAGTTAAGATATATGATGTATTTCCAAAGTAATCAAAAATACTTGGGATGTGTAAAGTTCTTAAAAATTTTTGAAGTTCCAGACCTAAGTGTGGTGAGAAAATTTATATTTATTTACACATTTTAGCACCAGAAAATACTATAAGTTACATGTCCAAATTTTTTTCATTTCACTTACTCACCAGGGATATTTTTGAAGCAGACAACTACAGCCCTATCCCTGTAGCAAATGAAGAGGAATACAGAATTGTTATTAGCAAATTTCCTTTTCAAGATCCAGAACTTGATAAGGTAAGAGAAACTTTTATGTTGTTAAAGTTTGTGGAAATCCAGTTGAAGACACTAGGGACAGTAATGATTTGTATAATTAAAAAACAATTAAAATTTGAAAAGCTAGTCTATTAAGAGGCTTAATCACCTTCTCTGTGTGTAATTATCTTGTCATAAGTAAGTATAAAAATGAAAGGTTGAGTTCATTTGCTCAGATGTTTGAGTGAATTATGAAACCCATTGTTTTGTAAACAAATTAATAATAGAGTTTAATTGATAAAGTCCTTATGTAATTATACTGCAATCTGTCTGTAGCTAAATTTTGTTGCAACTCATGTTTAATTACTCAGTATAACTGTTGTATTGCAAAAATACATGTAAAATAGAGATTGGTTAGAGACAATGATTTCTGTATTTCACTTTTAATTTAAATATTTGTGTTTGAGCATGTGGGGCAAAATAAACATGAAGGGACTGTGAATAATTCTGCTGTAATAGCATTGCAGTAGGATGTCCGTTTGTAGCCTCAGCCATTCTTTCACTACAGATTGTGTTCACAGAAGGATGATTAACCTGTTCTGCTATTCAAGTATGATTTTAGAAATACCAGTGAAGAAATAAGAGGCTCATGATGGAATCTATAGAGGAGCACTAAGTCTAAGAACCACATGACAGTGGGAGTAGCTGCTGTAGGGGGAAGCTGTTTTATACAAGATCCATTGCTACAGATACCTGTAAAAGTGAAAAGCTATTTTAATTCTGTGGTTCAGCAGGGATTTGCCAGCAATTGTAACAGCTGCATGTCGTTAATACAGTGCTGCAATGAAAATGAAAAATTTAAGGAGGTTTTTATGCTGATTTTTGAATGAGATTCCAGAGTGCTTTCTGGGTGCATTCCTCTATCAAATTAAATTACTTAGCCATTATAGTACTAAAATAAGTAAAATAGAATGGAAATCCCTTACAGTATTGGAAATATACTATACCCTGGATACTATTTAGCATGGCATATTTTGCCAATAAACTGCAGAAATTTTTATATTCTACTAGATAGTTTGATCTGCTATGTATGTATGATTATGTATGATTACTACAAAGCTTTGGCTGTTGTTGATGGATGCTTTTTTCCTAAAGATAAATTGAATTATTCATGGGTGATACCAGGTGTTAATTATTTTTCTCATGCATTAGTCATAAACAGGAAAATAATTTTTTTGCAAATGGCAAAAATTATGTGTTCAATGCAGAAATATCTATTTAGTCTGTGTAGATTTAAGTGAATTTATTCATTTTTGTTCTCCCAAATACAGTATCAGCTTTAAAATTCAAGTAAGAAGCATGATTTTATTATTATAAGCATATTACTATTTCCCACATGTTAATCCAAATTCCTGAAAATAATTCAGACTGCCTTGGTTTTGTGAACTTTAAAAAATAGTCTAAGCATTCTCAAGCTACTTTGAGAATCCCAGAAGTGTTGAACTTCTTAAACTTTTTTTTTTGCACTGTTTTGTTTGTGAAAGAAAAGTTTATGGTTTTGAACCTCTTATCCTGTTTACATCTATTATTCTTTCAGATTAAAAGCAGTTTGAGATCTGCTTTTTAATGTGTATTTGTAAATTGCTTTCTGCAGGGGCATCTTGAACTACATAAAATCTCCAAACTTTGTTGTAATTTAAAGTGATAAAATTCTCTTGTGCTTATAAGCTATTTAAACAGATATAGAAGTCAGCTCAACACGTGCAGCTTTGTATTTGATGGAGATCAGAAAAGGTTTAGTTAGATTAAAATGTTGATAATGTTAAATGGCTTTCTAGTTGTTGGGTTTAGTACCAAGTTCTTGTTGGAATCAGTATGATCTCTTATTTCCTCAGCAATCCTTTCCAAAGAAGCTTCCAATGTCTCAGTCAGTGCCTCAGATTTATATGCAGGTGAAGGAATTTATTTATGCAAGCCTTAAGTTTTCAGAGTCACTTCACCGCAGGTAAGCTTGAACTGTCAGGAGTGTGGCTGCAAAGTACCTTGTAATTTTCAGGTGACCTAAAAATACATATACTAAAATGAAATTTTTTTTCATTTTGTTGTGTACTGCTTGCTGTGCTTGTTTCATAATTTACATATATAATTCTTCATATATATTTAGTCTATGATTCCCAATGCTGTAGCATGTATTTATCCATATGTGGATATGTAGATACTATACAACATGTGCATTGGTGAGTGTAGCTTGATGGGGTAAACAGTTTAAAACACTGCTGAGGTTCCTTAAGCAGAATTGACCAGTTTGAATAATCTAGAGAATTTATTTATTTAACAAAACATGTAAAGATTGAAAAGAATACTTTGATACTGACCATTTCAGAAGTAATTGTTTAGCATTCCTGACTACTTCCTAGTGTTTCATTACTCAATCCTTTGAGTTTCCTTAGCAATGATTTCTCCTGCCAAAAAATGTGCTGTCTCCATGTTCATTCCCTTTCCTATCCCCCCTTCTTCTGAGGGAAAACACAATTCACAATTCACCCATTTCCTTTCCTCTTCTGGCCTTCAAAAGCTTAGTTTTAATTGGATAAAATAGAATTCAGAGATCTGAAATCTGGAAGGGATTTGTGGCCTTGTCACCCATTTCTGCACTGTTAAAGATGTAAATTACTGTCTTTCACACATTCTTAATTGATACTGTTTATAATTTACACGTACTAATGAGCACATGTTGACCTCCTTAGTAACTCATTAAAACCCACAAATTACTCTTTACTAACATCTGTGTCAATAAACATGTCCAAAATCTAAAAATAACAGATTTTGCTTCAGTGTTGAATTGCAGTTAATGGATAATTTGGTAGGTGAAAAGGGTGTTCTATCTGCTAGATCACAGAAAACATGGAGCAGCCAGAATTTAAATGCACGTAGAGAATTCTTAGCATTGAAAGTACCCTTGACAGGGAAGAAATTTAAGTTATTAAGTATTGCTGTCAAAGTATTGCTACATGCAGCATAATTATAAAAATAATTTTTTTTTCAGTTCAACAGAAATAGATGATATGCTCAGAAAATCTACAAATTTGCTGCTTACAAGAACTCTAAGTAGTTGTTTACAGAACCTAATTAAAAAACCTCATATAGGTTTAACAGAGGTAAGTTTTGAAACACATATTCAAAACTATGGGCTTTAAAACAATCCATGCTAAAAGTAATTTGGTAAATGTAGATACACAGATATTGACACCACAGTATGAGAAAATCAAGTACTGTTTGTTTAACAATTAAAAATGAGAATAAGTATAAAAAGCATCAATATCTGTTACATACATGAGAACAATACAGTGTTGGGTCTAGTTGGGCCCAGGGATGCCTTTTGAGAGAGACATGACAATGAAAGAATTTTGGGGTTTTTATGATAAACTGAGAGTTGCAGGAAATAAGCCAAAGACATTTACACTTTTGTTTACATGCAGAGCATGATTTGTGTGTTCTGTCTATCAGTTAGTACCACTAATGTTGAGCTTCTTTCTATAAAAAATAGAGTGGAATGGAATATAAGATATACTTGAATGTATAATTCTGCAGACAGTGTTATGACTTTAAGAGCAGTAAATTTAAAAAAATCAAGTGGTACAAATTAGTGATTTTATTTCAGCAATATATTTTCCTTTATTTTCCCTTTTTTAATTCTAAACTATCAATTGAATTTATTTCACTGGGTAGGTAGATTTCACTGAAATAGTTTTTGAAATGGCATAATTTGTATATAAGCTACATTATTACTCCTTAGTGGTATTTGAAAGCAAACTTGAAAACTAACAGGAAATGGGTGGTAACCTGAAATACTGAAATGAATTTCTAGTTGCATTCTTCCTGAAAGAAGTAACCATTTACAAAATTAAATGACAGTAGGTGATATAAAAAGATTTTTACAAGAATTTTTATCTCTTGTAGCTTGTTCAAATCATCATAAACACAACACACTTGGAGCAAGCCTGTAAATACCTTGAGGATTTTATATCTAACATTACAAATATTTCACAATTGACTGTTCACACTGCGAGACTTTATGGACTTTCTACATTTAAGGTATGGTATATCTCATCCATTATATGACTATGTCTGAAAATTTATGTAACTGAAGCATTTTAAAACAAGAAGGGTGAGAGCAAAGCTGCTTGTCTTCTCATCTTTGTCTCTAAAATAATTCTGAACTCTTAAGCATTCAGTTGAGCACTGAGTAGTTAAACAGTGGATTTTTATGTTATTAGTATGAGCTAGAATATGTCAGTACATGAGAAACCTCAATATTATCTTTCAAGTGCATTTTTAATTAAGTTGTGAAGTGACAGTTAAAGCTTAACTTCACCAGAAGCTTTTACTAAATTAAGCTCCAGTTTGTGTAACTTCTCCCTTTTTCTGAATGGAATCAAGCAAAACAGCTACCTTGATCTAAAATGTTTGTGTCTGTTTTTTTATTCTACAATAGAATGATTTTGTGATGTATTTTCAAAGGGTGTGAGTATTGGTATAAAAGAAGTATTAGTAACTAGTGCTTGAACTAAAATTATTCTAGGATATTTTTGTAATTTAAGCCACAAAACAAAAGTCATCAGGGATTCTACAGCAGCTGCAACTTGAACTTTAGGTATTTGGCATTTTTTCCATGCACACTGAAACAAGGGAGAGTGATTTCTTGTATTTATGGGATAAAGAGAATTAATCCTATTGAGAGAGTTCTGTTTTCTGCAATTCATTTTATCTCTTGATGCAATATGTGGTCTATCCTACTGTAATATACCCTCTGGCATTGATGTTAAAAGGTGGGTGAGGTGGAATAATTGCAAGACACTTCATATTTCCAGTTGATAGCTAACGATTCTCCCATTAGCTGTTGCTTGTTTTTCTAAGGATTAGTGCATAAGGCAAAACAGAAGGGATGTGGCCTAGCAACCATACTTGGTTACCATTGCCCTCCCAGCAGTTTCCCTAATTTTGGTCTAGGGTGTCTAGTTTGCTTGTTGTGTCTTAGAATTTGTGTATCTATAGCTATTTTCCTCTGAGGGTAATTCATTATCTTTTTACCAATCAAACATGCATCCAAAACCACTTAATACAGCCATAGTTTTTGATTTCAGTAAGAGGTGAGATATTCTTTATCCTTGAATTTCATTTAAGAAGTGCATTTGCAAGTTGAGTTACATTCTTTGTAGGTTGCTTATGCTGTTTAGCAGTTGTGTTTAACACTCCTACAAACTAAGTTCTGTTGGAGGGATCCAATACTGTGTCTGTTCTTAGTGAGTTTGCGCTTTGGAAAAATATGGGACAAATGCTGACAAACAGAAGGGCTTTTTTGTGTGTGTGGTTTCCCTCCTGTCTACTTGCCTGGAGATCTTGTTAGCACAATGTTCTCCAATTATAGTGGAAAATTCTTGTTAATCCCTCTTTCTTCCCCTTTCTATTGTAATGAAAAACTGCTCACAGTTCCCCAACTGGGCCCTCACAGAGTTTGGTATGTTCTGCTGTTATTAAATTCATCTCCTAGTGGCAAATTGTGTCACCTCCATTCTTTCAGAGTGGTTAAAAATCTCCTTTTATTAGCAGCATTGGTCAGGTTCACATTCCATGAGATGAGCTTTTACATCTACACTGTATTTTTTTAATGCAAGACCAAACCAGAAGGACTAGTCTTGCCATTGCCAGAAAATCATTAGGTGATACGACCACTCCATGAATGACTTCGATTTAAAATTTAAAAAAAAATCCAAACCCAAACAAAAAAAAATTAAGAAATTTTGCTCTAAGCCTAGGCAGATACATTTGCAAGTCCCATCATTATAAATTGTTGCAGCTGAGGTTTTGTTGTTAATCAGAATCTTTATATGTAGACTTGACTGTAATTGAGACTTTTTTAGTCATTACCGTCTACAAAATTGTGGGTATCCACATACTCCTTTGACATGATGACAGGTTGCCAGATTCTTGCATGTTGGATTTGGAGAGCTGTTCAGTGGAGCCTTTCTCAAGTTGATTTGACAGTAAAAATGCTATTTTGGAATCATACTTTGATATTTATTTATGGCAGGGCTGCATACTTTCTTGTTTACTCCTGAAGTGCCTCTCAGCCCAGGGCCTGATTGAAGACTGAATTTGGCACACTCAATGTGAGGACACCTTTAAGCTCATAAATTTTTATTTTTTCTTTTTGCATTTCTTATTTATGCTTTTCTCAAATGCCATGTTTTTTGGATTGCTTTCTTCTAGAGGAAAGTAGCAATGGAGTTTCATCTGCTTTTTGGTTACTTCAGTGTATCCAGACTATTTTTACCCTCTAAAAACCTTAAGCAACCAATCCATGTGGTTTAAATCAGATGTCTTAGTTGAATTATTTCTCCATATCAGTCAAGCAAATTTTATGTCGAGACCAAATTAGAAAGATCTCAATATCTTTAAACTCCAGGCTGGCAAATGTCCAACTTTCCAGCAGCACACACACAAGCACGTGCTCATAGGTCCCGTTGGATCTCTGAGGAAGTCCCCTGTACAAACGAGGCAGAGACAGCACTGTAACCTCAGCTCTCACTAAATGCAGGATTTGCTGTTCCAAAAAGTAGAATCCAGGGTGTGGCAAAGTAGGAGCGAGTAGGGGAGTGCTCTGCATCACGGTGTGTGATGATCAGGATATCTAAAGGAGGATGAAAAATTATGAGTATTCTCCAGGTGTGCAGCTTTAAGACAATAATTGCATAAAAAACATGTGATTGCTTGAGCTCAGTCCATAAAAGACAAAATTATTAGGGTATTTTATTATTTTCTCCATAAAAGAAAAATCAACTTTGTGTCAGGATTGATAAATTTGTAAGGCAGAATTAAAGGTGTTTTTTAAAGTACATTAAAGTACCAAATTCAATAAAATATTTTTGAATCTACGAGAAACACAAGACTTCTGTTTCGTTGATGGATATAATTTTATCTGCATTTAATAATATTTTAGAATTCTGACAAGCATTGCACTTTTTTTTTCAGGATGCAAGACATGCTGCAGAAGGAGAAATATATACAAAACTTAACCAAAAAATAGATGAATTTATTCAGATTGCTGATTATGATTGGACAATGTCTGAGTCAGATGGAAGAGCCAGTGGATACTTAATGGACCTAATTAACTTCTTAAGAAGCACGTTTCAAGTTTTTACTCATTTACCTGTAAGTGTTCAAAATTAAGTTTAATTTCAAACTATTTGATCATCATTTTGTTTTAAAACAGTAAGGATTGAACAAAAGGTTCTGGTTTTTTATTTGTGCACATGCTGACATGTATTTTTAAGCTTTTCTCAGCAGAGAAATATTGTCAAATGTATATCAGTATGTTGGAGCTCACACATCAGAATACTTAAAAAATACTTTCAAATACTTTAGTCTAAATATTGTTACCAGCAACTAATTTACATAGTGTAAGAACTCATGCAGTTTTCTAGAGCCTTTTTGGTGTACCATGTTCGTTTTGTGTGCACATGCATTGGTTCAAAAAATGCAGAATTGGTGTAAATCCTACATTTGTGCATAAGATTGTGGAGGTCTTGTGTTCTCCAAGGTTTTTAGCTAAATATTTTTGATCATAAAAAGTTACTTGATTCTGGTTAGCCGACCTTCATTGAATGAATTCTTGCTCATATTCAAATATCATGTGTTATTTTGTGTCAGGAAAAAGGGTTCTGTTAACCTGTCTTATGTATGAATTGTTACATTGTGTTGTCTGATTTCCCCTTGCTTTTAGATAAAAAAGACTATTTCTAATTTGGCTTACCATCATAATGGTTTGTAGCTTTATAGTTCTGGAGTAACTTCAGTAAGTAATTCAAGCTGCATCTGCTTTTTATCAGCTTGTCCTTGGTTGTTACAGTCACACTGATGTCTGAGTGCTTTGCCCACCTGCAGTGCTTAGAAAGAGTAAGTCCTCAATGCATAGAATGTTTTGAGGCTTCAGACTGAAAGAAACAATTTCTTTATGTGCACAGCAAGATGTTGAAGTTGCTGGCATAGCAGGCTGATCTTGTCTTCCAGATACTACACAGAGGCTGTGATTCTTCTGTCTCCCGTTCTTTTAACTGACTCAAAGACAAAGGCCACTCCAACTGTATCATGTGATACTGATGTGAATGTGTCATGTGAGGCGTGTGCTTCTGTGCCAAATCAGTGGAGCGTTTTTGGATAAAGAATAGCAAGTTTGTTAGATAGTGTAATTCATTGTAACTTAGTATACAAAGCAGTGTGAACAAATGGCACTGCTCCTCAGTGGCCATATGCATATGGCAGTTAAGGGATGTGAAATTTGTAGAGCAAGATGTATAGAAGTCTGTCATGAATGTATGCTGCTAAATGGCTGTTCAGAAATGAGCCACAGACAAAATGAAGTAATGTGTTAAGGGAATGCAAAGAAGCAGCTGTGGCATTCAGACTTAAGAAGTGTGGAAGGTATAGAATTATGTGCCTGGGGGTACAAGTCAGCCTTTGGAGAAAGCTAGTTTCTGTAGAGAGGTTATTCTGTAATTTCAGACTCTGGTCAGGTAACAGGCAGGATGAAGAACTGTACGGACAAGTAGTCTGCTGTGGCAAGAGGTTTCTTGTAATGTTTTACTTATCCTGCATCTCATTCCCTGTCCTATCTTGACCAATTGTAGAAATATATGGTCCTGTGAATGTTGTGTGTGACCTGTGGAGTTTATATGAAAATGTGTGCACGCTATGGTGATTCAAGTTAGATTTGTACTAGTAAGTTATTTCTGTTAAAAAAAAAATTATAGTAAAAGTATTTCCCAAGATTAGCCCAGAACCAGGTTCTATAACTTGTTAAAATAGTAAGTGCTTTGGAGTGATAAACTGAGCTAGATTTTTCACAGGCTGTAATTAAGGTTTGGAATACTTTTAGAATTAATTTTCCTTAATGAATTATTCCAGTCATGTCACAGTGTCATTTCCATAGTAATTTTTGTATGGCAGAAACATTCCACTGCTCAAAATAGTTTATCAGAACTTTTTCTGTAATTAGCAGTCAAAGACCAAATCCCTAGCACACTGGCCATAATTCTAATAAGGAAAAGAGTGGAACAACTAGAGAGGTCTCTTCTCTTCTGCCTTTACATACCCAGTTGTGTTAGAGGGCATTGGGCTAGGACTAGGGACCCTAGTTGGCCACAGTAGTTCTTTGTTGTCACACTCCGGGGTCAGTGACTCTCTCTTTGGTATTGTTTCAAATGCTAGTCTGCCTGTAGAAGTGTTATAATATGTTCTTTAACATTTTTTTTTGTTGCAGTTATTGAGTTCCTCTCATTAGAATCTTGTTTTATTTTTGTTGTATGTATAAGCTGTGTAAATGCACAGGGATGTGTCTCCCTTTGTGCTTTTATGTGGGGCTGTACTGAAGTGTTGCTGTACCAATGTAGACATAACTTTTCAAAAATGCATCTTACGTTGTATATCTGAATTTTGCAATTTTTATTCTTTTCATTGGAATATTAGAACTCTAAATCAGGTAGATCATGAACTGTACTGAATCTGCACACAAAGTGACAGAAGTTAGTTGGGGTCTGATATCTCTGTTGAATCCCTGGAAATGATTTGTGTCTCCAAAGCTTTTTTCCCCTCTCAAGTTTTGCGTGTTAGTTTTCTCCTCTGTGCTTGTTTACTGTACTTAAGAAGCAATTTTGGAAAAGAAAACAGCTTTCTTCAACCCTACAGTTATAAAGCCACAAGTTTAATGTTAAAATTTATTAATGGGTCATGTTATATTTAGATTCTTACTATCCTGAGCCATTTTAAATATTGCTTGAACAAAGTATGTTAATAACACAGAGATAGCCTCTTTAAGCCATAATGGTAAAAATAGCATTTATTTTTTAACCTAAGACTTTTGAAGTATATTCTTTCTTGTAATGAAAAGTTCTCGAAAGGCATTTCAACAGACACTTTGAAGTTTGATATTTTGGCATACAGTTCCTTATTACAGAAAAACATGTTATCACCAAATTAGTATTATTTAAGTTATAATCTCTTTGTTACATTTCAACAAAATACTGTATAAATTCAGAGGTTTAGAAAACACTATTATGTAGCTATAATTGTTCTTTTTGTACGCTTTTTCTTATCTTTTATTGCTACCAATTTTTTTATTCTTTTTTTTTTTGAAGTTGACAGTACATCTTAATTTTTTTGTTTTGACTGCCTTACTGGTTTCCTTCTCAGCATAACAACAATGACCATGCAGCTATGTCGGTAAGTAGATGCAAGGTGAAGAAAAAGCATGTGAACAGAAAAACTATGAACTGCCTGCAGGCTTATTGCTTCAATTTTTAATCATTTAATAAAAAGACCCTTTCTGTTTTGCTGATAACTTGCTGTGTACCTTGTGTGGATGCATGCAGGGATCAGGTTAATGACTAACATTGGGCTTTCATACACTGGGACAGACAGCAGGAGTCCTAAAAACCTTGCAGAAGGTTGATGGGGTGTGCCTTGCATCCCAAATGAGGTAATTTAGAGACTGAGACCTTGTGAAAGAGAGGTCAGGTATCAAAATACAGCTATGAGACATGCATACAGAATTAGGATAGAGTGATATAACTGAATAAAGTAATCAGTGAAAGTTCTATCGTTCCTCTGCTACATTTGTCTGGGGTCAGGGGAATGTGTGTACTGGTGTTCTTTATTTGCTTTTCCAGTTGTTTTATAGAAGCTGATGAATTTAAGAATTCTCCTATCCCCTGGTTATTTTCGCATTGTAATTTTTTTTCATACGGCATAAACATTGTCATGATAATGAAAGTGATGAGGTTAATTTTACTAAATAATTAAAACCTGGAGAATGAATCTAGCAGTGGGCTCCCAAGTTGTTCAGAGCCTAGAGCACAAGTTATTAGTGGAGCTGTAGGGAGGTAGAGTACATAGTCTGTTAAAGAGAAGGCTGAGGAGAAATCCAGTGGCAGCCTACAACTTCTTGAAGAACAAATACAGAACTGGTGGAGCCAAACTTCTTGGTTGGACTGACAAATTCAGATGTAGCTGTGGTCACAGGTTGAAGCTTGGGAGGTGGAGCTTTGATATTAGAGGGAAGGTGTTCTTAAAGAGAGTAGTGCAGTGTTGAAGGAGATTGCACAAAGAAGCTGCTGAATTCCCATCCTCTGCTACTTTGAAGGGTCTAAGAAAAAAGATCTATGGACCTGAAGTAGTGTTGGCAGCAGTGCTCCAAGTAGAAGGTTGGACTAGATGACAATGTTGGTTCATTCCAATCAACACTTCCATCATCTGGATACTCAGTGTGCTGGTGAACTGTCAGGCTAATAGGCATCATGAGCTCTGTGTTTTGTGTAGAAATGTTTCCTGTTAGTATTGTGAAGGTCTCAGGCTGATGGTTATTTCATAATTGAGGGCTAGTGGAATTCCAGCAATATAGAACACAGAAGCTGCGTGGCTTTGGGAAGGTTATAATTGGAAAGTCATGCAGTTTTTAATGGTTCTGTTTTCTGAATTCACAAGAATTTAGTCTTTTAGGATTATGTTTATATCCCATTTTAAGTTAGTCTTGCAGTTGATAGTGCCATTAGATGCTTTGAATCAAAAAGCAAACTAAAGTTTCATTATACAGCCATTAATCTCATGAAATAAAATGGATGATTGAATTTGTTATTATGAAACCACCTTTTTTAGTTTTGTTTTGAAGAGTTAGGGAAAAATGTTTCCTTGTATTTCCAGATCAGTTAATCGTAATTATGTGGGCCTATATGTAAGTGGCTTAATCTAAGTTTAGAATTAGCTGAAATTTTATTCTAGATATGTGCCTTGTCAATACAAAGTTGGAAAAGAGTGGCCATTGAAAAGAGACTGTTGCAAATTACTTTCAGTTAGGTATTTTCAATTGTTTTGGTAGCATTTGGGGCAGAGACTGGAAGTAAAATTGATTCTTAAAAATTCCATTCATGTTTTTATCATACTTGCATTCTATCAATAGTTCAAAAGTTGGAGTTTTTGACCTTGAGTGATAAAATTTGTATGTTTAATTTATTTGCATTTTCAGAAAGAATAACATTATGTTATTTCATATTGCTATATTAATTCTCCACCTTAGTATCTTAGATTTAACGGGTAAGTTTTTTATTTTCTTTTTATGCTGAGGATGGCAGTTTGTGTTATTTTATTGTTTCTGTGATTGGCAGCAAAAGCCTAATTTCACAGCTTGCAGTGAGGGTGAAGGGGTGGTGGTTTTCTGCAGCTATATTCAAAAACTGTCAATCAACAGCCTCCACAGGCTACTTAGAGAATGGGTTTTCTTACTGACTTCTCCAACTGCTGCTTCATGCTGTCTTTGATTGGCACAGCCTGGCAGGGAGGATGGATGAATCTGTCACTGGCTGGTTAATTGTGTTGCTGGTCTCAGCCTGACATCAGGTCTTTGACTCCTAAGTGGCTCAATACAAAACAAATTAGCAGATTGTAGTCATATTTCTCATTCTATATGCTTTGACTTTGTTGAATGCAGTCCATAAATCATATTGACTGACACCATAGTGAATGATGAAAGCTGCTTTTGAGACAGCTAGCATGGGCTTTAGAAAGCAGCACCGCGAAGGTGCCGGGGAAGGATGCATATGGCTGACCCTTTGGGAATTTCCTAGGAGCCAAATGTCTCTTTACTACAATTGTTCTTAGGAGAAAAGCTTTTGGGTCCTATAAAAAAGGATTTAATATGTCAGCAGATTCTCTTTACAAGCTCCTTTGAAATATAAGAAGTTTGTCTAAGGGTTTTCTCTTTTTACAAACTTGTATTTCAGCAAAATGTGGAGGCTGGGTGAAAAAACAGTTGCCTTTAACACTGTTAGCAGGTGTTTTTGAGTATAGAATAGGGTCCTTGTTTCCTAAACTTTACACTGATTGAGTGGAAGAATAGGTTTTGTAGATAGGAGCAATTAGCATAGGCACAGCAGAGACAATAGTAGTGTCTCCAAATGGGTGGCAACTGGGGCAAATGTGAGAAGCCTGCTGAATCTCTGCATGCTGTTGAATATAGGTATTTAATTGCTAGATAACCATGGCCACCCCCACCCTCTTAAATAATAATAGTAATTTTACAAGGCAAAAAACCCAAACATCAAGACTGTTTTAAAATTAGCTGATATTTGTTCAGTCCTGAAAAATAAATGTTATTGCTATGTTCACAAATCCTTATATTTCCTCTTCAAAATGCTTTATGAAAATTTGGCAAGGATTTGATGCTGTGATAGATGTTGGAAATTTGGAGATGAATTTTTAACTAGATTCTATTTTTCAAACACGACTGTTAATTTTATTCTTTTCTGGGTATCATACATCCAATGTAATTTGAACTGGAAAGTGCTGAATTTTGAAGAGGATAACATAGTATAGTTCACATTTCTCTTAGTTAAAATTCAGCATTTTGATAAATATGCGTAGCTTTATTTTTTCTCTAAATTTGAGACTATTAAGTGTTTTTTAGTAAGTATCTACTGTGTATAGTAAACTTGTAGTATTTGTTGATGTGTCATTTGAACAATAAGCCTGTAGTTCAAGTTACATAGTTGGAAATAGTTTATATGTTAGGATGTTTCCATTTTATGAAACTTCAAAACCAACATTACATGTACATGTATTGATACTTATTTGAAGTCCTAGTGGCTTTAGCTGTGTCATTTCTGTATTGTAACCATTATCTTGTGCTCCAGTACTATTGATATTTGCCAGAATGTAACAATTAACTACACATGCTTGTTAGGAATATAAAATTCTGTCATTTATTTAAGATAACAGATGAGTACACATTGTTTCCATATGAAATAAACTGAATGTTAAAATTTTTCATGACAACCTATTAATCTGGTTGAACTTTTATTACATTACAGTGGCAGCATAAATAGGACATGGAGCTGATTTGATGGAGCAGTACATTAAACAGAGATGCACTAGTTGTTCCATTAAATCAAAATGACATTTCCATTAAGTATTTCAAATGCACTACACTGTAATTACATGAACTGTGGCCCATTTAGTCCCCTTCTCACCTCCCTTTTTTGCCTATTCTTTTTTTCTTCTCTCCCCCCCACCCCCCCCATTCATATTGATATTGTTCTGCTTGGGGAATAGAGCTGCATGTCTCCCAGTATAATTGCTGTTGGGTTTGGGAGACTTTTAAGCATGCTGTTCTTGTATTGTTTCCTACATTCTTTGTTGTCAGTTCATCTATTTTGCTCAAATATGTTATTTGCTTTTCTGAGATTTTCAATTAAGAAACTGACATGTCATTTTAGACAAAAAGCTCCTTACAGTTCAAGGTGTCCTAATGCTAGAAAAGAATCAGCAGCAGCCATTTAATGTTTCAGTGTGAATGTGAGGAGAGTTGAAGGCTTTCTATTGTATTCATTATATTTTAATTACCTTTGAACAACTAATGGATTTTTAAAGCATGAAATATTTGGGGCCAAATTTGCTTTCTGTTATGAAAATTTTCTGCACATGAAAAGTCAATCATCTTAGCAAGTTGACATATTAAGGACAATATCTGGCTCTTCAGATGCTGGAGCAGAACTTTCCAAACTTTTTGGGACTGTGAATGTTCGTTATAGTTGTTCATTACTTATATGTGTTTCTGGGAGTCAACAGTGAATTGATCAACCTGACTTTGCAGAACACAGCTGGGGAACCATTACTTTAGAGAAGCAGGTGACATCACTGTACTGATGGATAGAAGTAAAACAATAGTGCCATGTGCTCCAGTAGCTCTGTTATGTTATTATGATTTCTTTTGTGTAAATGTGTTGTTACCTTTGTTTCAATGTCATTGTAACACACACATCAGTTGAAAGCAGTGGTTTCAGTACATTAATCTACAGAGATTCTTGTAGTTGCATTTGGCACCCAAGATCACTCTGTTTTAAGAGATGGCAGTGCTGTGAATAGAATAGTGCCATCTGGTTTGGTATCTGGTCTCAAGTGGTTTTCTTAACTTTAAGGTAGAATTTTGTTATCTTTAAATTTTAAATAATTTATTCAGGTTAATGTCTGACTTTGTGTTTTGTTTTTTGACCTCATGTTGGGAAAATTGTCTCAGTTACATGTAGATGATGGGGAGAGCAATATTGCCAGCCAGACTGTGATTGGGAAATTATTTCTATTTTGTACAGCAGAGGGCTACATTTCATTTTGTAAGCTGTTGATCACTGACAGCACTGATTTATTAAGCACCTGAGATGATGGATAAGCATGAATTTTTAAAGTAATTCAGCAACAAACTTCGAGATGGAATCTGAGTAGTTAAACTACCAACAATTAGCACAAGCTCTTACAAGAAATGCCTCAACCAATTGCAGTCATTTTGGTTTATGTGAAGTTGGGGGGTTATTTAATTTGCTATTGTTAATAATATGCTGCATGTTGATTTTCATTACATTCTTGCTTTCATTCTGTTTGGGTTAAAAATATTTAAATAAATCCACAAAGCTGTTCATATGCTTTAGCAACTTTAATTGCCATTGTTTTGGAAATGTCCTTGTATTCGTGAAGACTGTTGCATTGCTGGAAGAAATACCAATAATTGCTTTAACATCTATTTAATCTAATTCTCTGTTTGATCTAATAGAAACAAATCTAATAGGTCAAAGAAATAACAGGAAGTGTGATCTCTCTCCTTCTAATCTAAGTTTTGTATCATGAAGACTTAGAATGTATGTTAAAATCCAATCAGATGAGCAGTTCTTTAGTGACGTATCATTTGTTTCTATTGTAAAACTTGTTGCTTTTTCTACTAGGGAAAAGTGGCCCAGACAGCTTGCATGTCAGCCTGCCAGCATCTTTCGATGTCCCTAATGCAGATGCTACTGGACAGTGAATTAAAACAAATAAGCATGGGAGCAATTCAGCAGTTTAATTTAGATGTGATACAGTGTGAATGTAAGTATATATTCCCATCTATATTTGTCTTAATATTGAAAAAAGTTATTTAGTGTAAGCTATATCGTGATCCTTTTCCGTAATCTACTAAAACTTTGTCTTTTATTGAAAGTAATATTACAGTACATCTTCTTGTGAAAGTATTTATAAGTAAGTATGTTGGCATTCCTGGGAAATTTTTTTAATGCAACATTTCTTTTTCTTTTTTCTTTTTCAGTTTCTAAATTGAAACATACATTGTTGTTACTCCTAATGGGATCATAACCACTATATCCAGTAAAGATTTAGTTTAGTACAAAATTGCCCAAAACTACTACATAAATATTAAGTTTTAATGGTTAGGAAAAAAAAGTCAAATGTCTATAAAATTCTAATGTTTTCTCTTGAGTTCATCTATTATGATACAGATATTTAAATGTGTTGTTATGTAGGGTTTCCTCACTCCTAGAACTGCTACTGCCTTACTATGCAGAATAATAGTACTCATTTAGTAAACATTAGATTTTTTTTGCTGTCACTGTTTAAAATATGGTATCAAAATTATTTTACAAACTGGTTCAATAGAGCACTGAAGGCAGGATTAATTACCTTGTGTTTTGCATGGAGCTTGTGGCACAGGGTGATCCGTTTATCTGTAGGAAGGAAGTTCCATGAATAGGTGTTAGGACTGGTTGTATAGTTGGTGGCTGAGCTACAGTGGAAAGGCTCACTAGAGATTTTTTCAATGTGTATTTTCACATTCTTCTGCTCTGTTGTTTTTTGTTGTTTTTTTTTTTTTTTCCAAAGTATCTTTGCTGTTATGTATTTGAAGCACAGAACTCAATGATTTTGGTGACAACTGTGAAATGGGGCAGTTATTCAAGTCATATCCTGAGGCTTTTAGTTTGGATACATGAAAATAATTGGTGACTACTCCATTAGCAGCCACCTATGGGAAACTGAAAATTTAATTTCAAGCAGTTTGGTTAGCATCACAAAAGGTTCTTGTGGGACAGACTTAGGGGTGTTTTTGACATTTTAACCATATACTTGTCTTTCCTTCTCCTGCTTTATTTGTTGCATTCCAGCTGAACTCAGTAGCAGGCAGAGCAGGCATCTTTGTGACAGTCCCTGACTGTCCAGCCTTAAGGCCTTTCGGGGCATGGAACAAACTGACAGGACTCTCAGGGTCAAATTGATAGAATATTTGTGATTGTGACATTAAAATTCCGTGATTGTACATGTTAACCAAGCAGATCATGGTTTGACTTTTCTTACTTTTAGTATGCTTGATATTGCAAATTTATCAGTGTACTTTTCAGGTAGGTACACGGGAATGTGTTTGTGCATTTGTGTAGCTTCCTGTATGTAAAAAAGATACCAGTTGTTAAAAGAGAAATTACACAGTATTCAAAGCACTGACATCATAATCATTCATCTTAAAAAGCTGAATTAATGCAAGCACTAAACCATCAAGTACCTTCTGAACACATGGTGTAACAGTGAAGAAAACTTGTCCATTACAGTATTATTCTGTTTCTAATATTTAAAATATCAGCTGTGAACAACACAGTACTTCACTACTCTCTGTAGATGACTAATGCCCTGTTTCACCCTGGGATTTCTAACAGAACAGGGATGAAATGCATGTCTTGCAGTTGACTTTCACATTATGAACAATATATTCACAGCAAAGAAGGGAGAAATTCCAGTTTCCAGCTGTCATCTGATCTTTGGCTTGTTTTCAGACCGTTTCCTTCTCAGGAAAAGGCTGATATGTGCCCTGATTTGTGTCATCCTAATTTCTGTTGCCATTCTGTCTACCATCTTTGGTTAATGCACAGCAGAAACTTCATCAGTGAAGATGAAGTAGAGTTTTATTTAGTCTAACATGATAACATTTCATTATTTTAAAATAAAAAAGTAATATAACTGTAAGACGACATGGTTTTTCATATATAGCTGTTATTTTGAGTATATGGCACAGACAGGACATACCAAAGCATTGGCCAAAATAAGAAAGTTTCATAAAGCTAGTAACTTAAAAACTGGAAAATACATTCTTCCACCACTGTGTAATTTCTAGCATGGGCTGTACAAGGCCGATAGAGTGAACTTAATTTCTTCCTGTGTGAAAAGCTTTTAAAGCATGTTAGGAAACATTATTTTGCACAGAAACCCTTTGAGCAGTTTAAATACAATTATGGAAGCTTGTCAGAATAGTGTGTTGCAACCAACCACGTTTTGCAGTCTGTGGAATAAAGGAGTGACACAAGGTTTTACTCAGACTGCTTTGCTGATGTTGTTTCATTCATAAGGTCCATCACAGGCACATTCCAGGCCTCACTGTGATGCCTGTGATTTATGTTCTTGCTCATCACCCTCCCCCAGCTTTATTCTTTGATGCTGTGGGATTAATGGATACGACAGTGACATTTCAATTAGTGCTTAGAGTGGGCGAATAATTCACAACTGTTGGGAGTTTTCTACTGTATTGTATTAATGGGTTTGACATTTTACTTACAATGGAGTATACTCAGATGAATTTTGAACTAAGAATTTAGATGACATGTAGAAAATTATTAATATCTGAAGGCAAAGTTTTAAAAGTTCTTGCCAATATTGTAGAATTTTTTTTCTGATCTTAAACATAATTTTACTATTTTTAATATGAACTGGAGAGATCTAAATAAAATCAGAAAAATATGATAATTTGTTAGTTTTTTTTCTTTTCTGTTTAAAAACAATGAACAGTCCAAACAACAATCCAGCAATCTGTTAAAGTCAGTAAGTTCTCTTCTTAAAAAAAAAAGTCATCATCATCTCATGCTTCTTCTGGCATGTTTTTGTTTCCTTCCAAACATTCCAAAAAGATTTTAGTTTTATTTTAATTTGTCCTAATGTTCTAATGAAAGTATTTCTCTACTTCCTCTGCAAATTTTATAACCTAGAGCAGTGTTTTATGCCTGTATTTTGTACCGTTCTTTCTTAGTGGTTATTTTCACTAGGATGATGGAGATTAGTGAAGCACTGTTCAGAAAATAGAACGTACTAAGTCCCATTGAATAAAATCCAAAGGGTGGTCTTTTTCTTGAATATTACATTTTGGTTCCCCAAGGAAGGAAATGTGTTGGGAAGGGGGTGTTTCTGTTTCTTGAAGATGAAATTCAAATGTGGGTTACTGTATTTCACTTTACAGGAAGAAAGGTGTGCATAATAAAACATTAGCTTTTCAGAGGCACCATCCAGATCTACTTAGCTTACATCAGGTTCTTATTAAGGAATTCACACTTATCTAAAGTTGTAAATGTTGGAAGAGCTAAATGTTTTTGGGTTTTCTTATTTATGTATTTTAACATGAATTGTGAGGCAGGATTAGTTAACGGGATGAAATATGGGTGAGTGAGCATCCTTCTTCACCCAGATATGAACGGGTGAAAAGGTTTTGGGTCTTGCCTATAAGCAAGCAAGGGTTAGTGGAGAGTTAGAGCAAAGTACTCTGTATTTTCCTGATTAGCCTCTGTGTGGCTTCCTGGCAGTCCCTCCTTTCCCCCAGTGCGTGGAGAGTGGCAGTGTCCAAGAGCAAGTGACATCCTGACCAAGGTGTTCTCTCTCTGCTGAGCACCAAAAGTGGTCTCCAGGTGGACATACCAGAAGCTGGGGAACTCAGATACTGTATTTCCTTGAAAAGGCACATATTCTTCTCTGGAGGCCCCTTGCTTACGTGCCTCCTGTCCCCTCTGGGCAGTCAGGTTACCTCTCTGGCTGGAGGCCATCCTTCATCTGCCGCCCGCATGTGGCAGCGCGGGGGCGCAGGAAGCACAGAGCCCTTGCTGGCACCGGGGGCTGCTGCCTGGCCAGCTGGCAGCTCCCTCAGCAAGGCTCCCTCCAGGCCTGTTTGAACAGCTGGAGCATCCAACAGGGCTGCAAAGTGGCTGAGATAGTCGCCTGATTCTCTGCTCTTCCTTTAAAAATGCTTCTGTAGCTTTGCTGTCCCGCCTGTGAACCAATGCTATGAGGCTGGAGTTAAACTGTCCTCATTTAGCTTTTGATTCAAAATCTGGACTTTGGTTTTTCACTTCTTCCACTGAACAGCAAAACTGTTTGTCAAGAATTAGGTTCTGAATTCCCAGACCAACAGAAAGACACAACCAGATGATGCCTAAAAGATGGGTTTTTGAGCCAAAAAAATTAGGAGACCTGTTAATAAATCTAGAATTGTGTAGAAATTCAGTGCAATTTACAGTTAGAGATCTTAAATTCCATTTAGTAGATACAGCCTTTATCTTAAGATCTCCATTAATACATATATGTATATATGTCTGTTCTCATATATCCTGTATGCAAAATATAATTATAAGATCAAAGCACAATATTAAAAAGAAAATGGACTGAAGTAATCTTTGCAACATTTATATTAATCATTATAATTTATGTGTTACCTCCCAGCCTGTTTTTGTATATTTGTTTCATTTGATCCTATCTTCTTTATATTTCTAAACTCTCTGTTACAAGGAAGTATGTTGAGATTGAACATACTGAGGACCCACATTGTTCTTTTTCTAAATACACAGTATCAGCAAAGCAGAGGAAGAGAAGATGTTAGCAAAAACCTTGTGAATACCAGATTCATATAATGTATATTTTCAACTGATTTTTCCAAAATATTTGAGTTTTTGATTCAAACTGCCAAACAGCCAGTTGTTTGCCCCTAAGAGTGACAGTTTAATAGTGATCTTTGCCTTTCATTCTCCTATATTATAAAATTCCAGAATGCTTTTGTGCATATTAAGCCAAACAACAACCAGCCCCCTACCCCTGCAAATCCTCTTTAAGCCTAGAATGATTGTAGGGGGTGAATATTTTAAAAGATGTATATATGACAGTGTTTCATAACTATCTAGAAAAGGGCCCTTAGGACAAAGGCATTAAGAATGTTAATCCTGTTCTTATATCTTCCTAATATGCTGTGCAGTAGAAAATATTTAATTAGCTTTGTAAAATTGTTAGCAAAACTTAAAAGCCCTGTGCTGAGGGTGGAGGGCGAACTGTCTGACTGTTACCATAAGTAGATTATCTTTTTGCCCTCTGAACTCATGAAATTATAATAATGAGGCAAATTCTATTGTAGTCACCTGTCAGAATGTTCCAAATGTGAGAATAAATGTTTGCGCTATAATGAGTGTCCCTAATGTTGTAAATGCATTCGTAGTATAAAATTGTAGTTTAAGAGAACAAAGCTTGTACAACAATTAGGTTTGGTACATTATGTACTTCTTGTTCTACAGCTGCAATGCTACTGGGTATTAAGTAGAGAAACGTAATTATTCTGTATTATTTAATGCATTGGGATAAATTCCAAACTCTCTTAGCTTGATGAGCACATAAAAGATGCAAATATTTGCCCTGTGGCATGTAAGAGTATTCTGCTGTAGGAAGATATCTCCAGAGTGTAAAGTGCCAAAAGCTAACTGAAAAGACTTTTCAAAGGTCACAGTTTTCAGTTCTATTTATTTTTCAGTTCTGTAACCCTTTTTTTGCCATTGATCTTCTTTCTCCCGGTGCTAGCTATAATTGTGGAGTAGCTGGAAGAGCTGAGGTTCTGGTGGGGGAAACTGATGACAGTGTACTGTGTAAGAACAGAAAGTTAGGATCAGATCAGATGATCTGGTGGGCCTTACCTTTCTGCTTTAAGGGGTGTAGAAAAGACTCCTGACCACCATGCATATCCTCCTTATTAATGTGCTACCATAGCTCACAACTCATGTATCTCTTCTCATCTCTTTGCTGTGGAGCTTTGCTTAGGATTCCGTGCTGGAGTGTGGTGTTCTGTTTTAAACTCTGGGTTTGGCTCAGCTTTGCTGTCCTTAGAAAGGGTGTTCCGAGTGGCCATGAGATACCTGAGGAGGACAGCCATGCAGACAGACACACGGGCCTTCAGCCTAGGCTGTGCAGCAGGGGGCCTAAGGTTCCTAGGCTTAGGCATCTTTGTAATTCTGCAGGCTGGTGATTGTACAAGCTGTTTTGTCTTTCCTGATTTAAAGAGTTTATTGTGAGAAAACTCTCCCTATAAAATACTGAATGTAAGGTATGTTTTTCTACTGTTCTCTTTTTTTTTTTTTTTTTTTTTTTTTAGGGCATGTTTGTAATCAATTAAAATTCCATGAAAACGCCTCTAGAAAGTTGGTGTTACTTATAAAGTAGGAAGACCAGACAATTTAAAATTCACACTTGAATACAGTAATCAGTGAGCATTTGCCAATGTTACCAGTACTTGTCTGTGACATTACAATGGTCTCCCTAAGGCATTTGATTGTTATTTTTTTCTTTAGTTGATAAAGAATAAAGTTCTATAGCAGTTGAATTAATTCTCCTATTGCATGACTCTCGTAAAATAACTTTGGCACCAGTGTAATACAAGTAATAAATTCTGCTTCTACTGGTAAAGCTGCTACTCTAATACCATATCCGTCTATTACTAAGCTATTTTTAAGTATTCTGAGATGGTCCTAGTAGTTTCTTGTACCATTTAAGTAAGTAGGTATCTAAAATTGTGTTCCATGTAGTTCATTTTTAGACTTGTGAAATAGTCCATCTGAATTCATTAGTCTGCTTTAGGTTGAAACCATACATTCAGAAGTAAGCCATTATTTTACCATCATCTTAGCTCAGACAGCAGTGGTTTTCTGAATTTTACCTCCAACATAATCCATGTTTTCTAACTACCCATTTAAGAAAATACATTAACGATTTCATATAACTTCTAAATGTTAGTATTAAGAGCAGTAGAGTTTAGCTCTGGATCTGGAAATTGGATGCATTTGTTTTGTTTCCTCTACAATTGAATGACCTGTTTCTCAAACTTGGAAAAAAATATTACCTTTTTACTGCCTTGGATGCTCTTCTCTAAAGCTGTTGCAGTTGTATCTACTTCGTTTTGTTGAGAGTTCTACCTGAAGGGCATAAGAAAAATACTGTCAAGTTCTTTTGAAATAAGATACCTAAACTGAGTGAGGATCTGAGGCAGTTGTTGTTTGTCTTTGTTGCTAACTTGTGACTGGGATAATAACAACAAAAAGTGTATTTATTCTTAAGTTTAACAACTATTGATCTTTTCCTGGTTTATACAAGTAGTTGACTTTCTTTCACTTTCAGCGTTGCCATTTTTGTATTATGAATATATTTTTGCTTGGCAATTTTGACAGCCAATTTTGGGTTCAGAATGAGCAGAAGTTCATTACGGATAAGCAGGCTAAAAGGCATGAGCAGACATTTCAGCTCTGCACTGACCATGGCATGTAGGGCTTTCTACCTGTTGTCTACACATGAAACCAACTCTCTGTTTGTCTTTTAATGATGTTTGGCTGGAGGTGAAGGTTTGCTGTAACAAAGGCAGATGTCTGAAAATACATTGACAGCCATGGAATCGGTATTATTTTGAAATTCTTCAGTAATCATGCACCTCAGGCTAAAAAATATCTTGGTTTCTGTGGTTGTAGCATTGCTACTGGGTTAGAACTTGAAGCAAAATTTCTAATAATACTCCTACAAGTATTATTATTTAGGATTATGGGAAAAACTGTCAAAAGGTGGTTTGTTGATTTGTTTGGTTTAAATCGCTGTGAGTTGTTAAACTATTCCTATGAAACTATGCTACTTAGCATTTATATTGCATAGAGCTTGATTTTTCTGTTAGACTAAAAAAAATAAATCTACATCCGTAATATTTTAACCTTTTTTTTGCAGTGTTTGCTAGTTCTGAGCCTGTGCCAGGATTCCAGGGAGACACCCTGCAGTTAGCTTTCATCGACCTCAGACAAGTAAGACACTAGTTGGTGTTTTTTATCCTTCTAATTTCCCCTTCTGACCAATGCTGAAGTTATTAAATTCAAGAACCTTTCATGGTTTTGCATTCCCATGTAATTAGTTGTGAAAAGCAGTTATTTGAAGTGTTGTTAGTGGCACTATTCCCTGTAATTTAGTATAAAACTGTTTCTCCAATGTGTGGTTAGGGGGCACTGTGCTACTGGTAGTACTGTTACGGGAATACTGGATTGAATTTTGGTCCTGACAATTTTGTGAAAATCCTGTGATGTCTTTTTGCAAGAGTGTACATGTCATCCTGGTGTGTGCTGGTCTGATTCCATTGTGAGCATTTGCTCCTGGCTACAAAACTACTCTCTGGATAGCAGAATCAGGCATCGTATTATTTAACATTTCCTTTCCTGAATTTGTTGCGTAGAATTCTTTTAAACTGTTGGAAACAGCTTTATTCCAACTGGATGATCTTTATTCTACATGAAATTTAATTTAATTATATTTTAAATGCTGTAATATTGGAAGCACTTTTCCACAGACCTTGCCAAAAGGAAAGCTTTCCCAGACTAAAATCTACTAAAATCTTGTCAATTTGGACTTACAACCACCATTATAAAGAATCTTCAAAACATTTTCATGCTTGAAATCCTTTTACAAAGGATTTATTTCACAGAATTGTAAGTATCATATAAATAGTGAAATGAATAATTTACTGCACATGGGAGATCTTTACCCTTCTGCAGGTGTTGGTGATATTTTTCAGTGCCATTATGAGCCTATCAAAGTCATTAAAAAATAGGAGAAAGTAGAAAGAATTCTATACCAAATACCAAATGGTCTATATAGTGAGAATATTTTTGCTTTTAATAGTTTAGTAGTTTTTTCACAACAAGATTATTAAAGGGCATTTCAGAAGGGAAGCTTCTTGAGGCAAAAGTATTTAGATTTCTCATGGTAGTAAGAAAGGACTTAGTAAAATATTGTGTCTTTTTAAATGAAAAAACTAAAAGCTAAGGTTGTCTGTTACATTCTCACAGTAATATAATAATGAACAATATCTACAGTGGGTATGTGTGTACAATGTGAGAGGGTACAGGATTATGGCTACAAGACTTGTTCATGCCACAAGTCTTGTCTTGACTAGCAGCCTTCCTCTTTTGGATTCTCTTTTAACTCTGTTTTTATTGTCAGTGTTAAAAGAGACTAAACAGCTTCCAATTTGTACTTAGATCATTTCATTTGAAGGGAAAGGATGTTGAGATTTTGGCACCATTTCTGTCATTTGCCTAAGTGGAGTCCTTGCAGAGCCTATGTTTGTTTCAAGGGAAAACATGATTTCCATATATGCAGAGGGGTGTGTACATCCTTGCTACAGGAAGTAAAGATTTTCGTATGTTTTAAGCACTAACTGGGGAGTATGTTATTTAAGTAAGTATTATGTTGTTTATGGTAGCTCTTCATTTATGTTAGCAATTATATTTGGAATTCTCTCAAGCACTTTACAGAGGATGCTCTGTAGGTCATGTGAATTTGATTGACTTAATATATTTTATAAACAGGAAAAGTGTGAGCAACTCTCTATTGGCTTGCAGCTGGAGCTTGCAGATGTAGAACAGTTCTAGCATGTTTGATTTGGTTTGGTTTTTACTATATTTTTGTGTGCATCACCAAAAGGTATTTCAAGCACACATCAAAAACTTCTACCATTTAGTAAGGATTTTCAGTGCTTTCCCTCTTCTCCTTATTTGTGATGCATTTCTGTCTTAATAGGGTAGATGACAGTTCTTTTCAAGAATACTTAGAAAGGCAACAGAGCCTTTTTCAGAAGGTTCTTATAAAAGGTCATGCTTCTGTTTTTTAGTTTGAATTTGATACTTCTTCATGAATTGCAGGATATGAAAGATAAGGAAGTAGGTCCAGTGGTCAGGTTTTACCTGCCCACCCGGACTGTGCCCTGAGGTCAAACTCCTGATATTGGCTGTTTGGTACAGAGGAGCTGATGACAGGTAGGGGCTGATACAAGGGGGAAAGCTTGAACCGTATCAAAGCTAAAAGGCAGGAGATTTGGGACTCAGTGAGAGACTGTAGCTAAAAGATGGATCAGCAGGATTGCCCTCTTCTTAAAAAGCAGCTGACCTGCAAGGGAAAAGACTTTATCGTCCTGCCAATCACATGGTTGCTAATGGAAGCCAGTTATCTCAACAACAGCTACTCCCTCTGTGCTGTACCAGTGCAGTGGGTAAGATTAATGAGGATTGGGCAGTAGCATATTCTAGCATGTTTTAGTAACAAAGTAAAGTCACTTACAGGGAGCCAGCTTGGAAGACAGAGAGAGGAGCTACACCTGAATGATTACCATGTAGGGAGGACCAGCTTTGAGAAGAATTGCCATAGGTATTTTCAACCTAACCAATTCTTGATTCTCTGTCTTTCCCTGGAGACAGTGTGTAGGCAGCATGTTTCCCCCAGCAAGCCCACTTTCCTTCTTCCTTCCACAGACATAGAAGAGCAAACAGAAACAGCTGGCACAGGAAAGAGTTGTGTCTAAGAAGACAGCAGTAGTTAGTAGCAGGAAGCTCTAAGAGGACGGAAATCACAAAGGAGCAAGCACTAACCAATGTCCTGTTTGAGCCACCTCGGTCTCTTTATACTATTCTCCACTCAGGCTTTTGTCATACTTAACATGCTCTTTAAAGATCTCTGTAATCTGAAGAAACCCAAGTCAATAAAGATTTTTGTGCTATTTTTATCACCACAGTATCTCAACTGGGGTTAGCTGATCCCACTTGATCATCTAGAAAGAAACTTGCAGTTCCAGCTAGTTTAGCAAGCAGAAAATTGGGGCAGATTCATGGATCTGTGCAGCTGCAGTAATTGTGTCATGCCTTATGCCACTTGTCTTAGCATATGACCTGAGGTCACACCTAGGTGCACCCTTTGACCCCACTTAAAGCCATTGAGGGGCCATCTCAGTAAGGCAATTATCAAAGTGGCATGTGCTGCTTTACACACACTGTCTCTGGCATCTTGTGGAGATGACCCAGCTCTCCTGCAACTTGCACTGCTCTCTGACAATCATTTCTTGCTACTGTCTGTACAGGGAACCTGGGTAAATAGTGCAGTTTATTCCCCAAAGTAGGGAAGAATAATCTTTGGGGATTTTGCTACCAATTCAGATCCTAGGTCAATTGGAATTAACCTTCCAAAGTAAACAAGTCTTCGTTTGTCTTACTTGAATCATCTCAGAGGAGGAAGCACAGGCTCTGACATGAATGAGTTTCTTCCTGGTTATGATCTGTTCTTTACTGCCTAAAGACTAGGGTTACAGTTCTGGAACGTGAGGCAGTTTCTTGTATGTCCTGTACACTTAAGTACTGTGAGGATAAGACATGAATATTATCATTTGTGTGTTATTCTTTGGAGAGCCAGTGTAGTATGTAGTGGACAAGAACAATAACCTTGTGGTAAGCTGAGAGTTCAGCAGTTGCTGTCCTAGGCCAAATGTCCTGATTCTTAATCGAGTGAGTGCTAACAGATACCTATTCTTCAAATCAAATTATTTCCTGCAGAGATATAACTAGGCTGCCAACACAGCTTGACTTTGTTTCACTTTTGACTTGACAAGTTGTTCTTCATGTTTCTGTCCACCATCAGCACTGTTTCTTAGGGGCTTCTTCCTCTGTCTCATCTCAGACAAGTACTCATCTAGCTTGATGATTTGTGGAATTTTCTTGTGTTGCTGGGTTGAGGAGAACTGTGTCTTATCTATGTTCTTTTGGCACTTAAGTACGTGTTGTTAACACCTTCCAGCTGCTGTCAGTGTTGGTCCTGCATCAGGCAGCAGTCTCAAGTGAAAATAATCATAGGCTGTTGGTAACTGCAGAGTTAAGCAACCACAGTAGCAGTATCTCCATCCACATGGCAAACAGAGTTTACAGTCTGATGGTGGTGTCCTTCAGATGGAAGACCAAGGGCTGTGATCCACAATGTCCATAAGCTCTGCTTAAGTGTGGGGGAAAATTTTAGAAGATTTTCCGCAGTTTTGTATTTTCTCAATGTTAGAGATAAATTGGACGCAAAGTCATGACACAATCAATATGATTAATATAGAGAGTAATTTATCATAGAAACATTAGAAGATACATTTTTGTCAGACTTTTGTTCATGGTCTGTGTACATAAGTATGTGTCACTTCTAGGAACTGAAGTTATTGGTAGTATGCAACATGTATCCATCAGCAAATCCTGATATTTAGAAGTATAATACATTTTCTTCTAATTCTGTATCATTGATAGTTTATTTGGTTGCTTGTCCATTTATACTGGAATGTATTTTCTGGTGAGAAATACTGCTAACCTTGTGAACTGTAGTGTTCCATGCAAAAAATGTAATGTAAATTTATTTGAAAGAGGAAGTTGTTATCACTACTTAATATAGTTCTCCTCTTTCTTCCCTTTCATTACTGAGACATAGCATTGTCATTCTGAAGTAACTCAGAGGTAACTCTGAGGTAGGTAGGTAGGAAGTATGTAACAGACCACTGGGCTTCAATCCTCGGTCCAGGATTTTCTGACACTGAAGGCAGGGTGACAGATCAGTCTTCCCCACTGTTATGCTTGCAGTGTTTAAGTTGAATTGATTTCCTGTGGCAGTAACTACGTTTCAGCTCTGGCTTGTCTCCAATTCCCAAACGTGCAGCCTGCCAAAGCTCTTGCCATCTGTATTCCCTGTGGAGAGTGCTCTTGAGCCCTTCAGAGAATAAGTTGCAGCCTGTTCCCAAACCTGTTGGCCATAACTCTTGGAGGCTGAGGGCTCTCAAGGTGTGCTCTGGCTTCCTTTACACGCTGCCAGCCCACAGAGTGCCTAGGCCTTGAAATTAGTGGGGTACACCCACCTTGACCTCTGTTCTGAGTCTTGAACTGAAAAAACATCAGGAGTTTTCAAGAGGGAGAAATCCCCAACAGTATGTTTAGGAGTAAGTCTTAAAAACTTCAGAGTTTGAAGATAAAAGTAAGACATTTTTCATAAGGCAACAGTTTGAATTTTTAATTAGAAAGTAGTATAGAGCATTTCATCTTTTGCTTCCCGAGGGAAATGGTTGCTGAGACTTTCATCTTCACAGAGGCTCTTTCACAATGCTTACTGATCCCTTTCCCCCTGTTATGCACTCCCCAGCTTCTCTGAAGAAGCAGAGGAGCATGTTACATCTGTAATGTGAAGCCCAGCCTCAGGCTGCTATGTAATGGGATTTGTGCTTCTCTAGTTTTCAGTGCAATGCTGCTTATTTAGCTAAAGGAAGGAGCTCAGGTTTCAGACAGCAACAAAGCAGGAGTTGCATCTCCCTGGATTTCAGAGTATAGACCCTCACTTTGCTGGAAGAGGAAGGCAATTCTTCCTGGACTTTCCCTTCTCCATAAATTGACTTGGGACTAAGGCAGGAGGGCTTGAGGCACACCTGAGCAGAACAGGCACAAGTCAATGTTCAATATCTCATGTATTTGCATCATACAGTGGTAGCATGCATATGCATCTCTGGGTTTAAAATGACAAAAGTTATTTGAGTATGACTGCAAGCAAAATGTGCATTACGTGCCTTGCAGGGAAGACACAATATTTCTTCAGAGTACTATATTCTTCCAAGTAAACAGGAATTCTTCACACAAATGTGACAACTTGTTTGTAAGTACTTATATTCCCCAGTGGAATCTCTTGATTTCTCCTTCTCAGCTGTGTTCTGCAAAGCCTGTAGTTAATCACAGTAGGCTCAGATCACAAGCTGTGTGTATAGATATTTGTGAGGAAGATCTCAATCAGTGCTCTGTACACAGAAACAAGCTGGCTCATCACTGGGATGGGATTTATACCTGCCAGCTGGTAAGAATTAGGAAGCTTGGGAAACAAATGCACAGAAATTGGCAGCAGGGGGTCAAAAACAAGCATGGCTTTGGATTCACTATCTTGATAAGGATTTGCAGAATCAAAGCAGAATGGCAAGTTAGTAATTTCCTGGTAGTAAGTATTCCTACCCTGTAAGTGCCAGAAACTAAAAGCACACATGCTGGGTATTAGGTGCCTGTGTATTCTTTGGGACATTAAATCATTTATCAAATTCAGTGCGAAACAGATTGTATCCAGTTCATGTAAATACTCCTTTTTCAGCAAAGAAGTGTCAACAACATGCTGATCATGTACCAGGTTTTTGCTGTAGATCATGGTGTACTAACGATGAGGGGCCATGCTTGAAAACAGGTTTGAAAACCTCGGTGTACAAATGCTGTTACTTCACTAGCTCTATCAATACCTCACTTAACAAAAATTATATACATATGGCTGTTTAACTACAAGATACCCCATTCCATCTATGACAAAAACCTACTTAGTAGTTTCTCCAAAGGAAAGTATAGGATATTGCACAAAAGCCTGTGAGGTATTAGTGTGTAAGCAGAATGCCATCTCTTCATCAACAGTAAGGAATGGCATAGGTACCTAAATCATGGAAATTATAAAAAATAAGACAATTCCTTATTGTTTCTTTAAGCTAGTTAATTTAAGGGATACAATTTTTTGAGTTCTCCTCTTACTTAATGAGATACGCACAAGAACTAAATGAGCCAACAAGAAATCTGTACTATATATTTAGAAACTACACAGAACTTGGGAAGCACTGACTCAGCTTGACTTGGAGACCTGCAGATACCAGTATTTGAATAAGATGAATGCCCTTTGAATAAGCCTCACTTAGGGCATTTTATTTTGTTGTTTGGTGATTTTATAATTTTGGAACTGAGACAGGAAATCACATTTACTGATCTGGTTTGTGTGGGTGAAACACTTGACTTAGAACTGTGCAGGGCAGTTTCATCTTCTAAATGATACCGTCATGGAAATCACTAAAAGTTTCACTGGAGAGGTTGATCAAAGCAGATATGAAGGAAAAAAAAAGAAGAAAAGAAAAATTTGGCAAAAGCTGCTGTCAAGACTATTTAGATGGACATATCTGAATCTCTGTCTGAATACTACCAACTGTCACATTTAATCAGCTTTAAGCTCTTCTTGGTCATCATTACTTTTGCAAGTCACAGTTTAGAAATAGTTAATCAATTAATTCAAAACTTACAGAGCTGTTGTTATGATGAAAACTTCATATATCTGGAAAACCTTTCCATTCAAGAAAGCTCATCCCATAGTTACAGGGGAAATTCATATAAGACTGGGACCTAAATTTTATCCTTGGTAGTTGAAGTGAAATCCCTAGAATACTCTGCATGTAATGTTAGAACCCAAAGGCTTTTGTTTCTTTGGGCATGACAATTTCTTTAATAACTGGCATGCTGTGGAACACTTTGTGAGGCAGCCATTTCCAATGACATTAGGAGAGAAGGCACTAAATGAACTTTATATGGAGAAGGTCTTATTCTTTTGCAGAAGGACCTGTTGGTTGGAAAGTTTCAGAAGGTTCACTTCCAGATAATTTCTCAATTAACAAATATCTTCCTTCAGTTAGAAGCTGATCTGCGTGCCTGTTATGTTTGCAAAATCCTGCTTACACTTTGAATCACTGACATGCATTCTATTCAGTGGAAGTTATTAAATGAAATGAAGATTCTCTTTAGTTATTCTTCTGCTAGCAGTTTTGCTCTCATCCGATCCTTGCCTTTGTCATGTAAGAAATTATGTACTTGCAAGGAAGAAAGATTTGGGTGCACAACTTTCCAGAGTTTGTGAATACATTATATCAAGCTGTTGTCTTCCTGCTGACAGCCAGTTGCTGCAAGATCTCCACTTTTGTGTCTGGGCCCTTCTGTAGCCCTGAATTGATGGATGGGGTTCAGTTTTGGAGCCCCATCTCCCCAGTAGTTCCTCTGAATTCTGTGAGCAATATGTGGTTCCTATGAGTAATGAAGAAGCATTGTTAATTGAGCAAGACAAGAGAAGAAGATTATTGGTTTCCTTCAAGTTACATGTTATTTGAATTCTCTTAATGTTTCTAAGTCCTGCTCTCCCATCGGGGAGCCGCAGAACTGGTAGCTGTGTTAGTGTATTAAGTAATTTCTGCCCCAAAATCACTTACATTCTCCAGCCTTATATAAACTGGGGGTACCACTGGTATGTAGTATGTACTGAGCAGCACTACTAACCCTTTAACCCTACAGATTTGCCTTCAGTATTTTTTTCAGTTGCATCAATCAACATACTTAGGTTTCATTCCTTTTCTAAATTATCTGTCAATCACATGCAGCAGACAGAATACCCCACTTTTTTCCTTTTGCTAGTTTCTTCTGTGAAAAAGAAAGTCCATCTCATCTTTGTGAGTCACTGTGGTGCAAATATAAAATCCAGTCAAGTCAAAGGAGTGTTTTACATCAGGAAAACAAGACTTTTTCCCAGCTTCAGAACAATAACAACACAATGAAGGAATTGCATGGACATAGTAAGGCAGTGACTTGAATTGGTGAAATGTAGTTAATGAATGTTTATTCATTTGGATCATAGTATCTTAAGAAAAAAGATCATATGTTCAAAAGTGTTTATATAGGGTGTACCATAATGAGACACCGATTTGCAATTGGCTGTCTTAGAACTGCAGAAATACAAATTAAAATGTGTTACTCTGTCTGGCTAAACTGCCTTCAGTCAGTCAGTGAAATTTGGGAGATGAAGTTAATACAAAGATACCAATAGCTGGCAAAAGAATCATTGAATTTCATCCTGGTTTGTTTTAACTGGTTTCTGAATGAAGTGCACTAGTTGTACTGTAAGCAGTATGACTGAACCAGCATGTTCTTAGGCACAGCTTGTCATGTATGTTACCATTTATGGCTCTTATGGGTGTGTCAGGTTTGGAGCAATTTCTGCTTTCACAAATTGTGCTATTTTAAAGAAGAGCGGAATAACAAAGTTCACATGGAAGGTTCACATATAGATTGTGTCCTCCTTGCAGAGGACTTTATCTAGAGCATTAGTAGCAAAGGAACAGTGCAACTTAAAAGACCCTGCAGTTACAGAAAGTGTGAATAAAGAGTGAATAATAACAGAAATGCAGAAATAAATCAAAATATGAGTAGATGGAAGCACTAAATTATGGGGAGAAAAGAACTTAAAAATATGGGATGAGGTGATAAAAAGATTAAAAGTCGATTTGTGTCTGTAAATGTACTTTGTTATTCTTACCTTTCTCTTTCTGTGTTTATAATTTTCCATGGTTTATTCTGAGACCCAGTAAGAACATTTGTTTTTAAACAGTAGAAATTTGAAGAGATGTTTTTATCCAAAGAAAAGAAAGGACTTTCAGTACACAGTTAATGGTGTTTAAAGTCCCTAAAACCATGGGCTTGCCTTATTCCCAGGAGAACTCAAGCTTCCCCAGTTTTAGTAGTGTGCCTCCAGGAAATCGTTCAGAAGGACACATAATTAGCCCACACTTTCCAGAGTGCACAGTGTAACTTGATGCACTTAAACCAGAAGACAGTTTTCGTCTTTTGACCCTGTGTCAAATGTGTCAGTTGAGTAGCTTACCTGAGATCTGTAAGACAACATAGGCCATCAGATATTTTCCCATAGAAAGGAACATGCAGTAGGACACACACAAACCCACAATTTTAAAACTTATTTATTAAACTTTTAAAACTTACTTATTTTCAAAGTAACAGAAGTGGCCATTGTAAGTGGCACAACCCAATGCATTGAGATTCTGGGTTTTTTTTTGCCAGCCTGAAGTTTAAAGAAATATGTTTGCCCTTGCTAAGGATGTATGAAAAGGAGAGAAGTGGCTCTTTCACTTTAGGCACCAACAAGATACTGAGTCTCTTGGAAGGGTGAATGTGATACTGTCATTCCAATGCACATCCAAATGATAGTTCTGGGAATGGTAAAATGCTCAGTATGGTGTCTACATCTTGCATCCATTAACATGCAGAGTAGTTGAAAGAGTTCACAGTGAAATGGAGTAATGTTGAATAACTCCTAGACAGAAATGCCCTGGTAACTGGGTGGGGTGGTGTTGGTGGTGGTTTGTGTGTGTCAGGATGAGGTGGCTGCAGGGGGGACCTGTGTAACTGATATAGAGAGGCACAAGCTGAAAACTCAAGTGACACTGTAAAACGGCCCTCATAGCTTAATGAAATAAAACCAATAATGCGATTTAAACTTCTTTGAGTTAAAATTACTTTAATAAGGGTGTTAATTACTAGAGGATTAACACTGCTTACATGTGATAATAGATCTGGTCAGTCAATAAAGGGTGAGAATAATGTTCGTTTAAGAAGCAAAAGAATCTAGCACAGGATTACTCCCTAGAAAGGGATAACATTTCAAAGTGGCAAGTAAAATCAGGGGAAGATGTTTTCAAATTGCAGGAGGCATTAGAGGCTGAATTTTGCCATCATTACTCAGCAGAAGTTCCATGTGTACTGGGATCTGTTGGAGCTAAAATATTAAGAGTAATTATTGCAAATGACATATAAAATAATTTATAATTATTTGGTCTTCCAGGGAAATAATAAGAAATAATTTTTTAGATATAACATTTAAAGAAAATACTGTCCATAGGATTGAGGAGAAAATGCATAACCTAAAGGGGAAAAAAAGCGTCTTCTAAGGAGAATAATTTCTTGAAGGTGTATTTCTTAGAAAAGAAATTGTATTGGATTATTGCCTTTAAGCAAAATGGGATTTTTCCCTAATGTGTTTGCAAACCACAGCCCGAGGAGAAAGATTTTTTGCAAAAACCCAATTTAGAAAAGGAAGTTTCGAGGTATCCAGGTTGCAACTTGCTGGGCTTGGAAGCCTTTGTTAAACCAAGTTATCTAGACAAGTTAGCAAAACAAAACCAGGATTTTATATGGGCTATAGTATTTGCTAAAGTGTTTTGAGAGTCATTTGATAGATATAAATAGGAAAGTAAATGTTTTCTTGTAGCTGAAGAGGAAAGTGAAGATTGTCCATGAAAGAATATGAGAATTTTTTCCTAGTGATTTTGGCTTTCCTTTTAACTCGTCTGTATTTACATTCCTGAGCTACTGACTGCAATTCCTTGTCCAGAGGTTCTCAGGTCTAGCATAGCTTTCCCTAAGGGATGTAACTTCATCTGCTATAAGGGGTGGTTATGCAGCCATACCCTGAGTGAACTTCTTTGGAAGAAATAACTATCTGTTTACAGTAAACTTACAATGGCCACATCTGTAAGTATCTGTGCCTTATGGATTGCACTAGATTTTTGTTTCTGGGTGCAAACAAAATTATGCTGGTCTGTGGCCTGTTATGTCATGAATTTCAGTGGCTTTTCATGTATTCTAGCTCAGCACCCAAGATAGCTGAGATACTTTATTGAGCAGTTGCTGTATTTGTATCTGCTTTCTGAAGAAGCATTTCAAACAGACACCTTGTATATAAAATTCTAAGTGTTTTAATGGCTGCCTAAGAGAAGAATCTGGCACACTGTGGCTGTAATTTTTTACTTTAGATGTGCAACTTTTGAGAAATGCACAGATGCTAAAAGAAAGTAAACCAAAAGAAAGTTGTTAATTAAAAAATAATTACTCTGTTGTGTTGAACCAAACTATTTCCCCTTACCTGCTGTAGGACCTCAGGGTATCTCAGTGGAAGTGATGTGATTCATAGTACACACTGCAGATCATGGACTTCTGTGGAGATTTAAGTGCTGCAGATTCAAGAGGGCTCATAAACCTTGTAGACATGCTGTATGTCCTTCTGTTAAGTTGAACCAATCTCTGTAGCAATGTAATTTCAGCATATTTCATGGATGTAGTTTTCTCTGGTGTTTTTTCCAAGTCAGAATATGACAAGAAATGACTGGAAAGTTGGGAGAGGGAAATGCCTCGTTCACTGAATCCCTAGTTCCCAGCAGTGCCTGCACTGGTGGTGTCCTGGGTCTGTTCTTAAGCTGCAGCTTCACACCAAGAGCTGAAGTCTTCTCTTCCTCTGTAAGCACAAAGCTGATGCCATGGAGCTGTGCCATGCTCACTTGCCTTCCCATAGGCATCAGTTTGCATTTGCATGCCAGGGCTGTGTATCTAAAGCTCCTTCCTTTAATCCTAGAAGTAACTGGACTGAAGTTTAAACTTGGAGATGAATACTTGGGCAGACCTCTGCAGATGATTAGTTCTAGGGTACAGCAGCCTGTCTAGATTAGGTGTGTGTTTATACAAGGATAGTTTTGGAGTTGTTAGAACCAGCATTTGTCAGATAATGACTTCTTGTGGTATGGTGTATATGCACACTTGTAAGACTGCAGGCATCTGGAGTTACTCTTATGGATAGTGCTAAATATTAAATGTGGCAGATGGGACAAGAGTGTTCAATTCCAGAACACAGTATGGAAGTGGAAGTGAGTGTGTTTTGTGTTTGAATTTTATTCTAGTTACACCAAATTAAATTAATTTTAATTAGATCCACCTCTAAACCAGAGAAGGTAGTTAAATTTTAACTTTAGATTTTTAATTTTTTGATAACATTTTTATAGTGAATCATCTCAGATGGATTTTTACAGGAAGGATTGAGACAAATGGTACAGTTTTAATCCCCGAGAAGTTTACTTTAGGATAGCGTTCCTCATCATATGCTATTTCTGGCATTATTTCATAGACAAGTGAATAGTTTAAAGCAAACCTGTTGTGAGTCTAGTGCAATTAAAAAAGTAGTGCCTATAGAAAATAAAAGATCAAATAAACTAAACTATAAAATTTCTTTTTAGTAGATGTCAATATTTAAGTACTACTGGCAAACCTGTGTTTAGTAAAACAACCAGAAGCCAAGTGGAAATTCCAGCTGAGATTTACCTCTGCTATATTAAATCCTTCATAATTTGAACAGTTGAAATTGTGTTTTCAAAGTCTTGTCCAGGTGAGAGGCAGATGGCCTGTTTGGGGGGCTGCACTTGTCACCCCTGTGTGCTGTTTGAATGTGTACACCTCCGCCTCAGGAGCTCAAAACCAGAAAAAATGGTGAATGGCCTGACCATTGCATAATACACAATTTTTAATCCACACAAATTTTGCCATTGACATAGTTTTATGCTTTGTCTGAAGGGACTTTGTGTACGGACTAACACGCTTGACAGGAGCAATTTGGCCGGAGCCCGTGCCCTCTGGAGCCTGACTGTCTGCCAGGCTCCTGCTTTTCAAACTCTTCTCTGCTTCTAGACTCAAAAGATGGTTCTTTTGCTACTAGTCCAGCTTATTCTTTAATGATGAAGAACAACACACTACATAATAAACATTTTCACTGTAATTAAACAAATCTTCTTTGAAGAGGTATTACTTGTTGCTGTACTGGATGTTTCATAGGGCCTAGCTATTTATATTTGTCTCAGAAACTATTTTTCTGTGTCTTCTGATGTTATATCTTGGGCTGCTTGAAGTTTTAATGGGATTTGTAAAAATTATATGTTGTGAGTGTTTTTCTGGTTATGGTAACAGCAACAAGCTTGTTCACGTGGCTTCAGCAGCAAGTATTCTATTTTATAGGCAGGCCTAAGTTCATTTGAAGTGCCAAAGAATAAAAAAAAAAATCATGAATGTAACAAGACCAGGCATTTCTCAAAACATAACTCACGATCCAGATTTTAGGAAAGAATTCTGTCCTTTGCAAGGATTTTTTCTTATAAAAGTATATGAACACAAATAACTTCTGTTTTCTCTTAGCATAGCAACAAATCCCAATGGTTCATCTGTCATAACATTATACATTGTACATTTATGAATGTGTTGAAGATTGTATCCTAACATTCAAGATAGTGACAGATACAATTTCACTTATAAATTTGAAACAGATGGTAACATTTAAATACAAAATTATTTCATTCTTGTGAACATTTCAACGTCCCAAATTTGGACACAATTTCTAAATGTATGGTGCTCAAAAGAAAAAGGTAGGTTTTAATGCAGTAGCTTAAAAACTGAAAGACACTGCCTTTCTAACACAGACTATCCTTCCTTTGAAAATCCAGGGCTCAGTTTTCAAAGCATTGTCTAGGAATTTAGCCTGCGACCCCCATTGACACTAATGGGAATTGCATAGCTAAGTCCCCATAACATCACTTTGAAAATCCATTTGTTGTACCAATTCAGAAAAATGACATAAACTATGGGGAGACATTCACAGATCAAGAGAACAATGTACACTTTGAAATACAAGACCAGTGTGTGTTATTCCAGTTATGCGATCAGTAAAAGGGATTCTGAAATTCACCACGTTCACAAAATAAGTCACCAGGTCTAAATAAAACAAAATATTTTGGCAAGTGGCAGGCAGACTTGCTAACCAGGCTAACAAGATGTTTGTCAGCAGTAATGAACACCTACTGATTAAGTGATAATTGTGTTTGGTTGGTATGGTGTTATTCTACAGTTAGCAAACTCTCTTTTTTTCTTTCCAGCTGGACTTAGGTATCTACATTTTAAGTAGTTCTGTTGTTCCTTTGCAACAAGAAATGTTCAGAGTAAACAAGACCTGTCTTTGTCCAGTTTTGATTCTGATCCTGATCCTTTATGTTTTGTTTTCCAATTTAGTAAGTGTTCTCATGGAGCTTTAATTAACAGGAACATAACTTGGTGACTAATGATGGTATTATCTTCATGGTCTTGCAGATGGTTTTTGTTGGAAAAAAGTGTATACCTGTGCAACATATGTTCATGTATATTTGTGCACAAAACCTAAGCAAAGATTAAAACAGTGTTGTTGTTGTTGTGTAGCTGTGTTACTGCAGTGCCTATGAGTCCCAGTCATGGACCATGGCCCCATTATGCTGGGCAGAATATAAATAAGTGTTTTAACAAAAGAAAGACAGTGCTGCCTCAGAGTTCCCAAAGCAATGAGATTATAGCTCCACTGAAAGGTTAACGTTATGTCAGAGATTATGAAACAGCAACAGTTCTGGTTGACAGGCTTCCTTTTGGGTCCTGAAACCCATTTGTCCTTCTTAAAACAAGGCAGGGTGGGTTGGTACAGTGTGAGCTCCTTGGAGTAGGAAATGTTTCGGACTGGAACATTTGTGAGTGGCTTTTGTGAGTTTACTGTGTTTAAAATGAAAAAGTCACCTTCATGTTTGGTGCTTTGCTTGCTCCAAAGCCCAGTAGAAGTAGAAATAATTGAAATATTAATGTGTTTGCTCTGTCTTCATCTTAGGGACTGAAACGATACATAGCTAGCAAAAGTCTTTTTTTTTTCCTAGGCCAAAAGCCATGCATCCTCGAGGGAAAAATTGTAATGTTACTTCTGTGCTCTTTCCTAAGAAAAGATTGGGTGTAGCTTGCAGTTGTATATGCTTGGCACTATTCATTTCCCAGAAGAGTTCACCGTATTCTAGGCTTTGGGTTTTTTTAATTAAAGAGGTCAAAATCCATTATATCAAAATTTCAAAGAATTTGCCAATTAGCTGTAGTCTGTGATGCCCAGCAGGTGGCTTTTATACTATTAAAGGGAGATTGTTTCCATCTCTGATCAAAGCAAAAGCAAAACAAAAGAAAATATAGAATATTTTGCTGTACACAGTGCAAACCACATGCTGTGTAAATTATGTGAAAACTGTACATGGGAGACTGTTCAGTCATCCCACTTCAAGAAAAGGTTCTGTATATTTTCACACTGATCCTCACGAGGATTTCAGTGGTAATGTCTAAGTCTGTTTAGATTACTGATTAGCTGAGGAGGTTAGACAGCTTGCTATATCCTAAAATGAAGACTTTAGCATTTTTCTTATTTAAAAGTAAAAGTAAAAATGCACAATTAAGTAGATAATGAATTTACTAGGAGTGAAATTAGAAAAAGCTGAGCGTGCTGGAATGTTTAGGATGCAAAAAATTTCCAATTTGCACTTTTGAATGAATCTAAACTTCCCTGATTTTTGCCTACTTAAAAGAATGTTTGTGACCTTTTGACCCTTTTGTTATCCTTTACTCAGAAAGGCCTTTATTCTGTAAGACTTAGGTATAAAAAAATAAAAAGAGCATTAATGGCGTAACAGTCCTTTCTGATCACCCTGTGTAAGATGTTTATGCAAAGTGTCAATAGAAGCAATTGGCCTAACAGTGTGACAACCTGCTTTGCTTGGAAATGGGCTAATCTCCTGTTTGGGTTATCCAGAGGTCAGGTAAGGATTTCTTTTTTTGCACTCCCCGTAGCGCACGGGTACATAACCTGCAAACACTACAGGGCAGAAATCAGAAGCAATTGAGCCTAAGGATGCCACAAAGCATTTTTAGTTAATCCTGACCTGTTTGCTTTTCCTGGTTTTTTTTTTTTTTTTCTTCTGCTTTCTTTTAGTTTTTCCGTTCTTGGTCCCATCCCGGAGAATCTGAGTGTATAACACACAATGATGACAGGGACTCTACCAATTTCATTATCTGCTTCACTGTGTGGTTTTTTCCTTCTTCTTCTTTTTTTTTTTTTTTTCCTCCAAACAGGCATCATCCCACTCTTTTTTGAAGTTCACGTGGAAACCTACTTTAAATCTCAGTTTTTGAGGGCTGCCCCCTTTGCCCTGTCACAGCAGGCTGGAACTCAATAAGAGCTCAGGCAAGCGTAGCGGGCCGGGCAATGGGCCTTGGCGGGCTGCACGCTGTGAACTCCTGCCTCTCTGAATCAGCTTCTGTGTGTTTTTATAACTGCCTTTTTTTTCCCTGTTAATTATGCCCCAAGGCTGTGGAAAGACAGCATTTATCTGTTTCAACAGACTAAGCAGCAAGTGTTCTGACATGTTTATCAGGCAAATTGTACCTGACAAAAGGTAATTACACATGCAATCAAGTCCAGAAGTAACTGGGTGATTAGGGGTTAATAAACTGTTTAGCATAAGAAATATTGTGAGCAAGGAGAGTGGGCCAGAACTGACATAACTGACAGTGATATATTAAAAGAATTACTTTTCATTGGATGGAATATTTGACTTTACTGAAAGGTAAGTAGGAAATTAGGTGTACAACTCAGTTTTATCTCCAGCTCCTGAATCACTGGTGCCATTTGTACAACCAAAGCTATTTGCTGATGCTCATGCTGCTTCAGAAGAGATTGCAACTTGTACCATTCCATCTTGCATTAAGCTACCTTTATAATTTACAATTAGGATTTTTGTAGTATAACCAGCACAGGGTGTAATGGACACTGCCCCCATTTCCATCTGCAAAGCTCATGTCTCCTCCTTCTGTCTGTTGCTGTGCTCACTCTGTGCATAGCTATTTCCCAAAGTTGCATTCTCTTCCAAGATTATTCCTGACAGTTGCCCAAAAGTAAAAAGGAAAGGGCATCTGTATGATATCTGAGGATGTGACAAGAGGCTCAGATGTCATTGAAAGGGCCGGATGGTCAATTCCAGCAGTTCCCAGTGCACAAAATTCTCACGTAATTACAAGATGGCCTAAATAAAGGCTTTGGCTGAGCTGCTCTGAACTTTAGGTAATACAATGCAAAGCTTTAGTGAGCAATGATAAAGAGTAATTTCTATTCAAACACGGCCATATCACCTAGATACTGGGAAAACGCTAGAGAACTAACTTTGAGGAATAGGTGCAAGTACCCTATTTGAAATCAGAATTCTGTCCCTAAAAGTTTAAGATCTTTCTCTCATAGCATCAGTATTATAATGTTTTGTCTTAACTGATCCTGTTAGCTAACAAGGTCTTACAGTAGGAGTAACCAAACCTTTTAACCAAAACATAGTTTAGTATCTTTTAAAATAAGTCTTCCAATTAAAAATAGCAGTGTTACCTGTGTAATGTCAGAAATTACTATAAACTTTTACGTAAGTACACATAAACACCTTTTCTTTTCCTAGTGATGTTTATTTCTACAAAGACACCTAATGTTTACACATAAAAGGCATCTAGAAAATACCTACACATGAAGAGAAAATTACAGAATCAAAGCAATGTAGAGTGTAATTCAAAATAAAAGTGCAGTACAGCAACCAGAGGCTTAAGTTACCTATAATGTTAGAAGTATATATGTGACTAATAATGTAATGGTTTGGGAAAGCAACACTGTTGCACATACAGTAGAAGAAAAGTGCTGCTCTCTGATCATCAGCCCTGATGGTTCCAAGATGTTGGATGAAGGTTCCCCTTGTATCACCTTTAGAAAAAGCAAAATCTTCTAAATAAGGTGGAAGTGTGGGCTGTATCTTGTAAATGCAAGTGGACAACATATAGGATGTTCTTGGCGGTGTACAGGAAAGGCTGAAGCTTGTTCTTTTTTTTTCCCTCGTTCCTTTTTTTTTCCACAATGACTCAGACACACATCTCTGCAAATTGTTCCTAGTCAGAAGGGAATAATTGCTCCTTGCTCCTAGGGAAGCATATTCTGCTCCATTATAAAATACTTGGGTATAGTATTGCCTGTCTGAGCTTATTCTTATTTTTCATGGTTATTATGGGATGAAGAGCACAGCACTGCCATTGTTCTTGGGTAGCAGAGTACATATATTTAGTTTATTTGGGCTTCACAGTGTTTTTGCTGCATGATAAGCTGGTTCTGACTAAACACCCTTGGGTGGCTCCTTATGTGGGGCTGAGACTGCCTTTCTGTCAGGATTTTTCCACATATGTTAACTTAGGAAAGATGGATGTGCAAAATAAACATTTTTTGTATTGTAATTTCAAGGCAAGTTGTGCACAGTCTAACCTTAAAGGAGTTGCAGCCAGTAGCACGGGTATGATGTGATAAAACTCTGTTGCCTTTGACTGATTTTTGAGGCTGGGAAATGCTTATTGCCAGGACCTACTGTTTGCCCATATTTGACCATGTATGCTAGTGTGGGGCATTCCTTGTTAGACAATACATTTCATTTTCAGTTATTGTCTCAGTAATAGTGAAAGCTTTAATAAATAAAACAGTAGTAGGGAAATGTTGCTTTAACTTGGCCTTGGTTTGATCCTAGATGCTGCAGTAAAAACTACTGTCACAGAACCAGCATCGGGCTGTGCATCCACTGAGCCTGGGTGCCAGGGCAGATGTAGGTGATAGGAATGGCCAGGACACAGATCCCAAGAGCTGCACACCAGACAGCTCTTCCCACCCCACAGCATGCAGTATTTGCTGTCCAAGCCCACTGCGTACAGCAGTGTGCCACGGTGCAGAACTGCAGCTGTGATGGGACAAAATGCACAGTGTGTCATCGTGCACAGCGGCAGTCTGGGCTCCAGCAGTGTCTGCAGCTCCCTGCCACATTTAATCCTGATCCAGGACATGATTGTCACACTGCAGCCCCTGAACAGATGCACAGAAGGAGGGAAGGGGGCTATGACTGACTGTCATGTGTCATTTGATTGCATATCTGGGCCTTTGAGCTACCTGCCACGTGTCATGACAGCTGCTTGAACTTAAGAGATTTATTAGCATGAGGTTGGTTGCATGCAGCTCTTTGACCATGCATGGAGCAGGGAAGGAGCTCTGGGTGCATCACCCTTGCCAATAGTGTCTCTTTAGGAGTTCATTCTTGAGGGCCAGGACTGTGTTGAGTGCACAGAATATGCTTCATGTTCTGTGTGACAATTTTTTACCTCGTGTTAAAAACCAACAGGCTTCATGGTCTGTTTAGAGCCCTACATGCTTACTTGTGTTTGGCAAGGTGACAAATGAGGTGTAATCTTCCAGTCATCACTATCGCTGAGATTTCCCAGAGCCATGGCACAATCAGTTGAGTCAACCCCTTGAAAGCATTGTATGAAACTCACTCATGCAGTATTGTCAGGGAAGTTTCTTTGAACTTGTCAGCACTGTAATTGTGTCAGTCATCAATGGCTTTGGGCTGCACATTGCTAGCAGGATACTTTAGGTACCTTTCACCCATATGAGCTTCAGGGTTGTTTAAGATTTACCCAGAATCCTCTATTTCAGTGGTACAACAGGGATAAGAAATGAAATCTTTCACTTCTTACTTACTGAATACAACTGCAGGAACATGGGTCCATCCTTAAGGACCATGTCCCGTGTGAAGCCCATGACAAGTAGCACTGTAAGTAGCAATAAGTTATTAATGACCAGATGATATCGTTTGGGCTCCTGTGAGCTTTATCCTCACACCTTGCCATGTGCATCTGCCTGTCCTATCTTTCCACTCTTTTGGTTGTGTTTTAAATTACCTCTGTGAGGACTGGCACCCAAACTGTGTAACACAGGTAATAACAAGTGATGAGTAACGTGCAGCTGAGGCTGTGAGTTTCACAACTGAGTTATCAAGCCTTCCCAAGTCTGTTTGCATGGTGAGTGAAGGCATGTTCTCAGCAACTCAGTAAAATTGGTGGTGTCCATCTTGAGAAAGGGCTTTGTGGGAAAGAACTGTTTGAATTTGACCTTGGTGCTTATAATGGATATCTAGTCAGCAGAGAGTGAAATTGTCTCCTTGGGTTTTAGATCCTTTCACCTCTATGAAATAGTTAAATGTAAAATGTGAGTAGGTGTGTCAGAGGTCTGTTATAATGCCAGAAAATGTTGCTACCTAGTCCTAAAAGATTACACTACAAGTAAGGAAGAAGTAATTAATTAGAAAAATATGTTTTTAAATTAGACACTATATTTGAAAATAACATAAGAAAGTGGTTTGGAAGTGGAAAAATTTGCAAAAGAGAGGCATTGAAATTTGAATCTGGGAAGACTGGATGTATACTTTTCTGTAAATGAATTGGTGTTATGATTTTGGGCATGAGCATTGCTGGACTCTTCTGACAGTTTGTCACGCTGAGAAGTTTAAGTAAGGCAAGGTGAGGTTCTCTGGGGTGCAGCCCTCCTCTTAGTGTAGCCTGAGAAGTCAGAGGGGTGAGCACCTGCTGCACCGTCTGCCTGTGGGAGCAGGGGCTGCTACTGTTGTGTCCCAGCTCTAACAGCTCTGATCAGGCGTGGCAGAAACAAGTGTTTGAAGTGAACAGTTCTTCCTTGAAATAGCTAAATGATGTGACTTGCAGTAGTCTGTTACATTTTTTTCAAGTGGCACAAAATCCTGTTCCAGCCCACCTTTCCAGCATTACTGATTCAGGGCAAGCAGGGCTCTAGGTTACACTGAGGACCCTGCTCAGCAGAGCAGCCTCGGGCACTGCGCGCTGGGGCGAAGTGTTGTTAATGGTTCCCAAGGCTTTTTTTAACAGTAGGTTTGGCTAATATGGGACAGCCTGAGAACAAGCCCTTGTTAGCCCTCAGCAGCAGGACAAGGCCAGGCCCCAGACGCAGGGGGAAGCTGGGGCGCCCCGCCATTGACGTCAATGGCAGTGGGGCCCACTGGCGCGCAGGTAGCCGTGGGAAAGGCATCCCCGAGCAGGGCTGCCTGTGCCCTGGCCCCTGGCAGCCTGGGCAGGGTGCCCAGCGGTGCCTGGCCTGCACCCCGTGATGGTGGAGGGGGAATCGGGCTTTGAGGGCCATGAGGGTGCTGGAGGTTCAGTATCGCGTCTGATTGTAAAAGCAGGCTGGTTTATTGTTGAACAGCAGCTCTCAGATCATGAGTCCAAGACATGATTTGAAACTGCAGCCAAGCGTATTATTGTGGTTGGAGTCTTTTTGTTCCTCCACTGAAGTGTTTGAGTTTGTTTGGGCCAGAAGTGTGCCCAGGGCTTGGCTCTGAGTTTCAGGGATCAGTTATAATGGAGACTGCAGCCAGGAGGTGTTTAATTCACTTTAATTGGACTACCTGAACCTCGTTTAAATTAGTGTGAGAAGCAGCAGATACTAGTATCCCTGTCTTGCTCCCCACGGTAAAGCAAGTTCCTAAATACTAAATCGTGAAGTCATCAGCATCCCCTCCTAGGGCCAAACCTGCACAGCCGCCTCCCTGCACATTGAGGGAGGTGAGAGACGTTAAAGAAAGAAATGGGCAGGTGAAGGGGGGTGGTGGCTGGGCTCGGCGGGGGCTGCGCCCGGCCTCTCTCCGCAGAGCCTCCCGCACTGCCTCACCCGCCTCTCCCCCCGCAGCTCCTGGACCTCTTCATGGTGTGGGACTGGTCCACCTACCTGGCGGACTACGGGCAGGCCACCTCCAAGTACCTGCGGGTCAACCCCAGCACGGCCCTCACGCTCCTGGAGAAGTAAGTGCGGGGGCCGGAGCTGCCGGCGCGGGGATGCGGAGCGGGGCCGGGGCCGCCCTGCCGGGAGCGGCGGGGCCGGGCCGCGGGAGCAGCCGGCGGCTCCCGGATTGCCGCTCGGGGCAAGGGAGACGCTGAGCTTTGGCCGTGGTGAAGCCGATGCGGGCGTCTCGGCCGGTCTGGCGGGCGGGCAGGGAGGGCAGGGTGAGCCGGGCGCGTTACCGGCAGCGCGGTACCAACCTGCTGTAAAAACCGCGTCAAACAAAACACGTTGTGGTTTAAATACGCTTTCTAACAGTGTTTTCTCTCCTCTCCTGCCTGCGATGAAAATGTCTTTTGCAGAGTTCACAGAGGGTATGTATCGCCTATATTGTTACAAAATATTGTTTCTGTAACTTGCCTAATTTCCCGAATTTCGTTTTTGTATCCGTTGGTACGGGAAATCAGCAATATAGATGCCCGTTATTGACGGTGAACAAAATTCACCCATTCACTGAGTCTGAATTTACCATGGAAGCAGATGATACTAACGCGTTTTCTGACTTGCTTCTCTCCTAAGGCAATTGGTAGGATCAGGGTCCTGCTGAAGGGGGATTTGCTTAATACTTACAGGTTATTTGTGAAGTAGTATTTGTTGAAACAAACACGTTCTGCACTTCTGCATTGCAGAAGTTTAATTTAAGAACACATAGTGAACAGGTTTTGTAATCTTTCAGTTCTTATTAGCAGAAAGATCAAAAGAAGAACATTAGTAAACCAATCTAAATAGTCGGATTTTTCCTTTTCAATTTATGTTTCTAATGTGTTTGTCATTTGCTTTTTTATTTCTCTAGAATGAAAGACTCCAGCAAAAAGAACAACATTTTTGCTCAGTTCAGGAAGAATGACCGTGACAAGCAGAAGCTAATAGAGACTGTAGTGAAACAACTTAGGAGTTTAGTGAATGGTATGTCCCAGCACACATAGGCCTCTTAAATCGACAGTATCTCATCCCACCAAGAGGTGTTTCTTATCCACTATTTCTACTAAGTGGTGATACCAGTTAGGACTTTCGTTTGACCGAGAAAAGGAAAAATGCAGTAGATAGATTGTACATGTAGTCTTCAACAAACAATTCTTTGTACGTATTTTTAATGGGTCGAATACTATTTTGTATATTGTAAACAAATGGTGAAAAACGAGGTTGTACAATAAAAACCAGCACAGTCGTATTGTACATGGAACTGCTGAACTGTAAATATGTTATTTAAATATCTGCAGATATGGTGTCCGAAATTTTGCTCCGAGTAGGAATTATTTGAGAAATGATCCCTTAGTTGCTGTTTTCTGGTTGAATCCTAATTTAAAGTTTTTGAGCTTGAGATACTTGTGTTTCAGATGCCGCTTACTGTTTTCCTGCATTAAATGTATATTAGCCCTAAAGTGATTGGACATAATTTTGTATACCAGGTTTTGTAGTCTGGAGGTATGAAAAGGTCTTCTGATTTTTAGTACCTTTGAAAACTACCCGAGAACTAGACTTGATATCTGTTTAGCACTGGGACTTACAGGCTTTGTTCTCCAAAAGGGTTTAATCTTGAGGTTGTGAATGTAAATAACCATTTGATTTCTTTATAATGTGACATGTTGTTTCGTTTTGGTTTTGTTCCTCAGGGTTACTATTTCTAACTGTACTTTTGTAAGATCTCGGGTTCTTTATCCCAGGTTGCAGTAAGGAATAGGTTTGCCGCTGTTGTTTTCGTGCCGCATCTGTTTGTTAGTTTGCGCTTTCTCCTGCCAGCCCCATCCCAGCGATTGGCATTTTGTCCCACTACCGGTCTCTTTGCACTGTCCCCTCCTGGCTATTTTAGACACTTAAGAGAATGTCTAACAAATACAAACCAAATGGAACGTGTAAAAATAATGTACATTTCGCTGTATTTTTAAGTTATTGACAGTCTAAATACAGTAATATAAACCTCACCCGTATTGCTGTTTAATTTCACACACGGGAGCACACCTCGGAGCCGGTTTCGCGGGACCTGTGCAGGTCCCGACTCACTGGTGATTTTCCCCGGGGAAGGCGGCCGGGGATCCGCGCGGCCCCGACGGCGGGGTGCGGGCCGGGAGCGCTGCAGGCCGGGGAGCCGGGGGCGGTGGGGCTGCGGAGCAGGGCTGGGGCGCTCCCTGGTCGGGGGAGCCCGGGACGGGACTCGCTACCTGGGCAGGCCGGCCCGAGGGGGCGTCGGGAGCTGCCGGCGGGGCGGAGAGGGTGCCCCGCACCAGGAGCGGCCGTCCCGCCTCCGGCTCGGGGCGCCCCGAGGGGCTGGGCGCGGGCGGGAGGGGCGCCGGGCCCCAGCCCCGGGGGCTGCCCCGAGCCCCTCGGCCGCTGTCCCCGGCCCTCCCGCGCCAATCACCGCACTTGGCCGCGCTGCTTAAATATGCAGCGGATACGTCATCTCCGAAGGTGGATCGGGCGTAAGTGGCCAATATCTATATAAATGTGGCCGAGGGGCGAACCGGCAGCAGGAGGCGAGCGGGGCCGGGCGGGCAGCAGCCGGCAGGGCCCGCAGCGCCCGTAGCCGAGTCGCGGGGCGCCGGCCCCCGTGCCTGACAGCCGCACCCGGCCCGTCCCCGCCGCCGGAGCAGGATGCCGGCCGGGCCCTCCTGGCCTGAGGCGGCGGCGCTGGTGCTGCTGGCCCTGGCTCTGCTGATCACCCTGTGCCGGCACCTGTGGGCGCTGCGCTGGAGCCTCAGCCGGGACCGCGCCAGCGCCCTGCCCTTGCCTAAGGGCTCTATGGGCTGGCCCTTCTTCGGGGAGACTCTGCACTGGCTGCTCCAGGTGAGGCGCCGGGGGACGGGGCGGGGTGGAAGGGGCTGGCGGGAGCCACGGGCTGACCCGCAGCTCGTCCCCAGGGCTCCCGCTTCCACAGCTCTCGGCGGGAGCGGTACGGAAATGTCTTCAAGACCCACCTCCTGGGCCGGCCTGTGGTGCGGGTGACAGGCGCTGAGAACATCCGCAAGATCCTGCTGGGTGAGCACACGTTGGTCAGCGCACAGTGGCCCCAAAGCACCCATATCATCCTGGGCTCCCACACTCTGCTCAGCTCCACTGGTGACCTGCACCGCCAGCGCCGCAAGGTGAGCCTCACAGCCACCCCGACAGGGCGCACAGCCCAGGCAGCGCCCAGGCCTGGCCTCGGTGGCATGTGTGCCCCCCCTGCTTTAACCACCTGCCTTTCTTCCCCTTCTCCTCCTAGATCCTGGCCAGAGTGTTCAGCCGTGCTGCCCTGGAGAGCTACCTGCCGCGGATCCAGAAGGTTGTGAGCTGGGAGCTGCGGGGCTGGTGCATGGAGCCAGGCTCTATCGCAGTTTATTCCTCCGCTAAAACCTTAACTTTCCGCATTGCAGCTCGGATTCTGCTGGGGCTCCGCCTGGAGGAAAAGCAGTTCAAGGATCTGGCCAAAACTTTTGAGCAGCTGGTGGAGAACCTCTTCTCCCTGCCCCTGAACATACCCTTCAGTGGGCTGCGCAAGGTACTGCCGCCTGCACTGCTCCCTCTGCCCGGGGCAGCGCCTGGGCCCTGGCGGCACAGATCCCCTGTCCTTAGGTCCACCAAGGGACATTTCTGATGGGCCAGGACATCTGCAACACCCCATTCTAGGTCTGAGGGCTTGGTGTCTTACCTACCCCAGCCATATCCCCTTCTCTCTGCACTTCTCACCTGCTTTTGGCTGGCTTCCAACACCTCTGGGCACTGGCTCCAGCTCATTATTCAGCATAGGGCTCCTCTTCTCCCTCATCCCACATGTTGCCTCTGGTGAGTCCATCATATCTGACCCTATCCCATCTGAACTTATGTCAGCCCATGCCATAGGCGTCTGTGGGCATAAGCACAAAGACAGGTGGGCACAGCACACCTCAGCTTAGCACCTTCTCTGAAAGTCAGACAGGCTGAGAACTTAAGGCCGCTTATGGTCCTCGGTCCCTTGTAGTCCAGCAGCCCAGGGAGAGGGACAGTCTCCGCCTCTTTCAACCTGCAGTTTCTTCCCTGCTGCTCTGTCCCTCTTTGCCTGCCTCTCCACACTCCTGCTCTAGGTATAGGTCCTGTGTACCATTCTTCCTCTCACATCCCTCCCTCCTCTAGCTTTGGGTTTTTCATCCTTACCACAGCTGAAGTCTCCTGTCTGCTTTAGACAGGTCTTCCCTCATCTCTTATTTCCACTGTGAGCTGTGTCCTTTTGGATCACCTTACCCAAACAGTCTCAGTTCTCCCCCAGCCTCCCTGCTACTCTTCATCAAAGCTCTTGTTTTCCCTGTCCAGTTTCCCTTTGCAGGTTGTCACCAGTATGAGCTTTCATCCCCCTGCCCTCTCTCAGGTCAGCCAAAGCCTGTCTGGCCCCAGACCAACATCTTCAACTTGCCTTTAGATCCCCTTGTCGTTCACCTTGCTCCCTGCCCTGTTTACTTTGTCCAATCCTTCCCACCTCAAATCTAAGCCTTTGTTTCTTCTTCTGAATATCTGGCCATGGCCATTTTTAACTTCAAATTTCTGGTCCTTGTGGCTTTTGCAGGAGACATTTTTGTAGAGAGTCGCATAGTGTGACTCCATCATCCCAAGTTGCAAAGGCTTTGCTGATCACTTGACTTGCTGAGATCTTACAGGAATGTTTTGCTACACTGGAGTGCAACACACCTGAAGATGAGCTGACTGTGATTAATGTGTCTATCCACTATTCCCATGTAAAACCATTTGTGCCTTGCTGTCTGGACTCAGTTTTCTTGTTACCTTTTCTTTTCCCTTGGAATAAGCTTCCTTTGGACCTGACACAACTGTAGATTTGCCCAGTGCAGATGCCTCTGAACTTGGTAGCAGGGGTTTACTGTTGTCTTTTCCTCCCAGAGAGTTTCTTGGGACTTGTTGCATTTGATTCACAACAGCAAGGCAACAGAAGGTGCAGCATTTCCCCCCAGACTGCTGCCTCTTGCAAGGCTCTGGGGCTGGGCAGCAGATTAAACAGTTCTTGCTATTACAGGTCCTGGGATTAAGGATTGCTACACTTGGGTTCCCCTGGTCTCTCTAGAGAAGGGGGACAGTTCCTAAGGTTCTCCTGAACTGTGTGTGCCTCTCACAGGGAATCAAAGCACGGGACATGCTACATAAGTTTATGGAGAAGGCTATACAGGAAAAACTGCAGAGAAACAACCCAGAAGATCACAGCGATGCTCTGGATTTCATAATGAACAGTGCCAAGGAGCATGGCAAAGAATTCACCTTGCAGGAGCTAAAGGTAAGGAGAGCCTCTGCCTTGAGTGCCACTCCTGACTCAGTGGCTGTTTGAGAGACGTGGGCTGAGGGCCAGGAGGAGGCTTGTGGGGAGCTGGGGACCACCGCCAGATGCTGAGGACACCAGCTCCTGCACTCAGCACACTCTTATGCCCTTGTAGTCTTATGTCTCTGCCACAGAAGGGACCTTTTAAAAGGCAATGAATGCCCTTCTACCTTTCCTCTTCAGGGCCACCAGCCTTGGCCTGATGTAGGATGCTGGTAGGGTTACGTGGCTGTGTTAAGGCTCTGCACGTCTGTGCAGTCAGTAACTCCAGAACACTCTCTTGGAAGTATTCAGAGCTACCTGTGTGCTTCTCAAACACAGCCCAGCACCCAGCCCAGGGCAGGGTGTAGATCACATCACTGGACTCCTCAGGGCTGAGAGCCCAGAAATTTCTGAGGTGATTAACCAGAATAGGTCTGGGGATGCAGCGATGGATTCCAGGTCATTCCCTATCGCCTCCTCATTCATCGATCATGTAGCTTGTGGATTGCTGTGAAGAATGTGATGTATGGCTGTGACATAGGGATGAGCCCAGTAGCCCTTACTGAGCCAAAACCACCAAGTGAATGTGATGAGTGTTTTGCCAAAGATCTTGGGAAAAAAAAATTGTCTTTAGTACTGCACCATTCATAGTTCCAGATCACATGGTATCAGTGAATTGTAGATGGCATTGCATTTATATAAGAAGTTTTGAAGCAGTTTTGCATGGGTACAGCAGCTGGATATGATTTTAAAGTATTTGAGTATAGTTTAAAAGTAGTTTTACTATTTGTTTAAGTATTTCAGGATAACTATCCAAAGACTAATGTTTTATAAATATTTTGTAAAAATGCAATCGCTAAATCTAAAATATTTGGAAAACTTTGAGCAACTATTAGATATAATTAGAACCAGTATATATTACTAAATAAATTTTATTACAATTATTTATTACATTATTTATTCTAACGTTTTATTATAATGTGATTTTAAAAAATAATTGACAGATTCAAAATGTGATTAAGATGAATTAATCTCTGTTAGTATTCACATTAATATTATGCAAGAATAATTTCACAATCTCTCATCATATCCCTGACTCTGACCACAAATGGAATAAGGAGATATTAAATGTAACATAGATTGAGTGACATGGCAGCAACCTTGGGCCAGCTGATTCAAATTATAACATATTAATTTGTTGTAATGTACCTTCATGGTTAGAAAATTTCTGTATTTAACAAAATTAATTTCAGACTGAACTGCCTATGCTTGCAATCATGGCAATATTCTCCACCCTAATAAAACAGTAGTAGAGGTCTCATTTAATAAAACAGTGTAATTGGATAAAAAGTCCAAAGCTGTCTCAGAGTTGTGGATATATCTGTCTTTGACAAACACTTCAGACGCTGGCACAAACTAGTCACTAATCTGCTTTTTGTTCAAATGATCTGGAAAGAGAGTTTTCCCAGAAATTTTTCTAAATACATTGTGATTTGTACTGCTGCTATGAACTCACCAGGGCCCTTGAAATGTAAAGGTCATTAAAAAGATGTTGCTTTGCCAACAATACTGTTCTAAAATATTTTAAACCTTGGGAAGATTTAAAAAACCCATCCTGTATAATAATGCTGTCACTGGCTGGGTGTAATGCTTCCCATTCTGCCTCCCAGGACAGGCACAGTACTGATGAAGAAGCTTGGGAATATCCTGCCTTCCAGTCACTGGTTCTGCTGGCCTTGCAGAGGCAGGGAGGGAAAGCTGTGACAGCAGCTGTGACTCACGTTCTGCAGCAGCACTGTCAGAGGTTGATGCAAAGAGCATAAGGGCTGTTATTTCAAACCTAAGAGCTTGCCCTAAATTCCTTGCATGCTATTGAAATGTCTTGGGGTTTAATTGCATGTGGTGGAACTGAGAGGTTTCTTTTCATCTGTGTCTGTTACTTGTGAATGTAAAAATTCCTGCTAATGCCTGCAGGAGGTGTGATAGGGGCTGACAGGGATCTGTTGTTCCAGGGGTTTTATTTCAGCTGAAAGATGCCCTTGAGAGCTGCACTTTGGCAAAGCATCTAGACCAGCCAATATATGGCACTAGGGATGGTAGCAGAGAGTCATCTTTGTTACATTATCCTTAACTTTATCAGATTTGAATCCAAGTACCTTCAGCCTTCAAGTGTTCTTCTCTGTGTTTGTGGCTTCACCTCTTTAGAACCGATTGTGTCAGAACAATTTGAAGTCCAGACACAGTCATGTGGAAGGGAACTGCTCTGTGTCCCTGTGGGATTTTGCCCCTGGGCTGGAGCCATTAGTGCTCTGTAATACCAGTCAGGTCCCAGGCCTTCCAGGGGGACAGTTCCTGCTTCTCCTCCCTTTGGCTTCTCCTTGGCTTTTGTCTCTGGCCTCAGCACTCCTGTGCTGTGGAGCCACTGGCACCTTCAGATGGTGCTGTAGGTTTGAGCATTATGTTTGCTGTCAGAGATGTCATGCCATGGGCAACCCTTAACTTTTGGGAAACCATTTGGAAAAGTTGGTCAGAGGGTGCTGCAGACAGCCTGGCATGTGCTGTTCCATACAGACCCTGCAGACAGTCCCACAAAGGCTGGGGGGCTGTGAGGGGGCCCCTGACCTTGGACAAGGCACACATTGCAGATTTGGCTGTGCTGTGGTCCATGTGTCTGAGCTGAGTAACTTCCTAACTTGTTATGGGTGCTTCTGCTGTGGAGTTTTTGGGGACTCTGCTGTGCTTCAGGCTGTACAGCTTGAAAAGCAAGCAAGTCCTTTGCCTGGTGTGTGCTCCCTGCTGGCTACAGCACTTCCCAGGCTGACCTGCTCTAGCAGAGGCCTTCATGCTTTTGACTCTTGCCTTGAGTCCCCTCCCAGGTAAGATCAGTCACAACTGGAGATGGATCAAATGCAACCCAGTTAGCTGCCAGCACATCTAAAATTTGTGCATAAACCACTGCCCATATCCACTGCCTGGACAGAAAAGTAAAAGTTGGGATGGGGAATTGGCAGATGATGATAAAAAGCATAATACTTGAAATATACTTCACTCAATGTGCTATAGTACATGGTAAAGTGCTGCCTTAAAGTTGGTAAATCTTGTGAGGAAAGCTCAGAAGAGCTGGCTTGGAGGTAATGTGTACTCATTCCAGCTGTGGTTCTGCAGCAGTGCCTTGGCAAGTGGATGTCCAGTTCATACAGAAATGCTTTGGTCCCTGCCAACCCAGGATGGGTGTGGGTTTGGGGAGAGCAGAGTGGGGGCCAGGGCCCCCTGCACAGGGGTGAAACCTGCAAAAGGTGAGAACAGTCTGAGACACAATCTCTTTGAAATGTTATTCAAACTTGTAATTTTCATTCCTCTCTCAGGAATCAGCAATTGAGCTCATATTTGCTGCTTTTTTCACCACGGCTAGTGCTAGCACCTCTCTGATCCTCCTGCTATTGAAGCACCCCTCAGTGATTGAAAAAATAAGGCAGGAGCTGATGTCCCATGAGTGGTACCAGCAGAGTGAGTGCTGCCCTGCAGGACCCTGCCTGGAGACCCTGACCATCCAGAGCAGGGACAGAGAGAAACCACTTTCCCACCCCATGGCCAACGACATTCACAAGGAGCAGAGCCAGCCCCCAGCCCCAGTGGAGGAAGATTCCCTCCAGCCCAGTGCCGTGCTGGAGCCCACTGTGCCCCAGAGCAGCCCCGGCCCCGGCCCCCAGCTCCCGGCACCGCCGGGGCAAAGCTGTCACTGCCCCGCAGACATCAGCCTGGAGAAGCTGAGCCGCCTGCGTTACCTGGACTGTGTGATTAAGGAGGTGCTGCGAGTGCTGCCCCCAGTCTCCGGAGGCTACAGGACGGCACTGCAGACTTTTGAGCTCGATGTAAGTGTCCCGCACTCCAGCAGGCTGCTAAAGAGCTGCTGCCTGCCTTGCGAGCAAGCACCCTGTGTCCCGCGCAGTGGTGGCGCTTGGCAGTGTGGCTAAGGGGAAATGTCACCCAGCAGCCTCTGTGAGTCCCAGTTGGGCTGGGGAGAAAAGGAACTGTAGAGCAGGTGGGCAGTGCAGTGGGGCTGTCTGCAGGCACCCTCTGCTCACCCTCCAGTAGCACAGGTATGTAACAGCCCTCTCCTCTCTCTTCTCTGCCTTCCCCAGGGCTACCAGATCCCCAAAGGCTGGAGCGTCATGTACAGCATCCGTGACACCCATGAGACAGCGGCTGTGTACCAGAGCCCCCCCGGCAGCTTTGACCCCGAGCGCTTTGGCGCCGGCCGGCCGGAGGCTGCGGGCCGCTTCCACTACATCCCCTTCGGCGGAGGGGCCCGCAGCTGCATCGGAAAGGAGCTGGCCCAGGCCATCCTCAAGCTGCTGGCCATCGAGCTGGTCAGCACGGCCCGCTGGGAGCTGGCCACCCCTGGCTACCCCCGCATGCAGACCGTGCCCATCGTGCACCCTGTCGATGATGGGCTGCAGCTCTACTTCCACCCCTTGAAGCCCAGCCAAGGCCACGAGGCCTGAGCTGGGGAGGGGTGCACTGCTCCCCTCAGCCTGGGGCCGATGCCCCTCCACAGCTGCCAGGAGCAGGTCTCTGCTGCCCCAGGCTGCGAATGCTGCTGGGTTACTGCTGAACAAAACCTTAAAGGTCTTTCTATTTTCCACTCCTGGTGTACAGGCTGGTAGGGTGTGCAGGTGCTGCAGCAGGGTATCCTGCAGAGCACTCCCGAGCACTGGGGCAAAACCTGATGAAGATGCTGGCAGGGTGCATATGCCATGGGGGCTCAGTCAGCCCCTGCCCCATACAGGCCTCCAGCTACCAGGGATGGGGAGCAAAACTCCCAGACCCACAGCCAAGACTCCCAGTGTTATCTCCTGTAGGTGTGTTATAGGAGAGGCAGGAGAAACATCCTGCACATTGTAGCTATTTAGATGAAAAAAGAGGGAGGTGGGGGGCTCTGCAGGAAAACACAAGCCAGAGTTGCCCAATCCCCAGCATCAACTCTAGCTAGAATAATAGGGTGTAAAGTGGTTTTTATTGTAAATATTTAATCTCATTCATGCACTTCCCATTAGAGCTGGCACAAGGAGGATATGTCTCATTCACCCACTAGTAGCAGCTGTGTATGTTGTACTTTTGCACATCATAGCTGCTGCTTGGGGTCTGCCATGAAACCATCTCTGAGGTCCCGCCAGGATATCCTCCCCAGCCACAGCCTGCCCATGGGATTGGACTGAAGCAGGGGGAGGGGGCTTTGGGGAACAAATGTTTAGAAAACAGATATTTCTGAATGTGTCTGAATTGTGGTACAAAGTCCCTTGTTCCTGATGATGCTGTTCACATTGCAGAGGGGACATGTGCAAGGTGCCACAGGCCCTGTGGTAGCTGGCAGGCTGGCCAGACTGACTGTCACCTCTGTCAGCCCAGCTCTGCCAGGAAAAGTGTCAGGACATGCATCTATCCAGGGGGTGGTACCCGAGGCTAAACATGGATGCTGAGGGCACACTTGTAGATGGCTTTTGAGTACCCCTACAGGGTATTTCTCTCCCATGTAAAATAAAATGAACTGAGTCCTGTTGTTTGTGTACTGAGAACAGATCTGGGCACGGGTCCTTGATCTACAACACGTGTATAAATTTCTTTCAGCTTCACTTCTACTCTCCACTGTCATGTATTCTGTGTGAATGCAGTGGGAAAATAATCCTCCTTGTCCCTCCAGAGCACCCCATGCCTGGTGGTGTCCGTGTGCTCTGTGTGAAGAACCAGCTTGACCTGTGAGGGCCACAACATGGCACGAAGACAGTGTCCCTTTGGAAAGGCTCTGGGGAGCTCTCCAGGCTCCTGAAACTCTATCATCATTCTGCTTGGGTGCTAGAGATGGCCTTGCCCTGGCCAATCCCTCTTGCCTGGCCGTGCTGGGGCACTGCAGCGACCACCACGCTACCTCGGACAGAAACCTGGCTCCCAAACGTGACAGGTCAAATCTGGAAGAGGTTGAACTGCAGGGCTGAGTTAAGTGCTATTGGCAAGTCGACCCTGTAGTGAACCAGAGCCTCTGGCCCTCCTGACCTTGTCCTGAAAGGTGAATCTTTTTGCCTATCAGAGGTGAAATCAGTAGATGGTGGCTGCAAGTGGCAATGACTAACGTTAATTAGCAGGAGCTACTGGCTGGCTGAGACCGCAGGCGATTCAGGGTCTCACCGCGGGCAGGACTTGGGCAGGGCTGGGCCTGCAGTGTCCGGCACCCCGGGCAGGAAGGTCAGGGCTCCTCCAGCAGCGCACTTAAAAATTACTCTGAGCGCCAGCAAGCCCGCTGAAAAATGTAACATGAATCTAGTTAAAAAAAAAAAAAAAAAGAAACAAAAAGAAACTGATAAACTGATTTTGTTTGCAGATAAACACGAGCATTTAACAAATGAAGTGTAATAATTGTTACTTGTAATCAAAGTTTGTTCATATTAGGCTGTTAATTTCTTGACCCCCTTCCAAGATGTTTTTAATTATCCCTTTCACTCTTTACCATTTGATTCTTTTCAAGCCGATGGCTGGGGAATACACAGCTGGGAAGATAATAAAGCCTTCCTGTGGCAATTATCGGTGCTCAGGCCACCGTATCTCGTTATTTTGATAGACAGTGAACTTGGCGCGGTTGCCGGCCGGGTTCACGCAGATGTCACGGTCCGTGTTGTAGGTCACAAGCAGGTCAGCGCCCGGCAAGGGGAGAGCGCCGGGTCAGGGCGCGGCCGCCGCTCCCGACCAGCGCCGGCCGGGCCCGCGGCGAAGCCCGAGGGGCTACCGGGCAGTCAGTGCCCTCCGGGGGGCTCCCTCCTGGGCAAGGGGCTGCGGAGGCGGGCAGCCCCGCTCCAACAAGGCATCGTAAGAGGAGGGCGGGTCTCGTGTGATGGGTTGATTGTTGGAAAAATAATAATTAAAAGCGACATCTCCCTCTCCCCTACACAGACACACACACAAAACTTCCAGCGTTTATTGAGCTTGTCCGGAACAAGAAAGCAAAAGTAATAGGGACGGAAAAGATAAAAATGGTAAAGAAAAAAAAAGTGTATTGGCCGCAGCCGTGGTCGGCGGAGAGCTCCTCGCCCCGCAGCCGCGGTCCGCGCCGGGCGCCCCTTCCCCAGCCCCTCCTGCGCCGGCAGCAGCAGCCCCAGCCAGCGCTGCCCTCCCGCCGCCCCGCTCCTGCCGCGCTCCTCCCGTCCGCAGCCGCCGCTCCCGTCCGGAGAGCAGCGCCGGTGCCCGCCCGCCCCTCCGCGCCGCGCTGCAGGCGGGGTGCCCGCCCGTGCCGAGCGCCTCTTCCCGGCCGCGGCAGCCCCGACGGGATGCCGGAGAGCCTCAGGCGAGGGTGGGCACTGGATCCCGGGGAGAGCAGCTGGGAACGGCGAGTTTGGTGTTTCCTTTCCTCGCTCACCTCCTTTTCCCTCGGTGACCCGCGCTTGAACCTGCATCGGGAGGCCGAGACGGACTGCTGCCGGCGGCTCCTTCCTCCACGGCCGGCAGAAACACAAGCCATGCCTTTCGAGGTGAACCAGGGGACAGCGGAGGCTCCTCCGCCGATGCCCCGGCGGCTCTGCTCAGGGGGTCTCCGGGCTGCCCCAGCACGGGGTACCGTCCGCTCCGGCCGCCCCACCGTCCCTGCCCGGTGTCTCCCGGGTCCGGCCGCTACATCGCCGTTCCCAGCCGACAGCGGTGGCGGGCGGACGAAGGAGCTCCGCAAAGCGCATCGGCGCCGGGCGGCAGCGCCGCGGGGTAGGTGACCGGACAGCCGGGCCGCCGGGTGCTGGCGCGGGAATTTCTGGGTGCAGCCGCTGGTCTCGAACGAGCATCGGCGATAAATCCGAGACGAGGAGGCGGTGGTGGCCGACCACCGGCTGTCAGCTGTCGGCGGCGTCCCGCAGCCCACTCACCGAGCGTGGTGCAGGGTCAGCGAGCCCGGCCCCCGACAGCACCTTTCCTTCCCCGGCAGCGGTCTGCGGCGCGTAGGATGCGCTACGCAAAGCAAATAGTTAAAGATTTCGAGGGGAGGAGCCAGGCCGCAATCCGCAATTAAAGATGAACTTTGGGTGAACTAATTTATCGGACCAAGGTAGGGGTGGGCAGCAACCTGGGAAGGGTATAAAAGGCGGCCCGCGGCGAGCCCAGCCCGCGCACTCGGAGCTCCCGGGGGGCTGGGCGGGAGTCGCTCCCCAGTCATGGGCTTCTCCGCCCTGGTCGCCAGCGCCCTGTGCACCTTCCTGCTGCCCCTGCTACTCTTTCTGGCTGCCGTCAAGCTCTGGGACCTGTACTGCGTGAGCAGCCGCGACCCCAGCTGCCCGCTCCCGCTGCCCCCGGGCACCATGGGGCTCCCCTTCTTCGGGGAGACGCTGCAGCTGGTGCTGCAGGTAAGGCCAGGCGATGGCGCGGGGAGCGGAGAGGGGCCCCTCTGGAGCCAGAGCTCCTCGGGCTGCAGGGGAGGGAGATGAGCGGCAACTTTGACAGGCTCCCGTGCCCAGGTGGGAAAGAGCTGCTCTCCCTGCCTCTTCCTCTCATGCTTCCTAAAATTTATTTTATCATTTTCCCCCTCTCATCTCCTGTCTAGAGGCGGAAATTCCTGCAGATGAAACGCAGGAAATACGGCTTCATCTACAAGACTCACCTCTTTGGGCGGCCCACGGTACGGGTGATGGGCGCCGAGAACGTGCGGCACATCCTGCTGGGCGAGCACCGGCTCGTCTCCGTGCAGTGGCCCGCCTCGGTGCGGACCATCCTGGGCTCGGGCTGCCTCTCCAACCTCCACAACGGGCAGCACAAGCACCGCAAAAAGGTACGGGCCGACGGCGGGCGGGGAGCGGGCGCGGTCGCCTCGGGGCGGCGGCTGAGCCTCTGTCCCGTTGCTCCTCGTCCCCCCGGGCAGGTGATCATGCGGGCCTTCTCCCGGGACGCCCTGCAGCACTACGTGCCCGTCATCCAGGAGGAGGTGAGCGCCTGCCTGGAGCGGTGGCTGGGCGCCGCCGGGCCCTGCCTGCTCGTGTACCCCGAGGTGAAGCGCCTCATGTTCCGCATTGCCATGAGAATCCTGCTGGGCTTCCAGCCCCGCCAGGCCAGCCCCGACGGCGAGCAGCAGCTGGTCGAGGCCTTCGAGGAGATGATCCGCAACCTCTTCTCCCTGCCCATCGACGTGCCCTTCAGTGGGCTCTACCGGGTAAGGCTCACGGCGGGCCAGCAGGAAAGGCCAGCCAGGGCACGGGAATCGGGGGCAGGGATGGCAGTACTGTCTGAGGCCCAACCTGCTCTCCCTCCTGCTCGGTCAGGGCTTGCGGGCACGCAACATCATCCATGCCAAGATCGAGGAGAACATTCGTGCCAAGATGGCCCGCAAGGAGCCTGAGGGGGGCTACAAGGACGCGCTGCAGCTGCTGATGGAACACACACAGGGTAACGGCGAGCAGCTCAACATGCAGGTAAGGTTCCCCCGGATTAATCTCTTTCCTTCATGCCCCCTAAGAATGTCACACTTACCTTGCGGGGACAAAAGGGAGAGCGGGAGATGCTCTCTTTCTCCATGAAATAAACCTGCTAGTGTTGAGCACTAGGATGCAGAGGCTGCAGTCAGGCTGTTGGATGGGGAGACATGTCTGCAGGCAGCATGAGCATCACCAATCACCTCCATCCAGACCCCTGGGTGTCTGTTCCAGTTTGGGAATGATGTACAGCATTGCTGTGGATGAGTGGACCTGGTATTGTGTTCAAGGCCTGGTTTAAGCCTCTTCTATCCTTTATGTAAGGAGCTGAAGGAGTCTGCCACAGAGCTGCTGTTTGGGGGCCATGAAACCACTGCTAGTGCTGCCACGTCACTGATCGCCTTCCTCGGGCTCCACCATGAAGTTCTGCAGAAAGTGAGGAAAGAGCTGCAGGTCAAGGTCTGTGTCTTCCCCAGAGGCATTTCACAGGAGGGGGCAGTGGGAGGAAGGTAACTCCAGGACAGGTATCCCAGACAGGGCTCCCTTTGATCCAGGTGGTGCTCTGTTTTAGGGGTGGCAGGAGAATACTGCTTATAGCTGAGGGGCGGCTGCTTTGCAGTGCCAGGAGCCCTGGCTGTGTGGCTCATGAATGTCACGGCAGCATTTTCCTTTCTAGGGGTTGCTGTGCAGTTCCAACCAAGAGAAGCAGCTGGACATGGAGGTCTTGGAGCAGCTGAAGTACACAGGCTGTGTCATCAAAGAGACCCTCAGGCTGAGCCCGCCTGTTCCCGGAGGATTTCGGATTGCACTCAAGACCCTTGAGCTAAATGTAAGCAAGGTTTGGGCAGGACTCCTCAGAGCAGCTGCAAAGTATTTTGTGTTCATGTAGCCTGTCTGCCTCAGAGTGACCTGCAGGAAGCCAGGAGGGGAGGTGGGGTGCACTGATGTGTCCTGTTCTGTCACTTCACATTATTTAACACAGCAAGGTGCTCCACATCTCCTTTCTGTTCTTTTTTTATAGGGTTACCAAATCCCTAAAGGTTGGAATGTTATTTACAGTATCTGTGATACACATGATGTGGCAGACCTCTTTACCAACAAGGAAGAATTTAACCCAGATCGCTTCATGTCTCCATCTCCAGAGGATTCCTCTAGGTTCAGTTTCATTCCTTTTGGTGGGGGCTTGAGGAGCTGCGTGGGCAAAGAGTTTGCAAAAGTCCTTCTAAAAATATTTACAGTGGAGTTGGCTCGAAGCTGTGACTGGCAGCTGCTGAATGGACCTCCTACAATGAAAACAGGCCCCATAGTGTACCCTGTGGACAATCTGCCTACCAAATTCATCGGTTTCAGTGGCCAAATCTGAGAGCTCAAACCTGCAAATGGATTCCTATATAGCATTTAATATGTACATAGTAACTTTTTATAGTAACAAAGGCCTTTAAATATTTAAAACTTGTAAATGTACAATAGTTATTTATGTCTTCTAAGTATTTCAAGAGGCTATGATATTTTTTTCCCCAAGCACTACAATTATGGGTCTCTGATTCATAATTAGATAATGTTATTTCTATAGAAATAAATTTTCCCCTATTTAAAATTATCACTGAGAGCTGGCCAGCTAAGCATTTGAAGACATTTCAGGATGGTGTATGTATAAGAAATATCTGAAAAGCATTCAAAACAATGGTAACTAGCTACTCATCCAAATTACCTGAAATGGTTATTGTTTGAGAATGTTTTCAGTATTATTTGTGTCTAGATTGTATGTTTAATGTGTGAATTTTAAGTTTGACAATAAACTTTATTTTTGATGATCCTCTGTATGAAGATCTGTGTGTATGCTAGAGAGTAACTTAATGGATGTGGCTCTAGGGTTTGGATGTAAAGCCAAATCTGCTTCTGTGAAAGAGGTATTTCCTATTTTTGTGTTCATAACTCTTCCCTCCTTCACATGTAGTTGCTTATTGTGAGTAGTTAATTGTTATAAATTTTAGCTGTAAATGCAAGAACAGTACAAAACTGCATGCTCACTGAAAACTGCATGGAGTGATGGCAAGTGCTACAGGTCTCCTTATCAAACACATAATGTTGAGCCACGGTAAATCAGAAAGAAAAGGAAAGCAGAATAATGTCACATAAGTTTTTCTCTGGAGCTAGTTGAGGAAAAAATCCACAAATGTCCTCTCCTCCCATATTAGTGCTGACCTGTGTAAACACACCACTGAATCTTGTTCTGTGTTGAGCTTGCTGGCTATGAATCTTTACTTACGAAGGTTCTCTTATCAGCAGGTAGAGCAAATAAAATCTGCTTATTTCTCCTTGAAATGCAACAGCTCTGACTAGGTGAGAGATAGAGCATGCATTTGGTTTAAGAACTTCTTTCATGGAATTCAGCAAAGTGAAAACTAAAAGGCAGGCACTAATGTGAATTGATTAACAGAGAATCAACTGTTGAGATGCAATTCCCCGGGGGTGTGTAAGCAGGGCAGATAAAATGCCCTAGGCATGACCCCTATTTTGGCTTAACCATAAGGGGTTTTGTGGCCACCCCAGCTTACTACACCTATTAGTCTTCCCTCAAAAGTCAAACAACATAGGGTGGCTCTATAAACATCTACAAAGTAAACCAATGTAATTCAGTGTCATGAGCACTTGTAGCACCATATAGAATAGTTAAATTTTTTGTTTACTTCTGGAAAACAGTCACTTTTTTATTATGTTCTCCCAAGATCAAAATTAAGGACAAAGCTAAGTTGCCCAAAATAGCATCTATGAGGTTTGGAATTTTTTAAAGGGGTGTTTTTATAAAGCGTTTGATATGTTCCCAGCTAGCATTTTAAACACGGGGGCGTCTAACACATGGCTTTAGATACAGCCTACATATAGCTATCAATAATTTTTTGTACTCAATTTTTTGTAGCCCCAGAAAGCATTCTTTTTAAATTGCACCTGAGTCATCCTGACAGTGTTTAAAATCTTAAATATTTTCTCCTGTGCAAACTTCTTGTACCATTATATTTCTCAGGGACTTGATGAATAACCTCAGTTTAAACCCCTTTATTGCCAATATAGTAATGGAAAATTGCAAACCTTGATCCTGATTTGGAGGTGATCTGGAGTCTGGAAAACAGCAGGACCCTTGTCCTGGTATTCTTTACTAACATTTTCTTCTGTAACATCAAAATGTTCTCCAAATCCAAATAGATGCTGATATTCTCTAAATGTTTTGCTTGGTTTTAATTGAAATCTTTTATATATGGGAACTTTTTGCATGGTCTTCATATTATTTTAGTTTATATTTTATTTTTATAAAGAATGGGGACCCAAGTGCTGTCTGGAGAATACAAACACTTTTACAGTGTAAGTCTAAGGTCATACATGCAAGTCTTTAATTTTTGGTTTTGAGTCAAGTTTGCATGGCTTTTATGTTTGGAGAAGAAAAAAAAAATCTTATACTTAATTTGATTTTGTCTGGACATCTGGGGGCACATCCTCAGCTGCTGTAAATCATGACAACATAACCTATGTTAGGTACTGCCCCTGTAATAATTTATCTCTGTAGCTAAGCGCTCTGTCACTGCTGTGCAATTTAGGCATCCTGGAGCCAGCTTTAACCCAGCTATCCTGAGAAATGGCAGCAATGCAGCTACAGTAAAACGGAGCTCAGTGTGGGTTAATTGCTGAAATATTTGCCCAACTTCTTGAGCAGGTTTTACAGCCGCTGCTAATCTCCTGTGCGCAGCTGTATTTTGACAGCTTGGGTGCTGGCTGCAGACGGGTTTCAGGTGAGCTCTGCTGCGAGCGCAGCTCGGCAGGGCTGGCGTGGGCAATGCTCGGGCTGTGGGTGCTGTTCAGGCGCCGCAGCCCGAGCCCACACCCCTCTTGTTACGCCGGGTCTGGGAGCTGATGTTGTTGAAAAATTACCTACCGAAAAACGAATTGCTTTTTGGCCAGACCAGGTCCTCATTCCAGCTGCCCACATGAGCATAGTTTGTGCTGGGGAGCTGCACCGAGGCAGGAGGAAGGGTATTTCATATTCCTCCTCTTGGTTAGCCTGTTATTTAAAAGAAAAATATTTGACCATGTCTCTCTTCAAAAAATCACACACAATTTAGAAGGTGCTGCGCTTTTGGTCCTGGAGCAAAAAGCCATGATTTATATGTAGCATGCTGGTTCTTCCCCGAGGGTGAGGTGAGTTAATGGAATCCACACTTCTCCCAAAATCATGTGAGTAACAGCTCCTGCCAGCCAGCAGCATCTCTAAAGTTTAGAATTTCTAGACTATCTGTTAAGTTCTGAACGTGTTGTTCTTAACAACACACAGTTGTATCTACTCTTTAATCAAAAGGACATTTGTGAATTACACTGATGGAAATTGGCATTGAGGAATGTTACTTGACAAATCAATACTTGATTGAAAGGTAAGAGTATTTCCAGATAAGGGCAAAACAGGTAAAAGTGAATTTTGCTGGTGGTTATATGACTAAGAAAAAAAATGCTGAAAACTTATTGGAAATTATTAAAAATAACTTGATGAGGTTTATTTATTTTGTCCTTGTGAAACAAAGACATGTTACTTGCAGGTTGCTTTCAGCAGTTGAGCTGGGAAATATTTTCCTTTGTTATGGTTCATAGAAGCACCTATTTAAGGGACAATATAGTTTGAAGTCTTGTATGTTTAAAGTTTGAATTTTATTTTATTTTATTTATTTTATTTTATTTCCTTACAGGAGTCTTTTCCTAGACCTTGCAAGATGAGAGGCTGACAAAAAGGTTTTCCTTCTTTCTACTCATTTCAATCTATTGTTTGTTTTCTTATTTTATTCTGTTCAGTGATTTAGAATTAACCTTTGGAGAGGTACCAAGAGAAACACTTAATAATATGTAAAATACTTAATCTTTGACTTTCAAGTTGCATTTTCCTACGTGCTACAGGAAGTTTTAAAAAATGTTTTTACAAATCTGCATGTAGCCATCTTTGAGAACAGAACACTGCTGTTTTTTGTTAATTCTATGCATCTGCAGAGGTTTTCAGGGTGAATGCTGATAAAATAATATGTCTGTCTTTTAGAAATTAATGTGCATAAAATGAGAACCCTTGTTCTATTTTTTTTTATCATTGGAATTGATTTCATGAGGTATAAACTCTGAAAATTTGCAATCTCAAAGGGAGCTGCACTGCCTAGGCTACCTGAAAGTCCAATATTACTTTTGATATAATCTCAAACAACAATTAAATAGATGAAATAGCCCATGTGTAAGCAACCTATTGCTGAATTTCTTTACCTGAAAATTATTGCATATCATCTTTCCTAGAACAGTCTAACAGGATTGTATGCAAGGCTCCTGGATCTTTCACAAGGCTAGGCAGGACATTTGCATAAACCAAACTTTAATTTACTGACTTTTGCAAAGATTTAAAAATTTTAAAATGCAGACACAAATCCTGAGTTTGAGATATACTGCTGGTATGTTCCAGATCCAAATTAGTGAATTTATTTATGGCTTAAAGGTACTATGTTACATGTAGTTGTCCTCTATTATAACAAAAAAAGAGTGGGGTGGGTTTGGATAGCATTTAATTGAGATAGTTTTGTTTGCCAGGTGGTTTGTATTGTAATTTCTCTGTCAAGTTATACATCCAGCATGCAATGCAAAACATATACAGATTAGCAGCAAAAATTCAAAAAGTTTATTAGTTGCAACCATTAGAGTGATAGATTAGGAGAAAGGAAATGTAACTGGCAGCGAGTTTAGAGAAGACTCATTACTAGACTGGCTTGCTTCACTTGTTTAATAATGTCTTACAAAAAATGTTATATGAGAAGTTCAATGAATAATGCAGCCTTCATTAAGTTATGTAAATGAATGTAGCTTCGTGGGTGGGTTAGAAATAAAATATTTAACAAATCTGTTTATATCCAAAGAGTAAAAGCAGCGGAAACAGCTTTTAAAGAATCTGAGATTTAAATATTTAAAAGGTGACAGACAGAACTTTCCTATTAGGACATAATAGTGCTGTTTTAATAGGTGTTTACAGCTTGCCTCTCAGTTGCAACATAGGCAGGGCAAGATATTAAGTGTTCTCAGTTAATGAAATGTTATTTGTGCCTTTATCAGCAGCCCCAACATTGCAGTTTCCTTGAATGCTGTTAGTGCCCCGGAGACGTGCAGGGCTTTTGTGATTTGCAAGGCTGGAGGAATCATTTCAGCAAAAGTGACTTATGATGTACTTGTTTGCCAGGTCATTTTGTTCACAAATACACAATCATTCATATGTTGCTAGATTTCAGTGCTTTTCTTTTCCCCATTTATGACCATTTAGGAAAGCCTTAGAATTCATGGGTTCAGGCTACGCTGCTGTGCAGGATAATTGTCACAACATGAGAAAATGACAAACTCAAGACTAAATCAGGCATAGACGACATGTTCTCCTACCACACCCACAAATGCCAACCTTTCTTAGGCTTCTCCCAAAGCAATTCCTTGGATTTGGGCCTCACAGCTTACGCAGAAGGTCAAAGATTGTTGGAGGCTGTTTTCGAGCAAAAGGGGGAATAAATTCCAGAGCTGAGGGCCTCTCACAGGATCTCTCTGGAGATAAAAGTGACCAAAATGCAGTCAGAACCATTTGCACTCTTGAGGAGGAGGCAGGCCCATAACTTCCTGGGGTGGTGGGAAACTGAAAATATTGGTGTCACTACAGAGATGTGGGTCCTGAGCAGTGCTCCAAGTACAGTTTAAGGAGGAGATGCACATAGGCACACACCTACCAAGACTTGTCAGGTCATCTTTGTTAATGCTGCTTGAAGTGAAATAGCTTCCTCCAGGAATTGCTATTTTGAGGGTAAAAGCAACAATTTAGGCTTGGGATTTTTTCTGCTTGAGCTCTATAGGGTCAATTTGCTATATCTGTATCTCAGAAATATACTGCTTTTATAAAATATCACCAGAACAAACATGTTTTCAAGATTGAACCTGAATTTTCCATGGAATTATAGTAGGTCTTGGTTTCCTTGGCTTGCTGACTTACTTGATGTAAAGAAGCAAGAGGCTGTGGTGTGCTTTACCTAAGAGCATTTATTTTATATCTGAGCCTTCCTGAACGAGCTAACTGCTTGTATCCTGTGGGAAAGCACGGAAGGGACTGCATATTGCCCTGCTAGCAAGGGCACTGCCTGCCTGTGTGAATAGAGTTGGGGTTTTCTCCCCTCTAAAATCTACATCGTGCACCTTCTCATCAAGCAAGCTGCTTCTCTCCAAACGTCCCTTGGAAGCCCAGGAACTGCAGAGTAATCGGAAACTGCTCCCTGACCTGGCAACAGCCTCCTCTTCTGTGAATTGTCCCGGCAATAGCCTCCTCTGTTGTGAATTGTCCTTAACTTTGGCAAGAACGGAGGGAGATAGGGTGGGACAAAGGGAGCAGCAGTGAGACCAAGAGCGGCGCTGCCCTGGCACCACGGCTGCCCTGGCTGCCGGACACACAGGTGATTTTCACCCTGGTGTGTTTTCATCCTCCTTGCCCCACTGTCTCTGGCTCTCGGTGGCATTATATTAAATATATATTATTGATGTTAATGATGCTGCCTGCAGCACTGCAGCAAGCTAGCACGTGCATTACAAATCTAGCAGTAAAGAGGAAAATAATTAGTTTTGCTTGAAGTGATGGCATGTTGTGATCTTTTTGCTCATTGTATGACATGAAATGTCACAGATTTGTGACATTTCTGAGGGAACTTTTCTTTTTAACTGGGACTAAGAGCATGTTGGTCTCTGAAATTCACTAATTGTCAGTCGGTATTTCCAGGAAAAAATCACACATTTCAACCACAAGGATATGCACAGCAGAGCATATTTTGCAGGGATCGGTTACTTGCCTGCAGAGTAGAACCATCCACTTTTTATGGAATTGTCTGATTTTTCTCCTCCTTTGCATACTGGTAGTATTTTTTTTAATCAACAGTTTGCAGACGCATTTATTATCAAAGTATTCAGGAGGAGAGAAAGGAGACAGGCTGAGCATGCTGATGTGGAAAACCAAGAGTCCTTAAGCAGTCAAAGGTACTTGTTTGTTTTGGTGGCTCCTTGGTGATTGTCCTTTTCACCTTTTATTAACCTGCAAATGGATTAGCCCTCGTAAACTAAAGAGAAGAGACCAGTGCACAACCCACTGCCCCAGAGATAAGGTCACAAAGAGGGGACGTGTCCCGAGTACAACCTCGGAGAAGAAATAGAAGTCTGAAGGCATTTACACGAGGCTGCCATCGCGCTTTACTAGCCCTACTGTGATTTACCGTATCAGTTCAACTGCTGACACCTTTATGTCCCTCCCTCCTATCCCAGCAGGCCGCAGAGACACAGTCCATGATAGATGCTGGTGAACTTTTCCTCTGATCACCTTCTGAAGAACTTTCCCATAATCTATTGTTTTCTATCACAGTGGAAAACAAAACAAGGGGTTTTTTTTGACTTTCAGTTACCAGCTATTTTGCCCTAACTTTAAAGCAATGTACTGAATTTATTACATCAGTGTGAAAGAAGTTTTAAACTCTTGTCTCTTTATCCTACTCCCTGAACTTAACATGGTCCAGAGTAAATCAACGTAATTGCTGTTAGACCTACATTGTTGCAGGAATGTTTTATATTCCATGTTGTCAGTTATTTAGAACAGTTAATTGAAATTGCAACCATAAAGAGAGGAAAGCTACAGTTAAGAAATTAACTTTTTTTTTAGTGCCTGTGGCTACTTGTATGAATTATATAAAGAGCCAACACTAACTTTAATGTAAGACCAAAAGTGTCTGGAATATCTAAAAGGAAAAATACATTTGTGGATTCAAGGCAAGTATTTCCTTTAATTGACTGATTAAAATATAAGAGCCCATTCTGGATTGAGAGAAGCAGCTGACCTATAGTTCTTCTTTATAATTCCAAAATAGTTACCAAAATTTTGGATTTGCCTCAAAATAAATAAATGCCACGGGCTACACCTGGTTTGTCTCATCAATATTCAGCACCAGTGTTACAGCATGGGGGAAAAGAAAGTGACAGCAATGTTAACAACGGGTATTTCGAAGAGTGCACTTGGAAGAGGGGGAAACTGTGCCACACACCCTCCTGAGAGTGTTCTTCCTCTGAGTGTGCCCTCAGCTGAGTTCTTGCTCCTGCAGAAAGGCTGGGAAGTGTGTACAGAAGCATGAGCACCTGTGTAACAGGGAGTTCAGGAGTGGCTGGGCTGGGAAGGAGATATCCAGGGAAGGCTAAGTTAGCACTTGTCAATAGTGACCTGATTGCAGTGCTGATCAGCTTCATCCTTCATCCTAATCAGCAGAGAATTATGCTTAGAAGGTCTACCATAAAATGTTCCCAAATAGGTTTCCCCAATTTTGTGCAAGGCTCTGTGTTCTCTCTGCGTTGTGAGTGTTGCAAATTTGAAGTTGGTTTGGGTTTGTTTTTGTTGTTGTTTTTTTTTTTAATTATTTTGTAATGGCTTCTTATAATTAACATTGCTGTAGAGGAAGATTTGGCTTAATATCATTTAGCAAATTATTTGTCTTGCTATTTTTTTCTTCATATACTGAACTTCATGCACTCTAAGCCCAACTTCTGGGCTCTGCTCTGTTAGCATGGCTGCCTGTGGTTTTTCAACAGTTGTTCTTAGCACAAGTGGCAAAAATACAACTGAGGTATGATAAACCCATCTTGTATTCCTGAATTCCTTAAAACTGATTGCTTTATCTGGCAGCATGAAGCCTGCAGTCAGGTTAGGCATAGAAATATTTACTTACACTATACGTGGGCAAATGCATATAGTTATACATCTAGCTATACAAAGTCAGGTAGAAATATGAAAACATGTTTTAAATTTCATATTACCTATACTAGGCAAAGAAATACAGATGCACTGTGGACTTGAAGCTTAACCTGTCACCTTTAAAGTACACTGTGTGATCCATCTGGCTTCTACTTCTGTTGTGCTTCTTGTTTGCTGAAGGCTGGAGGAAAGACAAGAATTTCAGCAGCAGATTCTTGGTCAGACACACTGTCCTTGCAGCCACAGCAGAAAAGGGCAGGAGTGCAGTCAGGCACCAGCTTTTGACAAGGTCAGAGTAGGTGCCTTCGTGCCTGCTCATCCAGCTCAGATGGAGGGACATAAGTGTGCTGAGGAAACAACAAGTGGGGAGCACAAAACGCAGCCCTTTGCTGCTGGTTCTACTCAACACTGGCGCACCTTGCAGCTCCTGCAGGCTGAGCTGGTGCAGGCACCCGGGTCACCTCCCTGCCAGCCTCCTCCGTTCCCATCTTCCTTTCATCTCTTGCAGTCTCTGATCCCTTCTATCCGAAACTTCCCTTCCCTGCTGCAGACCCTGTACAGAGGGTAAATGCAGTTCTCCTCCCCTCGGGCTCCCTGCGCCTCTCTCCCCTGTTCCAGCTTTCCCTTTCTCCCCGTGTCCCTCAGCAGCGCTCACGGCAGCCCTGTCTTCCTCCATTCCCGTCTGAATTGCCTTCCTCAGTCTCCTACCCCTAGAGAAGGCAGACTCTCCAGTCTTTATTTGTCTGGGAAATGGCTCATTTAACTGGGACAGGGAGGATGGGCAGGGATGAGAAAGGGCCATTGTTATGCTGAGAGCAGTTAATGGGTGCCACCAGACACTTGTGCGATCTACAGACGGTAGCAGAACTCCCTTAAGCAGTTCTGGTACTGCCCAGGCCACCACGGTTTCCCACTTCTCCCTTGTCAGTTTCCAAATTTTTGTCCTGCTGGTCTGGTACCATTCCTTGGCATTTTCTAATGAGTCTGATGGAGCAGTCAAAACACACCACACTACGGAGGGAAAAACACCCTGGAGTTGAGGAAAGGCCTTATGATATGGCCGCTATCAAAGGCCTGAGGCTTTGATTTGGAGAGCTGGCAGTCCCTCCCTGGATGGGAAGGACTGGGGATGGAGCTGCACACAAGGCTCCATCCACGCACAAGGCTCCATCCACACACAGATCTCCATCCACACACAAGGCTCCATCCACACACAAAGCTCCCTCCTGCTCTGCGGGAGCACCCAGCCATTGGCCGGCTTTGTGGAGACAGGGTGGCACACTGTGGCCCAAGCCATTACTTTCTCCTGAGCATTTAAACGTGCCATTAGAAAAAAAACCAACCCACAATTTTCCTGGAGAAAATATTTTTTTTACAGCAGATGCTCAGCCTTCAGCAGATATGTAGGTCAGCTGCATGGTCTGGGTGTCCTTATTTAAATAAGGAAGTCTTCCTTTGTGTTCCTGTAGAAATTAGGCTTAAGTCATGATTGGACTGGAGCTTTTATGGTTATTAGCCAAAACCACTGTCAATTAAAAAGCCTAAATAACTTAGGTTTTTACACCAAAAATCATTCATTTCATAGTACTTCTACTTTTCATGGGCCTGCCTGTTAGAGGCAATGTGAATATTGGCTCAGTTTTTCAGTTCTGCCGTGTGGAGACTTGAAAGTTATTTAAATGTTCACCTTTCCCATGTTGTTTCTCTTTCTGCCTCACTCCCTCCCTGGATCACAAGTGTTGACTTTAATGCTTAACATGAGCAGTAAGTCTCAGAGTTTTCCTGTGACCAAAAGAACTGAAAGATGAGTATGATTCTGCAGGTCAGAAATTGACTGTTACTGATTCATTGAAACAGATCCAAGTGGCTCTTGGAATGTCTGTAAATATGCTGTAATGAATCACCAGTGACCTCTGAGGGGAAGATAATGTGTCAGATATTGCCTACAGATATGTCTTGTAGACTGGTATGGAAGATGGCTGTTTCCATATTCCCCAATAGGTGCAGGGAAGGCACTTGAAATAAATCCTATTAGGAGCAGGGTGGCTGGCATATGGTGTTATTCCCCTTCCAGTCACATCCAGCTCAACTCAGCAGTGGCTGGCGCAGTTATCGTTGTCCTTTAATGGTCCATGAAAATGAACTTTTGATCCCAGTCCTGTTTTAAGTAAACAGATGACCCCATCAAGCAACACCATCCCATTTGGGAGCTCAGCAGAGGCTAAAGCTAGCAGTAAAAGATCTGCCATTTACAGACACTGCTAGTGAGCTGTGAACTTTCATCCAGGGGGTGATGGTGGTGAAAGGACACAGGAGGAAGTAGGAGGAGTGACACTAGGGCCTTACCAATTTATGGGCAGGTTTTTTTAACTCTAGTTCCTTCTGTCAGAAGAAATGTTGGCAAAGAAGGATATTACCCATGAATAAACTGGTGAGGAAGGAAAGGTTAGTAACCCCTCCTGCCTCTCCTAGAGGTTGCCTGTGTAGTGGCAGGAGAGAGTTCACATCTGGTGCAGCTGTCCCTGCCTCGGTGGCGGCCCGACACCCTGCTGCTTTTAGCAGGAGTGATGCTGAGGGATGGAGGGCAGCACACGTGCAGCCCTGGCCCTGAGCTCAGCTGGGTGATGGAGTGAGGAAGTGCCTCCAGCTGAAATTGTGTGCAGACTGAACTCTTTCCCATTTCAGTGCCAGAAACCAAAACTGTTGCAACAGGGTTTGCTTAAAGGCTGCCACAGGCCACTTCAAATTTGATCTTTAAAGTGTTTTTTCAAGACCATGAAAATTCACTGTCTATAAACCTTTTTTTTTCAGATTATTGCAATCTTCTTGGTTAAGCTAAATTCATTAGTTTAAACTTAAGGACTGCCTTATACCATAAAGCTGGATAACCTTTTTTTCTTGTTTGTCTGGGGGAAGGGAGCTGCACGGCCTTTCACCTTCCAGCTTTACAAGCAAAGCCAAATTTCTGGGCAATCACTGCAAAATGCTTTTTCCCTCCCCCTCTTCCAGTGATAGCTGCAAACAAAGGTCTTTAGGGCTGGCTACTCCAGACTTCAGGACTTTTAAAGGTCTTTACTTGACTGGAGATCAAAGGTTTCTCCTTAAAGAGTTTATCACTCAGACAACTCTGCAGTTAGCATTTCAAACTGGGTTTACAAGTCAAATAATTTAGCAATTTCTTCTAACCATGTGGCCTTATGCAGAGGCTGCTGGATGCCAATTATAGCACCATTATGACATGGAGTGCAGCACTATCTATTGACAAATGTGTGTACCCTTTTCACCATTCTTAACTGCAGAAAAAAGAGATTTCCACATATTCTGAGTAGGTCCCAGACTGCTCAGTTGGGGTTTGAGTTTCCTTCCTGGGATTGTGGATTCCTTCTTTGTCACCTTGAGTGTGGCTTTTCAGCTCTCTGTGCCCTGGCAGAAAATGTTTTTTCTCCTTTGAAAGCATGAGAGCTATGAAGACAAGTAACAGGATGGTGGGCATTATTATCATTGGTGTAAAATGCAGCAATATGACTAAAACAAGATCTTAAACACTGCTCAAATGTCCCTGACCATTGACACTTCTCTTTTCAATGTTGCTATCAGACTGTCCTGACACGAGGAAGAAGGGATTGGTGTGTACAGGCCAAGCCAATGACCAAAACATTGTTGTCAGCAAACCTGCACCAGCACATTAGCTGCTTGAGTCCAGAGCTCTGTTTATTTTCTGTGCTAGGTTATCATCTGTTATGTTGTTGTAGGCTCCCTTGCTGTGCTAACTACTTTAAACACCTTCCAAAAGTGCACTGAACAATGGCACTAGCGCCCATCTTGGATTCATATAGCTTTTCCTCTCACCAGGCAAAGGAATGGAGCCATTGAATTGTCTTGGGGATGGTGAAACCTAGGGTGAAACTTTTGTTCCTGTTAGTCCTTTACACATGTCATCACAAAAAAATATGTGTTTACACATGTTGTACTTTAATTTGGGTGTAAAATTATGGTGGCAATATCAGCTGCCCATTAAATTGTCAGAAGAGTAATACGTGGAATTCATTGAAGGGGAGGTGCCTAGGCTTGCACAAACAATCAGCCTGTTGTAAGCAGAGCTGTGCAAGAAGTATTTTATATCCCATATATCCCTTTATGCACCTGGAGGGAGGTTTTGCTCTGCCTGCTATGGAGGGTCTGACTTTGGCTGGCAATTCCAGAACAGAAGCATTTTATGGTGGCAGAAAGTGAAAAAGTCAGTGGGTCAGTTTTTTCAGACAAAAGGCTGAATGGTTTCTCAGACCTCCTGTACAACCAGTATTTAGGCAACATTATTACTAGTAGTATAGCTGGCTAATTATTTTCAATTCAAAGTGCATGGAACAGTAAGGAAAATGTCAGCATGCTATGGGTAATTTGTGGCATACATTTTTTCCAGATGGACTTTCTGTCTTGTACGTGCCAATCATGATGTAGGCTGATATGTTCAGAGTGACTGAGCACTCAATAGAAGAATTGCATGTTTTTATGAAAGAAATGGTGTGTTCTACCTGCACCTATAAGCATGTGAAAGGCTGGTTAAGGACAGCTTTTAATTTAGGATATATTAGGTGTACATTGAGTACAAATACTCCCTCTAGTTTTACATGACAGTGGTATCTACTGAGAATCCTGACAACTTAAAAATGTTAAATTTTTAGGAAGCATTTTGATCATCAGACCCTTTCCCCCACAGAGAGGGTGATTATTTTCTAGATTTTTGGAATTGTATAGCTTCTATTCCCCAAGCTGACAGTTTCTACAAGAAGCCAAGGTCTTTCACACAAACACATTGCAGAGGAACACAAAGGGTGTTGGATCCTTCTTCTGAGCAGATTTTGCATGTTAGCCTGTCCTTGCACAGTGTCTACACCATGCAGAAGGCTTTTTCAGACCAAAATGAAGATAATAATGATAGTGGTATGATATCCAGAGACCGTTGTCTAACACAGGGACCATGCAATGTTATGTACAAAAGCAGGATATAATTCAGAAGACATCATTTGAATTGATAAAAACAAAATTCTACTTGAATTTGAACAACCAGGCTGTATCTAGCCAAAATGTCTTGCAGACTTCTCTAGCAACCCAATCTTTATGCAGGAGTCCTATAGAGAGGCTCTCTTATTTATTTTATTATTATTTAAAATGTCATAGCATCTAGGAACCTGTAGCATGAACTAGGAGTCTAAAAGAGAATTTTCCAACACATATTTGTTCGCAACAAGCTACAAACCTTGAGGGCCCTAGCTGCATTAATTTTTTACTAGATATACTTAGAAGAGGGGAAATAGCAGTGATGTTTCCCTTTCATCTAATTGCCTACTAATGCAAGTTGCCATCCAAGACATAGGAAACATGAGTCACAGCTTGGCTGGGTGACACGCTGCAGCCTCTTGCTGGGAAGGTATTCCCAGCCACAGAGCCTCCGGCAGCACCGCGGAGGGTTCGGCTCAGGGCACAGGTTTGACCTTACCTGGAACTGTGCCAGACCACGATCAGAAATATTCACTGCTCTGGTCAGGAAGCAGGATGCTACCACAGGAGCTGGAGTGCTTCTCTGAAAGTGAGAGGCTTGGCTGCACCTTTAATGAAGATGTACATCAAGAAAGCTGATTAGGATGGGTTTGGCGTCAGTTTGGTTACCATGTTGGTGAGATGGCTGCTTGAGCGTGGAGCTGGTGTGTTCAACTCTGCTTTTCACAGTGCAACCTTAGATCTGTATAACCCAAGCTTTCTAATGATGATTGTGCTTGATTTTTGAGAGAAGAATACTTTAAAAGATCAAAGTTAAGCTCCTAAGAACCCTAATGCCAAAGGCTCAGGTTTAACCCTCTGTGATTTAGTTCAATTGTTTCTTGGGATGACAGTACAGGCCAGTGCAGTCAGGAGTATATTTGCCCATTGCAGGCCTGGGAATAGTGGTTAAAACTGACAAGAGTGAGGCAAGAAACAGCAACACTGACTTACTTCAGAAATACTAATATTTCCTAATGGACTATCACCTTTTCTGTGCCTGAATGTGAACATTGTCCACTTTATTATCTCTGTCTGGAAAGAGGAATTGAATAGAAGATAGTCACAGACCTGAACCTTTCTGAGTGATTTATCAAGTAGTAGGAGAATTCTCAATATGAGGGTTAAATCTGGAAAACAGCTGTGTTATGAACTGAATCAATGCAAAATACAAATTCCTTGTTCTCTCATACCCTATTTGGTTTGTTCATTTTATTTCAGTGTAGTAAATGGGGATCCAGTTTTGCATTCCTTACTCAAATGCACAATTAATGTAAAAGAATCCCCTTGTCTGAAAACAAGTTGTGAAAGGTCTGAGTTAAAGCAGCAGGACCAGGCAGTAAGTCATACACTGCAGAATAATAACTTCTTAACATAATATCATCATGTGCCACAAAAACTAGAAACTAAAATATTCACACTGACCATAAAAATATCTTTCTACACTTCACCACATCCTAAGGTATGTTTTCTTTTGGAAGTAATGTATAATATATTCCTACCATTACTATTGCTTGGTGAAGTGACTCTTGCAAATTTTACTGTCTGCTGAAGCAAGGTGAGGGGAGGAAGTGGAGGGAGAAAGAGCTTGTTTTTAAATTTTAATTTTGAGAGAAACTATATTAATATGTCAATATATTGCAGGAATCATTTTACAGATAGCTTTACTTTGGCAACAGCATGGTAGTTTTTATATCAGAGCTAGCAACTGTTTTCAAAAGCAATATATGTTATCATGGCACTGCTCTATAAAAGACCTTCTTTGACACTGCTGTTGCAGGTAACTGCTATCTAGTCACAAAACCCATTCTCAAAATGTATTAAACTTGGCTGTCAAAACAGCTACTTGCTTCTACTATTCTTAAAGGAAAACTCTCTTTCAATGTCCCCTGTTTAATATTTAAAACCTTCTTTGAAATCTGGAAAAAAATTACTCAGAGCTAGATTATAACCATTTATTCCTGCACTAATTTGATTTTAAAATTAAGAAAGGTTTTTCCATTTTGAGTATAGAGAACCATTCTAGCAGAATTCATTGTATTGCACCACACAAACCTTTTCATTCTCTTCTCCAAGGTCCTGTCAGTACAGCAAGTTTTCTCTTTAGTCATTCAATTGTGAACAAAGATGAATTTAAAATATGGACTAATGTGAACAGTATTCCAGATGAGGCTCGAACAACACCTTCTCCAGTGTTATGAATGTTTGCCTATTTCCACTGGAAGTGCCTCACCTCATATATTCCAGGATCACTTTTGGCTTTTCACAGCCATATCATGTTGGCAACTCAGTCTTTCCATGATCAGGTAATAACTCCTGACCTTTTATTTTTCCTTCAGTGCTTTCCAGCTGATGAGAATTATTGGTCTCATCTTAGTCTAATTTTAATTTTTGCTATTAGTTGCTAAACATTCCCTTTATACATTACTTTTCATGCCACTAGCACACTCTTAAGTGCCATTCTCTTTTGGACACTACCACCCTCTTGACTTTTTGCCATCTATGAAATGAGATGATCATAAAACTGATCAATGTGAAATTACAGTAGTACTTTCTCACCCAACCACCTCTGACCAAATATTACTTCTTTTAGAACCTCTCCCCTAGCAAAATCCTCATCCTCCTCACAGGTCTCAATTCCTACCTTCTCTGTCATAACTAGTGACACCTACAAAACACCAAGTGCTCCACTGCAGGCTTTTTCTGTACACAGAAATTCTGTTATTTCTTCAAAACAAACCACCATGAAATGCCTCATCCAAGCTGATATATTTACCATGAATTCTCACTGGTAGAACTGAGCTTCATATGTTAGTTCTGTACAACATCCTATGAAACAATCCTTAACTTGTCAGGAAAAATTTAAAATGTATGCATTTAAAATATGGAGATGGTATTGTTAACAGCTGCAGCTTTGTGATACACGAGTGCAATATTCAATAGCTGATTCCTCCCACAACAGAGGGGATAGAATGCAGAAGAAGCAGGATAATGCTTTTTAAATGCTTGTCTGACTTGCCTTTTTTTTTGTCTGTTTTTTCCTCCACTGAGAATCAAAATTATTAAATTCTTTCAAAGTGGATGAAAAACATTTCTGTGACTACAGTTGTGCTAAAAATCAACTTTATTTATTGATTGAATCTTTAGAATAAAGACCTGGCATAGTTGATCCATCATAATAGAAAAACAAGATTCAAGAAATATTAATATTCTCCTAATTACACAAAGATGATGTGCATACTAACTTCTTAAGTATAAACTAATGCCTTCAATTCAGTACCATTTCATGACTTTATATTCTATTGAGATCTAGATTTTTGGGAAGCACAATGGAATAGACAAAGAAGAAGAGGATTTTGTCTTTTTGTGGTATGGACAATTTCAAGCAGATATAGTTACCCATATAAAGATATTAATATACTATTAAAAAAATAGAAATTAAATGTAGAGAACCTTCAAGAAGTTTTCATCCTTGGAATCTCTTGTAAAATATGTTCTGTAATTTTTATATTAGTAATTCTTTTAATAGTGGAAACGATTTATAATTATCAGATATAAGTCCTGGGTTCTTGTTTGTTCTCATATATTTTTTAATCAATTTTTTATTAATTTTTTTTTGAAAAAGGAGTAAGTAGGTGATTTGGAATCATATTTGGTCAGGTGACAAATACATGTGGCAAGGCACCAAAATCTTTTCTTGGATGGAAAGAACTTATGATAAATAGACTTTTTCTCCTCCTCAAAAAATTAACCAACCAAAAAATTAAAACCAAACCACAAAAAAGCTCAAAGAAGCAAAAAAACCCATCAGCATATTTATAACTACTGAAACCCAGCCAAAAATTATAAGAAGGTAAACATTTTTGCAGATGACTTGAGACTCAGACACCTGGTTTTGCAGCACAGAACCACCTGTGCAGAGTTAAAGAGGAGAGGAAGGAAGTACAGTACACAAGGTGAAAATACAGGGCGAGGCAATGTGATGTATCCCTGAAGCCAAACAAGAGGCTGTTTGTGTACGACCCTTCTGAGGCCGGGTACGACTTCCCAAGGCTGGAGCTCTCTACAAAGGGATGCATAAATAGCAGTTGTTCACAGCAAGGGTTATACTATATGGCTATTAGAGTGAATAGAAGCAGCTCACTTCTTCCCAATGACAGGAAATAAGGTCAAGCAAAGATAACAGGTCATTGAATTAGAGGTTTTCAAAATATTAGTCTTACGCCTTTAGTATGGAGTGAATGAGTGGGTTCTCTTTAAATGTCCTGCTTCTGAAACTCAGGGACATTTGAGACCAAGCCTATGAAACAGAAATTGTGAGGTTTAGACCTGCCTGACCCAGCCCCACTGTCTCCAGGAGGCAGTATATTTAATAACACAGTCAATCTGAATGCAAATCTTTTAAAAAGCAGCCGAGGCCTTCTGGGCTGGTTTGTTCAGTCTGCATGTTCTCTCCAGAAAGGAGGGAGAAGAAATCATGTAGGATGTCAATGCCGTAATAGCACTGTTAAACATCTGCCTTGCTTGAGAAAATAAGTATTTGTATAACAGTATCTTGTTTACTATTAATCTTTAATACCTGCATGTGCTGCAGGAATAGTTATCTTTTTCTATAATTCCTAGTGAATTAACTCCAAAATCAATTTCCAGAGTGACCAAGCCTTAGCTTTCTTCCTAGGCATTTGTTAAAGGAAAATTGGTCTTTTCCTGTTACATGTTGCTGAATGTGACACATAAATCGTCCAAAACCATTAGCATGTTTTACAATGCAAGCATTTAATATCAAAATTTGTTAGGGAAATAGTTTCTCAGTGATTTCTAGAAGCTCAGTCTGAGCTACTGTCCACTTAATCTCTTCAAATCTTACAAAGTATTTTTTCCTGCAAGTGTTTTCAAAGCATGAAGCAACTGCATCTGTAATAGATACATGAAATGAAATCACAGACAAAAACTTCAGATAAACTCTTACGTACACATCATGTTCAGCACGAGGTGAGTTCAGTTGAGTGGATTCAAAATTAGTGTAGTTGCCAGCAATAATGAGGATATGGGCAAAAACATGGAAAAATTGCATATACTTTTGGTTTTGGTAGCACCTCTGGTAAAATAGTACCTCATATTAATTTTGTATTGATTTTTGTAGTCAAAATCAGAAATTTAAAAAAAATCAAACACCAAATTACTTCTTACAGATATACAGCTGTAACAGTTTTTGTCTCAGCTGTGTACATGTTCCCTTTGTTTAACAGGTATGCAATTTGATTTTGCACATATACTGTTCTTTCAATAAAATACAAATCACTGCTAAGTAATTTCTGAATAGTTGGTAAATTCATGTAGCATAAACAGATAGACTCCACATTTTGTTCTAGTGTTTGTGCACACATTCGTTTTTCAAGTCAAAGAACACTGCATGAGGTAATTTTTTAAAAAAATAATAGAAAGTCTTGTATGTCACTCTAACAAGAAAGGGTAAAAACTCTTGATGGTCACTAATGTGTTAGTTGGGTTAAAAAAACCCCTTTCTTATCATCCCTTAATCATAGGCAAGTTCATCAGCTGCAAGACAAGGGAAGAAAAAAATTTCACACGTTTGTGTTCCTTTTGTAATGCTGCAACTCCTCCTTTAAAATTAGATAAAGAATATTTCTAACTCAGCCTTTCAAAGGAAAACTCCTGAGCCTACATAGTCTGAAATTCCTGAGTTTTTGAATGAAAAATGCTTATGCATCATTCTACAAATTTGATTACAAACTTGAGCCCTGCTGCTTTGTCATATTTTCTATCCATACAGGTGCATGGTTTTTCTTTGGCTGTACACGTATGGACTTTCTCTGTCTATTGTAGCAACATCCATAAACATCAATATTGTGTCTGAGGTGCCTGCTGAGCGTTTCCGACACTTACCCTGGGAGGGGCACACATGTTAGCAATGATAGCTCCAGCTGCTGCTAAATAAATCATAATGCCATCTTAAAAACATCTACAAAACAGAACCAGATTCCATATTGAAAGCTGGCCAATCTTTCATATCAATGTCTTTCGCAGAAATTCCTGGGCACCTGTTATAAGACTTACTCTTCACTTTTAATTAAAAGATATCCAGAAGTATTTTTATTAAATACCTAAGCACACATGGTCATCTCTTTTTATCTTTTGTTTCTTTTCCATAGAGTGTAAAATCATCTGCCAAGTATTGTACTCTGTGCAAAGTTTGTGATTTGGGGGTCATGTTGAAATAGGTAACCAGAAAGATGAGAAAAAAAGGATGCAAAACTACAAAACTATGTCTGTACATCCCATACACAAAATGCAGGCACTCTCTTTCATTTGTCTTGTGCTTTTCTCTAGAAATGAAAACATAATTATAGAATCATTTCCTTCTGGAGTAAGTTACAGAATAAGTGTTACCCGTATTTTAATAATAAGGAATGAAAACATACATGGGATGGGATTTTTAATAACTCAATGGTACTTCCATATTTTTGGCATATAGGTACCCAAATGAAATCAAATTCATCAACATTGAAGGTTGCTTCATTATTTTTCTGGTTTTCTATTCCATGGTGAATGATAGGCTTCTGTCTCTCTGTGTAGGTCTTTCTTGTAATGTTCTCTGCACACTTTCATTTTTTATTCTGCATTGCCTGACTTTTGTTTTCCCTGAGGCAAAATGCACAGTTACAAAATTTACCAAAGGCCTGGAGCGTTCAAAATTACTGGTAACTCTTAATAGAAAGCCTCCATGTTCCTTTAGTGATTTTCTTTTGTGGGGGCTAAGAAATCCTTTTTAATGTCTCTTTCAGAAATATGACTTTGAGACAATTTTCCCCCGTGTATCTGTAAGCTCTGCAGAACAGAGTCTGCTTTCAACACAGGTTTTCAGGTAGTCATGTCCTTCAATCCCGCTATGTGTTGTCCTTTGGAAACAGTTTATTCCTATTGTTATAGCCTAATGCCATAACAGAAGAGTGATGGTAGTTGTCTTAAGAGGAAATAAATGAGACTCTCGGGGGCAGACTGTGGAGAGAAGAATATGCAGGCCAAGGAATGTCCTTAAACCATTGACTGTTCTGCACAGGGGGGAAGTACAGTGCATGTTCAGAGGAAACCAGTGTGTTTAATATTAACCCACCATTTTCTGTGCACAAGGCTCCTGTCCTGCTGAAACTCTGTGTCAGACAAGAGCTATTAAGAACAAACTTAACAACAGGAACTGGTGGAAATTTACGTGTATATGTTGTGATAGAAGTCATTAGTGACTAATATGTATGTTAGTTTGAAATAATTTCAACACCATGTGTTGCACAAGTGAGAACTACCAGCAAGAATCTTATACTGGGCTTGTCTACCACATATCTGTTAATTCAAGCTCTGCAAAAAACATTGCCAAACTAGGAGGCCCCACATGCCTTTTGTTTAATTTGATGTATATATTGTCTAACACCTTTAAAAAAATGTTAAACACTGTTTATGCAAAGAGAATCCCTGACATTGTGTGCCAAGTTCAATGTTAGCATGGTTTACAGACTATTCCCATGCCCACAGGGCTAGAAATTCTGCCCAAGGTCATAAGAAGGGTGTAGTCTGGTTTGGAGTGATTTAATATGAGGCAGCATGTGGGATACCAGAAAATAATGAAGCATTTTAGATTAAAGGTAGAACTTAAATATTTTTATTTTCTAGTTTAAATTTATGCAAAGAAATGACAAGAAGTCAGGGATTTTTATTTTTCTTAAATTTTTCCCCTTAATCTTGTTCTTTAAGATATTTTACTTTGTTAATATTGCATAGGTTACTATCTATATGTTAGAAGCATATTCTGTTAATTTGTCTCTTTTCTTTCAGTAAAATACACAATAGCCAATGATTTAATTTTAAGCTCACTTAAAAGACATTGATAGTGTAAAATAAAATTAATCTAGAGCTAAAATTTAATGGATAAATCACTGAGATTATTAAAACTGTTCCATATAATAAATAAAAAAGAGGAGTAAAAAGAGCCTGGGATATTGTCATACACAAAGTACGCAAAACATCTCATCTGCTTTCTGGCATTAACCCAGCTGAGACCTAGCTACCATGTAAAAAACAGATTAAACTAACATCCATCAAGGTGAAAGATAATTATTGCTTGTGTCAGACAACACCTGTTTTTGCAGCATTCCTCAACTGAGTTAAACTAGAGACATGCTGAAGTTTTCCACTGAATTTTACATTTGACAGTTGCCTGAAGCAATTGTGTCTGTGGAACACCTTCACCTCTTCCTTTGTTTACTTTTTAGAGAGACTAAAAAAGGTAAAACACTAAAGACAAAATTTCAAAAATTAAGCAGAAAACTCAGCAGCAAAATATGTCAAGTTTTTGATGGATGTTTATTGAAAAGTGTTGCAATAGTCAGTCTTTTGTGATGTCCACATACAGATCTGTTGAAAACATTCATTTGGTAATGAGTTCTGCTTACATTACTCAGGTGAGTAACCTCACTTCAGTGGAAGTTTGCAAAAGTTCAAGTAGCAGTTCCTAGTAATGTCATAATGTATTCCTGCTATCTTTAAGCAACACTGCATAGGTTGTAGGGCAAGATGTTCATCCTATTGCATAAAGTAATCTGTATTTCAGGCACTGATTTCACAACAAAGTCCTGCTTCAGTTGTGCCAACACAGCTTAGAATCCATGGATCAAAGTGAGCTCTGTTACATGAAAAGCAATGATACATATGAACAGTATAGCTTTCACAGATCAGTTCACAGAAGGATTTGGAATTTTTCCCTTTTTTTTGGTGAGGTTTTTTTTTTTTTCCTTTTTGAGAGACGTAGGATAAAGTTTGATTTTACAACTGTCTTTTGAAATAGACCTCTTAAAATAAAACTTATTTTTCCACTATATAGGAAAAAAACATTGAAAACTTTGTGTCATCAACTACTCTGCAAGGGACAATCTAACCTGATCAGGCTAAATACTGAATATTAAGAGGTCCAATCCAGGATTCACTTAGGTCAGATAGGGTGATATGTGATAGAAAGGCCAGGTGGATGATTATGTTAAACAGTAGACCCTAAAGTTTGTTAGGTGTATCAATATGAATTGGTGCAAGTAATGGAGCACCAATCATCCCATTAAAATCAAAACTGCCAGCACAGGGTAAACTATGATAAACTGTGTTCAAAAGGTAAAGAAAACCCCTCTGCAAAGAATGTGCTTCCCAAGAGAGAAACACAGAGGTCCACAGAAGAGAATGAGCTGAGGTCACAGATGTGATGTTTATTGGGGCAATAGATCCAGAGGCAGCTCAGCATGGCTCATTGCAAAACGAGGCCGCAGTTAACAGTGTTTGGTACTGGCTGCTTTTAATGACAGCTTCTAAAGATTGCACACAGATTTGAAAACAAACACGATCAGATGGAGAAATGTGAAACAGATAAAATGTGTAAGCCAAAGGCCCTAAAAGAAAAGCTACTGCTACAATAATTCAGGGTAGGCAGTTGTATCAGTGCAGATAAAAGATGCAAGATCATCTTGTGGGAAAACCTTTGCTGAATGATCAGGCAGAGAAACAATTCATACTACCTCATCTATTGTTAAGAGTTTTATCAGAGCACATCAGAGCAGTATGGCCACAGCAAGGGCAGGGCTGACACCTCAAATACAGGGCTTGAAGGGACTCCAGGGGTACCTTTCCATTGCAAACTCATTTGGAGGGCAGACCCTGGTCAGCAGAATATGGTCTTAAGAGAGTAACCATACTCATGAGAGAATTTAAGAAAGTGGAAAACAGAACAAAATCAGTAGAGGAGACCACAAATTGGCTCAAATCAATGGTCATTTCACCAGAAATTTAGTGACCCATAAAGATCCCTGAATTTTTATTAAGATTGTTATGCAGGAGCAGTATTAGGTACTGACAGAAGAAAAACAGTGACAAAAAAAGCATGAACATTAAATAAAAAAGATGCTCTGCAAAAATCATGGTCTTACAGTGGATGTCAGGATGACCAAGAAAATATTTCATAATACTTTATCAACATTACTCCCTTAATTTTCTAAAAATTTCAGAAGAACAATGAATGGGCAGAGGCCCAGATGTAACTGGACAGTACAGTAACCAGGGGCAGGAGTTAAGAGTATGCAAACAGGAGGATTGTGTCTGTGGAAAGTGTTTTAGAGATGATGCCTCAATAGAGGATGAGGTCAGTGGAGAAAGCTGTCAATTATTTGAGCTGGAAATCTACATTGCTGTGACCTGTATTAACAATACAGCTGGTACTGATTACATAAAAGCACCACAGGAAATACCAGAAAGAGTAGATAAAAAAATATCCTTTGGTTTAAGTGTATGAAAAATACATCTTTGTAGTTATGGTGGTAACTGTGGATGGTTTTAATGCATTTCTTCACATCTTTCTTAATGTATTGATTCTGTGCTTTAGAATAATTGACTTAGAGCATGATTGAGGTACATCTAACCTCACTGAATAAAGGTGTAATTGGTGAATAGAGAAGTGCACTGAGATCAGTGGGAGGAAGCAAATAATTAGCTTCCACACAATATTTTTCAGAGTTTTATATTCCAGAAAAGTCTGAGCACAGACCTAACACACATTCTTTCAAATCCTAGCCATAAAAACAGCATTATGGTTATAAAACATAATATTCTTTGCCCTAGAGTTTATAGCCTAGAACTATTTCAGTGCTGAGTCTGTATTTCTGCCCGTGTTAACATTTTAACTTCTGCCTGAAATAGTTCAAAACTGGTAGAGAAAGAAACAAATGCTCAGGACAACATACAATCTGAAGAACAAATCATTTGGATTAGCTGCCAAAGAGATGATCACAGCTGGAGTCTGGTCCAAGGAACTGGTCTGGGGACCATGTACACAGCTGAGTTCCATGTAATCAACCCTCACCCCTTTGTCTGCACAACACCACATGCTCAAATTAGTACCAGTGATGACCATGGTGCTATATTTAACTTACAGATTCTTCCTGATCTGTGATTTCCTAAACATCTAAAACCTTTGAAACTCTCACCCCCTCATGTTAGTTTCTAACACATTCTTTTGTCTGGTGTTCACAAATTCAGTTCTTCTCCATGAATTTCTGCTCAGAAAGATAGCTAAATATTGTTTTCTTATACTGTTACTTCATTCACCTGTCTCGCAATTGTTCTTTATACAATCTAAGTCAGCAGAGTGACTTGTCCTTTAGAAGTTTCATAGCTTATGTAATCTTCTCATTCAGCATTTAAAGGTTGACTCCTATTTTTAACCTGATAATGATGCCAGTCTATTTTCCACTTGTTACATTTTCAAAAGAGCACTGGAGTGCTTTCATCCATATATTTGGCAGAAGCTCCATTGAGAACTTGTAAAGAAATGCAACCTATTTATCTTCATTGCCCTTAGATACAATGCCTACAAAAAATTGCCAACAACAGACTGCTGGGGTCCTGAGATGCCTGCTCTTAAAGCTGATGAGTATTGTTCTGGTGTTCTTTTGTAAAGCCCTGTTATAATTTGTGCTCTTTTATTTAATGGTACAGCTCTTTAGGGCAAGGACTCGGGGTCTTTTTCTGCTTTGCATTTATGCTGCATTTCTGTGGCCTGCATCAATGCCAACAGAAGAACAATTAATAACGCTTGTACAAAACCTGTGCACACAACAGCCCCTAAATGGAAACACTAACTTTTGCATGATCTACTGGCTATCTTGAATTGCCCTGCGTGCCCAACCCTTCTTCAGCATCAAGCAGGGAGATCCTGTTTTATTAAAAATGTCATGTCTAAACACAGACTTTTTAAAAGCCTGTGGCATTTGCTGCCTAGTTCCAAACACTGTATTCTGCACACATTAGCTACTTTGCTTCTGCTTACTCCAGAATTAATAAAACTGGTCCCAGCCTTTTAGTGGCACTATTTGCTTCTAACTTTCTCCCTCCAAATCTCTTAAAAATGCATGAATCAACACAGCAGTCTGACAAACCATTTTAGGAGCTGATTTGATTGATGCTTCTGTAATAGGTTGCCAGTACAAGTCCTACAACAAATTAGAAAGAAATGGGAGAGCAGGGGCACACACAGGGTCTACAGAGCAAGGGTCAACTTCCTAAGTCTCACAGAGGATTCAGTGTTCCAGTGGGGGAATGGGTTTGATATACTGTTCTGAACTTCCCAGAAGAAAGACAAGGGGATCTGAGGGATTAAACATATATTGGTCATCCACACCTGTCATTGTGAAGGTAACAGCAGCCTCAGGGCTGCTGGCAACAAAATCTTCCCTATCTGCTACCATTGCAGACGCCAGAGCTAACTTTCTCTCTGGGTCGCAAAATGGATGCCAACAGCCACTCCTCCAGTTCAGAGAGGGTCAGGAAGCAGCAAAATCACTCCCATATATTTGAGATTAAAAGAAATTCTCCTTCTTGCATGCCAAAAGGCTTGACTGGAAAGCCATGCCCAGCAAGGCCCCCCCAGCAGAGCCATTTGAAAAGCAGGGTAGATCTGTGATGCCACAGTTGCAGGGTGTGCATACTGCACCCGGCCCAGGCCTGGCAGGGTTTGGGGTTCCTGACAGGGTGTTCAACAATCGGGCAGGGCAATGGCGAAACTCAACTTTATCCCTTGGAAAGTTCAGAAGGTTAGAGCATTTGGGGGTGTCAATTTATATACTTCATGGAGAATATAGAGAATTAATCAACTGGTGATTCAGGTGATTATTTTTCTGATCTCTGGTAACAATATAATTAGTGGTGTGTACAAAATGTTATTGTTTTAGATCACATCTCTGTATGGAATTTAAGCTCAGTGTTGCCCTTCGGCAGTGCCTAACATTTCAGGAGCACAGGCGGGTTCTGAAAAAGAAAATAAATAAGTAAATAATAATGAAGAGGACCCTCAGCCATCAGCCTGGTTATAAGGGAGGGCTGGTTTCGAGGTGCAGGTGGCACAATCCTTTGCAGGTGACGCTGCTCAGGCCTCGTCCGCGCCGGGCTCGGGGCCGCAGAGGCGGCCGGAGCGGGCCCAGGGCTGGCGGTCCCGTCCCGTCCCCGCTGCTCAGCCGGTGTCCCGCGGACCAGCCCCCGTCAAAGCCTGCCGGGTTCGGTGCCTTTGCAGTGCTGTGAGAGGACGCCGGGACCGTGATTCGCAGGTACCTCAGGGCCTCCCATCCCTGCGCTGGGCTGCCTGGGACGAAGAGGGCCCGCAGGCGGCTTTGGGAGCCAGCCCAGGCGCTTCCTCACGGGTATCTGCATCGTGTCCCCGGCCGATGGCCCGGCCAGGAGCGGAGCGAGGTTCCACGGGGAACTCTTGCGGCATTTGCGGGAAAGGAGAGCCCCTGGTGCGGCCACGGGAATGGGAACGTCCGGCCCGGGCTGCGCTTTCCCCGCCGACCCTATGGGAGACCGGCTCCCCAACCCTTCTCCCCTTCTCTCACTTTTCTTTTTTTTTTTTTTTTTTAATTTAAGTTTTTAAATGCAGCGAGATTGGTATTTCCTTTCCTCATTCCTGCTGACTGCTCAGCTCTTGGGTGAATAGAAAAAAAAGGAGCAGATATCTTGGACGTAAAACTTGCCAGCAAAGGAAGTGCAAGGGCTAGAAAGAGAGCTGTATAAGTAGGCTTTGGAGTTAAATGGTAAAGTTGGAAGATCTAGTTAGAAAAGGAAGTTAGTAATGCAAGCTGTCATGAAATTGCTTTAGAATTTTCTAAATCTTGAATCTGTCTTCCTGTCATAGTTCAGCTGATTAAAAACATACAACTGCATTAGTGAGCTGCAACAGAGGGGCGATACTATAGTGATTGCTGCAGCTGCTCTTTGTAAGTTATCTCTGGGTTGCCTTTCCTCATTCTTTTGGATGGAAGTAATGAGTGACTCTAGCCTTACAGGCGGGTGAAATGCAGGGCTTTGTGTTGTATGATTATTTTCACAGGGAATTTACACAGTTGAAGAAGTTTATCACTCTTCTTTGGACATTGTAAGGCTTGTTTGAGAAATATTTGTCAGTCATTTGCACCAGTGAGTTATGAAACTGCTTGTGAACTTGGCAGTACAGAACATCTTGTAGTCTTAGTAGTTTTAAAAGCCTCAAAATTTTTTCCAGGTTTTGTTAGTTGATAGGTCTAAAACTGATAAATCATGAATTGAGACTGCTGTAGAATTTCTAATAACATTAAGAAGGGACAGTAGTAGTCATGTGCATGCAGGCCAAGATTTAGGGGGAGCATCAGCATAGGAATATTGAATGCACTGTGTTTTCCCAGTTTTTCAAAGGCTTTTGCTGGTATATATTGGGGATGAAGGCAACAAGCTTTTTCTTTTTGGAAAAAAAGTATCTCTACTTCTCCGTATAAAAAGAATACAGCCTAAACATCAAAATGAAATAGCAGTGCAAGGAGCCAAGTGAACTCATGTGTGCAGAGTTTGTTTTGGTTTTTTTTAACTAACTTTATCTGTGAACTCCCAGCCCTGGAGCCTATTTTAAATAAGATAGGAAGCTTCAGTCTTGTCACAAATGCAGCTACAACTTGTCCTGGGGAAGCCTTCCTAATGGGGTCAGGTAAAGTTCAATGAACTACCAAACCAGCACTATTTCAGAAATGCTAAGGTGCTCTTTCCACTGATCGCTCCACTCTCTCTGCCTGTTATTAAACTGGTAGTTTTTACAACATCAATAAAGAACTTTCCTACCCAATTGCCCCAGACAAAGGCCTGAAAGCTAGGTTTAAACTATGAAAACTTTGTGTTAGGTTCATTTAGATTGTTTTGCTGTGTCAAATACTCACTTGAGTTCAAAAGTTCAGATGAACCATGAACTTTGTCATTTCACAGCAGGCAGTTCTACAAATATAATCCGAAAGTGAAAAAACCTGGTATATTTAAGGTGAGTTTGTTGTTCTATGTGGAATATACTTGGAGTTCCGCATTTGCAAAGTTCTGCTCGACTTAAAAAAACCTTTTAACTATTTAAAAGACAAAAACCCCTAAAACACAATTAAGCCAAATAATTCCTTGATCCCTGACCTTTTAGGCTTTCAAACCAACACATATTCAGTGACTAATCATTACTGCACAAACTAAACCCAGCTAATCTTCTTAATAAATTGTGAAGTCTTGTGTGTCTCATGGTTTCAGTGATGGCTTTTCTCCCTGTCTGGAACATTGCAGAATATCAAAACAAATGGGTCATGGCTTTATGTATTTGTTTAAAGTTTGAATCTATGTCATCTCATGATATAGTCTTGAGTTCAGATGGTTTTACAAGCCTATGTGAAGTATAAGACTGGTAGGAATGAAAAATCAGTCAATGCAATTTTCACCTACTTGCTAGAATATAAAAATGTATGGACAAAACCAGTTTGTTCAAAACTATTTCATAAATGTGGAAACTTACCAGAAACTGAAGAGTGTAATAAATTCAGCTTATTTTCCATGAAAAGGAATTCCTTATGCATACTCTCTTCCTCCTCCTAGTCTGGAGGAGACTCCTAGGTCTGGAGTCTCAATCTATCAGGAAGAAGCAGCTCTTATTTTTCTTTTTTTTCCAGACTTCAATTTGGAATCATAAGTAACTTTAGGCTGTTGCACTGACTGTTCATAACTTTTAATACAAGGTTCAGAACAGAAAACCTCCAAACCCAACATGTGTTACCTGAAATATATTTTTCAGTATCACATATATTTCCTGATTTTTGCATTACAATAATTTTGAGTTTTTGTACTTTTCTTGATGCTGTATAAGGCCTGAGACTGCATATGGGGGCTTATCATTTGATTATAACACATTAGGAACTTCTCATTTAAGGAAAGCAAAATAATTACAGATTCTTGATAAAATTTGGTCTCTATATGAAGCACGTGCTTTTGGCAGAAGGAGTAATTTAATTGTTTGAAACAATTCATGTATCCTTGTGCTACTCAGCAAAGAACAGATATGAACATAGAGAAGAAATTAGCAATCATGTTCTCTGTGAACAGCAAGGAGAGAATGAGGAAACATCACATTTAGTGGACATCTGCAACAGTTGTGCTAAGCCCATACTTGTAGTTGAGATTGTGACTGAGCTTGTGATGCGAGCTGTGGCTACTACTGGGATCACTTCCCTATCTCCTTCCTCTTCCTAAAGGTTTGTGTCTGCTGAATGGAAAAATTATACATTGTGAGAGAGTACATTGCCTGTCTTGTCTGATAATTGCCAGTGCTGGTTATCTTGGGCACTTCTGCTGCAGCATCTTGAGCAAGTGCACCAAGTCAGGGGCTGGTGGCACTGAACTCATGAGCTACCTCTGCTGCAGCAGGCGTGAGCTCTCTTCCTGCTGGCAGGCTGTCCTGGGAAAAGCCAGGGAAACAGAATTTCCACAAAACAAGGCATGCTTTTCTGTGGCAATAGCTTCCTACTAGTACTGGCAGGAAGATTTATGTAATGCATCAGTGATTTTCAGCCACAATGAGCCACAAACCTACTCGGGAGTTTTGATTATAACCTAATTTTTAAATATGCATGTAAGTCTTTCCTCAGTTCCCTTATGCTGGGTAAAAATCACAGAGCAAGACATCAAGCTTTCAGGATTTTAGATCTAGGTGAGGAAGACTGTCTTCTGAGAGCCCTCCTGCCATGCCTTCCAGCATTCCTGGAGGGGGTTGGTACTAGGGGATTCATTCATCACATCTGGGCAGCCTTCCATAGCATGGTCAGCAAGTGACCTCAGAAACTGTGGCACAGATTGGCTTCAGAGATGGCTTTAAGCCAACTGAGCATTCTGTAATTTCTGTGAGAGCTCTCTGTAGAGGAGGTACAACATATGGGCATCCTTCCTAAACTGCTGCCTAACTTGTAAGCTGAAGAGAATTTCAGGGGTGGTGGTGGTTGTTCTTTGTTTGGTCGGTTTGTTTTGGCAAGGTGCAGTTTAGACCAGAGTCCTGTGTGAGCTTTCAGCTGAAGGGAGAGTCAACTAAAGATGAGGTGGCCTTCACTGATTGCAGTGGCATAGCAGTAGAACAGCTTGGAAGGACAGGCTGCTTTTCTTCTATTCTGAACATGGCCAGTGACTGTAAACACAGTTTTCTTTTTCCATTTGGGAACATGAGCTTTATTGAAAAGTATTCTACTGAAACCAGGATGCAACACTAATAATGTTAATGCAACACCATTCTTTTCATTGTATTGTCTCTTTTATTCAACTTTAGTGAGATAATAGAACAATATTTATTTACTTCTAGATATCTCTTGCACAGATAGATGTTCAGGATCTAATTCATTGTGGTAGGTTCTAACAGGTGAAACCTAGAGAGGGCTCCTGTTTTTATAATCACTTCTAAATGTGTAGTAATTGCTATGCAGTGCATTTAATGTATTTTAGTCAGACTGAGAAAATCAAAATCTTAAAAAAAAAAAGGGCAACTCGCTTATTTGTTAGATGTTTCTTCCTCTAGGTCGTCTCAGTTCTGTGGGTATGAATAGCAAAAAACTGATAGTCTCTGAGATTAATTACTAAAGCTATGTGGAAAAGGTCAGACTACTCTAGTACCATTCATAAATTAGACTGCATTCATCTCATGTTGTTTTGACTGAAGTAGAATAATAGTGGTGATAAATGCAATACATTTTTCTATTCAGACTGCTCTTAATGGGAGTGATCAAATTATTTAGTGGCTGGAAATAAGTCCAGGATGGGAGAAAGACCGGCACAAGAATTGTATTGCTCATTAAGGCTTGAATTACTAGGTTTTCTAGTTAATTGTAATTTGTTGTTTGTTTTAACAACAACAATTTTTACTAAGATTTGCTGTTAATTATAATTGTATCAATAACTTTATTTAGGTTACTCATGGTCAGCACAGAAAGAAAGCACATTGCCTGCTTTGAGAATGCAGAAATTCTGGGGTTTGTTGATTTAAGCACCTAAAATGGTGTCAGTTTTTCTCAAGCTTCTTGAGACTTCAAATGTTGACTTGAAAATCTGAAACAAAAACTTGATTTCAGATACTAACCTCTTACTGGTCCTTTTGCACGTATTTGGGAAAGAGAATTTTAGTGGTATTTTATCCTTTTGGCTCTGCTTGCAAGTTAAGTAATATTGAAAAACCATTAAGGTGATTTCAGAAACGTTCTGTTTAGACTTGACATAAAAACATTTAAAATATTTTTGGATGACAATGGTGGAAAATTTGTGCACTTTTTCCCAGAGTGGTTGAACAATTACTAATTCAGTGGTTCCTGGTCTTATCTATACAATGCAGTAGAGGCTTTGAACTTCTTTTTCAAATAGTGTCCTTTCAGAGTAAATATTAGTGTTACCTTTTTACTTCATAAACGCATTGTTACTCTGGTTAATTGTTAGATTTACTGGTCCTCTGGGGGCTGACATGGAGTTTAAAATGAAGTCACTTAAACTAAGGGCTGAACAACAAAAAGCTGAGACTAGCACAGAGACCAGGCTAGTGCATGAGTGTATGTCTTTACTCTGTTAACATAAAGCACATCAAAGGTGCAGGAACCTGATCCTCTGACTGCTCAGAAGTCTGAAAATAATTTGGTAGTAAGGTGCCTTCCCAGAAGGGAAGTGGTAAACTGCAGTCCCAACTCTTAAGTCAGTGTGGTCAAGTCTTGCACTAGTTTGGGCTAGAGTCAGTGCTTGCAGGAATTCCAGTTTTGCCATTGGGCCACAGGAGCAGTGAGATATTACTTCTATGGCTTGCCCAAGTGTTTGTGTCTCTAATTGCCTTAACAGGAGTGGTGAAATACACACCAGAATACTTGTGAATGGCAAAAAAGTAGATTATGAAAAAAACAGGGAATAAATGAGAATGTTGGTTTTAAGAATTCCAACAAGAATTCTGTCTTGGTTTTTGTCTGCATTGGGATTCTCAAGTACTTTGACACCCTACTAAGGATACTGTCAAGAGAGATCTTTGGGTTGAGCTTATTTCCCCTTTTCCTGTCAAAGGAGAGTCACTGACAGCAGGCTAGTCATACATTAACATATGTTTCATATCCTCCTCATCATCAGGTCAGGTACCTGGCCAAGTTGTGGTTAGCAGGTCTAATTCTTTGCATTGTTTGCTGGCTGCAAGACTATAGGTTGCCTAAGCCTTCAGTTCTGCCTCTCAGACTGCTCCTCTCCTTGTTCAGCTCTATTCCCCTATTCTTCAAATAGCTTTTACTATAACTGCTAAAAGCATTTTTTTTAGCTTAGATATTCTCCTGGCTAGATGGAAGTGAGAAACTGTCAGTACCGGCTTCACAGCCCATAAAAGACTTTGTGCTATTGATAGTTTTCACCACAATATTTTGGAAAATGTGCTATTGTAGGAAACTTCCAGGGTGCACTTCTGTACCCTGTGGACCTGCCCGAGGCCACACAGTACAGTGGCCTCCTTGCTGGTTTGTTTGTCTCCACATTGGGATGCCAGAGCTGTCACTGGCTTGTCCTGTGCCCAAGGATGTTATCCCACTCCGGGAAAAACTCAAAAGGAGTCACTACTTCATTGTAATGACAATGCTGCTGGAAGTCAAGGCATCCACTGCTGCACTCTGATATGGCCAGTTCTTTAAACTGAAGTTCTGCATGTGTTTGGTTTTGATGCTTTGAACAAGCTTTACCAATTTCCACAGGAACTGTGGAAGTAGTGCACTTTCTGATGGCATGTTTCCAGCTTGAACTGGAGAGTGCTGTTCATGCACTTCCATAATTGGTTTTGGCTTTGTAATGTCAGTCCAAGGAAATAACATTTTTCTTCAAGCAGTTCACTGTCCAATCTGTAAATGACTGCCTTTCAGACTACCTCTTTCCCTTGGTTCACAATTCCCTACTGTCACTGACTAATTTTCAGCTTACATCAGGGACATCTGAACATCTTGTAGCTTTTTGTTTTCTCTGAAATAAAGAGATCTCAGCTTGTGAATCTGAAAGTTTGTGGTCATGCTGGAGATCAGTACCTATTCCAAGGTCAAATAATGCTGCACTTGTTTCTTTTTCTTCTATAATTCCTTAAAATTCATCTGCTTTACTAGTATTTTCTTTTATTCTTTCTCACATGAGCCTCATATAAATACCAATTGGGAATAGCACAGCTACCTCAGCTGTTCTGTTAGTATGGTAAATAAGCTTTTTCAGTAACACTGTATTTTAATGGACTGGCTGTCACAAAAGTGCATAGAAATCACCACTCAGGCAGAGTAGAACACAGGGAATGCAATATTCTACCTCCACTTTGGGAGCTGGTTATCTCCTCACACAGACTTGGAGTGCTTGGAGCAGGCTTGCTTGAATGCAAGTGGGAGGGAAACTCTGGGAAGCAGGGATATCTGCTTAGACAAGTGCAAGAGAGGAGAAGGAAAAGGTAAAATCAAGGGTTGAGAATTTTTTTAGCCTGAGAAGATGGATTCATCATATCTGTCAGTGACACTTTCAAACAGTCCACCTTTTAGATGTTCTTGCATCTGTGATCTCTGCTCTGAAAAATCTCCACTTGCATTCTTTCATCTTACAGCTGGAATATTGAATAAGTGACCTTTTCTGACTCAGACACATTGTTGTCTCTGACCTCCTCAAATCATGCCTTCACCTTTGCTGCTGCCAGATGCCTGACTGCTTTCCATCTCCCTCTCTCTGCACCTCAAGAAGTGTCCTTCATTCCTAGCAGAGTCTTTCCTGTTGGTCTGTTGCAGAGCTGCTTTTCTCACCACTTGCCTCTCAGATGATTATAAATGACAGGCATTTACGTTTTATTCCACTTTAGGAAAGCAGCTTCCATATGGAAAACACATTTTATTTGATGTTGGATTTATCCAGGAGCTGATATTAGTCATAATAACTGTTTCTCATTCAGGGTTGCTGCTTTTCTTTCTGTATTTTCCAGCTGGACTGTTTGAGGCATAGGAGGTCAAGTGACTTGTCCCAGACTATGAGTCAGAGCTGTGAATTTGGATAAGTACCCAGTATCCTAAAGGCTCCCAGTCTTCTCCTCTGACCATCACTAGACCATGCAGCATCTCTGAAAGGATTGGCTCTATGGAAAAATACAAATTAAGAACACTGAGTTTGAATCTTTAATTCCCAGAATGTAGTTATTGAACCTTGTTCATATTACAATGAAAACATGTTTTTTTAAGTAAATAAACCATGTAACAGCTTTTTGGGTTTTGGCTTTGTCTGTTTCTATGCCCAGCTAAGTAATGGCAAAATGTTTTTTATTGGCAGCTAATACAGGAAGCAAAATGTGAAAGGGAAGAAATCGAGAAATGTTTGACCTAACAGTGGCCATGATTTAACAGATATTTTGGACTGGCTCTTTTGGAGCTGCTTGCAGTTGAGTGCCTCATCCATTTAATTTGAATATACTGCTGTTCATAACTTGAGGTTAAATCCTCGTCTTTATTTGTGATATATGTTGTGTTTTCCCAAGGGTACCTTCTGGAATGCTTAGCTAATATCTTAATTAAGATATTTTGTTTTCACAGCAGCTCTACAGTGTGAAGAGAATATGCCCTCATCTCATGAAGTATGACAAAAGTGCAGGGAGGTTGGTTCAAGAGTCTCTGCTAAGTTTGTGACTGCAGTCTGAGGTATTTAGGCCTGATTCATCGGGAAAACAAAAGTTGTTGCTTATGATTTTAAAGATTTTGGCTGTTATTGGCTGTTTGTATTCACTAAAAAGTGAATACAAAAATTACTTGTTTGTGAACAAGATCTGTGTGTTTCCACAAGATGCCATTTAATAGAGCTGATGCCACAGAAACTTCTGTCACGGGTTTTGGACTGACAAGCCCCTATAGCTTGTTTTCTAACTCAGTGAAGAGGACATGAAATCTTCTGCAGACATGATATCTTTTGCTGAGGTCTGATCAAATATTTTTGTTTTCTTTCCCTATCTACTGCTCCTCATCTTCATCCCCAAGCTGACTTCATGTAAGTGTGAAATAGTGGTCTCCCAAACCAAGTCTTAAGCTTTTGTTCTTAAGCATTCTAGTGCTGGGTGTTGCCATCAGAATGTATTGATGGGGCAAAGGAATTCTTTCAGGGAGCAGTGGTACAGTTGCACTGCAGCTTTCCAGAGGACACTCCAATGTCTGAGGAACATGAATGTTCAGATTAAAGAGAGTAGTGAAATAATAGGTAGTTGAAAAGAGACTTCTATAGTGCAAAATGATTCTATGATTCCATGCTTCTGGTCAGCTAAACAAGTTCTGGAGATGACTGGTTCCTAAGTCAAATGTTTTTGACAACTGGAATTTGTAACAAAATACTGATATTCATTTTCCTTTAGATCATCTCTCCTAGGTAAACATCACTGTAGCAAATCTGAGACCCTTCCTCTATACATGCAAATTAACCAGCTAAGTTTTAATTTAAATCTGAATTTTAAAAATTGAAAGTTTTTTAAGTCTCTATACAGGGGGAAATACAAATGACATTCTCATTTCTGCTTCCTAAAAATACTGAATAAAGAGGTTTAGGCCCAGCGTTATTTAAGGTTGCATTGAAAAAAATGGGCACAGATGAAAAGACATCCACATGCCATAAGATTCCAAGGGAAATATTTAAAGGTTAGCAATTCTTATAAGATGTCTGCTCTTTGAAATTTGATCCTTATGGAAATTCATATTCTCATGAAAATTTCAACCAACTCCTAACAGACTAAAACTGAAGAAAATCTGTCTGGTTTTGATTTTAACTGGAGTCAAAGCTACTCATTCAGTATTGGACAACTTTGAGGAGACTGACTCTCATAGCTGAAAATAATTTTTTTCTGAAATGTTAGATGGATCAGGGCATTAGAGTCAAGGTTCTGATTATAATGCCTCTCTAACCAACTTCATATAATCATGTGCACACAGAACTTATTAAACTCATTTTTGTCTATGAGTTTACCCTGATTCATTCAGAGTGAAGAAGTGTCACATACTGCAGAAGGGAGGGAGTGTTGGTTCCACTTGATTTTGTTTTGTTTAAGCTTGAATTTGAACTCTGGATGTAGGATTTTCCAAAGGATATCTGTCTTGGGTACTTTTGAGGCATAGACACTTGTGAAATGGACAACATCTGGTTCAACATTGTTAATCTCCATTTGAAGAATGCCATTTAGTTATTACTCAGACTTTATGGTGAAAAGAAAATATTTTGTTTTTCAACATTGTCTGTTGATTTATGCCTTTGAAACTTTTCTGGGATGGTAGAGTGGAAATTTAAATATGATGAATGTGTTATGCAAATGAATTTTTTTTTGGTCTCTGTAACTGAAAAATGTTTTGTTTTAGTGCTAGCTTGTGTGAAAAGATAGGTTACTCTAAATAGCAAATTACAGTTGTGCTTGCTTTGTTGTGGGGCTATAGTATGCAAACTTGCAGGGTAAACTGTTGAATTCAAATGAGACAAAATGAGGGCTGGGGGGCTTGCCTGGTTTTTCACCTGCTGCAGTGAACTTCTGACTTCACAGAATTTGTGTAAAGCCTAGAAAAGCATTAAAGTTTTACAGCTACTGGTCTTTCATCAAATCATTGGTAGCAACCAGTGGCTAAAATACCAGTTGCTCCCTTGGGTCTCATATACTCAACACAAGAATATAATTTGACTTTCACTCTTTCCCATCTCGCTTTTGCTCCCATTTAATAAAAATTACCAAACACTTGTTAAGGTCTGCATTGCAATGTACTTTGCCAGTCTCCCATAGCTGTATCCAATAAGGAGAATGAAAATGTTTGCTTTTCTTTCTTTTCTTTTTTTTGTTTTTTGATAAGCCCTTTATATGGCACTTAACAATGACATTTTTTCTTTCTTCCACAGTACTCTGCTAGCTGGGCAAGTGATAATTTTGTTCATGACAAAGATTAAGATAATGTACATTTTAGTAACATTCCCCATTAAATTATGCTTTTTGTTTTTTAACTTTGCTCTTGAGGTTATTTGCCAAACCTAGGAAGAGGTAGTTTGCATCAAAGACTCTGCCCTGTTGTTGAAAAAGGTTAAAAATATGAGAACATTCCCTTTTTAATTTCCAAGTTTTATTTTTATTTCGGTTATCACTGAGCTTGTTTTTTAATTGGTAAGGAAAATACTTTGATTTAATTAAGTGTAAGTACAGCTTCCACAAATTTTGCTGCTTTAAATAATTGGAAAGTTAAATTCAGCAAGTTCTAGTAGTGTTTTGTTTGGGGGAGGGGGAAAGTACCTATATGTGTAAAATTTCCTCTGAAGTGAGAGGGGAAATCTGTGGGAAATCTCTTTAATTCTTATTGATTTTTTTTTTAATCAGTTATGACATGGTGCACCAAGAATGGCTATTTCCCTCTCCCTCCACCCTCCATGAATTCTTCAACAAGTAGCAAATTATTTAAGATAAATGCCTACTGCTGTAGACAGCTGCCAGAATAGAAGTGAAAATAAACTGGTGAAAGGAAACTGCCCAGTTCATGGAAAGGGCAGCAAGGATATAGTGCAGCAAGTCCATGACACTTCTGGATACACATGCTGAAAGACTTACCCTGGCTGGCCTGCTACAAATCTCCCAGTAATTCATTAAGGGGAAACGCTTCTTGCAACATTTCACTCCTATTTTAACACCCTTTGTCTTTACCTTACATACTCACTGGGTTCATTCCTATGTCAAGTGAGCCTCAATGAAACCAGTTTTTCATTCCTGATAGAGCAAACTGTTTTGCTGGAGTAGAAAGATTAGATGGATGCTTTTACTGTAAGCATTTTAGCAGTCTGTGGAATTTTTCGAGGCTTGGGGTTAGAAGAAAGATATGATCATTGTGATCCAGTAAACAATGTAAAATGAAGTAACTTGACTAGTGACTGAAACAGGCAATGTTGTCATGTTTTCCCATAACTTTGAAGAAACAGTTATCTAAATATAATACAGTCAGAGGTATTAAGATGGAAGTACAAAACCATGTCCTGGTTGTTCTAATCTGCTTCAAATCTTTGAAATTAAAGGATTAATTTATTTTCGTTATCATGGGGCCAATTTGCTACAATTGTCTGGGGAGGAATCCCATTAACTTCGCTCTGATTTGTTTTCTGAATGCTGACCATGGGATTTGACCTGTTTAAACAAAGCAGCTTGCCATTTATTTCAGCTAGTATTTAGTTACATCAAGTGTCTCTATTCCACCTTATGTAACTTTACAACTCTAAAGACAGTTGTAGCAGAGTCCTGGTTTAGTAATTTTGTATTTCTAAAACAGATCAGAGTGATGGGAAAATGCTCTAATTTACACAATGCTGACTCAAATATGTTGGCAGAAACCTGGGTCTGGATAACCTGAGTGTATCTGCAGAAGCTGAACTGTCATCTTTGCTCATAGTTTAGAGTTTTATGGAATTAGGCAGGTTGGGAGGGCAAAGCATGGTAATACCAGTACCTCTGGGATGGGGGGGAAAGCTTGTTTGTTTGTTTTGGAGGTGTTTGTTTGAAGTGTAATAGCTACATAAGGGCATACTGGCAGGTGCTGTAATACTTTGAGCATAGTTTGTGAATGGATCCATCAAGAGAAAGTTTCAGGGTGGCTCTATCAAGTGTACAATTCAAGAAGCAATCTGTTTTACATTAGTAAGTCTCTGGCTGCAGATTACAGGGTTTTTAAGGTCTTGTTGTTATTTCCCAGTTTATAAAATAGCTCATCATCAATGGTATTCTGTGTAGCCTTTGGATTCCATTCATAAACCTTTACAGTTTGATGGGATTTCCATGGCTGAGGCACATTCCATTGAGCATATGCAAACATCCATACGTGTGCATGTTGCAGTCTTTTCTGTGTAAAGGAAACTCCTCTTTAGTGGAGGTATATCATCTGACAGAAGATATGTTTATACTGGGCCAAGAGTGGTCTGCATGTTCACATTGTCCAGTAAGAAAACTAACCTCTGCAATACCTGGAAGTTTTGTTTTCTGTTTTTGTTGGTTTGTTTTTAAATAGTTTTCTATAGAACTAGCCAGTGTCACTGAAGGTACCACAAGCCAGGCTGCTGGAATTCCTGTTAACTCTTCTATGGGTTTAAACTCAGAAAATCAGTGAGCTGCTGTTTCCTTGGTTTTACACAAATGGTAGTTCTAACTAGGACAGAAACTTCCAAAGTTAGAAAGCAATCCCAGTGCACAGTAGTTATTTTTTCACTCACTGCAATAAGTTTGAGACTTCAACACCTTTTTAAGTATAAGTGATCCAAACACTCTCATGCTTTTATGGGGTGTATGTTTGCTGTCCATTTCTTAAAAATCCAGAGGAATCCATGTTTGGCATGATGTGGAAATGCAATCCTTGACACTCTTTGTTATTGTACACACAGAACATTATTAAAGTTTCCTTTTCACCCTTACATCTTAGCATTGCTGTCTTTCCTCTGGAATTATATTCTGTGTCTAAATATTGTTTAAAGTGCTATGATTAGTTTCAAAAATCTCTCCCTGCTGTGACACATAAGTGCATCTCCTACTTGATGCCCTGCCATGTGCTTTAAGAGCAGGACACAGTGAAGCTTTCTGATTTCAAAATCTTATCTAAAAAGTGTTTTCTATGTTTCTTCCTTTCAGAATATTAGAAATTGACATATATGAGAACTGAACATTTTACAAGGCATGGTCTTGCTGCCTAAAAGCAATGATCTCCTGAAGTATAGGTAATATGCTTAGAAAGGAAGCAGCATCACATAAAGTGAGTTTTATTATTTTTTTCCAGAATTCAGGCTTGGGCCCTGGTACACCCCCTAATTTATCTTGAATTTATTTCTTGATTGGAACACAGAAGTACAAAGATTTGTATTACTGCTGAGCAATGTGGCAGAGCAGTTTGTTAACCAAGTTCTGAGGAAGACTTTGAAAGACACGGACCAGAATCTTATCAAGTCTCTCAAGGAGTCTGGCACCTAATGTGCCTTTACCAGAGGTGAACTTTTCTCTTATTTTTTTTTACCAACCTTACAAATGTAGGTTATTCTATTTCACACTACAAAGTATGCCCATTTAAATAATAAAATTAGCTACTGCTTTCTCCCCTCTTCTTTTGTTTATACTTGTTTATTAATTACTTCTTTAGGGTTTGACCCTAGGTTTAGATTTAAGTTTTGTGTGTTCAAGGCTGACAAAGTAAAAATTTATACTTTAACTATGAGAAGAGATTAAGAATTAATAGGTTAAAAGCTTGATGCATAAATCTATACTAGTATGCCTTGTGCTTTATGAGGGCAAATCTATGTTGGTATATATTGCTTTAAGATCAAAAAGAATCCCAGCTAAATTTTAAGTTACAGGGCATATGCAGACCTGTGGGGTGGAGCATTTACCTTACCAAGAAATTTTAGTTTGGCATAGTGAAAAAGGGGAAAAAAAATTCTAATGCATAGTATGAACTGGTGAAAGAGAATGATGAGCAGCATTGCTTTGCTGGTCATGCTTCTGGTTCAGGAAGTCATCCTTACTTTAGAAAGTGTCAAAAATAGAAAAATGTGAGGCTAGGAAGAAGAATAATGGGAACAAATCTAATGGGGCATGAAAAGAAGCAATGGTGTGAATTAGAAACATCAAGATGCTGTAAGACTTTTTCTCAAGTCAAAAATGAAGGAATAAATAAGATTTCAAATATGGAACTTGCATAAATCCAGTGTGCCAGCAGCCACAAGTGTGGTCCAAGAATTGTTGGTCAGATAGGAGATGTGGAAAGATTGCTTCCATCATGCTGCTTATTCCTTGTGGCGTGTAATGCCATTGAGCATAAGGTGGGAAGTGAGTCCTGCTGTTCTGCTGTGATATTTTAAAAATGGCCAGTCCAAGGAGGAATCTGAGGTTAGTGTGCCCTGACCAATCAGTTACTATTTCATCTGGTAAAGAGGTGAATTACAGCAAATGTTAGGGAGGAATGAGGAAATGTGGAGAGCAGCAGGTTTCAGAAATGTAAGTTTCCAAGTTCTAGAGCCTTGGAGATACATAGACATGAATAAAATACTTGCAGAACAGTGCATGCTGAAGTGAAATAGCTGCGTGTTTTCTGAATTAGGTCACATAAAATTCTGAATTAACTCATCTCTACCTCAGCCACTTCAGAAAGGAGCCAAGAGCCTGTTTGAGTTATCAGAGAAGCAACCATGAGAGAGGACTAAAGGCAGAGTGTGATAGTCATGTACCCTTTTGTGTATTTGAAGCTCTCATTGCTTTGCTCCTGGGATTCTCTCTCCATCAGCTAGTTCTGCTGAGAACAGCTGAGTATTTACCAAGTAGTAAAGAAGCAATCTACCTCTAAATTCAGGACACAAGACCATTTAGAACTGAGTATAGGTTTTACAATTCCTTGTGACAGTCATCCTTCAGGTGAGTTGGAAGCCGGCTTCCAACTGGTAAATTGGAACTGGTAAATTCTGGTAAAACTTCAGTAATTTGTGAAATGGTATGCCACACTTGATGGCTACTTAGTTAACAGAGAACATAAATTGAAGTGCATTGCAAAGCAATTGGATACATTTAAATGAATGCCCCTAAGCAGGCAACCCTGGTATGTGTGAGTGTGCTGGTACTGGCAATTAAATCTTGTTCAAAAGGACAAGTGGAAATCAAGGCATTTGCTATATCAGTAAAATAACTGGGAAAAGGATGGGTATGGCTGAGTGATGAAATGTGCCAGGTAAAGCAAACGCAGCAGGTTTTCTTCACCTTTTTGTTGGTAGGCAGGTAAGGAACCAATCCACTGAACAGCATTGCACAGGTACAGAATAACTTGGAAAAGTCCAAGCTGAATTGAAGTGGCTGGAGCAGAGAGGGTAAAATCTTTTGCAAAGGTCAGAAAGAAGAATGAGTGAAGTTCTCTTCAAGACAGCTGTGAGTTGGGACCATGGCTTGCTCCCGTGTCTGCCTGACACTGTGTATTCTTGGAGAAGTGAGCAATAGACAACAAATGAAAAATTCATTGTTAATCCTCTGTTTAGTTCTGTAATTTGTAGAATTTTTTTCTGCTCATCCAGAAGGACATTTACAAATTAGATAAGGAAAAAACACCAACCCCTTAATTTCTGATGAGATCTTGGTTAATTGTTAGAAATGTTATGTCCCACTGACTTTATTTATGTCTTAGTTTTGGGATGTTTTCCCTTTTGGTTTCTTGTAATTTTCAGATATTTTTAGTTTGGTTTCCGGAGAGCATATCTGATTTACTTTGTCCCTTTTAACTTGAGTTACAAAGTTTTAGAAGATCAATAATAGTTTTGCTTGCTATGAAAAATGAAGTTCTCGATGAAAAAGGCTTTTATATGATGATTGATAGGTCTCCTGTATTTCTGGTTTTAAAATTCACTTTGTTCATTTTTTTTGTGAAGCAGAATAGTGTGAATATTACATTCTATTCAGACAAGTCCACTATAGGCACTCAGATGTCAAAATGTTTCAAAAACATATAAAAAATAAAGAAATGAATAGAAGCTTCCTTGTTCCTTAAATTATTACTGTGTTACCCTGAACTGTAAGTGAACCCTTTTTGCTTATAAAAGAAGCAGCTGTTCATGCGATTGAAACCATGGTTCATTACAAGCTGACCTCAAATTCAGGAGTAAAACTTCCTCTATTTTACTACAACTATTCAGACAGGGACTAGAGATAAACAATAATCAAAATCAGGATGAAACTTGACTGGGAAACCCTCTATAGTCTTTGGCAGAATTATAGCAGCTTTTGGATCACCGAGAGTGATATAATGTTAAATGACCCTAAAACATTCCCTGCTCAAATGCAGCAGGTCTGCGCTGCCAACTCTGTAGCAAACAAAGGCTGATTGTAATGACTCCTTAAGCATAAGAGTATAGAAACGTTAATTATCACATTTTTTCACATTAAACATTTACAGAGAGTCAAGATGAAAATGGACTTGTTCATGATGATCTCCCACTTCTTTTTGGGTAAGCCATGTGATTAAAACAGATTTTCATTGTGTGTGTCTTATTTGAGTTTCATATCTTTCCTAAATGGTTTTGCTTTTTAGCTAATTTTGGAATTAGGACTGGATGTAAAAGTAACAAAAGTAGCCAACATGCCCCTACCTAGTTTTGAAGATGTATTTCTAGAATAATGTCATACCATTAAAAGATGTAAACTAAATTAATGCTCATTACTAGCCAGCTCTTTTATAAATGAAGTAGGGCAGTGACATAGTGCCTTGGATGTATGTTTCTCTCTTTTGGTCTATTGTGTTTGTTATTCCTCTTCTGTAGCTCCCTTGTTTGTTGTTGTCCAATTTTGAGACACAGCATAATACTGCTTTCTAGTATTATTCATGACCCATATAACAAGACTCAGAGATAAGATCCTTTACCATTTACTGGGGGGCCATAGAGAGTCCCTAAGATTTCGTGATCAAATACAAACAGGAGATTATGAATGTGTGTGTGCTTGCTATGATACATTTAATTACAGAGGTTTGGGGCAAAAATCTTTTGAGTCAGAGTGGAACATAATATGAACCAAGTAGTAGCAATATTCCTGATACTTGTTCAGTAAACCAGACATCTTCCTCATATTAGAAGTATGTTCAGAAAATGTTTTTGCTTTCTGACCTAAATTTCTTGTGGAGTTGTTAAGAACTTAGTAATGGGATATGTCTCTGGGCTCTTAAAATGCATTGTGGGAGTGTCTTAAGAAATTGCTGTGGGATAAAGAAAGAAAAAACTGTTCTCCTATGCTCAGAAATCTGCTGGCTGGAGATGTGTAATATTGATTTGGGGTAAACTGATGCTATCTTCCACTGCTAGTTTTCCTTATACCTTATTCGTTCATTGAAGCTTTTGTGGGGTTTGACATAGAATCTGCATAATTAATAATAATCTGAATTTGTTCATTTCTTTTACCCACAGATTTCGAGGTGTTTTTACTGAGGATGAGGTTTGTTTAAATTGTGTAGTCTTCGAACGTTATGAAAGCAAAAAGTACTTCTGTCAAAGTATATTTTGAGGGAAGATAATTCAAAAGCTAAAACTTCACATTTCTGAGAAATAGTTTCTTAAATTTGTTGTATTTTCTTTGTTCATGACATGTGCATTGCATTCAGTGTCTTCTTCCCTATTCCACAGAGTTTCATGTCATCTTTATTCAGGTCTTGCCCCTGCCCTTCTTATAAAGAAGCCCACGGGAGGGCACCCAACTTGACATCTCAGTTCTCCTAATTCCACTGCTTGGTTTGATCCCATCACCCTGTTAAACTACTCATGCCTGCTTGCCAGGGGATCAAGGAGCCTTATGTGATAGAGGTCAGAATCCCACTAAACTAGACTACTTCTTTTATTTTTAAACTTTCTTTTCTTAAGCTACTGCCCAATTGGTGGAAATTCAGTTATAGGCTAAGCAGAGAAGAAAGAGGGAGAGACCTTGGGCACCTGCTTAGCTGTGACTGCTGTGTGACATGGAGTCATGCTTAAGACAGACCATAGCTGTCTCTTGCCCTTCTCTCTATCTGGACTCTTGGGGAATGAATCTCTTTCAAACGTTTCACGTATCCTGTTTTCAGTTGGTCTTTACTCAGCCTGTTTTCATTTAGCTGCTGGCCTCTCACTCCTGACAGTTGTGCCCTCTCTTCTTGCTTGTGTTATAGGTCTTCACTCTTAGCAGGCCTTTGTTCTTCTGAGCTTTTGAACTTCTGACTTCTCTGTTTTCAAGACAGAGTTTCTGGTTTTGTTTCCTGTCTGCTCACAGTGCTACTAATTTCATATTTTACTCATTTCATATTTTCCATGAGAGTGATAATGTTTTATATTTAATCTTTTTTAACTGTTAGTAAGTGGCACTGGGGTCATAGCTACATATTACAGGATCCTACATTATCATATCTGATACTTGGACCCACTATGTTCTTTTCAAAATGATAGTCTGTAAGTACATTAACACTGCAAGTGAGCAGTGCTGTTGTTCCTGAGACTGACCAGTTTTTTGCTTTCACATGAAGGTAATGTGTTTTTTCATGCTCTGCTTTCCTCATGTTCCTGTGCAGGAGGAGTACTTCACAATTCCACTTCCTCTCAGCTGCCTGCAAGATTAAACATTCTGCTGAATAAGTCTCATGCAGAGAAATCACGAAGATTTTGGTCCTACTATTAATTGCTGCTGTTTTGTGATCAATCTTCAGCTCATGTAAATTCCTGCTGGGGAAAAAAAACCCAAAGACAAAACCTGGAGAAAATTTTTTTAATACCTTCGGTTGTCAATCTACTCTTGTGTCAGTCATCTGTTCAAGTCTTCTTAGTTCATTTTTGGCGAAGGTAAGTCCAAGTGCTCTGCTTTTGGGGTAGATGCATTTCTGTCCCAGAACAGCACTTTCTGCTTCTCAGGTGCACCCAGTTCTGTGGTTCTCAGCAGCACCATATCACAATCCTTGGCCTGTGAGAGAGGACTCCACTCAGTACTGAGCATATCCAGCAACCACCAGGCTTCTCTGGACACCAATGTAAAAGCACCTCTGGATACTCCAATTTCACCCCTGTTCATTCACTGTTTTCACTGTTCATCCCCACAGAAGTGTCCATTGCATCCACTGCCACTGCTTATTGTCATCCATGTGTCTGTAATCTTCTCAACTTCTGGATGAGGAACTCCTACAGAGGAAAAGCACAAAGGCAGATGAAGACTCATTTCTGCCTTCCACTTAAGGAGAAAGCTGAGCTCACCCATAACCTTTGGGATATTTCTCTGTAGTCCATTAGCTGTTAGGGCAATGCTTCCACTTAACAAAGCTTTTATGGTTCAAGGCAACATCTTGTGGTTTATTCTGTCCTCTTGTCACCTCACTATGAAACTAGACGGTGAAATGTGTCAGCTTTCCACTGGGGAGACTGGCTTCTTGTTTGGTTATCTGCTCAGCTAGAAGTATCTATGAAATCTCAACTGTTAACATAAAGATGCAAATTTTTTAGTTGCCTTTGGTAAGTGATCATTTCTCTTGGACTGGTGCGATTGGATGATTACAGGACCTTTGGATGTTCATTGAGCACCAGCTCATTGGTCATCAGTGCTTTCCAAACCTCACTCACTGAAACCAAGGATACCATGATGGAGTTTCAGAGAGCTCCAGCTAATTTCAGAATCTCTCTTGGACTGTTCTAAAAAGAGCAGCTCTTAGATCTGTCAATTATCTTTTCATTTACATGTAAGTTTTTGTTTCTCTAAGAGCAGTTAAAATTTACCAAATTTTGGAGGTTCCATTCAACAACATCAAAAGACATCAGACAAAAATTGCTGGACATTGAGTAGGAAAATGCTTTTCAATTGGAAGAGATTTATTAATTAATTTGAAATCACTTTATCTGCTCTTGAAACAGAGCCATGCCATTTCCAACAAAGGGCACGAAGGATATGCACTCAGTGGAGCTGTAAGGAGAGTAGAAGAATGAAGAATTGTGCAGTGGAACAGATACATTTGCCCCTCTGAATGCCCTGGAATGCCCATTTAATGGCCTAGGTGATCAGGAGTATTGCTGTGCCTGTTGTAGCTGAGTGTAGGGTTCCATGGCTTACAGCACCCTGGATTGCCCTGTGTGTTCTCTTGCCTGTCCAGGTTGACAGTAAACTATTTCAGTGACTGTGATGGTACAACTTGCAGACAGTCTATTACCTTCTGTCTCACTCCTCAGTGTGTCGGATTAATTTCATAGATAAAAGAACCTGTGTCCTTTAAATCTTCCTTCAGTCATTTAAGTTAAAAATGAAGTGTCAGATGTGGCTTTTAATTTCCTGCCTATTTTCTTTTAGGTCAGGTCTTTTGGCATTATTTAATCCAGGTCATTTGATGTTATTTAATCAGTGTGATATTTTAATGCAGCTGCTTACATTTGGCTATTGCTCTGGCATGTTTAGAAACACACAGCATGCCTGCAGTATGGAAAGAAAATTGCTAAAAACTGAGAAGAACAAGGAAAAAAATACTTATTTTTCTTATTTTTTAAAAAACCAAAAGCTGGTTATCTTAACATAGCCTAGGATGGACTTTGTAAAAAGATGACAAAGATAGTATTTTTTTGGAAGATGCTATTTAAACATGGCTCATGCAGATGAGAACTAGTTTAAAATGTGAGGGATAGTATTAATTTAAGGAACTTCTTCATATTTTGAGATTTTAAAAACATAAATGCAAGAAATTATCCACAGTAATTTGTTAATAGTAAAAAAGAAAAAACATCTGTTCCAAACCAAACTATTAGGATAAAGCCTATACAGAATTTAAATAGCTGCTTTCAAAGCTAGCAGTGAAGTATGCTGCTTGATTCATTCATGGCCTCTTTTTAGGGAACTTAGATTTCCCTGTGGTCATATTGGATTGACTCAGGAAAACATAGAGGGGTCTAAACATCTCAGAGGGAGGTCTTCTGCTGCCTGATGCAGGGACTGCTCATGCAGTAATGCAGGTTATGCTCTTTTCAAAGAGAGTCAGAACAAAACCACCCCTCCATGACCAAAACCAAACTCTAAGACACCTTAAGTGTATTGGCCTTTCAGTGCCTTCTTTGTTCTGGAACTGCACCGTCTGCCTCATGCTACACTGGGATTCCCATGAAGTGTTTATTTCTGTAGTGTCTGAAAGTTTGGGCTATAGCATAGGTGTTAAAAGCACATTTTGCCATTTTTTAAAAATTTTTTTTGTTTTGTCCATTCTGCTGTTTTCTGTAGCGACTCTTATTTTCTAGTTGATTCCTGTTATTACTGGGGATTTGACTGCTCACACATGCTTTGTTGTTTCTTGTGTTAACCCTTTCATAAGCCATCTTGCACTTTTACGAGTTTTTCCATTTCATTTGAGCTTTCTTCTGGTTTTTTTGCACTTGTATACCTACATTTCTTTCAGCTGTTAAACAAAATTAGTCTGTATTCTGCTTCAAACTGCTTGTCACAGGCCTTTGGAGGAACCAATTCCCAGCACATAGGCTCCTGCTGAAAATGATGATTAGACTGCTGGAGATCTTGCTATGCCGGGGCCACTGGGTATCTCTGTTGTGACCACTAAAGATAAGCCTAAAGTGAGAATGAAAACCTTGCTGTCCTTACTCCTTCTGGTCTGCTCTGTCCCTGCTTGTCCCAGGGTATTGCAGCCTGGAACCTCTTTCAGCTGACTGCAAGAACAGTAACAGTGTGGCTTGCGCAGACTGTGCAGCGGAAGGAGCAGTGTAAATGGAAATTACGTGCAAAAGGGCTTAGAACTCAGAAGTCCTTAAAAAACCCTACTTCCTAAGATTTTGAATCAAAGAAGAGATTTCTCAGACATCCTACTTTACTAGCAGTAAGAAGAATTTGGTATGAGCCAAGATTTCTGGCCCAAAGTTCAGAACAGCAAGTTTTGCTTTGTTGTTGATCCTTGACAGAAATCAAGTGTAAGCACCCCTCACTTTGAGACATCAAGTGATGTTGGCTCTGTTCCAGCAAAGGCAATATTCCAGGGAAAGATAGCATAGCTGAGCAAGTCAGCTGTCTAAAAATGGCTGTTAGAAAGGAAGAAAGAATGAGAATAGAGAATGTCCTCTCAAATTTACAAAAAAAGTGTTATTTTAATAGTTCTTCTGACTCTCCCCTAAAAGTGGCCTCAGCTGTTTGTACATTGGCTCTCAAGGATATTGTCCTTCCACTAGAGATGGTTTGTTTTTAAAAAAGGTGACTTAAAAAAAAAAAGGACAGAAAAATAAGGTGCTCTAGTTAATATAAAAAGAAAATACAAGCAAGGCAAAATATTTATTCAGCATATTATCAAAATTTTATTCAATCTGAAACTCATTCCCTTCAAAGCTTATATCAGAGAAATATAACAGCAACAGTTAGTTTACAAATTGGTAGTTTAGAAAGATTTGAAATTCAACTTAATTTAGTGCTGATTTTGAAGTAATTGTTGTGTTAGGAGATCAGATGAAAGAATACAAATTTATCCATGTCTGAACCAAAAATTCCTGCAGAAATTGTCATTTGTTTTTCTGGAATGTGACTCCTGGGCTAATAACTTCCATGGAGCTGAAACATTCTCCTCTATGGCTTCAGTGCAGTTTATCACTGTCTTTCCTCACTCCACATAGAAAAGTTATTTCCATGGAAGGACAGTATTTCCTAGTATCACAATGGTGTTTTAGTCCTGTTTTTCTTCCCTAATACAGCTACATATTTCTAATGACTTGGCACTAACTATTAGCTTAGGGGGTTTTGTTTTCAAATTTATTTTCACGGAATTTCAGTAAGTCCAGGTTTCTTCAGTGCATTTCTGGAATTAAGAACACAAATTAATTAAATCTTGCTCAAATGAAAGACCTCTAAAGAAATTGTTTTCAGCTGTAGCTCTCTCTGCTTTGCTAAGATTAATGAATTTTAGTGCTCAAAAGGCCAAATCTATGTTCCTCACAAACAGGAAGCCCACAGGTGGGTGCCTTTGTCAGACAGGATAACAGAGTCTGGTGAAAAAGCTTTGATGTGTGCAGTGACCAGGTCAGATGTAGTATGTGATAGTAAAGCTTCATTGGATAAGTTAGAACTCTAATATATGTCTATATATGTTATTTTCCAGACACCCTGAAGCATCTCTGGTTCATACAAAGACCCCCTATATGAATTGCTCTTCCCCCCCTCCCCAGTTGTGTTAGGTTTTGGGGAGGGGGTGTTGAAGTTAAATACATGAAAGTACTTTGGGATTTTTTTATTTGCTTGGATTTTGGCATTTCTCTCTTTTAATTTTGAAGGGGTTTAAAAAAGGTTTAGCCTCTGAAACATTTTGTTTCTCCTGACACATTCTAAAAATTATCAGCCTTTGAAAAAACAAAATTCTAACTAAAACCTAGAGTTCTCCCATAAGATGATGACAGAATCTGGAAATCTGTTATTTTTATAACTTGTGATAACAGAAGTGTTGGAAAATTAATTCTCTTGCAAATACAGTCCAGGATTTGAAAATTAAACAAAATACTAAAAATTACCGAAACAAAAAAAACCATGAGAGTACCACTTTTACATACTGGGTTCAGTCTTTTAATATCTATCTACTCAAACCTCTACCCTAGAAGGGATTTGAAAACATTATTACTTTGTGATTTCTTTCTCCTGCTGTATTTGTATCTTTTTTATGCTGCCTCATGTTGGCTAGTACAGAAGTACTTGAATTTGATGATTTTAAGGAACCTTGCAAGCCGCTCAATTTAGCTTTTCAACCTGTGGGTGCAGAAAAATTAGAAAAGTCATGTCAAAGCATTAAAATTTTGAATGCTTATGTCAGGTAGCTCTGGATTCCATGACTACTTCCATCTCATTTAACCCTAATACCATGCTCACTCAATAGGACAAAAAAAATAGTCCATTGCAAGAGCCATCAGGTTATAAACAGGGAAAGTGTGTTACCTCTCCCTGCCTTTCCCACTGCTGTTTGAATGCTCCCCATTGTGCTCCCAGTTAATGTTTTAGTAGAGATTCCCACTCCTGCTGCACTAAGGATATCTTGTTTAGCATCAGCCAGTGTGAACAGCTCTGGAGTTGTGTGTCTGCGCAGTTCAGTTTAATTCAGTACAAGGACAGGGCTCTGGTTCCTACATCAGGATCCTCTTGATGCTCATCAGGGGCTGTTGCTTTCTCAGTGGTTTGTTTATTTGGGTATGGCACAGATTTGACTAGAGCAGGGAGTTTTCTTCTTAAAGTGCACTTTTCAGGCAATGGCTGTGCAGTTGTTACATTAAAATATCAGAGAAAGCTTCTTCTAGTAGATTAAACCTGGGACCAGAATTTAATTCATTTGGCTACTGGGGATTGTGACCAGTTTGATAACGGTGAGCCAATAATTTTATCATTGTGTGCTTGATGCTTACCTAATTAAACCTGTTCACATGCACTGAAGCTGGATATTTTTACACATCAGAGCCAAGAGTAAGAGTGTTTCACTAGAATGCTGGATGGCTTAGTCTGATGTGACATTTATCTTCACTCATCAGAAGTGCAATCAGTGGGGAGTTACCCAGATCTTTGTTCGTGAAGATAAATGTCAAATATTATCTATCTCCATTCTCATATGGCGTCTATCACCATGGGATCTGAATGCCTTCCAAAGCAGTGATGTACACAAATTAGATCTAAACCAGTCAGCAAATGATCATCACAGAGATGTCGCTGACAATTTTCTGGCAGTGCCTCTTTGCATCGAATCTTTCCTGTTTCCTTTCATTCTGTATCAGACAGTGAGAGATAAGCTTGTTTAATTATTGGGGGGAGAGGGAGGGAGAATCATGAAAGATAGATTGGACAGTATGATGGAATACTGAATTCATAATAAATTCTTTCTTTCACCTTCCTTTGAGTTTTCCTTTCTGCCCAGGAGGCTAAAGACACGTTCTCTGTTCTAAAGTCAGTCTTGGAATAAGCAGTGCCAACAAGGCCAGGTGTAATTTAAAAATATTTATGCATTGTCAGCTCTGGAATTAATCTTTCTTAATTGAATTGACATGAACTCATGTCTGCAGGTAATGTAAACTGTCAAACACTCTGCCAGTGACAGCATGTTGGTCAGGGTGGTGAAGTTAATGAGAGATCTAAATTATGATGGAATATCTCAGTGTTGGCTTTGGAGCCTGATGTTTATAAATGCATTAGTAACATCACATTAGCTACAGGCTACAGACTCTGGAGTTCAGAAGGGCTAATTACTTGTTTTCAGTTTCTGAAAGAACTGGGGATGAGTTATTTGCACCTCAGAAACATTTTAGTAGTATATTTGCTGCAGTGAAATTTCTTTCCCTTAAAATACATATAATGGAAATTTTAGGCCAAATATATTTCTCCATATGTAGTATAGTGCTCTTAGTGTCTGGAAATACTGTTTTAAAATGCAGGTATCAAACTACTTATTGCTGCTGTCTAGGAGGGTTTTACCCATTTCCACCGATAGTGAGATCAAGCCTGCAGTTAGCTGTTAGCAAAGCACTTGGCACTATCTAACAATGATGCTTTTCTTTCATGGCAAAATGGAATAACTGTTAGCTTTCTAAAATGCAGAGAGTGTAGGGTGGATCCTGTGGGACAGAAATCATAGATAAGGTTTGTGTAGAAGGAACAAAATTAGCAGATGAGCCTTTGCTTGCCATAGGCAACTGTTGATGAGATTTTCCCAGGGTGCTTAGTGAGGCATCACGAGCTGTGCCTGACAAGCTGGGGTGAGGCTGCAGACTAATTTTACTGAAGAGAGGTAGGAGGTGATGAATCCAGTCTCAATGTTCCATCTTCAGAGATGAGCACTTGCTTATGTGCCATAAGTACTTGAAAGTATAAAACTGCTTTTGGCACTAATTAGAGTTCAGACCCTTTTTAGTGCACGCCGGGCTGGGCTCAAACAAGGATGCTGATTGCATTTTAAGCAGCAAGGCTTTTATCTTGAGGTAGGTGGGTGATAAGAGAACACCTGACTGATAATAATGGGTCCAGTGATCCATTCTTCCAAACTAAAGGAACTGGGCTTGCAGATGGAGCCCTGGGGACAAAAAGCTAAATTACTTAAATATCAGTTTGATATTGGGACAGTCTCTCTGTGGGTTTGAGCTCAGGACAAAACCAAAAGGATCCTGAGAGTCCTTTCAGGCCTTTCACAGGCGGAATTCTGAATTGATAAAAAATCCCTTTCCAAATTCGACAAATGCCTAAGTAGGAGAACTAAAGAACATGGTTTAGCTCTTCTCTTGCAAATTTTCAAGAGGCAAGGTAATTTATTGTAAAAGAAGGTCTCCTAAAATTTTACTGGCTTTGGGTTGTGTGGGATGAAATTATTTTCAGAAAAATTTGAGTAAAGTTCACAATTCAGGTTTTATAAGTTTTGATAGATATTACACAAGAATGTGTATTTAGCTTTCCTTTATTATGAAGGTGACCCTTCCAGTCTTCATGTCAGAGGACAGAGAAGTGAAGGAAGAATTCCTGTAGTAAGTGAACTGAAGCACACAGAGTTTGAAGTAACCTTGCTTGTTGTAAACATCAGCTAGCACAGTGAAGGTAACACCTACTGATAACTTTGAAACATATTTAAGATATTTCTCACCTGGTGTAGCACTGCTTTCTGTAGATCGTTTACACAATGGAAGCACAGGATTGTTTGACACATTTGGAGAAAATGCTGATTAAATTTAGCCACACAGCTCTTTGTTCTCAGCAGGTATACATCATGCTATCGCTGTTATTCTCTGCATTCAATACAAGAGAATTGTTGTTCCAAGACTGTGCAGGGAAGTGGAGGCTCTGTGGATTAACAGAGCTGCCTGGGAGCTGAGGTGCTGAGACAAGCCTGGTCATGAGGGGACCTGGTCAGGTCATTCTTCCACTCTGGCGGGGTGTGGGACCTGCTAACTCCTCTTACCCTGACTGTGCCTGCCCTTAACATCCTCAGGAGTAATGATGTCCTCCTTAGATCTTTTCTGCCTAGCTTTATGTGTGGTTAGAAATTTTGTTCTGTGTAATAAATGGGGGAAAAAGGAGGAAATTAGTAGTGCTTTTTACAAATGCTAATTTCATTTTATTTTTTCTGGTAGCATAAGGGCAACATTGTTTATGAATGTTCTTCTTACAAATGCATGTTAGTCAAATTCTTCCTTTCCCTCAAGTCCTCTCTAAACCACACATCCTTCCTTCAGCTGCTTAGTGATTTTGTCCTATGCCAAATAATTTATTTTAATGGGGTAATTCTGAGTTATGAAGTAAGACAAATGAGTTTAGAATTGAGTTTTGTTTGAAATTCACCATTTTGCTTTAAAATCAATTAAAAGCTGTCATCTTTGTCAGACATATATCTTGCAGAGGCATGTACTTACCTAAAGGAACTAAGAAATACAAGTGGGGTAAAATTAAGTAACTTTGTTATGCACAAAAAGTAAACAGAAGTTCATTGGTCTTGACATTTCAGTCGAGGTGTTGTTCATTATACAGACACAGGGTCTGTTACAGCCTGGCCTGTATCTCTGAGAGCTTGTCACAGCTCCAGCATTGCCCTGAGCTTGTTTAGATGTCAATGCTGTTACCACGGGCAATTCTGGTACCTTTCTCCTGCTTTTCACTGGACCTGCTGTTCATGGCAAAATCAAAAAGTGGGTGTGTGTTTTCACAGATAGGCAACAGATTTTTTTCTTTTCGCCTGATTAAAAAAAAAAAAAAATTGTTGGGTTCAGATTAAAAAAAAAAAGAAACAACCAAACCCCCCCCCCCCCAAAAAAAAAAAAACAGAGGTGAAATTTGGTATTTCCAGTGGAAGTATCACGGCGCAGGTGGCCACACGCTGAACAATTGCTGTGGGCAGGTGTTTCAGGGGTGCATCAGCATCTGTAGTGCCTGACCTCTGCTAAGGTAAGGCTGATTTGGAGGCTGCCTGAACTGAAGGCATTTCTCCCATGCTCCAAAGGAGACCAGGAGCAGAGCAGTCCCTAACCTGGCACTGACAGCACAACTCCCGTGATGTGGCAGGCTGGCCTGGCTTTTGCTGTCCAGGAGAGATTTGGGGGTTCAATCCATTCTCTCCCCTCCCTATTGCCCTGAGCATAGTTTGTTTTCAGGGTCTTTTGCTAGTTGGAAGCACCAGAGCTAAGGTTCGCTTTCAGTGCTTTGGGGGATTTCCATTCCCTTTTCCTTTAATTTTCTCCTCCCTGTTAATTGCATAAGAGAAGCTAAGAATGTTAACTGAACAGATAATTCTGGGTTCATGTATATGAGCAAGAAGAATCGAGATTTGCATGAAAATAGCTATCCTCAGGTTAGACCTTTGCATTTGGAAATAAGCTCCTTTCAGGTCTATTTTCCCCCCATTGTTATGTGTTTTATTTAATGTGAATGGTGGATGTTTGGGGAGGGACAGACGTTTGTTTGACTATTCAGATGCATTGGCAGGGTTTAAGTTGGCACAGCATGGATCAGAGCAGGATGAGTGGAGACATCTTTTTTCTATTTAAAAACACACCCACATATACTTGTGCAACTGAAGTAAAAGTAAATCCTTTCTCAGAACTGATTGCTTTTAGTGCTTTTACCTGTCTACTTTGTGTGTGTGTCTTTAAGCTCACAGCACAGTGGGACTATCGTATTTTGTTTCAGGATATTTCAAGGCAAGAAATAACAAAAACTTGGAATAAATCCTCTGTAACAAAGTCCCTGTATGGCAACACTAGAAGATCTTGCTAGGTGTTCCAGTTCCTGTTTTTCTTGCATAAATAATTGTCTCTGGAGTTTGTTTTTTTTTTTTCTTTTTTAAACTTTCTTAATATTCTAACAGTAGCAGTTAATCATATATAATGCATGCAGGTTAAAGAATGTATCGATTTGGGGCTAGACTGCTCTGACGTGGGCAGGATTAGTTTCAAAAGTTGAATTGACTGCCTCCTTCTCTAAACCAGGAGCTCTTCAGCTTAGAAAGCAGTCACAGAAATGGATCTCCTCTGGCAGGCCAGGGAGTGTCAGGGCTCCTGGGCAGGAGCTCAGGGCTGGTCCCAGAGGTGCTGAGGCTGGAGTTGCCTTTGGAGCTGCTGTGTGACTGCACAGGAGGTGTTGGGCTGGAGAGAAGGTGCTGATTAACCGTGCTATCACTTCTCAGCCAGGGAGTTATCTCAGTTAAAACAAAAGCTTTGTGTTTCTGGGAGTAAAAGAGCAGAATCATATAAAAAATACTTCTGCAACCTTTCTGCCCTTGAAAACATGGAAATGAGTGTTAAGAAATCTGTAGTTTGCTGTAGAAGCCTGGTGCTCTTCTCCAAGGTAGGTGATGTCTAATGGTTTGCTGCTAACTGGAGCCTTCATTGTTTTAGTGCATGTTAGTGTGTCTTTTACATTTAGGGTAAGTGTTGGCCTTCTTATGCACTGTTTATCTCAGCTGGTAAGTTGTCCTCATTGCAGTGTCCCTCCTCATCTTTGGTACATATGTGAGCTGGTGGCTAAGTAGATTTTTGTTACCTTGATTTTATATTTTATTTTGTTTTATTTTCTTTATAATATTTGTCCTCCTGTGAGTAAATAAATTCTTCTGGGGGCCTCTTCTCTGCTGCTGATGTATTCTTGTCTCCCTGAGTTTGCCTGCAGTCCTGAAATGGAGTCTTCTGGCAAAGGAACTTGCTGACGACTCAGTTTGAGACTATTTTGTTTGATGACTACATCAGCTTAAGATATCCTTCTCAAGGCCATAACCCATGATTTCTTTCAACACACCATAGTACTATGGCTGGAAGCAAATAAGAGGATTGTCTCACACTAAACAAAAACTCAGAAAGGGTGTAGGAAGGTTGGTACTTTCTTTTTGTTTTGATTTTGTTAGTCTAAAGCATGGTAGAGAATGGGAATAAATACCTGCAGTTAGTCATGCCACCAGTGCCAATGCATTGTGAAGCCATGGCCGGACTGGAATGGTGACTCTGAGGCTGGCCCATGATCAGCCTTCATGGTATTTGCTCTCATAACCTCAATAGTAAGCAGTATGCAGTTAAGGCTAGAAAACTTGGGAATTCAACAGGGAAGGACATCTTTCACAGCTGTGGATGCACAATCCTCCTCTCAGAAGCACTATGCTATCTGTCTTAGAGTGGAACACTGTTCTGGGGATTGCAGTGAGGATGGGATGCAGTGAAGTTTCAGAGCTAGGTTATTTCATAACGTTGTCCTAATATGTAAATGCAGGGAGGCATTGCAGGCTTTCTCTGTCCTTATTAAACTAAATAAGATGCTCTGCCAATATGTTCCAGCAGTCACCTAAAATCTGCACTAAAACATCTCCTTTAATATTTTGTATATTTTTTGACTTTTAGTTTGAAGGTTTTGAGCGGGGAGAAGGAGTCTTCATGTGTGCATGTGCATGTTTTTAATATATTTCTGAAGAAATGCCTCTCTAAAGTGCCTGCTTTAGACACTTGTTATTTTTTTGTTGCTCTGCCAATTTCCAGGCTAGTGCTGATGTCTCAAGCTTTTCTTGTACAGGAAAAGCCTACTTGCTTGCTTTTAATTCTTTTCATTATCCACATTTGAATCTTTATTAATTTATAACGTGCCTTTTTTTGAGACCTGTAGCAAAATAAAATACATAGTTTAAACATAAGAGGATTATGATTGATAGAACATGTGTCCTGGGTTTATTAATTGTTTCCTGTTTGATGATGCATCTAACTCCATTAATTTTCCGAACTGCTGTTTTACAGAGAGCAGTGACACGACCCAACAGACACACAGCTGTGTGAAGAGGCACTACTGGGAGTTCAGGTGCTTAGGTGCAAATCTGTAACTGTTCCATTACTGCCTAACAGCACTTCAGGTTTGTATAAACTCTCCAGTCTCTCCTGGTTCTGCACCTTTTCCTTTCTGGAAGTATATGTATGTTTTTACAGCCAACCAGCTTGGCACTGAAACTGCATCATGGCCAAAAGCTGCAGTATCTCCAAAGGCCTGGGCTCACAGGTTCACTCATACAGCTCTCTGTGCTACTGACTGTTCACAATTGCTCCGAGAAGGTGGTGCCAAGTGTCTCTGCTTTTGTTTTGCCGAATTTGCTTAACAGCGATGAGAATTACACACGAGACTGGAGATGAAGGATCGGTTCACTTCTCTGCCTGAAAGGTTTAAACCTGAATCTGGTACTGGGCTGCTCCTGCTGCTCTGCACTGCTGTCACCGCTGCACTGTGCTGCGGTCAGTGCCCAGCAGTGCTGCTGTCCCTGCTGCACTGTGCTGCGGTCAGTGCCCAGCAGTGCTGCTGTCCCTGCTGCACTGTGCTGCGGTCAGTGCCCAGCAGTGCTGCGGTCAGTGCCCAGCAGTGCTGCTGTGGCAGCCCCAAAGCAGCGGAGAGGAGGGGTTTGTTCTGCAGACCCCAGGTGCGTGCTGGCACCCTGCTCAGCCCGGTGCTGTGTGACACTGCAGGCTCGGTGTCGCTCCCTGACCACTCTGGGTAGCTCCGAAATGCACCGAGCACCTCTCCCTCCTGTGCTGTCACTCCGGGATCCCTGTGGGTGGCTGGCAGTCCCGCTGCTCGTTTGGGGTGTTTGGTACCTCCTGCTGTGTTCTCGATGCCCCGGTGCTGTTTGCCACAAGTCCTGACTCCTTGTAGGTCTGGGAAAGGAACAGAACTGTCTTGGAGTCTTTTTCAGCACCTGCAATGCATTCAGATTTTTTGCAGGCTTCAGGAAAGTTTTTTTCCCCCACAGTGTTCCTCATCTAGCACTTATCACTGAATGCAATCTCCAGCCACAGCAAAGGTTACAAGGGAAATAAATTTTTCAAAAAATAACTTTGTGGTCAAAGCATGGTTAGACTCGACAGATAAAATGTGTGGGTTTGTTTTTTGTTGGTTTTTTTTTTTTCCACATAAATTTTTAAAGAAGTTGGTAGTTTTCCATTAAAGAATTGTGTTTCTAATTCATGTCCCTGTCTGTAAACGTGACATGGCAGCTCTGAGCAATGGCAAGTACTGTGTAAAAAGCTGTATGGTATTTACTAGCTGAGCTAGCACTGAATGCTACCATTTCACACTTCAGTACTGCCCTCCGGTTGCTCAATAGATACTTAAGCATGTAGAGGCAGGGAGAGGATACAACAGCATAGAGGTCAGTAAGGGCCAGCCTTGGAGTCACTTTGTATGTAATAGGTAGGTCCCAAAGGTGCTTCGAGCTGTGTTTTGCAAGTACACTTAGAAGTAATGGACTTGATGGGACTGCTTTCCCTTGATTACTAAATGTATCTTGTTCATCTCCATCTGTGAGACGTATTTAGGGTAGGAATAAAATAGAAGCATGGGAAGGCCTCTGTGAACACACGAGACTTGGGATGTCATCTTGTGGTTGTTCAAAGAAATGCAAGAACAGCTTGTAAGTATGCCTGACTTTACTGTCTCTTTACACTGAGCTGCTAGAGGTGCAAGTTTCTCCAAATATTTTATTTTGAATTACACGATGGCTCTTTGTAAAGTACATGACAGTAGCTGTTAACTTCCTTACAGCCCATTCCAGTAGTCAGGGTTTGGGGTGACAACAGCAAGCAGTGATAGGAATGCTTGGATACCTGAGTGCATCAAAGATGCAGCCACTGGTGTCTGAACCTGTGTGATGGCAGAGGCAGGAGGACTCTGACATCCTGCTGCTAGTTACCCATTTTTTGTTAGAAGCACTTTCAGTTTAGCTTTAGCCTTTCCCTGGCTGTTCCAGCTGGCTGGAAAAACAAAGTCATGAGAGGAGGAATTCCCTGGATTAAGTAATTTCCTGTAATAAGGAGGAGTGGTATCAGGAAAATCTACATTCTGCCCTCTTTTCTGTGGCCTCACAGGCCATTTGCCTCAGCTGCTGGTAACTGGAGTGGTTCAGATCTGGACTGGCCAAAGTGAACATCCCAGTCACGGTGAGAGCAGCACTAAATTGTTACCAACACAGGGCTAAACCTTTGGTAACTGCTCCAGCTAGACAAAAACCTGTTGCATGTTGGAGTCTTGCACAGCAGCTGCACCAGGGATTACAGATTTGACTAGCATTGTATGGAAATACAAATGATCACCTTTTCTTTCTTGTGAAGATGTGCTGTCTTTTGTTTGTTACTGGGGCAGGCTGGCAGATGGGATGGCTTCTCAGACTTTTCAGTTATGTTTTTAATAGCACTGTCTAATTGAAGTGAAACGATCAAGCCTATGCATGCTTGAACAAAAAGGCATCTGGAAGAGGGTGAACTCCACTCAGAAGGGCAGTACCTGCCACTCTTCAAATGCTCTGTGAACAGGCTTGCTTGGATCTCTGCTCTTCACGCCCTTTGAAGTGAAATGCTTTCTAATTACAACCCTTAGAAGCAGCACACTTTCTTGTCTTGCATGAAAATAAGTTTGCTGTGATTTTTACTGTTTGTCAGATTTATGGCATTGATTAGGACAGATTTTAATAGTGGATGATCAAACATTAGCTCATGCAAATTGCTGGTTATTTCTGGAGAGCTATTTCATCATTAGTGGAGGGACAATCCATCTGGATAGTGATTAGTTCCAGCTCTAAACTCTCATTCAAGGGTCAAGATGCTTGAGAGTTTCTTGACAACACAAAACTAAGGGTGGTGTTATGTTTTCGACAGGGTGACTGCTGCTTGCTCCACTCTAGCCACTGGGACTTGACATGATGGAAGCTATTTAACATTAGACCTTTACCCTAATTCCTCCAACAGAATAAGGTTACTTATTTTGCCCAACAAGTACATGCTTATTATTTTACAGTTCTGTGTTTTAAGAAGGTGTTAAGTATGTCACTAAGTACAATCACAGAAGTTTCTGAAGAATAATTTTTGTAGTTATTGTTGACATATTTTTAAAGGCAGGTGAAGTCTTTATCCAGTGAAAAATGTGGCATTCACACCAAATGCTGATTTCAGGTTCTGCTACAGATTTCCTTTATTTCAAGGACCAGAGGATGTTCAGAGGCACTTCTGTGTCAGCCCTCCATAAAGGTGAGAATCACAGACTATAACCTGATTTTTAGTGCAGATTATATTTTATTCTGCCTTGGGAGAGGAGATTGAGGCAAAATGAGATACTTCCATGTGCAGATCAGATTTCAAGCAAGGGTTGATTCTAGGTCATGTATCCTCCTGGGTTTTGATTCATGATCATCTCTAAATACAAGGAGTATAGTTAAACTAGTCAACAAATTTCTTTATTAATTTACTAACTAATTAATAAATTAATGAGAACTTTGTGCAGAAGTATTTCCTTATTCACTGTGCAGATAACAGTAAAATACCTTAAATTCCACGTTTGTGTCATTATATCCTCTGATAGACACAAGTCCTAATACATTGTAGTTTTGTAACAGTTGAAGAAAACTGGAAACTTGTGTTTTACTTGTGGATAAGTTTATTTAAAAATTAATTATACTAAAAAACAATGTATAATTCATTTCTATGTTTATTAACTTGTCAGGATACCTGCATAGTGTTGTCAAGTCTACAGCATGGCAAATAAGAATTTTAAGCAGCATGATGATGAAAATGAAAACTTTGGAATTAGAAACAATGTATGACCCTTTGGTTGCACTATGATGTTTCTTTGGTAGACGTAATTGTAAGTAGTGATTGTGTTCCTTTAATTTAAAATGCAGAGTTTCAAAGTGTGCCCTTTTGAGAAAAGGATTCTCAAAAGAAAGTATCTGTTAAAAACCAGAGATAGCAGTAGCAGGCAGCTCTTCTGAGTGATTTTTATGAAAAATCCACTTTAAAAGCAAAGTCAAACTTTACCATGTAGAAATACCACTGAAGTAAAAAAAAATGGGGGTTGTGGGTTATTCCTTGTTTTTAAAAACCACCTTCCATGACCTCTTGAACCTTGGCTAACCTTATTGAAAGTCTTAATTATCTATTTTACCATTCTAAATACAAGCAAATACAAAGGATGGAGAACCTTGCTGATTTTGGTCCACAGCCTGGGGCAAAATTTCAGCACTATTTAAAAAGATGAGGTAAAAAATTCTTCCTTAAATTGGTTTCACAATCTTCATTGACAAATAATTCTGTTGGGGGAGAAGGAAGAAAACAAGAGAGGTAAAATTATGTGCACAAAAGACTTCAGTGTAGTTTTGAAAAAGACATTTTAAATATTAAAATCAAAATGTATTTAGGGCATGTAATTTGAGTTAAAGTTTTTTCAGACTAATGTAGACTCTAGGCCAACTATTAGCTATTTTAATTGTATAGGTTATTAACTCTTCTAAAGCAGCTCCTTGTTCCATCTTTAGCTAATAGGTTATTTTTTTAATTGTTTCTCAGTAAATATCAGTTGATTTTTTTCATAGCTCTAAGGATATAATCCCTATCTCCTGCTAAAACAGAGGTGATAGACTCTGTTGAGTCAGGAGTGTATCCTGTTGATGACTGCTGTCTAAGCTCATCCCAGAGCTGAGGAACAGAACCATTCTTACCGGCAGGGAGTAGAGGAGCACTGCCACAAACAGCAGGAGAATCAGCAGGATGATGAGGCCGAGGAAGAGCCATTTAAACCTGCGCCACACAATGAATTTCATGGTCTTGCAGGGATTTGTGAACCAAAGGAAGGAAGTGTCTGGCCGGCTGCATTTTGAAAGAAGTAAGTATAATTTATACTCTAAAAATTAAGCATGAGATTATAACACTTCAAAAACATGCTGGTCTGAGGTTGAAGAAAACAGACAGTTTTGAAATGCAAGATAGCAGCTGCAGTAGACGTGTGCCATTAGTACTGAAACCATCCTGCATTTTATCCTAATGCTTGCAGGAGGAAACAAGATTGGCTTTTATAAATGGAGCTTTGCAAAGGATAACTGATGACTAATATATTACTGCATGCATCAGAGTAACTAGATACTGGGTATTTCTAAAGCTAGTGGGATAAAAGTGTCTTACTTTGGTAGATCTAGTTTGGGGTTCATATTGGGTTCATCTCTTCCTTTACCAGCTGGCCTCTCCTCAGCTTCTTTTTCATTGACAACTTCCAGTGTCATTTCAACTTTACCCTTCAGGAAAAAAGTGGCATGAGACAAGCATCTTATTGAAATTGTACTAATGGGTCTTGCTTGGTACTTAGACAGAATAGCTGGGATCAGCTCATGGTGTACATCTGTGTTTCCAGTTTTCTCCTCAAAATACACTGATTTCTGTACTATGACAGGTCACAACATAGTATCAGGAAAAGACACATGGAAAAAACCAAATCACTGGACATAAAATTATCCTGCTAGTTCATCTATAGTTCTAAGCCTTAATTTTTTTTTCCAATTCAGCAAAACAAAAACAGTTCTCCTCTTCTTCCAAGAGCAGCCTAAAGACTGCATATTTTCCAAATGACCATGCATCTAATTTTTCATATTGCATATTCATATTTTCATATTGTAAATGTTTCTGAATATTTTTCCTCATTTATTAAATTCCAGTAATAAAGTTTTAAGGCAAAAATATTAGAAAGAAGAAGACACCTTTGAAAGGCTTAATATTCTGCAAATTATAAATACACGTTTATATTCTCTGTAGAACAAGTTCGAATGCTTTGGGTCTTCTGATGGCATACATAATCACAAAGTTAGTCTGGGTTCTCAGTACAGAGATTTTGTTGCTGTATACAAAAATCCTTTGGATTTAAACATTTTCCTTTAGTCTTTAATGCATTTGGTATGTCTCTAATGTTCTTCTGAACAATAATGTGATAAATTAATGAACCACACAATCATTTTGGTTGGAAAAGACTTCTAATATCACCAAGTCCACCTTGTCAGCTAGGCTATGGCACTAAGTGCCACATCCAGTCCTCTCCTGAACACCTCCAGGGATGGTGATTGCACCACCTCCCTGTGCAGCCATTCCAATGCTCAACACCCCTTTCTGTGAAGAAATTTTTCTTCATGTCCAAGCCAAATCTCCCCTGGCACAGCTTGATTCATTCACATGACTGCATCAGCTGCTTTGGCAAGATAGCATAACTGGCACCACAGTCTTTCAGGTTAAACAAAGTTAGCAACAAATTACATAAATAAAGCATTAAACTCACATTTTAAAAGAAAAAATTGTTGCTGGACCAAATTCCTGAACTTGTGCATGGAATGTCCTATTTACCCCTCCTCTGTCTATTCACTGAAAGCTAACAGCTAAGTGGGAGACTCTTTACAGTCTTTCTTTGTCATTTGAAAAGAAAGGTGAGCACATCTCAAATACTTTTAAAAGAAGCAATAACCTTACCGCTAAAATACGTGAGCCATCCTTTTCAACATAGCATGGCCACCATCCTTTCATGGATTTCTGTTCAAAGAGAGAGGCAGTCCTGGGAGCCTTCTGAGAACTGTCTTCCTTGTATTCGGGAATCATGTCTATACTACACTTCTCAGGAACTTTTGCTGGAATGATTGTTTTATGTAAATCAAGTTCCACAAAGCCTAGAAGGCGGATACAAAAATAAACACTGCATCACACAACCAACCTCACAGCACAGCAGCTCAGCATCAACCTTGCTGTCTCTAAACTTGTACGTACAGGAAATACAGGAAAGGCAATCAACAGACACATTATGTTCTTGTTTGTCTAAAGATGTTGTGAGGCAGGGAAGTGGAACACAATTTGTTTAAGCCCCTCTTGCTGGTGTTGATAAATTTGATTTAGCAAGCTCAACAAGAGCTTGCAAGATTGCTTGATTTTTTTTTAATAGAGGGTTTTTTTCCCCACAAATCTAAATGGAAGATACCCAAATACAGCAATATAATAAGTAATTTATGAAAGTTAAATGCATAATTTAGTAAACTTTAATAATGGTTATAAATCAACTACTTGTTTTCAGATTTTGAGGTCTGTATAGTTTGTATGTAAGCTAAAGACTTTGGAGCAGTCTTAATACAGGGCAGAGAATCCTGTGCAGAGCAGTATCTCTAGAAAAGGTGGGGATTAGTAACAGTGTGAAGTAGATTGCTTAAACCTCATTTACATGCTATTGTCAATACTCTTATTTAGAACTAAAGTGCCCTTGTTTAAGTAATTTTATTTAAGAAAGAAGCAAAGTAAATTTTCATGCATATTATTATTTCATGTGCCTTATGAGAGGGTTTACCTCAGTGAAAAGTGTCTTGGTTTACCTGCCAGTAGGCCTTTACTGAGTGAACACTTATTCATTCAGTGAGCCTGTACTGTGAAGGAAAGCTGGAGTATATTTCCATGTTCAGTGTCTCACTGTAAATGCAATCCTTATGTGATAATTTAAAATTGTTCACTTTGATATCCTTCTTTGAGAGAACAGTAACTATTTTCATTCAAAATCTTACCCAGATAGTCATCCAAGGAGAACTTGTCATTATCCCATATTTGAATGATCAGTTTGGGTGGGATTCTGAATTCTGTCTTGTCAAGACTCCAAAAATGTTCCTAAAATATTAAGAAACAAATACCAAACACCTTTAAAATTACTTATGGAAATTCAAAGCTGGAGTCTGCTAGTACTTGTGAATTCTGGGCTTGGTGGAAGGATTAAGAGATCTAATCTTGCCCTGCTAAAAGCAGACTGCTGTTGTTGCCAGTGTGTTGTTTCTGGCCTAAAGGCAAAATGAATCTGTTCACAACAGCAGTGTGAGAAAGTACATGGAGCTGAGCCAAACTGTCTCTTTCAATATGTAGGTACAAATTACCAGGCTAACTAGAATCTGTATTCTAAGAATTGACATCTTCAGGAATACTTACCTTCTTGGAAACTAAACAGAGTTGCTCTGCTGGGAGATAGTCAAAAGGAAAAACAAATCTCCAGTTGAAGTTCCCTTCACCATCTAATGATCGGTAGTGAACATCAGTTTTCTGCTTATTTTCTTCATTACCAGGCATCCATCTGAAAATATGGAGAGACGTGTCTAGTGTTTGCAGTAGGATTGCACTGTGGGATTGCCTGTTTGTACTGGAACTGTGTCATTAGGGGGTTGCAGACCAGCTGTAAGAATTGCTCACAGAGAGCTGGGGAGTTTTTCACGCCCCTTTGCAGTTTGGTTCCAATTTAGCAGCATAAATAGGAACATCTGAACTGAATTCCTGATCTAAGACCAGTCCTGTGATCTTAGAACTCAGTGCTGAGTTGCTGAGTTCTTTTTTATGGAGAAGTTAGATCTGCCTGGTAATATATTTCTCTGATTCTATTGCTTTTTTTAATATTAAGATAAGGGAATGTAAAAATTAAGAATCCAAGCCATGCAGCACCAAAACTAACTCTGCCTTTTCATTTGCTATCTGACTCAAGAGATGAAATTCTGGCATCTTACATCACACATTAACTGATTGTGCTTTATCTGATAACACTTCTGTAGTTCTCTGAGGTTAGCATTTGACTTGGCTGAACCAAATAATATTTGAAATCCATGGTCAAGGTATTCCCAGGACATTCTGAATATTATTCATTTTAAGTGTCACATGACAGAATGCTCTTACCCCTTCACATAAATATCACTCATTTCTTCTCCTGTGATGCTCTTTTCATCCAGAAGGACATCTTTGGTGTTCCAGATGATCACACGCAGGACGTACCTAAGAGAGAAATTTGGGGTGAAAGGTTTGGATTGCTTTGTCAAGGCTGCCAGGGGGTGTGCAGGATGTGGGGATGGATGTGGGGATACTCACTTCTTGGCTTTTCGGGGTGTGATGTTGAATGGAGGGCCTGGTGGGCCTAAGCTTTTGGGGAAAACATCCACCCACATCTGCAGCTTTCCCTGGAGCAGTGAAGAAGATGGATGAGGGATTGTTTGTTGCATATAAGGTTGTCATGGCCCCTTAATTTTTCAGGTAAGTTTTCTTGTTTCTACAGAAACTTTCCTTAAAAAGCTGCATTTTATTATGTTTCTAGACTAACCTGCCTTAAATTTTATACCAAGCAATAATGATTTGTAGTCCACTTCCCCCTCAGAAATACCACACTATTAACAACATGACATAAATTCTGGAATGCTCCATTTCTGCTTTTGAGAAACCCCAACCAAGGCAGCTCACAGTACCTGGGAGATGTTGGGCTGGAAAGTGCTATATAAGGTTCTTGTTTCCACATGTTCAGGTACCAAACCCTGGGTTCTGAGGATATGAAGGGCTAACCTCTCTTCACCTGGACCAAGATGCTGATGCAAGATTTTGTTAGCTTCTGAAATAAAATAAATGGGAAAAAACCAGGGGCTTATGAACTGGAGTTTGCATTTGAACTTAAAAATAATTAAAACAAGGTATTTAAAATTGAGCATAAAAGTGTGTTCAACTTGGAGAAAAATCAAAGATATATTTCTAGTATTCCATAAAGAACTGGAAAGTTTCCTATTTTATCAATGGGAATTTGAGACATACATGTAAAATAAGTGAACTAACTCACCAGCATCATCCAAAGTATAGTCTTGTCCCCCGTAGTTAATCTTTCTGCCATTCTCAGAGAAGACAGGAGGAGCATAGCCTTTAAACCTGGCTACATTTTGCAATAACTGGGTGGGTTTCAGTTGATCACGCCAGGTATTCACACCTGAACTTTTTGAAAGCAAAAGAAACATCCTAAAATTATTCACCATTCATGGCATTTACACATCATGTAAAATGTATTTATTAAGAAAGAACAGCACTTGAACTGCCTAGATTGAGGGCTCTGGAGTTTGGTACAGTGACATAATTTTGTATCAGCTCAATTACCTTCCAAGACAGTGTTTTTTCTATGTATCAAAATAATTCAAACTCTCAGATGTTTCCATATTTACTTGCAACAGTAGGTCAGAAAATTCTGTTAAGTGTGAGTTCTCTGGACAGAAATAACATGCATTACTGGATTAAGAAAATGTCAAGATATTTGATGCCATGGTTTTCAGTGAAGGCTGTTCTGAAGATTTACAGTTTCACTTGGAATTTAGATGATAAACCAAGCACAACAAATGCCCTTGAGAAGCCACAGCATTGTTTTTTAACCATAGAATTAAGGTTTTTTTGGGTACCAGGTCTTACAGATTAAAATTTTCAACAGACAAAATTCACTTACATCCAGTACTGCTGGGGGATGCCACAGTGAGATCCATAACGAGAAAGGAATCTGTTTTCCAGATCAATTATGGTTTCACCCACTTTTTCATCACGAGTCAATGCATCATAATCATAGACTGAAATTTTCAGATCCTTTTCTTGAGGCAAGAAGCAGCTGAGTTCATACATTCTAAACATAAAAATTTCCCATTAAGGCTATTGCTCTTTTGAGAAATTCTTATTTTTAAACTTAAAAATACAAATTGAAAAAAGCACTTACTAGTTTATTTTTGAGCAATAGCCTTTGGAAGGTATTAAAAGGATGCTTCCAGTGCTGATAAATCTAGCAATAGTTATCTTTCATACTCCAATTTATATTTGCACTAATAAATAATTTCATTTTTACTCCTCAGGATATTACCTCCTTCCTTTCTGCACAATGTATTACTTAGATGTTTTCTGTGCATCAGCTTGAATTGGGACTGAGGAAGGAAGTTACTTTGTGTCTGTAATCAAGTCTCTTTGCTATTTCTTTGCATAATCTGAACAATTGAAAACCTGTAGTACCTCATTGCAAATTATGCTTTTCAAACCCTTTATAACCCTTCTAATCTTCCTCTCTAGTCCTCCTAACTTCTAAGCTATCAAAATCCTCCTCCCACTCTAAACCAGAACCAGAATTTCATAGTAACTATGCAGATGATGTAACTTTTCATTCCTAGCTAGTATTTTTTATTCATATATTTCAATGGTGTCACTAACACCAGTGTACTGGGAATGCATGCTAAGCTGATTACTTGTAAGATCCATCTAGTTTTCAGAGTTAAAACTTTCCATATTCCATAAGCATATTTTGTTACTCTTATATGCCTAACACAGGCTGGTTTAAGATATATACATTGTTTTACTTTGTGCAATTTACCCACATTACAAAATTTATGGATTAGCCAAACATCTGTCATTCCCAATGATTTCAAAGGAAAACACCTTATGCAATTTTACTCACAATTAACTGTCAGTATATAACTATGAACAGAGCACTGAATATTTCAAGTAATGGTTTACCTTAAAAAAAATTAGGAAAACATTCTAAAATACAGTAAATTGAAAATACAAAAAAGTTTGTTACCTGCCAAAGATTGGGTTGAGGGTATTAGGCACGTAATGATCTCTGTCTTCAATTACCTTTTTACTTAGAGTTATTTTTATATAAGGATCACACTATTTAAAATAAGAAAACAGAACATGGTTAAGGGCCAGTTTTCAAGACTAACTTGATTTAAAGCGCAGCAGAGCCGTGGGCCGGCAGGCGGGGCAGGGAGCTCACCAGCCCGTTGCTGTCCTGGGGCTGGAGCTGCATTGCCCGCACGATGTAGATGCGCACGATGCACTCCTGGGGGCCGCTGTCCGGCAGCTCCCGGAACTGCCGCGGCGGCGCCGCCACGGCGGGGTCGTCGGGCAGCGCGTAGATCTTAAAGGAGCCCTGGAACACAGCGTGAAGGCTGGAGAGCAGGCACTGCGCTCAGTCTGCTTTCTCTTATTCAGCCTACACATACACACCCTGTTTTATATATATAGCCTGATCCACAGTGACCTAGAAGTCTTTGTTTTATTTTTGTGGGTTTCGGGTGATAACACTAAAAAGACAAGGTTATATCCTTTGCCAGTTTAACTCAATTCAGCTGTTTTGATGTCAACACAATTGCTGAGTTTTGCTCCAGCTAAGAATATCGAACAAATACTTTGTATTTGTTTCTCTCTCCAAAAACATCATTTAAGGTTTGGAGATGTCTTGATTGGTTGGTTGGTTTTATCTACATTAGCATTATTTTAATCTATAAAAGTCACAGAAACAGTACAAAATACCTTTTCCAAAATCATTCTAAAAATGCGCTTTTTGGAATTTAAGTCCTGTTTGAGAGGTTATCTGGGAAGGTTTTGTACTGGGGAAGGTTACGTTAGAAGGTATGATATTTATTTTCAATTAACATGAAGCACATCTAGTGTGAGCAATGTGTAGCTGTACTTTCCTTGAAAAAGATGGGTCTGTAGCTAAGTAGTTACCAATATCTGTTGCCCCTACTAATGTACACATCTGTATTTAAGCTGAAATTCTTGCATGTAGATCTACTTAAATAATCACTAACATACAAAAGAATGCAGCTAGCATTTGTTTGTTGCCCGTCATTTGAAATTTACCTTGAATTCCCCAACCACTGATGGATCATCACTCTCCTCAGATTTCCCTCTGTATAGTTTAAATGTATCACAGAAGTCTGTTAAGTTATTGAATTCAGGTACTTTTTCCAATTCACAGTCATACACCTTAAAAACAGAAAAAAGAAAAGTTTAGAAATTATCATATGTATATCAGCTCCACCATAATGGCACTGCAAAGTATTTTATGTTTGATGGAATATTTTGGGGAACCAAAGCTTTTTGAATGATTTTTATATCAAAGTGGGAGCAAATGCAATGTTTTGGAGAACATGTGACAAAGCTTCATTTAGGCTTGGTTAAAACCAGAGTAAGTAGCATGTCATAAGGTTATCTTTATTTTCTTTGTTAGCTGTATTTTCTTTGTTAGCTGTATTAGACAAGAAATGAAAGTAGTCTCACTTCAAATTTTAGCCAACAAACAGTAAAAGTACTGATTCTCTGTGCTCATACTTTCTTAATGTGTATGTTTATTTAGGATCTGCCTGGTGCCCAAAGATGTCAAGAGTAAAATTCCCTTTGACTGAAGGCAAGGTTAAATTATTAATGCATCTCTTAATAAGTGTAGGTAAGTAGAAGAGAAGCCAAGATATCTTCTTAAAACCTTCATTTAATCATATGAATAAGGAAAGAACCTTTATAGAAATCATGTATAGTTCAATTTTGAAGAGCATTTAAAAATAAAAAAAAGGACAGTTTTGATCAGGTCTTGGGCCTATAAACTCTGAAATATGTTATTTTATCCTGAACATTACCTTTAAAGTGTCATATCCTTTTTTAATGTACTGTCCACATTTTTCATATTCTCCTATTGAAGCATAAAATTTGCTCCACCAATCAACAATTTCTTCCTCCTTAAAAGAAAAGCAAATTAAAAAAAGCTTTTATTGGGAGATAAAGCCTCTCTCCTATCATACTGTACAGCAGAAATAATGAACAATTCAGCATAATAGCAAACAATATCCTCTAAAACTTATTATCAGTTAGGTAATACCAAAGATTTATCTGAAAGAAAATTGGAATATAATAATTAAGGCAGTTGCAGATCTACCTCATTGTTAACCAAATGCATTTGAAAAGTAGTTGAGTGTTGCCCCTTAAAAATAGTACTTCAATAAGCCTCATGTCACCTAGATACTAGCAATCTATACATTCTACTAATCCAGTATTTCTGTGGGTTTTTTCTATTTTTATTTAAGTCTGATAATCACTGTTAATAAAGTGCTATTTCCTGTATTCACAGGGTTTGCATAATATAATTATTTGCCCCTGAAAACAAATTTCCAATGGTAATAGATGGCATTCATTGTCTATGAATGAACAGAATGAAAATTATTAATCCACTGTGTAAATTAGATTTTTTTTAAGATTGTTTAGATTTACAGAGAATCTTAAATATTATGTAGATCATTAATGGTGAATATTTGTTGGGGCTGTTCTGGGTTTGTTGGGGTTTTTTTTTATATATAGGGCATTCTATTTCAGCCTTGCATATTTTTCCTATATCTACCATGTAATAAGTTCACTGTAGGTTTTATATCAAACACTTTCAGAGATTACTGTTGTCATCCACATGCTTAAATGCTAATTTGTAAGGAGTATTGCTATACTGGTTTTCAATTGGAGAAAGCAATGTGTAGATTATTTTGAAGTAGTATACATTACCTTTTCTGTGAGCTGCTCATGAGGATCAAATCATAAAAAAAGAGCAAAATAAAAGCAATGGTAAGGATATGATTTGTAGAATTGTATACAGTTAAATAGGCTTTAAATGTTTAGTAGTTTGTATATACTAAGTGTGCAAAGTAAGTTACAAACATTAATAATTTCAAAATGCTTTTGAAGAATACTCAGACACCATGTGTTTAACTTGATGATTTTTTTTTTTGTGCTGTCAGAAAAGCAGAATGTTCTAGATACTGAATTGGAGCATGCATATTTATATAAACATTCATTTTATAAAGCAGGTTTTCAGGACTGTAAGACATTATTACCCTGTGCTTTGTTCTTCACATAACCAAAAAAAAAGGCAAAAAAATTGTGTCTATGGATTTATCCATATAAGTGTGAAAACAATATGCACAATCCAAAATGCTTCGCCTGTTAAATCACAGACACCAGAATTATGACCCACTAGTCCACTAAGAGCAAGCATCATGCATCCCATCTGGAAGCCATGATTAGCAATGTCATTTCTGCTACTTTTTATACATTGTACCTTGTGTTTTCATTTAAAAGCATTAGCAAAGAATTTTTGTGCAAAGCAGAAGAAATGCAAAACATTTTATGAATACAATCCAAATGCATCAATAGGTCAGGACATCACTCTGGTATATCATTCATTTACTCCCATTTCTGTTCTCTTAAGTAATTATTTCACTGGGATGTTCAGGTCTATTATATTTTACTAGTCTTGTCTACCTTCAAATCATAAATACAGCATATTCTTACCAGATTAGCATGGGACTGTCATTTTCTAAAGACAGTTGGAGTGAACTTTTTTGTGGAAACACCATCATTAGTGATTTGCAAAACTTACTGGCAGAATTCATGAGGCAATTTTGAATAGTTTGCTATATTTAAATTTCACTTTGTTTAAATTTTGGTTTGTAATGTTGACAATGCAAAGGTTAGCTTGCATAATTACTCAATCTTAATTCAAAGAGCAAATTTGAAACCTTTTCACGAAATATGCTTTGTAGAACTTTGAATCTTTCATCAAAGCATAATGTTGGAAGAGTTTAAGTCAGGGGTTATGTTTTGGGTTTGTATTTTTTTTTTCCTTGATATACCACCAAATGTCTCTTCAAATAATGCACTTGGTACTTTTGGGAAGACATAGTTAAGGAAAAATATAAATCAAAACTTTAAGATCTTCTTTAAAAATTCCCAGAGCAAATAATAGTCTTCAATATTCAGATATTATTGTTACTAAAAGTTGTAATCAGGATGTGCTCACAGAATGCCAAAACACAGAATAAAATGCCATATGATAAATTAGAGATTTTGGAGTGAAATACTCACATGGTAAAAACAATGTAATGTTACTGTTGTTTTTAAAATGTACCCAGTAACTTCACTGTAGATTGTTATACATGAAGTTGTCAAGATATTAACATTTAACTATTATCTTTAAAAAAAACCTGGAATTATGGAAAAAAGTCCAAGAGATGCAGTGGATCCCTAGAAAAGTCAGAGTTTTGTAAATTGTAATATTATTTTCCAGGAAGCAGATTTCTAAAAAAGTTTAACTATTAATAGCAAATGAAGTAAATCCCATCAATTTTTTCTGCTTTTATCACACAGATTTTAAATAAGTTGGCACACAAAGAAGTTTCTAGTAGTTCATACATTTTGTGTATGCGTAGTAAGATCTTTGAACAAGGGTACCTTAATCTAGCTAATCTTACAGGACTTGTGAGCATCATCTCCTCCAGAATCTCTCTCTGGCAGAGCTGCCCAGAGAAGTCGCCCCTCAAGGCCCCAGGGATCAGCAGTGCTCCCCATCCCGCCCGTGCTGGTCGCCTGCATGCATCACTCTGGTACATACATGCACTGCTGTTGGAGAAGCCATTTTGCTGAGTGCTGCTGACATACTGCTTAAACACTGCAAATCGGAATGTAATGGATGAAATTTTGGCATTTTGTGTCCTCAGGGCGTTCTCTGCATAGCACTGACACTTTCCACAGTTTTACTTATTCCAATTTGGATTGTTCTGAGTTTTCATTCCTCTAATATGGATGCTTTCACTGTATCTAATGTTATATTTGGCTTGGGTGATGTCAAACTAAAAGAAATTGTGTTTCTGCTTATGTAGCATTTGAAATTTTCCCTTTTTAGTTGAAATAAACTACACAAATATAATCAATTTTACTGGTGACTTTGAAGTGCTAAATCTTCTTTATTTCCTAGATATTTTTCCTTATAATTTTTAAAGACAATAATAATATATCTTACTTATATTAGAGGAGAAGATCTATTTCAGATAAAGGTTAGAGACTGCTGTAAATTAAATATTAATGACAATTTACATGTATGATGACAGTAATCACAGGATCATGGTCTATCTATCTACTTAAATTAGTGTCTGAATATGGTGACAATAAGAAGAAGAGATGAAAGAAGAACAAGGCAATCATTAAAATAATTAAATAGCAGTAAGAGTCCAAAAGCTTAAATTCAGTATTATTTACTTTGGGACTGTTGTAACAACGTAAAATATTCTGAATTTTCAAAAGTCAAAATTGTGGATTAAGAGCCTGCAAAATTGCTATGTATTAATGAGCATAATTTCTCTGCTTCCTTTAGTGTAACAGACCATCAGAAATCTTTGAAAACACCTTCTAGGCAAGGGAAACAATTTACAGTCCTAAAAGAATGAATTTTTTTTTTCCTTAAAAATGTACTGCTTGGAATCTGTCTTCAGTCACTTTTCAACTCAAGAGTAAAACTCTGTAAGTAGAATTATTTTTTACCTGGAAAGTAAAACTGTATTATGGTGGTCCCGAAAGAATCAGAGCAGTAAAGAGACAAGGCACAACAGAAGAGAAGGAAAAGAACTGTTAGTGCAGAAAAAAATTTTTTCAGTGTTATTGGGTTTGGATGGCTTCAAGACAAAAGAGGCCAAGCTGTGACTGTGATAAAATGAAGGGCTGAAGGACCAGAGCATACCCCTACTTCCAACTCCTTTATCTGGAACTGCTCAGTCTGCAAAATCAGGCTGCCCTACCCACCATCAGTGGGAACTGGGTGATGTTCTATCACATACTTTCAGTAGCTATCGAACAAGATAATTAATTCTTAAGCTAGTAGTGAATTTGGCCAAGGACAAAATGCTATAGTTTGGCATTCACAATATGAAAACAAAGTTTAAAATTATGACCAAATTTCCTTCGCTTTCCTGTCACCAAGTAACTTTCTGCCATCTGGCCTTCTAGAGGGTTGCATATGTTTCTGACAATTTTGCTGTCTAGATAGTCCCTCAGAAATCAGAGATCTTAAGAACAAAGTTAAGCATCAAATTTCAAAGATTACCTGAGCTGTTAGCAGTGGCTGTGTGTCTTCCATATCAATTACTGTATCCTGGCGAGGCGCAGCAGAGAGCAGACTAACTGTAAGCCAAAGGTTTTATTAAGGCAATATGGTGTAGGAAAAATATCTTACTAAACAGTTTCATCAGATTTAAATCCAGACAGTTAGAGAAAATGTAAAATAATTCACTGGCCATTTGTTTGCTCCACTAAAGAAAGCAATTAATTGCCACTTTTTGCTAAAAAAAGACAAAGTACTTTTGTGCAGGATATACAAACATTTCTCAAATATATAGAATTAAAACTAAAAGTAAGAGTAAAACTTGAAAAAATGTAGAGGAAATGTCACCATTGTATTCAGACCATATTTGCTGGAGTACTGGATCATCACTGTCACTAGGGCTGAGGTTATCTGCAGGTAGCTAACTTCCAAGTTGATACTAAAGAGGAACATCAGGGAATGAGCACAAGTCCAAGAGTGGACTCGCCTTTGCATTATGCCCTCTTATGCTTCACAGAATGTTACACTATTAATACTCTCTGTCAGATGTTTTTCCTTTCAGATAATAATATCTCCGCCTAAGTACACAACACGAGATGGCAACTCATCAGAGTAAACAGGCAGGTAATTCTAGCATCTCACAGGAAGGTGGAACTTTTCATTTTCCAGCTTTGTACCTTTCAGCTGTGGTGCAATGTCCTGTTTAGTGGTGTAGGGGTCACAGCGAAAGCTTTCCAGTAAATCAATAGTGCATTGTCCCACGATGGGCTTCCGTCCAAATGGTCTGTGGTCTATTACTTTAATAACAAGAGATGGACTGTATAGCTCCTCTTTGGGCAACAGCTAAAAATAGAAAGTTAGAGGTTTTTTTACAATGAAACAGAAGAAAAAGAAAGAATAAAGATTTTCCCCCTAAATTAAAGGCTGTTACTTCATTTATTTAATACTGAGCTACTCCGTTCTATGGCTGTATGGTGAATGAAAACTTCTAATCTTATCAGTCAATAAAAGTCAGTAAGAATAATTGTCCCAAATATTGAATATTCTTGACTTTTGCACTTTTCCCATCCTGGCAAAAAGCAGCTAAACATCTATAAGTAAATTGATGCCCTTTCAAATAAAAAAATATATACTGCACTGGATTGTGCATATAAAATTGTGCCACCTGTACAGTACATGACTGTACAGACATGTTTACATGATCTTTATTACAGTTTTCAGGCTCATAAATTTCTTATGGTAAATCAAAAAAGGATGTGTAAGCCTTCCTACTCAGAACAAATCCTTGATTTCTAAAAACTATGGAGGAACTTATTTTGCTATAGAGAGCTGGCATATAGGTTTTTGTAACGTACAACTTTCATGAAGAGAACAGAAGATGGAAAATTAGGTGTCTTTTTGAGGTTTTTGATCACCACAGATTCCACCATTTCACCCCCACATTCCACAATTAGACTTGGAGACATAACAGGTGCCAGCTGGTAGTTTTTCATGTTCCGCAACCCCCAGGCCAGAATCTGTAAAATAAAATCCAATATGAGCAAAAGTGGGAAAGGATGTCAATATGTTTAATATAATACTCCAAAAGCAGGAAAGAAGAAATTAAATCTTTTCAATAATAATATGTGTCTGGCAAAATATTTCAAGGTTCTAGTTCTAGGAAAATGAATGAAAACAGTGATATTCACAAACACTTAGAGAAAAGAGTATTTCTCACTATGAATAGTTTTTGTTTTCTGTAAGTAAATTCAAAACCTTTCTGTCTAGAGGATGAGAAGACTGCCCTTGTATTCAGTTAGTTTAAGAGTAACCATACCTCAACAGCAGTGAGTTGAACTACTGGTCTGATTCCTTGAGGGACCATGTAAAGCTTTGGTGCCCTTTGTGATGGAAGAATTGGAAGGTTGGTACCACCCTGTTAAGACACACACATAAGTATTAGATTCTCTCATCTTAGCTGAAATACCCTGCAACTACTAAGACAGTTCTTCCCATAATGTCTCACCATGTAAGAATATATGCTGTGTCTTATTATATTATACATACAGAAAAAAATACATATATACCTTGTCTCTCAAAATAAGTTCTGCAGCAAAAAGAATGTCTCCACAAGCTTTGCCATTATTTGTTACAGGATACCAGAGCAGTTTTGGTGTGATGTCATCTTCTGGGGCCAACTTGACCATGGGGGAACAAACACTTCTTCCAAGGAATTCATCTTTACCCTGCAACCAAAAATGGCAAAAATAACCATTAATGTACTGACAACTGATATAAATAAATAAAAAAGCAATCAGCATAAAAAGATTTCACCTACCACTTGGTCACTGTCAAAAAGTTCAATAACAACCTTAGGTGGGTTTTGGGCTATTGACTGTGGGTCCCCATAGATCTCAATTTCATTAAATATGAGAGTTTGGTCCCACGTGGGATTTAGAGTTGAATGAATGATCTCAGTTGTTTTGCTTTGATGGAGGAAAGAAACATGAGCATATGGATCTGAAATATCATACAGAAATTGAAAGCATAGAGTTACAGACAAACAAAACCACATCAAGCCATAAGGCACACAAGCACATTTTTTATCAAATATAGCGTTATTTTTCTACTGTTGTTACCAGTTCTAGAAGTGATTCTATGTAAAACAAAAATGAACACATATACATAATTTACATTTAATAGAGCAATTTCCATTTGATTAATAAATCACTTCATTTATACAAGGCTTGATTAACCGAGTAATAAATGAAAATTATAAAATATCTTGCAAAGGAGAAAGAGAACCAGAAAACTAAAATGAAACACTGTTTATACTAATCTTGTCTTAAATCTTGTCCATAGAAACCCTTTTTTGTTCTCTCCATTGATATACAACTATACTGCCTCATAAATAATAGAAAGAAATAATTCAAGGTCTGACTAGTTGCCAAACAACAAATTGTCCCAGGCTGTATTGCTCAGATCATGGTTAGGTTTCAAACATGCTCATTTATAGCAACCTCTTTTTGTGAAACAGCTGAATGATTCAGGTGGTCTAGGCCCAGTATTTGGCAGGCCTTTAAATCAAGAGCTCTGTAGAAGGTATCTGATGATGGTCATTAATGCTTCCTGTACCAATTGCAATCACTAAAGACTAAAGGCAATTTTAAAGGTTATCTTTAGGTCAGTTTCAATAGATTCTGCCAAGGTACAGGATCAGAGTTTTACAAAATTTGGCTAATTCTTCAAACTAATTTTAGAGGAAAATAAAATGTAGATGAGCTAGTTTCTGTATGACTGCTTCTGAGGTGCCTGTCCTGAATGATACAAATGCAATTTGGAGGCATTTGTAATTGTTTCTTTGTATTGCTTTTAAGTACTGCATGTTGAAATAAGACCAAATTCACACAGGCAGCCATACAGAACCCTCCTTATTTTAGAAAATATTACTAAAACCTGCAAAGCACTGTATCTTCTGTAACAGAGGCATTACATTTACTCAATTACAGGGGGAAAAAGAGGGATGCTAATAGAGGGTAATGGAGAAAGAAAATTCATTTCAGCTTTGTCTTTTGCTGAGGTAACCTCCTTAAAGGAGGTGTAAAGTCATGTTCTTACAGAATCTAAATTCAATTTGCTCTGTGGCTTTCCAATGAAATTTTGATTTGAATTATCAAAACTTGAAAACTGGGTATTAGCCTGACTACAAAGATGCCAGCTGGACACAGCACTGTTGGAATACCTAAGAGTTGGAAATGAACATGTATAAACAAATAAAAGACATGCTTATCAGTAAGGCACAGTGTAGTTTTCTGCAAGTTAATTTCCATAATGAATTAATATAAAACACTGAACACTGAGAGGCAGTTGGTGCCATAACTAATGAAAAAACCATCCAGCTTTCTTCATCCTTGCTTTTATGCAAGCCTCCTGCAGGACAAAACTGCATGTAGGCTTTGGTTAGAAGGAGAATCCAAGGCAAAAGGAAGGGCCTGGTCATGGGAAATTCAGACCTCATCTGAAATCCAGTTCCCTCACTGACAATTCACTGGCAGCAACTGGTACAGAACATACAGAGCACTTTGTTTGCAGCAGCCTCTGGGGCAGCAGTAACCAAATTCAGATTATGCTTAATAAAGCTGAGACTTTCTTTATGGCATAGTTTCAGTAGCTGGGACCCACATACAAACCTTATGGAGTTAAGATATTCTACATCTAATAAATCCATCAACAAGTTCATGGCAAATGTGGGGTTTCTGCACTTTTAGAAGGATTTTTCCATACCTGAAAAACTGTCTTTGTCTAAAGCCATGAGGTTTCTTGCCTGGTAGATGTAACAGCGAAGGTGGTAAGTATATACTCCTGTATCAAATAAATAAAACCAGTTCAACTGCATTATAGAGGTTTCTTTTGTGTGATGAAGATAGTTTGTACAAATGCCTTACACATTTTAACATAAGCACTGTAATAACATTTTTGCTTTTCACATGATGAGTGTATTAATACCAATGAGCTAGCCCCTGAGAGTATTTGTTCCAACACAAAGCAGAAATGAAAAAAAAAAATCACTAATGCTATCTGAACTTTTTCCACCACACAATCATCTAAAAAATCCTTCTATTCAAAAATTGCTCTTTGAAACAGTTTGATAATCTAGTTCACACAAAGAGAATCAAGAACTGGGCACTCCTTTGCCTAATTTAAGTATTCACTACAGCACTTCCGAGATCTTGGGTCTTTCACATTTTTAGCTCTTAGCCTAGAAAGCTACCCCAATTGCAACTCTGTCTCTTTGGTTAAAAGATTTTAAAAAATAAACCACTACATGTTAGGTGGAATAGCTTAAAAAGAAGATGTGAGTGGCCCAGCCCAGGACCGTGTGGGGCTAAGTTACTACAGCTTTTCTTTAAAAGATGTCAGGTGTAACCCTTTCAGCCCTTGAAAAATTCTGAGTCACCATCGTGGGGCTGAAACCTCTGACCTCTGGCAAGAAAAAGTGCTATTTTCCTCCAGCTGTTAATTATTAAAACAATATTCCCCAGGTTCTGAAATATTTAAGACTTAAACATCCATTCTCAGCAGGTTGATCAAGTTCTGCAGAGTTCAAATAAAGACAAGTCAGAGCCCCTCAAAAAGGATGTTAAGTCTCAGAATTGACCTCTATTCCTGTTAACTAGCACTGGTGGCTCCCATCTCAACTTCTTTGCTTTTGTGATTCACATAACAGTGATTACAAAGAATTTAAAACCCATCCAGGTTGGCACAGTTACAGTTTTGTTCACTTTGCCAACTCAACTACATGGTACTGCTTCCTCTGGGCCAGGCATTGTCTAATCTTGCACTGAGCTGGTTAAGTAATGTGAACCAACAAAAAAGTTAAATTTAGCATTAAAATTCCTGTCCCATACAGGTTTTACAAATATCTGTGTGACAGCAGACTGAAATATTGAAATGACTAACTGTAATTTTTCTTTAAATAGGATCTAATCAAGGGTCTGATAGTAATTACTAGAGAAGGCATATAAAGCTAGATGTAAACCACAAAAGATTTATGATTCTGTTTGAAACCAAAATGAAACAGACAACATTTTGGAGAAAGGAATTGTTAAAGAACCTACTGTCAAAATAGCAGGAAACCATTGGTGTGTTGGCACCAAACACTGTTGTAGCTGACTCCTTGGCTTTGTTTGAACTCTTCCCTTCTTCATCATCAGCACTATTGTCTGCTCCCTGAAATTACATACAGAGAAAAGTTATTGAGTATTTACAAACATGGAAGGAACTTGATAGAAATGGACCATGTGAGGGAATTTATTGGCTTCCATCTCCCTTCCAGCACAAGGAGAAATTAATTTGTGAGTGAATGTACTTTACAAGATGTTTACTCATGTCCAGAGGTGATTTTGTGTTGCCAATTGAAGCTCTGAAGAAGTCATATGCAGTCATGTCATCTTACTTCCAGAATGTTTTATTTCTGAATACCTACTAGCTACCTATCAGCTCTTAGTGGAGGAAAGCTCGCAGGTCTTCTGCACAGTGCTGGGGCAGAGAACTGCTCCAAGGCTTTCTCCCAGCACTAGCCCAGGAACTATAGCTGTAAGCAAAACTGAAATAGGAATTTTTACTCAGAGCAACCAAATTAACTGGAGAAAGAAAATTCTGTCAGTGAATCCTTGATCAACATTTGGTGCAAAAAAGAGAAACAAACCAAGAAAAAAGTGTGAAGTTTTGTTAATGCTATACACTCAGAATTATTATATATTTTATAAAAACAAAGGAGGCTTCTCACATTATTTGCTACAGTTTCTATTTTGGTAAATAGAGGTTATTTGTGAAGCTGTGTTAACCTCAAAAGTTGAGGAATAACTGCATTCTGCTCATCTATCTGCATCATACGAAATTCCAGCTTGTCCTACACACTATTTTCTTTTCTTATGGTTGTTTTTATTTTTTGCTATCTTTTCTTGTGTTTGGTTGTTTATACAACCAAATATTCATGAGGGGCAACTTTTTCCAAGCCTGTTGTCTTTTGTGCTGATGTTAAAACATCTAAATTACATGCATGAAAATCTCGAGCTATCTTTTCACTTGACTTACAGGAGGCTTACCTAGTAATTTGCCTTTTGAGGTAAATCTCACATAATGCAAAAAGAAAAATAATTTTAAAATAAAGTAATAAGTAGGATTAAACCCATAGAACATAAATCATATATAATGTGATATATAATATTGCATATGTCATTAAAATATAAAAAATTAGTAATAATACAAGAATCTCTACCCCAACTTTAATGATCCCTTTCTGACTAAATAATTTAAACAATACACACTGTATTATCTTCTCAGTTATACACTAGTTTAACAATGCATGGGCTAAAATGTCCAATATATTTGTTTATTTACTGCAAAGTAACAGGTTGACCTTTGAAAGATGTGTTTGACAATCTGTCTCTTACCAAAGCACCTTCAAGTTTAAAGATAGCTGCAGCACCGTGTGTCTCTGAGGGAGCCATTTTCCGTCTCCATCGTCTTCGGCGGAAAGTGTCAGAGCTGCGCTGCTCCCAGTGAAACTTCCAGCCAATCAAGGAAGCATATTCCCATCCTTCTTGGTCTTCATATGATGACCTTCCCTTGAAGATATAAATTCTTGTTATCCACAGTGTTGTGTAACAGTAGTAAAAAAAGCAGTGTTTCCTCTGGCAAGCCTAAAAACCCCCTCCTAAACCAAGGCTAGAAACATCAATGTACAAAAAGATAAAAAAAGGGAATGCAATGAAAATGTAAAAGGTTGTTGAAGATTTTTTTTGCTTGGTATTACATGTTTTCTTCACTCAGGTCATGAGCAATCTCATGCAGATTTAAAACCAAGCAAACCAAAACCCTCACATTATTCCAGCGTACCAGTCCCTGCCTGGATCTCTCTTCCTTACCCTGCCTGCTGTCATTCCCTCCGACTGCTCCCTCCTGCGTTTCCGCACCAGCCTCCGTCGTCGATGTGTGTGGTACATTTTCTCTGCAGCACCCCATGACTTGGGTTTAGTGTCTGGAGGAATAGTAATTCCATATTCCCACCCTACAACAGAATTGATGAGTTGGTACATTTTCAGAAATACAAGTAAGATACCTGTGTGTGGTGTGTGGTCAACACAAACTGGTTCCCCACTTCCTTTAGTCCCCAGACTTCCTGATTCACTTCATAGCATTACTTGGTGACTCATCCCATGGCTGAAGGCTCACAGGTAAATTATCAGACAGATCCAAACCTGGCTTTGCCACATATTCTTGGTGCAATTACAGAGGTTTCAGGTCTCAACCTTCTGATTTCTCTAAAAGCTTCTCAATGCTACTAATCCATTAAAATGGAAATTGAAATAGATGCAGACAGTGAACACTTTCTCAATGTCATATTATCTGATTTCTTAAACAATTTATCCAAATATTTCCTTGGTATTTTTCCATTGGGCAACCAACATCAGGCTCAGAATATTGCTACAGTTTTGACATGTGTCCTCCTTCATTATGAACTTCATTAGGACATCAGGCTGTCCTAATATCAGCAGATAAACAGTAAAACTTACCATGTTCATCCACTGCTCGATTTAAATCAGATTTCCAAGCATCATCTTCCCACACCCATCCAAAAGGACAAGTGAATTCACGTGGGGGTGGGGCTTTTTCTCCATTCTTTCATGTAAGGGAAATATAACAGTTTTCTGCATTAGTTGGATAAATACACTGTGTAGCAAAACATAGTAGTCCTTCTCTTAAATCTTTACTTATCCAGTGAAAACTTTAACTCTCACCACATCTGTGAAGCTCTGCTCAGATGCTTTCCATTCCCCTCCAGGATAGCGACTCTCATTTTCATACACTTCATCAGTAAACTCAGTATGACCAGCATCAGCTTCAGTCAACAGACTGCACGTCCAAAAAAATACAATAATAAATAAAACCAATTTTAGTTCACTACAGAAGACTTATAGAAACATAGTTCAGAATGTGCACACATGGGGGTATTCTGCATTGTCCAGCTATTCAAAGGAAACTTAGAAAAAACACTGAAGAAACTCCGGTTACAGTAAGCATAAATATGAGTGAGTAGCAGGAATGTTTAACTGCTGTTTTATTCAGGATCTGCTTTGAATACATCCCCTTGGAAAAAGAGAAAAACATCATAAATTTAAGTGTAGGAGACAAGGACTCTGTATGAATTATATGCATCTCTACAGCACATGCATCTATGTATATACTAAAATTTGGCACTGTATTTAATTTTGTTTTCATTTATGCTGTTGACAAGGCAAGCAATCAATTAGCTAATATTTTTCTAATTTGCAAGTAAAAGAAATAGGAGAACATGAAATCAGGTAACAGCCTGTTGCTATCAGGCACAGTGGTTCACTGCGGTTTAAAAGGCATCCAAGTGTGTTCCCCACTGCCCCTTGCTGGCCAAATCGAGCCACAGATCATCTCCCAGTGGAAGCAGCTGCATGGCAACAATGTGTATTTCAACAGGATTTGATGCAATTTCTTCACAGCATCTTACTCATAAAAACAACATAAATATATACAGTTCTTTAATATAAACAAAACGTCATCCATTCATGCCTATAACTGATAAAATTTTAAAATAGCACATATTTTTCCCGCACAGTTTTTCTATAGCAACAGTTCTATTTATTTTTCACCATCAGAACAAAAGAATTTAAAATGGGTCAAATATTTTCTTTTAGGAAGAAAGAAAAGTCTCTTTCTCATGCTGTTTTTTGTTTATGAAACAAATAATGTTCCCAGTCTGGTTTGAAGTGTGGCAACACAGTTGGACTGGCACAACTCCAGAGCTGAAAACCTCTGGCAGGGCAAGACTGAACCTGCTGGAGCTGAGGAAGGGCTGACACTTCATGAATTTGGTCTGCCAGGGGAGGAGCTGCCACATGGCACCACAACCTTCTTCTGAAAGCAACACCTGCCTTGAGGCAGTTTGAGAAATAACCTGTGACAGTTGTTTCCTTTCTTGCTACTTTTCAACATTTAATGAAATAAGCACAAAAAACCCATCCAGTGTTTGTGAATGCCCATGCAAATGCTGTAATGGTGTTGCTACAGCATGAACTGCAGATTTATACTGGATGCCAGGGTTAAATTTCATCCAGGGAAAATCCACCAATCCAAGGGTCTGCTCTGAAACCATCACAGCAGGACCTGTGAATCTCACACAGACACATGGAAGCCTCCTAGTAGCTTCCTAGGCATGAAATACTGTTATTATCCCTTTCTAAAAGATGAAGAACTGACACCCAGAGAATATAAGCAATATAGCCATCATTACATGGGGACTGCAAAACCATAAGTTAGTTCTTAGAAATGGATACTTTCTTTCTGTTGCCTGTTTTGTTTTACTTTTTAAAAAATGTAATGTTAGTTCTAGCACTATTAACTAGCTTTGACTATTGGCTGGTTTTTGCTGCCCTGGAACATTCAGCTTAAAATCCCTTTCTCATCCAAGAAAACAGAGAGGAGCTTTTACTGAACACCATAAATGCCTTTGTTTCTATCTGCATTAAATTAAAAGAATCTGACCTTCTTTCAGGATCAACCATCCATTCTCCTTCCCAGTCCCAGCCCTTTGGGGGTAGAAAGTACTCTCTTTTCAGTTTGATTTTTCCTGTAACATCAGAAAACTTGTGGCGACCAACAAGTCCTGAGGTACCCCACTTTCCAAAAAGGAGAGCCTGATTTTCATACTGTGTGGGAAGAAAGCAAAAATCCAATTATTATTTAGGAATAATAAACAGCTTTTAGGAGGAAAAAATGATATATTTATGTAACCATTATAACTGAAACACTTTACTATAAGTTCCTCTGAAATTAAGTACTCCCTTTCTACATTACTCTGCAATGTCATCATCAATTTCTTTCTTTCATTTTCTTCTATGCTGCCTGGTAAACAATCTTCTCAGTGTAATGCCTCCCTACAACTACAGTAAAAATGTGTCTAACTTAAAGAGCTGTTAAATAAAATTATGTTACAATGTTCAAAGAAGTTCCTTCTGTTCCCTAAATGCATGATTCTGTCTTCCATTTCAAATCTCCTATTTAAATTATTTTCTTTTGTAACATGTAGAACTGAATCAATATCTAATCATAGGAGTTACCAGGGGCACAATTCTGATGTCAGCCCTGTCTATTTCCCCTCCTGGGATTATTTGTAGTTTATGATAGTCTTGAGTTTTCTGCCCTTATTCCTGGAAAATTGTTGGATTGTTGAAGACCAACAAAAGAGACATTCAATACCTCTTAAACTGTATACTTAAATAATGCTTTGAACACCCATTGCTTTAAGTGACTTAGTACAGCACTACTAAATATTTAAGCATAGGTGCAACAGTGACATCACTGTAAAAATGTCTTTTTATTAGCTATTTTACTGCTACTGGATTATATGCACCATTAGGCGATGCAGCATATAAAACACACCTGCTACTGCCATCCAAAACCTCTATTATTTGCTGTGGGAGTATTTCAAGTATTTGAATTCTGATTTTGTTAACTCTTCTCATTGAAATGTTATTGTATTATTGCTTTTTGTCAGCAACAGTAAATTTTCTGCTGCTACAAAAGAACTATTATTAAGCAAAACCACTTGTATGCAAGTATCATTTATAGAAGTGAAGAAGCAATTAAAAAAAAGGGATTATTCACATGCCAAAACATAATAGTTTAGATCTCTATCTTAATTACACTGATAAAAATCTAAAATAAATATACTTGAAATCACTGGAGTTAACCAGATTTGTAGTGACTAACCAGTTCAGAATTTGGTCTGCTGAAGTTCATCTGGTAGGCACAATGGACTTGATCATTAATTGCCTTGAATGGGTTCTACTTGTTTCCTTATAATAAACACTACTCTCCCTTTCTGTCAAGCATGCAAAGAAATTCAAAAGAGCTCCAGCTGCATTGAATTCCCAACATTCACATCCAAGTTTAAAGTAAGAAAGCAGTGCTGGACATACCATTTCTGCAAAAACACTGAATGTTCCCTCTGCAAAGCTATTAAACTTCTTTTCAACTGCACTGAGCCCCAGCCAAATGTTAATTCGTAGCTCTGCAGGCATTTTGACATCTTTCGTCTTGTCCTGTGGGTACTGGCACACAAACAAAAATGTTATTCTTTGTTCTGTTATGGAGGTATCACAGCTTTCAGTAAAATATATATTAACAGAGAGATATGAGTAACAATACATATTTATTTATCTCCTCCTGTACTGCTTTTTCTCAAAAGCCAGTAATAAGTACTACAGGAAGAAAACATTCTTTAAATTATACCTGCCTAGGGCATGTAAAAACCAAACACATTAATGGTAGTATCGTCCCTGTTCCCGTATATTCTCTCCCAAGTTTCATTCAGCAATGAGTTTTCAGTGTTGACAACTTAAAACTTCAATGTTGATATTGGAGTTTCTTGTTGGGAGACTCTGGAAATGCAGAGGTTAGCAGGGATGGTTCAGTAAAAGCAGAATCAATGGTGGTTTGAATAAAACCATGAGGTTTTGTCTGCATTGAGGCGTTCATGAATATAACTACTAGTAAAATTACAAACTCTGTAAGCGCTCTTGTTTTAGTGTCAGATTGCTTTTCTCCTGGTTAAGTTTATTTCAGTTGAGGACAATATCAACTTAGATGGAGAAGGGCATTCCCATTCAAGAGTAAGAGTCCAGTCAGAGAGACAACTTCTGGGTGTGGACATGCTCCATTGCTTACAGAAAACCATCCAAAACTGAGTAAGTTTTTGGAACTTCTCTGACTTACACTTATGATTCCCTCTGCAAGTTTCCATTTATGTCCACATAATCAATGCCAGCTGGTATCAACTGGAATTGATATCAACTCCAACCCCAAATATCAACTCCAGTAACACTTTAAAAGTTTTATCACAATTTTGAACTCTTTTAGAAAAGTCTCAGAGATAGGGGCAAATACTGGTTCTAACTGGCTTATGATAAACTTAAAAGTTCTGTGATATTTTGAAGAAGCTAAATGCACTTGGCTTCTAATCTGTCCTGAGTGTGACACCTCATTGTTCATAGTTTGTTCACGTGTTTCATACTCCTGTCAGATGGCATGTCAATTCAGGGAGTTAATTATTTCTTAAGGATTAAACAATAGTACCTTTAAGAAGATTGTTTGGGTCTTTCCACAATATTTACCGGACGATTCAGGGCTTGTTGTGGAGTACAGCACTTGGTGTGCAGGAACACGAGCATAGGCCAGTCTTTTCTCCCCTCGGATCATCCATATGATCACATCAGGCATGCTGTTTTGTGGCTGAGGATTATTTGTGGGGAAACAAGAGTTAAGAAGAGTAATTAATTGAACAATAAACTAATCTAGAGCTGAGAAAAGAGAAACATAAATAAGGGCTTATGTCAAAGGATTTATCTTTTAGAATCATGAATGATGACGAATATGATAAATAGAGGGAATTGTTTTGTTTTGCAACTAAACCAATATATACTTCTGAAAGAATAATAAAAAATACCATTGAGATTTTTGGAGAACAAAGTAAGTTTTATTTTAAAAATCCTTACATCTTTTATAAATTTTTCTAAAGATATTTTGTATCTCAGTTCCCTTAAGGTGATGATAATGACTGCATGCCATATGTTGATGCTTTGGACTGACCTGCTACATATTAAAGTACTTGTGATGCTTCCACATTAAGGGTATGCAATTGTAAGACTTTTAGCAGAAGACAGAAACCACCTATTACCTTTTTGGAGTTCTGTGCCCACCTTTGTGAGTTAGCTACAAGTCTGGCCAATTAACTGATCTTTTTTTTTTTTTTTTTTTTTTTAAATCAGTAGCTCTACAGACCAGAAGCAACAAATTAAAAATAAAACCATTTCTAAAATGCTGTGAAAAACAGTTATGAGACAGCCAAGATGAAAACAGAAAACATTGGTAAAAATTTTTTAAAAATCCACAGAAACGTATTTAACTCTGTTAGAAGCTGATTACTATGGCTACAAGCTGTGGAAATCCAACATATACCCTGCAGTCTCTGAACCAGAAAAGTGACTTGCAACTCTGGGAGAAATCACAGAGTGATCATTACCCAACACACATTCTCAGTGAGAACATCTAACAAATGAGTTTTGTAAAAGTAAATTGCAATTACACAGGGGAACATGTTTACTTTCACAGGATCTAAAATTACTGTTCTACAGAGAGTGGATATTGCTTGATCAGCAGTGAACTTTACATCCATTTGTCTTAGACAGGTATTGCTAAACTAACCAGTTCTGCTAAACCAAACACAGTACTGTGAAGCACTAACCTCTTCACTCAGTTGCAGCAATCTATCCAACCAGTCCTCAATTTCTGTCAGAGTGGCTTTCACCTCAGTAGCCTCACTTCTCATCCTGGCTGCCGCTTCTCCAATCTGTTTGAGGGACTTGAGGCGCAGCTTTTCTATCTGAGTGTCAAGGACTGTAATATTAGATTTGCCTTCTATGAGGGGAAATGGTTTACTGAAAAGAGAATATTTTTATGGTTAATAACCCAAGAGGCTTTTATTTAGTTACACTTTAAATGCAGACATGAAAACAGTGGCAATGGATTGAGTGCCATCATTTCTGTGATTGAAAACCACTGGAACAGTGCTATTGCATCTATTTCTGCAGAGATTTTCAACTACAAGGTATTTATAGTAAGCAAGGGAAAGGCTGTACTTACATAACAAGCACCAAGGTAGAACAGGTGTTTGCTTTAATGTAATTGCCACCAATCAAACTAAGGAAAATCCATTTCTCTATATACTCACAATAAAATATTATCCTCTCAAAATGTATGTCTCAAAACTGAAACCAGTGCCTTCAGACCAAGATTAGGTTCCTTTCCTTCCCTGGAAACTGTATATTCTCAGAAATTCAATATACAAATTTGGTTTGTGGCTATGACTAGATTTATCTAACCCTCTGGCAAGAAAACATCAAAGAACTCTGAAAGAAATCTGTGACACAGAACTTTTGAGACAGTAGAGGGCAGAGTAAGTATTCAATAGAACCGAAAAGTCTCAGAATCCTGAGTTAAAAGGGACTCTCAAGGATCATTTAGCCTTGCCTCTGAACAGAACACCCCCAAAAAATCATACGATGTGTGTGACTGTGCTGTCTAATTCCATCAGAAAAATGAGAGGAGGTTTGAGGAAAAGGCAGCTTTTCAAAGACCACTGACTGTATCCCTTTAGCAGAGTTCATTAAAATGTCTTTAATGTGATATTTTACAAAAAGTTTAAAAATTTCCAAAGACACTGCCTAGTTTCTCTTCTTTGACCTCTATTTAATGCTATGAACTTCTAAGGGTTTTGATTCTGTAAAACTTTGATAGCGACTATTGTGCCTTCCACTGGAGTTCCTTCTACTAATCTGAATGCAAGAGCTGTCTGCCCTGGGAGCTGCTTTGACATCAATCACATGTACCAGATCATAACCTTCACAAACTCAAATAATTTTAAGTGTTGCACTGAAAACTCTCTCAAACTTCTAACTTATTTAAACCTTAGCATAGCAAGGAAAAATCTTCTAAAGACAGGGAGCTATGTCTTTGACAGAAGTTTTTTGAGTTGGTTGAAAAAAAAAACCAAAAGAGAATTGTATCCCATCAGCAAAATGAAGTTCATTTGGTGCTATATCTAAGTGCTATTGCTCCATAATTGTTGAGTGATATTTTATAAAACAATGGTCTGAATTTATAACAGTGCAAATATGTGTCAGGATGAGGAAAAGACCTGAAGTTTCCACACTGGTTCCATGTGACAAAAGTTTGCCCTTCACATTTTACTTTCCTTGAGTTTGTGAGTCCTTTTTATCTGTTTCTTTCAGATCACAGCATTCTATGAAGTTGTTAGTTTATATTTTTTGTAAGTTTTCTATCATGTAATTCTTTGCTAGTACATACTGACCTCCACTGTTTGTTTTTCTTCTGCTAACGTTTATATTGGCTCAACAACATGATGAATTTGTTCTCTCATTTCATATTCTTTGTTATTTCCTCTTATGGATAATAACTGTTCTGTCATTTTCCTTTTATTTTTCCTGTGCTGTTTTATCACCCACTTGTTTACTCTCCCCATCTCCATATCTCCTTTTTGAATGTCTCTTTCTCATACAATTCCTTCCTCTCTATTTAGAATACATTCTCTTTCAAATGTCTAAATGCTGATTCCTGCTGCCTTCTCTGAACACCCCCAGACATACAGACACATTGACTAAAAGCTTATTCAAAAACATGATCTTTATGGCCCATAATCCCTGCATAACCTTTGATTTTTTTTTTATTTTGGGCTTGCTAGTGAAGTACTAGACTTATTTCCCTCTTCAATTTCAGAAATAACATTGAAACACAGGTAAACCAGAGGGACATGAGGAATTCTAAAGAAGGGTGGATGCAAGAAAGGCAGCAGATATGGATAATATCCATTTTCAGAAAAATCCTGCCTCAGATTTTTTTCAAGAGATGCTGTTTTGTCTTATCACTGTCAGTAATAAAACTATGCTGAGATAATGGAGAATTACACAACCAGATGGATTATTTGATTGGCAACATCCATGATGTTTTACTTTTGGAATTTCAGTTCTTAGGTCAATTCATGAGATTAGTCAGTTTTATAGTCCTCAGAATTTGTTTTCTGACTTAGCAGAGGCAATAACAAAGATTCTGAGCAGGCCTGGAATGATAACATAAGAGATAAAAAAAATTCCTTTACCTTATGTCTTCTGTAAGATCATCAATCAGCTTCAACCACATCTCTGCTAATCTGTTTTCAGACACTTTAGCCTGCATTCCTGATTTTAAGGTGGCTAAGTTGGATTGCTGAGGAATTTAAAAGAAAAGAATTTGCACTTATAAACTTCCAGTGTGGTTTATGGTCAGTAGGAGTTTCAAGATTTTGATCTTATTTATTCATCAGTGTAAAGGCCAAACCAACAAAAGACTCATGTTTAAACCTAATTTGTATTTAACAGCACTATTCTGATGTTCTCCCCCACTGTATTCAACAAAACATGAAAATAACAGTCCCACAGACTTAACAGCTCCAGCCAACACTGAGGACTCTTCCTTTCCCTGGGAATTCCCTGTGGCTTCAAGCAGGAGTGTGCTGAGCCTTGCTAAAATACAGGCCTGTGATGAACAGTGCCATTTGTTACACCAAGCAACTTTTAATTTTGACTAAGAAAAAAAGATAGAAAGTATCACAAAATTTCCATAATTTGCTCAAAATGCCACTTTTTCATTACACCTCTAAATGAAAACGAGTAAAAATGAAAAAGATTTAAAATGTCTTACCAGTCTTTCAGCCATGTTTAGGATTACATTCACAGGGTCCAATCTATGACTTATGTCCTCCCAAAAAGAAGTCAGCGTTACAACTGGCTTTGTGTTTGCCCATGGCAAGTAGTAATAATAATTACCTGGAGTGAAACATTTGTATGTAAGGTTTAGAATTCATGACAGGAATAGATACTGTACACTGTTGCTACATTCATATCATTTATGTACTACAAATCATGAAAAACATATAAGCTACTCCAAATTCACAAAAAGATTTGCATTTTCAAGCCACTATAGCATCTGTTGAATGGTAAACATTCACTTCAAATTGTTTCAAAATCCAATAGGTTTTAAAAAATAAATTAGCTGTTAACATATTCTTTCCCACAACATACTTATGTAGATGGCATATTATTATAATTTTATCCTTGAAATAAAATATTCAAATAATAATTTTCTAGAGTAGTCTGATTATTTCATTTAATACACAGGAGAAAAAAAAACAACTACTCTTTGCAGTTAATAAAAAAATTATAGTCAAAATGTATTTTCCTGTCATCTAGCTAATTTTTTTTTCTAGGCTGAGAGATGTATGACTTCAAAACAAGTTATTATTTTATTCTAAATCAGAATATTCAAATCATGTTTTCCCTACTTAACTCTAGATATCTCTAAAATAACATGAATTCTCCTGGCAAAGTTTGTGTATATCTAGTACGTGGCCAAAATACTTCACTGAATTCTGTCCAAATTTCACTAATAACCTCTTATTAGTAGGGCCTTGCAGCACGTATTCCATAAATGCAACTTCACCTCAAAAGCTCTGAAGACCGCCATACCCTTTTCTGCCACATTTTCGGTGCAGTTTGGGCTGACACTCCACAGCTGCAAACAGCACACCCAAAAGGCAGTTTTGGAGTATTGAATACTTGAAATGAAATATTTTATATTTACCGTCGAACACGGCGCGGCTGTACTGGGTGGTTGACGCCAAGGGTTTGCAGGTGCTGTCGAATTTGTTGCCGTAGTTGCCGATGCTGACCTCGAACTGGATGGGCTCCCCCGTGTCCTGCAGCATCGTGGCAGAGTGAAACACAGCAGCCAAGCAGAACTTCCGTCTGCGCTGGTATTTCTACCAAAACAACCTTTTCAGTTGGATTTCAAACTGGGATCCACAATTATAGAAAAACAATAGCAATAGCTAAATGGAAATTATAGCCTCAATGTTTTTACTGTTTTCTGAGAAGAGACCAAAAAATATAATGTGTATAATAAATTACTGAATTTGATATTATAAAATGTTTCAGATTAACCCTTCTTGCTACAAGGACACAACATTTTTTAGCCACTACTCCTCAGCCACCAGTAAAGGCCTCTCTTAACTTGAAGACTGAACTCTATTGTACTGATTTTATTGAGTTAGATCACTCTTCTAAAAACAACCAGCCAGGCACATCTCCACTACCAACAGTGACGATAAAACAAGGATTTACCTCGACAACCAGTAAGTCATCATTAGGAATCATTTCTAATTTTTTATTAACAGGCTTGCTTTCAGATAATGTAGATAGTTCAACCAGAATTCTCCCTCTATATGCAACTCCTTCTCCCTGTAACATAAACACATATCAAATCAAATTTTATATATTTGCCCTAAAGAAGCATATATTTTTTTTAGCTGTACACAATTCTGGCTTCACCGAAGTGTTCTCAGAACTCCTGCAGAGGAATGGATGTACATATTGGAACAAGTGAAATAAAGTAGTTGGCTTAATGCTGGAAGTGAAAATAATATTTATGCAAACAAGGAAAGAAGAAATACAAATGCATGCAAAGGTGCAGTTAGTGAAAATTGTCAAAATCATTTCTCCTCCTTCAAAAATACCTTTAAAACAAAGCCAGATAGGAATGGAAAATACTATCATACTTCCTTACTAATCTTAAATTTAAAATATTATTCAAAAACAAAGAGCAAGAGGCGTGTAGTGTCAAAAAAATTAAAATTATTAATTCATTGATTAAAAAGAACTGGGTTAACTCTTTTATGAAAAACAATTAATAAAGAAACTTACCTTTCCAAAGTTTAATTCATCATATGGGTCTGGGAATCCAGTGTATTCTCTTGGACTTCCATAAAAGTTTAAGTAACAAGGCCCAAATGTTGGTAAAAATCCAACTTCAGTTTCTCCAGAGTTTGCTAACAGAAGACATTACCATTATATCTTTGTTAATTACCATATTGAGCCAGAAAGAAACAAGTAACATTGCTATCAAATCCATTAGAAGGAATGTTAGATATTAGTTAGGTATTAGTAATATGAGAACACTTATTCTCTGGGTGTACCATATGAAATTAAATTAATTATACCAATGACTGTACTTGTACCTAACTTCACTGCACAACACTTACACTAAATGCAGCAAAACACTTCATGCAACACAACACTTCATGCAGCAAAAATCCCACAGAATGAGAGGAATTTATGTCCCACTCCAAATATATGGTTTTAATTTATGTGCAAGGGTAATGTGCTCTTATGCTAACAGAAAACATGTTTTCTAGAAAATGTGAAGCTGAGTAAAACAACATTTGCAATCACTTAAAGGCACAGGCCAAAGATCAAACTAAATAGCCACAGAAAAGATGCACTCTCTAGCAGAAAAAAGAGGTGAGAAACAAGTCAACTTTGCAACAGAAATTTCCTGGAATGACCTGCAGCACAGAGAGGGATGCACTTATTTCTCACAGGAAAAGAAGGCTGAGGTAGGACAGTGACAGTAAAGGGCCGTGCCCTGTGTGGCCATGCCACTACTGAGTGACACGAGTGGACTGCAAAAGTGGATGTGATGTCTTGATGTAATTTCCTGTCAACAAAGTCACCTATAACCTGCACAATATAAATAAAGATTTGCAGTTCTCTATTTTGCATTTGGCTATTTTCACACCCTTACCTCTGAATCAGAAACAGATCAAAAATTGAATGAAAAAAACCATTTGAATAATGTCCAATTAAAAAAAATTCTAAGACCGAACTGCTCGCATCAGACCTCAGTATCACTAGGTTTAAGATACAGATATGTGTTAAATTCACTGCTTACTGATGCCAATAAATTAAACAGAATATAAATTAAAAAACATATAGGCAACAAAAAAACCTCCCAAAACTGGAATAAAAATAATATCTTTTCTATTTTTTTTTAAATTTAAAATTCAGATGTTTACTTGTAGAAGGCTAATAATCATGTATGATAGAAAGTGACTCTGAGAAACTATTTCAGCCTCTAACTTAATGTTACTTTATTAAGAAAGGAGGATAGTAAATGAAGTACCATGTGGATGAATGTTGATTACCTTTCAACTGCACTCCACTTGTATTTCTTTCTCACTACTTAAATATTTACCAGAAATTCTTTCAAACCTGGATGTCCACCTGGAAAATGCCACCTCTCCAGGTAGTAACAGAATCAGATTTTATTAGTTTGTTTATATAGCTTGTTAAGCATAAGCAAAACAGCCACTAATTATTTAAGGCAGTTATTTACTTCTGCAGGGCTCTGCAGTTGCAAATATACCCATGATCTCAGAGCTAAGTTAGAAATTTCAAGCCATTGTTAGACTAAGCACTCTGTAATTGAAGCAACTACATGCTCATCTCTAACACACAGCTTGAAGCACCAGCCAAAAAGAAATATTTTCAAACCAATTCCAGTGCCAAAACTGGTTTATAGAGTTAGTTATGTTTGATACTCTTTAATCACAATGGTGAAATCTTTTAGACAAAGAATTATTAAAAATATTTTTAAGGTGATGGACTGTCTTAGGCAATACTCTTCAGTTTGGGCAATGGAACACAAAATCAGTAACAGGTGAAGAGATAAACCTTCATATGATGAAGCCCCTGTTCCCGAAGATGAAAAATCTATATCATGAAAAGAGAAGCAGTTACATGACGAGTGATAATAGCATTTGAAAAAAAACACACATCACAATGCAATCTCCTTTAAAAATAAAGTTGAAAGCCTGAGACAAAATAAATTTCATATGGGCTAGAATTTTGCTTCTGGTTAATACATGAAGGTATTACTCTTCTTGTATAAATTCCAAAGGGCAAAAAGCCAGCATATATCTGACAAAATAGCTTGTTTTAGTGCTTATTTTTCAGCTTTGTACAATTCTCCTCCACACAAAATATAGATTTATTTTTTAAACTACTTTAAAAATCTTAAGGACATTTTAAAACCCCAGTACATTTCAGGGCCCCTTAGGGTATCTATTTACATTTACTGAGGACTATAGACTAGCTCAGTTTCACAATCCTTTAGAAGCCAGAACAGGCTTCAGGCACAGCACTAAAAAGAAGACAACAGAAATGGCTGTTCCAAAGCCATTGAGCAGAGAGAGAAACCAAACTAATCTCCCAGTGACTGTGTCTGGGTTTGATAAATGCTCTGTGACTCAGCTGCACCTCAGGATACACACTCATAGGGATCTCTCCAGAGCTGAATTCTCCCCAGCAGCCCAACCCCTCTCTCTTGGCTTTCCCAATGCCTTTTGCTTTTGCTTCTGGCTCTGCACAGGATATATAAAAAGAATATCTGCATGAAGTCTTACTTCAACAGCAGTCCTTCTAAGAGGACTACTTCATAAGCTTTTATGTGACTGAAAATACAATTCCATCCAATTCTTGCCTCATGTCAGCATAGGATTCGAGCCGCTAACTTTGTTTCTAAACACCTGATACAGCCACCAGCTTAAAGACAAATTGGTCTCAGACAAGTACATATCATAGAGATTTTATAAATGCAACAGAAAAAAGAATTAACTTAGATTCTTATTGTGACAATGCTGAAAATGGTTTTGAGACAGTGTCCTTCAAACTACTGTAGACAGTCAGATAAATACATGCTAAGCCTGTTTAGCCTTGAGCTTTACAATGCTGTTTGGATAACTAATATGCCAAGCTATGTTCACTAAAAAGATAAAACAATTTTTCTGGCAAGATAACACAGAATCCTAGTGTAGGAGCTGGCCCAATTGTATGAAAGATCTTGCTATAAAAAGAGGTGATTACAGATATAGATCACAAAGAAATGATCCATAATCACAAGGTTATATTAGAACATAAATGTAACTGGATTTTTTCTAATATTTTCCAAAATATTGGCAGAAAAAGTATTTCTTATAATATTTTAAAGAAGAGTTTTATTACAAAGCTATTTCCCAATGGGAACAATATTTTAGGCACCTCATATCTTGTCTAACTTGTTTTCTTGCAGTTAAACAGTTTTGGGTTTTAGCTGTATGAAATTACATATCCAGACATCTCTACTGATTGAAGCATATAGATCAGCTGTCTGCAATCATAGCAGTGCAATCAAAATCAGAGTTACAAAATAGGAATACAGAGCACTTGTGCAATGAGATGCAGTGCCTGCTTCTCTGACCAGAGCAGAGACTGACCCAGGCTCCCCAGCATCTGCAAGCAGCCCAGTGGTGTCCAGGAAATGAGAATGTGGTCCTAGATAGTTCCTTTAGGATAACTACTCAGGAACACTCCACAGCTTTTAGGTTCTCTTCTCAGAGATGGAACAGAGACTCTTATGAAGCAGCAAAAGGAGTCTTGTTTACCAGTGTCCAAAGAAGAAATGGATCTGAAGCAGTGAATCCAGATTGTCTTGAAATTAAATATCTTATTAAGCATCTAAGTAAATTTGCATATCTTACACATGGTAGATTGTGATATCACATCATTTTCTGAATTTGGGAAAGTACTGGCAAATTTACTCAATTCATTAACAAATATATATAGTGGAAAACCATATATTACCAATATAATATATTGGTAATATATATATTACCAATTCAATAGTGAATTATTGCTATTTCCATCATGATGTGGTTTAGTCATGAAAATTTTAATACTTTACTTTTTAAAGGCCCATAGAATGTTTTCTAGGAGCATTGTTTAGAATATTTCAAAAGGAATAGACAATTCTGTTGCCAGGGAATTGAGAAACTATGGATAAATATATACTTTGTTAGAACACTGATCTCTGCCATTCTGTGTAGCACAAGAGAAGATTGTGTGTTACACACAGCTTAAGCAATTACCTTCAACCTCTCCTCCAGAAGAAGCAATTTTTGAGAGACTTAAATATGTTGTTCCAACTACATCATTTTTTGTAAGTCGATCCCTACAAAAAAGGAAAAAAGAGGAAGATTTTATTTAAATATAATGCTAGTCATCACACCCAGGGGCAAGCTACTAGTACATACATTTTCTATGACCTGAAATGCTTCAATATTACTAACAAAACCAGTAATGACAAGTTACAAAAGTGGGCTGTAATCCATGAATAAATCACCTGACTTTTCCACTATCATTAAACAGTGACAGTGCTCAGTTCTCACTGCACACAATTAAAAATAATCTCATGTTACACTAATCAGATCTCTGGTAAAGAAACCATAAAGGTACTTAAACACTTGCTTAAATACTCTCATGCATTGTAAAAATACCTGACATCTATAGAACCAGACTTTTCTTATTATCTTCTTTTCATATTTTCTTATTCTTTGCTTATTATTATTTAGCTTCTTAAGTAATTTGATTAAAAGTCATAACTCACCAATCAACAATTGAAAGTTTTATTTTCTCACACATTGAGGGAAACTGAAATAAAAAAGCAATGAAAGTAAAAAAACTCATTACTTTTTTTCACCTCTGCAATGTCAATGCCTTGAGTTCCAAGAAAAAGGCTGGTTACTACAGAAACAAGGGTAAAAAAACTGACCTTGATTTGAAGATAAATAATTTGATTCCATTCTGGATTAGCATTTTTCTCAATTATGTTTGTGCAAACCTGCCAAAAATGAAATCAAATATACAACAGAACAACATCAAAGATAAAACAGAAAAAAAAGTATTTACTATCTGTGATTTAGCACACATCATCATCTGATTGGAAAAATTAGGGGTAGTAGTAAGTGAATCCTGGATTAAAGCTGCAATGAGCCATTGATGCTCAATGAGTTTTCCACTGATAAGTGCAGTTAGAGTAATCTGCATATGCAGCATTAATGACTTTCAGAGGAAAAGAAAATATTGAAACAGTGTTTAAATATGAGATTTTGGTTACCCTATTTTTTTCACTAGCGACAAATAAATGAAATTATTAAAGCTTGTTATTTCCACAAGCCACAATTTATTCTGCTTTTATCACTGCAGAGAAATGAGATGAAGGAATTACTTGATTTCAGCTTTCTTTATGCAGATTTTAGGGTAGATGAAGAATATATCATAGGGGAGAGGCTGCATTATTTACTGGTCATGTCTTAAGATCTTTTACACTACTGGGTGTGGTAACCTGACTATGCAGCATATTAAATGACTGACAAAAAATTTACTAGCAATGAATATATGTTGTGCAATTGTGCTCCAGATCAAATTTGGCATTCTAAGGAACACATCATTATTTAAATGTACAAATGCAGTTAATCTGTGCAGAAAGATCTGTATCACCAAGTACTAAAAGCAATCAGGAACAACTGGCAGGCAGGCAATCTGGCATATGCCAGTTCTAGCCTTTAGTCATACATTCCTTTCATTAGTCATCAGTTTTACACCCTTTCTATTGTACCTTGAACTTTATTTTTTTGCTATCTTTTCTTGAACTTTATTTTTTCATTTTTTTATTTCCATAGTTCCAGTAAAATTAAAAACTCATGTTGGCTTATGAAATCTGTTCTCAGGACTACAATTAGAATACAAAGGTACAGATATTTACTAAATTACCTTTTTTCCAGCAAAAGAAACTTCTACAAATGGATCTACCAGGTTTTTCTTGTCTGCTTCTCCTCCAAATAATTCCTTGACAGTTTGTGGCACCAAAAGGGTCAAATCCACTTAGCAGTTGTTTATATAAATTATTATTATTAAGTACAGTTGTTTTATTATTACTATTTTTATTTTATTATTGTTATTATATACTATATTCCTAAATAATAAATTGCCCATTGCAGTCTTACCAAAATCAACCAGCTCACAGATCTAAGAAGAATAAAGTCTAACCTGATAAGCAAAATTCAGAAGTGTTGCAGGTAAAAACTACGAATTTTGGCTTAGGAGCAATTTTAAGAATCTAGATTTTTCAAACATCATATGTAGTGCTGATGTGCTCCTGAATTTAAAGGCATTACTGTATTTGAAAAACATTATACATGTATTTGAAGACATTGCTATTTGGCACAGATATAGGGGAGAAAACTTGCTGGTAAGGGATGAAAAGTCCCCTATATTCTATTCTGAGCAGCGAACACAAATAACTATTTTGAACAGTGTTCAAACACCAATGGACAAGTAGGGAGAAGCTGCATACTTTGTGGAATGTCCTCAGCCCTGTAGATTTTGAGAAGGAAAGTGACCCATCGCAGTGCAGTCCCAGCAGGTAATAAAAGATTGCTCTCCACGTCATCACTTTCATTATCTCTCTCCCTGTTTTCAACCTGTTGGGGGATACAGTTGTAGACAAAAAAGACAAGGCAATGTAGAGAATTAGAATTAAGGTAATTAGCTAAACTGTTGATTAACGAAAGACTGGTGTCAGTTTCATGATGAAGAATGAGACTGTATCAAATTATCAAGCCACAAAAATTTAATTCCAGCTAAAGTATTTTACTTTCAGTTTTATCTCTAAAGTACTCAATTGCAGGAGCCCACTGTAATCACACTTTCAAAATCACCATCATCAGACAATGATGATTTTGGCACATGTAAAATGCCAACTTCGTGCAAATTCCATACTCATCTCATGAGAAGGCATTTATTACAATTAGGAAAAGCTTACAAGTCTGATATAACTTAGCAGAACTTACTGCTTCCTCATTTAAAAATAAACACACCAAAACAACTAGACATCTCCTTGTGATTTTAAGAAGTGTGAGAACAGCAGAGAGGAACAGTTAATATGAAACTGAAAGGCAATCTGCCATGGTTCTGGGAACCACATTATATTCAGCTAAGGAGAACAGTATGCAAAAATATCAGACAGGGAGAAAAGCAAAAATAGAGGCAATGGTCTGGTAAGAAAAGCATTACAAGGAAAAATCACCTGTTTTCACCTTGACAGAAGAGCAGACAGGAAGGATTGGATTGCTTAAACTACCTGCTGCTTTCATCTGCATCAAATTACCTGTGCCTGACTTGTAATTACTGAGGGGTCTGATCTTCCAGGAAAATTTGGGTAGTACTCTGGTTTCTCTACGGGCTTGTCTATGTTTTGTAGTAGTGGAGATATCCCTGACTTAGTCCTGGAGCTGGTACCAGTGGCTCTGCCTGTGTAGCTAAGCTAAGGAGAGTTACACATCCGCTTGCACGCAAAGCCAGGCTAACACATCTCTGCTGCCAGCGCGTGAAGGAGCACCCACAAATGGTGGAGGCTGCTTAACTGAGCACAATAACCAAACAAACTTCGAATTAGCCACTTAGTCCAGTATGAAACCACTAGTAGATGAGCAAATTATACACTATTAAAACAATGTTGGGGAGACATAAATAAGTATCAGTGGGATGGGGAGTGGAAGAAAAACATTTAAATTAAACTTACTGGTGGCTCATCTCCAGTTCCCAGGACAAACATGCTGACTTTCACATAGCCTTTGGCTCCTGAATTTGTATCTTCAGGATCACTCAGCAAAAGCCATTTTCTCATGACTGCATGGCCTGAAATAAAAGAAACATCACCACTGTCCCCAGTAATGTCCATTACAAAATGGCAGACATCATATAAGCAGTGAGCTATTTCAAAAGTATGCTTTATCCTAAATTGCACCAATTATTTAACAAAATAATACTGTCCCAGACAGGTCTCAACAGAGTCATCCAAAACAAGAAATCCGGCGTTAAACTACTTTGGCATACTAGTTCAGGGACATAGTTATCAAATGTTTTTGCATTTTTCAAATTTTAGGTCTTTGGTAAAAAAGGGGCTTGTACTTCATTGTGAATTCACTGAAAAGAGTTATATATTGTTGGATATTTGGAAGTTAATGCTTAAAGCAGCAAGCTTAAATAACTTTACATAAAGTTTCTTCTCTTACTTTAGAAATTCAATGAAATGTTTCAACTTGTAGTTTCAAGGAAAGAAGTTCTGAAGTAACCATTACTTACCAGGCTCATCATAAACATAGCCAATGTCAATCTGAAATAAAGATCAAAAGCATTACCTCTGAAGAAATACCAAAACAGAAAAATGGTGGGGCAACTGACCCCATGTTTTTCATGGGCAGTACTACATTGTTCTCTTGTCACAAACACAAGGCAGTTTACATAGAATATTACTAGGAGGAGAGAGAGAAAATGTCTTACACTGAAAAATGAGGGATTTCAAAGGGATAGAGTAGCCAATAAGAAAATGCAAGAAAAGATAATATATGTAGTTATTTTCTTATTTTCTTGCATCCTCAGATTTTCAGAGACACAAGATGGGGCTGGCTTACTGCTTCTTGAATTTCCTATCCTCATTCATTATTTTATGTTCAGACAGGCTTATCAGAACACTTTTGTTCTTTCTTCCTGCTCAACATTTCATCCTTCAGTTCCAGAAGTGAATTTTTTTTTTAATGAATAATTTCCTTTTCTTTATTAAGAATTATGACCATTTCTCTCCCCAGTGTGTCAAATCTGGACGAGATTGCCTCATTCATTGGATCAGATTTTAAACATGTTCAGGAATGTAAGTATGTTTGCTCATGCAGTTGGGGCCAGTATTCCTTGCAGGTGAAGTCTGTAAGGTGATTTTCTAGACAGAATTACCCTTGTGGTTTCCTCTTGGAATGTGTGCCTGCAGGAACAGAAAGCAGCTGAGTGACCTGCTTAGTGAATAATCAATCTTCCACACAGCAATACACCACTGACTCAATCGCTAGAAATCACACAGAAAATAAGCAGTGAGAAGCAAAAAGCAATCAGGTTTGTGGCAGAAAGTGTTTCATTTAGAAAAGAACACTCTTCCCTCTTTGCATATTTTTGCAAAAAGCTGGTCTAGAGACCTCTTGAATTATGCAGTACCAAATAAGCAAGCAGAAGAGACAGCCAGTACTGAAAGTGTTGTAAGAGCTGATCCCAGCAGCCATTACAAGGGAATTACATGGGAATTGCATTACATGGGAATTCTTGGCAGGCAGATGTCTACTTCCCAGAGTTGACAATAACAAATCCAAATAAAGACCATCTCACTAATATCATCAGAATCATAGAAATGACTTTAACTAAATGAATTTTCCACCCCTGTTTTTGCTTAACTTCTGACCAAGGGAAGACCTCTCCACATTATTTGAGAATGTGTGTCTTTATGCCACCATACATATCACTATTCTGCCTATTAGCTACCTAATAAAATTATCTCTTCAAACCCTTCCTCACATCAAATAATCACCTGACCACAAAAGAAGAAAAAGTTGCCTGGATGCAAATTGGAGAACTTGGTATATAAATCACACAAATTTTTTTAACAATACTCCTCTACTCAATTAAAAAAACCTGCTTACTAGTGCTTTGGGCAAATGGTCTCTAGCTTGAGTAGCAAGACATCACCAGGTAATTCTTTGACCCCATGAAAAAGAAGTATAAATGTAAACATTTAAAACCAGTACTTTCTCCCATTTTATTTCATTTAGTCCCGATCTGGAGCTTTCTTCATACCCACCTTAAATTCACCCATCAGACAGTCTGCTCGTAGAGAGTGAGAATCATACACCTAAAAAGACAGAGGAGCATGAAACAGGAATGTTCCCAAACAACCTGGGGAAATGGCCAGAGGATGCCACAGGTACCCAGCAGCCTTGTAAATATGCACTGCTTTTTCTTACCCGAATGCTAATTGTTTCATCGAGCAGCTCTAAAGGAGTCATGTGGACATTGTAGAAAAATATCTGTCAAGGCAAAAACAAGCAAAAAGTCTGTCTTAAAATCATAAAAACATGATTTCTTGAAGATAAAATGCAAAACCATTATTTTAAGATGCATGTGAAGCATGCCTGATACAATACTTTCACCCCACGTTCTTGCTGGACATATTATGTGGTAACTCAGTGCAGAATGAAAAAGTGAATTTAGTAAATTGACTGAGTACAACACAGACAAGACAGTCACAACTTCCATTTGAGCAAACACTGTCAGCATAACTGTGCTGCAAACTTCCAGCACTGCCCTTTACTCCTTGCTCTGCACTTCATATTTTTCTCAGGGAAACAACTTCAGAAACTATAAAGTTTATCACCCAGAACATTAAATTCTGGTCTAACCATCTCTGTTGTAGTTGTCAAAGTGGCCTTGTTAGGGTTAGTGGTGATAGTGATTTGTATTCCAGTTTTAGACTACTATGGATATTGAGACTGCCAAGGAATCGTTTCAATATAAGGTGCAAACAAATTTCTGCCATCCCTATTTTATCCATGGCTTCATAAATTTTGATTGCTACCCATGGCTTAGTTCAAGTTTTAAAGTTTTATAAATTCCTTGGTCTTGCTTGCGTATGTTAAACATGCTTGCCATGCAATTCCAAAATCTTCTGAATTTTCCACACATGCCCAGATAATGAGAGTCATCCTCGGCATTTTCTCTATTACACTCCATGTTTGCAACATTAATCTTTCAGCTATGGGATCGTTCTTGTGTCCCTTAGGTGGCTTTGAATTCTCTCCTGTATTTCACTGTGTTTGATGCACAGACCCCCTGCCTAGACAGAGGAATCTAGTGGTGTTTTTACCAAACACGGGTAGCAAGGCAGTGACATCTCCAGATTCCGTGGCACTCCTATGGCATTGCACTGAGCACTCACCTGCACACACCACAGAGGTCAACAATGATTTCTAATTAACTTTTCTGAGATTTTTATAACCTGAACACAACTACTCAGTCATTCTGTCAAATGGCCAACTGCACCAAAGAAAACATTCCATATGTCTCACATGAAGTTTGACTTCCTTCTAGTTAGTTTTATCTGCTAAGACTGTCAGTGACAGAGATGTGTTTAGTGATGTGAATACATAAAGAAAGGGATTGGGATTGGCTTAATGCATGTTAGCCATAATTACCAATAAATATGACTAAAAATGTATTAATTGATCATAATGAAAATTGTATTAACTACTTCTCAACATTTGATAGCCTCCACACTTCAGCTAGCGTGTTCTTACACCACTTACTTCATCAAAAAATGGGTTATTTCCTCTTTTGATTCTTGTCCGGTGTGTCTGACCACAAACATGAACTTTGACTACTGGTTTTATGTTATTCCCAGGCAACTGACGACCTTCAATGACTCTAACACGAATCTGAAAAAAATTCAAATATTTGTACTGATTTATTCTCTATATTATCAGTGATCCTGATCACAACAATTCCTTATTATACTAATGTTAGCCAACACCTGAAGTAGCTGACAGATTCAAACCAGACTTTGCAAGCTTAATTATGACAGTAATTAATTTTACAAGACAAGTTGCAGTTAATTATTTCACTGGGTTTTTTTCATTTGCCTTTACCATTTACTTTTAGAGCTGCTACAGTAGTTTGAAATCTGTACAACTATACAGCAAATAAGGTTCATCCCTATTTGAGTAAGAACTGTACAAAATCAGACATCTGAGTAACAGGAACATTTGAGGAATAATTTTGAAATACTGGCTTTCAAATGAAAAGGCTAATTATCTCTGTGGTGCATTAGATAAGCTGACATTAAATTATGCTCAGGCTGTGTAAAAGCCTGTTATGCTCAGCAGAAAAAGGGATCATGCAATATTTAATAAATCTAGTACCTGAAAATCTTGTGGTTTGTTAGAGAGGATTCTCCGTGTTTTCTTTCCTTTGGTGATGCGTTTAGCCAGCTGGGCTTCCTTTGTGCCACCTGGAACTGCTGGGGTGATAGCACCAACTGGACCATCCAACCCATCCTCGTAACCTCCATCATCTTCTCCATCTCATACAGCAAAAAAACAGTGCAATTAATAAATAAATAGCAGAACATGCTGTTGAAGTTACAGGAACAGGAGTTTGATATCCAAGAGTTCCAGTAAAATTCTATTATTAGCTCACATCAATAATGTTTTTGCCAACTACATTCTTCCAACTCCTTTTGAAAGCTAGTCATTCTAGCCTGCTTAAGAACAACCCATATCCTAACGAAACTAACTCTAGATCAGTCTCTCTTCTGGATGCAGAGTGTCTAATACAATTCCCATACATTTTTTTTAATCAACCAATTCAAGCAAAGCTGAGCTGTAATCCAACTAGTTCACAATTCACCACAAGGGATTCATTTTATTCCAGCTGAATAAACATTGCTTTTGAATGAATCTTGCTGTTTCCCAGCAGCAAGACTAGGCTATAGCACAGCATTGGTTTTTAGTTCAGAATCTTGAATGCACAAATACATTTAGGGTCTGCCATCCAAAATAAAACTGAATCCCTCTCTACAACATTTAAGTGTGGAATAAGTTTTTCAGTAAGGATCTTTGACAGTTCTGAAATCAGCACGCCTCTGTGGAAGACAGTTCTGCAACCACATGATACTCTAATACTGAATCATACTCTGAGATTCCAGAATTGCAAAATAGGATCCATAAATATCTAGACCACAAAAGTGGCCACTTCCTTGTGTTTACAGGTTTTCTTAACTGGGCAGTGACTATGGTAAAATTTAGAGGAAGAATGTGTCTGTGGTGGCTGGCATTAACAGAATGTATTCTAACTTTATAAATTACAGGCTGATGATCACCTTGTATAATCAAGTCCTTCGTGGTCCTTGTAAGAGATGCATAAAACCAGGGAGATTGACATGCTAAGTATTTTATAAGCAGAAGACCACACCCACCTCTCTAACATCTCTCAAAATGCATTTGCCTCAATGGATCCATGCAGCTAACTGATTACCCTAGCACTTAATTTTTAATTCCTGAAACTGAGCTGTAGCTGTCTCAGGAAAAGTGATTTCATTTCATGGGAAATAGGTGTTTAGAATAACTAACTAAAGTGTGTTTGATAATTCACACTGAAATAATTTCCATGCAGTTTCTGGATACTAGATAAAAAACTGCCATTTTTTATTTTATCTGTATGTTATAATTGAAAAAAGTTTAAAAGCTATCAAATAATCTCATAAAGGTGAATTTGCATTTTTAGCCTTCAAGTCCACATTTCTATAAAATTACTTTGAAATGCAGTAATTTAACATACAACTTTTGTGTTTATATTACTTATCCTTTTGCTCTCCAAAACCAGCCTCTGAAAGAAGTCAGTGTAATCAAAATTTCCCTCCAGAAGACTCCTGATTTCAATTTTTTCCTTCTCATGTTACTATCTATCACCAAATAATGGTCAAACTGATTTACTTCTCTAAAATAAATTTACATGTATTAAACATTTATTAAACTTCCTTCTTTCTTCACAAATACAGCCTTGATGTTAGGCTTATTATTTTCCAATCAACTGCAAAAGTTTGTTATTTCACAGTTCTTTTAAGAGTCTGGAAAACCAGATCTCAAAAATTCTCTCAGCAGAGAGAAGTCTGGTCAATATGATATACAGACAGACCAAAGAATATTCCCTACTGATCATAGTATTTCATTGCCTAGTCAAATATCAACCTAATATAAAACAGTATCTTCCAAAACTTAATTGTTCTACAAGGGGAAAGAGGTTTAATTAATCAAGAAAATTTTTTCACCAAGCTCCCTGACATTGAAAGTAATAGACGGAACATCTCTGCTTTCTGGTTAGGCCTAGAATTGCAGCAGATAATTGCTGTTTCCTTGAGCATTCAAAAATCTTTCTCCCCTAAACAAAAGCCATTTAGAAAAGTTTTTAAACAAACAGAGAAAATCATACTAAAATCCATTTTATGTCAGGAAATGGCAATTTTTTTTTTAACCTTCTGAATCATCCTTAATTTCTTTGAAATAACTATCTAGCAGTCTTGACATGCTTTCTTCTGGTGAACAGTGCTGCTGAATCACCTTCTTGCCTTACCTTAAACAGCTCCTAGAGCTTTTAACAAAAACATTCTGAGAAAAGGATGAAATACCTTCCTGTGCACTGGTCCCTCCTGGATCAGTTGGATTTGCAGGTCCAGCTGGTGGCTCGTATCCTACTACCAAATCAATTGTTGCCTACAGAGAAATGGTTTTTTATGTAGCCCACAGTATTCACAACAGTTGATTACAAGCAGTAAGTTGTTCAAACTCTGTGCATGAACAGTTAACTATTCATTGGCACAACAGTTTTATTAAGTCTCAGCTACTAGTAAGTTAATAAACTATTATTAAGCTATATACACATGCAAACAATAAAGATAAGACAAATTCAGCTAATGGACTAGGTTTTAAAATAATATCTAAGAAATGGAGTTGCTGTGTTTATATTTAGAAAAATCTGTCACAATACAAGCATGTAAAGTGTTCTACAAATGTTAGCTTTAGTTCCACAATATTCATGGCAGACAACGTGATATCCTAAATTTGCAGACAGAAAAACAAAGGCAGTAGAGAAATAACACTATCTCATCAACAACAAGTCTGAACCATAACTAAATTTTCCTATCTGGCTTCTCTAATTGCTCATTCAAATCTGCATCCTGGAAGAAAAACAGTACGTCATTTTCCATTCTAATTATAGAATTGTCCTTTTTCTGCTTGACTGTGGTTTTGGATTATTGAACTGACCATTATTATTTCTAGTTGCCAGAGTAACATGAGGAGTCAGCAAAAAAAGCCCAACCTTGTGACCAACTAATCATGATTTTAAACTGCAGCTGCTGAGACAGAAATTATGCTTGGAGTCTCTCATGACTGAGTACAGCAGAATGCAGTATGAAGTGCCTCAGCAGCTACACTGCACAAACACAGTAAGGTCCCAGGTTCCAAACCTACTTAATTAATAACTAAGTTAATAACCATTGAAATCTAAACATGTGCTAAATCAAGTTCAGCAAGTTCTTGTGTAACTTTCTGAAGGCAGCTGGCAGTGAACATGTACTTGATCATGTGCTTTGACACAGGCAGGTGTTACAAAGCATATGGCAAAAAGGTGCATGTGGGAACTCCATCTGGTACTTGGAAAATGCACTTTTTCAACATCAGGCTGATTTCCATGCATACTCTGTGGTCCATATTATTTATAACACATAAACACAAATATATAATATATACAGAGAAAACAAAATTGTATAGACTTAATTATGTCTGGTTATAGATTTCCTCTGTCTGGAGCTTTTGCTAGACATTTCCAAGAATTAAATTGATATTAGCCCTGTTGCTGGAGCATTTTGATCAAGAATACAGCAAAATAAGAAAATATAAGTTACTCACTCCAGTTTCTTGTCCCCTTTCATTCAGTAGAGGTATGAGTTTGAAGGGAAAAGATCTGCTTTGGTTACCTACAAGATCTTTCAGTGCTACGGATGCACTGCCAATTAATCTGGAATTAAATAAAAATCATTGTTAGAATGCAAATACATATCAAACAGGGATTACCATTTTTCTTTTGCTAGCATCTGTTAGACAACAAAGTAACTCCAGCCATTACTTGAAAACTCAAAGCACAACAAAAGACTATTGCAAATGCCATGTAATGATTGTGTACTGCTAATTTTTTATTTCTGTTTTATTACACTCAAATGTTGGTGTTGGTGTTGGTGTTGTTCAGTGAACATAAACTAGGTACAACAGCTGTTGTACCTCACAAAACAGACACAAAACCAGACACAACTACATCTTTCTAATGAAAACAGTGAAACAGAACAAATGCAATCCACGTGCTTACTAGAGAACCACAAAATTAACCTTCTTGCTCATAATTCTGCATTTTGGAATAGGTTCATCTTCTCACTTCTAAATTCTCAGAATGTTTCTAATGGTTCTAGAGCAGTCTACCAAAGGAAGGTTTCAGAGGGATCTGATATGGATGGACTCTTCTGGGTCTACTTCTGCCTACTTTGGGACTGCATCTGTCCCTCCCACCCTCTCCCAGAAAGATGAAAATTGCATGTACTTTTAGCCCAAGAGACTACTTTTAGGCAAAATTTCTTAGTGTGGTACTGGTCTCATGATACCTGGCACTGTATTTCATTCCCATGGCATGTAGTAGCAGTTTACTCCCATACTGAAGTGGATTACTGGAATAACTGAGATTTTTTTCAATTAAAAAAAACCAAGATAATTTTACCCTGTAAATATTTCAAAGATCATGTGTCACAAATAAAATACCAGCTTTGCTGCCAAGGCAAAAAAAAAAGATCTGTACACAAAGAACGTGACTGAGGTCCCCTGAAGTCACAGAGCTTTTTCATGGAGCAGCTAAGGATGCAAGGGTATTTTTTCACATGGAGCAAGAACACTATTATAGCTACTCTTGCATACTGTGTTACAAGAACATAAATTAATTTGTTGTAAAGTACATTAGGATACCTATATATAAAACATTAATTTCCTCCAAATAAACCTTCCGGATTTTACACATCACAACTTCTGTTCAGCTGCAGAAACTTACATATTTTGAGGTGCCATAGAAGGAGAAAAAAAGAGAAAGTATTTTCCTATGCACATTTGTAGAAAATTTATATAGACTTGACCTTTTGATTTGATATAAGCTTACTGGAGCTTATGGAGTGACTTCAAAAGAATTCAGAAGCCACCCAAAGTAATCTCAAATCAGCAGGATGAATGTTTCAGCAACCACACCCTCCCATCTGGTGACATTAACTCAAGAATTGCCATTCACCTGTAGTGCTTTTCAAATTTTGCACTGTACATTTCCATTTCTACATCTTCATCTGCCCTGCACAAATGATAACGGCACACATTTGAATGCCTAGTAACTGTTTTTAAAACAGTGATCCCCTTCAGCAGACTGAAGAGGGGATCAGTTACGTAGACTTCTTGCCTGCAACCAGCTGCCTCTATACATTGCCCCTCTATTTACATGCCTTCATTTCCCCCTCCTTTAGTAGGCTTGGCAACAACAGTCTCCAGTCTTTTTCCACTCTAACAAGACTGAGAAATTTAATATTCAAACTATAAACTCTCTTCGTCTACTTCTAGACTTTAGCCAAATTTTAAGCTTTGGGCACTATTCTGCCTTTCCAAAAGTTGTCCTGCTTCCTGGGTTTGGGATGTTTCACCTCTCCCTTATCAGAAGCACAGAACTGATGAGGTTGGAAGGAATCACTCATGATCATCTAGTCCAGTGCCTCTGCCCAAGCTTAGTCAGCTAGAACAGGTTACTCATGACTGTGCCCAGTCTGGTTTTGATCATAAGCTACTCAATGACTGAAGTAATACATTTCAAAGTAACAAGGAACGTCTCAAAGTCATCCTCAGTCACTTTTGTACAAGTCTTAGAGAAAGCCTTTTTTCTGACATGCTTCTCTCAGGTCTCTAATCTTTGGGCTAAGTCAGCTACATCAGACCTTAGGAGCTGTTGGGAGGTCATGTCCATCAGCAGTTCATTGATGTTTAGTGCTTTGCTGCAAGGTCTGCTCCTATACTTCCCTCTGACAGGTAACTAGATCCCAGTTCTCTGCATGGCTACTGTGAAGTTGTTGGGTTCCTCTGAACTCTTAAGACTTCACCTTCAGTCAGGATTGCATGTGACCTCCATCTGAAGCCATGACTTACAAGATGACAAGGACTCCTTTCCTTCCAGCACAGCTGGAAAGACTTTCTACCACCTGTTCATCATCAAAGGACACCGTTCTTTGATGGACCTATTCCAGCTTTCTTCCTCTTGCCTGAGCAGATCAGCATTTGTCCATTTAATTCCAGATCACACTAATCTTCTGAGACCATCAAATGGGACAGGTTCTGCTACTGGAATAGCTTAATGCATCCTTTGACCTTTTATTCATCAGCTTTTTTAGCAGAAGACCAAAACAAATTAGTATTGTTTCTTAAATATTTCAGTACCTCTTTGGCCATCCCTAAGACTTCCACAAGTATAATGCCCAATCAGTCTGGTCTCTTAAACTTTTCCAGCTTTGCAGGAGTAAAGCAAAACCCCTGTTCTGCAAGCAGTTCAAACATTCTGGTCTACCACTGGAGATGACACAAAAAAATAAATGTAAAATCCCTATTCAGAAGCTGATTTTGAACCTTACCAGGCCTACAACAGCTTCCCCCCAGTGAGCAAAGGAAAACACCTAGTTTATAAGCATGAAATCAATGAACTACCGATGATCAACTACTAAACACTGAGTGGCATTTGTGCCAAAGCTAATTAATCCGTTAGTGCTGTGGTTAGCACTTCCTCTTAGCTGCCTAAATAACCAAGTGAAGTGAAACTCCACACCCATGTCTGGATCAGGAACTAACTCACAGTACCAAACTTTTTATTATTCCTCTTGGTTTGAAGGTAGCAATATATACTAAAGTCTTCAGCCTATCATGTCATCTAGCTGCTTACATGCTACTTCTACTGGAAGCCCCAAGGCTTAAATTACTAAAGAGTCGAGAATTTAAATTCTTTTCATTTATTTTTAAGGGTATATTTTGGCAGAGGTTTATATATATTATTCTCATCAGCAACTTGATTCTACACTGCAGTTACAATTAGTGTACTCAGCCTTTCTTTCTCAGTGTGTGTATTTCATTACAAAGTATGCTACAAGACCCAACACCCACCCTCTGTTATTCCTGCTATGTTTAATTATTTTCATTAAGAAAAACCTCTCTTTTATCTTTACTTATTTCATAATACTCTTTGCAAGAACAAACTTTAGAAAAGAAACTATTTTCTTTCTTGTTTTGAACAAGAAAGAAAAGCCCAGAACTGAATCTTAAACTGGATCTTGCATACAGTGGATACAAGGAAATCCTGCAACTATGTACAGTCACACTGATGTGGAAAAGAATCCACACAAAAGGGCACGGCTGTAGGAGGATTTAAACAATCTGGAAATTATTTAACTATGAGAAATCCTTAGTAATGACTAAATAATTTGCTGTAGTGCTCATTTGCAGCTGCATTTTTCTGTTAGAGCAAAGGGTGTGCCCAATCTGTTTTTCCTGTCTCACTAGGTTACCAACTACACAAAGGACATGGGGAAGCACACAATCCCTGCCCATTCTCTTAACTTCAAGGGACAACTGACTTTACTGTGAGGTCTTTGGGACTTTTTACCTGCAGAAAGATTTGTGTTCTGAGAATTTGAAATCTTTCTACTAACAGTATTAGATGTAATAGAAAACAGATGTGTTCTCTTTTCAAACATCTTTATGCCAGAAATTCTAACTAAGCATGAATCATACGAATCCTCTGGTTTATTCCTATGATGTTCTTTCTGTATACAGTGGTTTGCTTTATTTATCTTTTCCAATTACTGTGACTTTTCTCCATGAAGAGAACTCATTAACCTATCTGCAAAAGTTTAGTGATCCTGTAAATGAAGCAGTAAATTTTCCCTCCTGGAAAACAAAGAAATGGAAAAATATCCAAATGTTCTTTCAGGCTTAATTTACAGAAACATGCCAAAGCAATGAGTTCAGTGCCTTGGCACAGTGCAAAAGCAGAATAACATCCACTGTACTCCTCCTCCAGGCATGTTTAAAAACAGACTGGATGAAAAGTTATATCAGCTTTTAGGAACAGGAAAAAATCATATCTTATACTGCAATCTTCTGCTCTGTTGCTCCACAGGTTCTGTAGCCACCTCTTGGGCGTAGGAACAGAGCAGGTGTCTGCAAGTAGTCAGGACTAAAGAGCATGGGCCAGCAGAGCGTGCTGGCCAGGAGCTCTGGGAGCGAGCAGCACAGAGGGAGGCTGGCCTGAGAAACCAGGGCTCTGCCTATGGCTACAGACAGACAGGAGCAAAACATTTGAGAAAAAGTTGTCACTGCTTTGAATGCAACAACAGCAATCCTCACTGCGTGTTTTCCTCCAGAGGAAAGAAAATAGAGCCAAAGAAATGGTGTAGGTTCTTCTCATTGCTTGTTCTCGGGCAACAGAGGCCCCTAGACACGCTCTTTACACTCAAAAACTAAATCCAAATTAAATCTAGATTTTTAAATAAAATATACAAAACCATGAATCTCTAAAGGGAAGACTGTTGATTTCAACTCAAATCCCACTTAGCTTAGACACCTAACACAGCTCCCAAGCTAATGGGTCTACTTGTCAATGTCAGAAGCAAACACTGGGTTTTTAAACTGTCATTACAGTAGCTCTCCATAGTAAGGACCTTAGATAGGCACTGTGCTCCACCTTCCCATGCAGACAAACCATGGGCGTGTTATTTGCACACTCTTCCACTGAGCACTGTTTTGAAACGCTGCAGCACTTCAGACATGTATCTATTGACTTTTTCTTGAGTATTAAAAGAGGATACCATGAAAAAGCAGCAAGTCTTTGATATGGTAGTCCTAAATCTCTCTCCAAATCAGGAAATAGAATCAGTAATTCTAGAGAAATACAGGTTATGCATACATGCAATTGGTAGGTGAGAAACTTATTCCACATTCCCTCCTTTCATGTACTCTTTCATCTAAATGTGAGTGTTCATAAATATCAAATCTCTTCTGCTGTTACAGTGTTTTGTGTCTTTAAAAGAACTACAAGATGCTCTTTCCTATTATCATGTTAAAATCAGGATGCCTGCTCATGTGTTTCTCACTTCTCACCCCCTTATCTTGTTTCCCTGCCAATATCCCTTCCAAACTCATCACACATTGCAAATGTGTGGATGTGATAGAGGATCTATTTGCAAAGAGCATTACTTTGAAGGTACTACTCTGGCTTTGGTCCGAACAACTTTCTGTGCATAAACCCAAAAATAGGCATTTGCTCAAACTGGGGGTTAAGAGTTACAAACATGAGTCTAGATGATATTTTAAAATACAGTTTGAAGAAAACCAACCACATGACTGCTTAACTTTGAACCCATGTACAGAGTGAAACATTTTAGGTGCTTCAGATAATCACTGTAGTTTTTGATACATTATAAAGTCCATTACAAAAGTCTGACTACTGATAAGCTTTCCTATCTCAAGTTTTGAGATCTCCCTAAAGTCAGAGGCATGCAATATATTCCTGCCTAACTGATCTGCAGGAATCTCAAGAATGAGAGACCTGAGGGCACTGGCTTGATTCACACTGATTTTATGACAGAGCTGCAGAGTGTTGTAAAAACCAGGATCCACATATTGGGAGGAGGTAGAGAGTAGTAAAGAAAAGCTAACAATGGAGTTGGGCTACTATGAGTAAACATGAATGTTTGCCTGAGACATGAAATCTGCCATGAAAAAAAGAAACGATGACATATCATACTTCCTTTCAGAATAGCAACAGAGAACACTACTTGGCATTGACAGAAAAGAGAGAGCACAGCAAACACCAGCTATCAGTTCCATTTTCTCCCTGTACTTCAGTATTGAAAGTTGTGTTTAATACTGGGGTGGGGGAGGGTAGGGAGAGGGAAAGAAGGAACATACTTGTTTTGTCCAATTGTTTCAAAATCCTTCACAATAATTGTTAGGGAAGATGAATTATCCAGAGCAATTCCTTTCAAGTCAAATTCAACAATCTGAACAAAAAAAAAAAAAAAAAAAAAAAAAAAAAAAAAAAATCAAACCCAAATTATAATGACAAGTTATGTAAAAATTAGCAGCAGAGTAGCAGATACAATAAAATTATTCAGAAATAAAGTTTGCATTTAGTGAGAGACCAAATCCAGCTTACATTTGTGAAAGTAAAGTAAAAAAAGCTCATAGCATGTATTTGATTTGCTAATTACTAGCATCAATAGCAAAATTAAATTGTTTAATAGTGAATCATCATTTCTTTTGCAGTTCCACTTCCTCACATTAACATACATATTGTCTTGTCATTCCTCTCCAATAATGGCTGAACTAAGTTGCTATTGAATTTAAACAAATAGTTGTGTGTTCCCTTTTCTTATAATTCTAATTACAAAATGTAAGAAAAATCTTTAACTTTCACTTATCTTTGTGAAAAAACACTGTGAAAAAAACATTTTCCCCAAGAAAAATATTCCTGAAGATGCAACATAAGACTAGGCCTACAAATAAACCATGAGGACTTTCAATACATAATTTTCTTTAATTCTGTATGGTTTTTCCTGGTACGTAATAAGTGATCCCATTATGTTCCCATACACGTGGCTAAACAATGGCTGAGTATCATTTTGATGGAAAGAAAGTGGGAACAAAACCAGGCCAAAACTCATCAGTTATCCATCTAATTTTACATTAACACATTGCTAATGAATTGTAATATATGGTGCAAGATGAATCCATTCACCTGCATTTACTAACACCTGGACAGAACACATTGCACCAGATCCCTTTCCAACAACCTGCTCAGCTGTTTAAACTGACCTAATGACTTTACAAGCATTGTCTTGAAATGACCAGGGATTTATTTTAAAAAATATTACCTCATTCCAAACAGGATTGAGTTCATTTTCAATTTTCTTTGTTTTCTTTTTTTCATCTGCAAATATAAACAAAGCATTATTATTGTTTTTGCTAAAGCACTACCAAATAATAACATTTTTTCCTTTCACTTTTCTAAAGAAGGTTTGAACTTAAAACCAAATGTTCCAATTGTTTTTACCTCTTCCAGAAGTTGCACGGTTTACAATCAAGAAGTCCCCTGGGCAATTTTAGTAGTTGAGGCTTTTTATTGTTTTGTTTAAGCACAGCTAGTTGTATTTCCAAAAAGCAAAATAAATATTTAGATTTTGCAACCTTTTATGACCCTTAGCTTCACCTTCAATAATGATGAAAAAAGACAGACTAAAAGACTTGGAGATATCAAACCAAACAGTAACCTCTAAGCGACAGCAGTAAAGCACTACTTTTGAAAGTAGTAGAGAAAATGTGTTACATATGTACCACATGTGAGATACAAAATATTTTTGAATGTTTAGCTCTGGAATAAAATCACATGGAAAAAAATTCTTAAGGAAATATGTTTCCAACGTCAGCACTGTCTGGTTTAAAGAGCAAATATTAGAAGAAATATACATGTATGTAAGAGGAAATGCAATCCTTCCAGAAAAGGGGTTTCCAGAGGTTATGTAGATAGGACTTCACTGAACTTACCTAAAAATTACAAAAATTGCAAATTTTCTATACTTCATGGTAAAATTTGCAGTTGGGCAAGCTACAAATCATGAGAACGTGTGATGTAGTGCAAATTAAACATAGCTTGGCAGTATTTTTCCTGCTCAGTTACAATATTTAGCTCCAATGGAGGACAAGTCTTTTGACACTCAGAAGCACAAAAGAGCACAGACAGACACACAGCTCTTTAAACAGAGATTGCATATATTAGTGATAACAAGCACATTTAAGTGCAGGGTGTAAAGCAGCTGCTGATCTCCAAAATGCTCAGCCACCACAAGAAGTCCAAGCTTTAGACACACTCCACGTCTTTAAAGACTCCAGTAAAGATAAATGCATTTTTGGTATTTGAAGTTGTGACTGTACTTAGCCTGGGAAGCAAGAGCAAAGATATGCCAAATGGGCAAGTTCATATACCCACTGGTCAGGCTTGCTGGCTGTGGTGGCCCTTTTATTGGATGAGAATGGGATGTACTGAAAAAATCAGCCCACGCTGCAAATTACAAGAACTGACTCCCATTTATGTAACAGGAATTGTCTACAATTCATACAGGATATTGACTCACATTGTAGGACAAAGTGCTTTCATAACATGCCATACATTTTGACATGTTCTGCCTGACATTTTGCAGAACAAAGCACTAATTACCAAACTAGTGAGAGAAATTCAACTTTATGCTATCTAATAGGAGACAAAGCATTTTCAAAACTGGCGATCCCAGAATAACTGGGGTTGGGCAGGGATATTCCAAGTCCCTCTAGAACATGGGAGATGAAAAGATGTTTCCACTGCCAGTGAAAAAAAGGAACAGTTACAGCTGTTTGTAAAAAGGATAGTAAATTACAGACCTGATCCTGATGGAACTAATGGATAAAAGTCCTATGATCCCTGCCTAAGCTAAAATGTAACTGTGAGTTCTGGTTTGAGCAACAGTCAGAACAACTCTTAACAAGGTGCTAAATTTTCCACTCTGAATTATCCATTTTCACAAAAGCAAGATTTATGTTTCCACTAATATGCATATTCTAGATTACATTGAGAAAAACACCTTTTTCTGTTCTGCATCTCTGTGAAAGCTGGATGAAAAAACACTGGGAAGCACAGCTTACTTTGGGTTTAGCTGTAATTTTAGTCAGAGTACAACACTCCCATTCCTCAAGGAAATACTTTGCATATATTCCTGTCTCTTTACTGACTTCCTTTTTATGACACTTTTATCGGTATTTTAATGCACTGGGTGGTGGTGATATTTGTTTTAAGCTCTTGGCAAAGCTCTTTCTTCTTCCAATCAAAAAGCCCGTTGCCACAGCGGGTGAGGTGGATTGCTCAGTTATTCCAGGAGCTCACAAAAGTTTCAGCTCCTCAGGCTGTTTTCCTCTGCTGGTAATGATTGCAGCTTTAGCAACCAAGACTAAACCACATAGGATAAATTGTGCAATAGGGCCAGTCACCATTTTTTGTGTGACCCTACCATGAAAAAAGAAATTATAAGGGATACAGATAAAACACGCTATACTTGTTTCTTTAAAAACTAGCTACAGTAACTGTGGTACTGTAGAAAAAATCATTATTTACTTTATCTTGATGGAGGCACCATACTACCTTATAATATAACATGCTAATTAATATTCTTGGGTGGAAAAGACTGTAATAAGAATTTAATTGCTCAGTGTCCAAAAAAAATTAAGATGAGCTGTTTAAACAATAACTGTTCATCATTAAAAATATTACAGAATAGCAAAACACTTAATGTTTCCATCTTAATTTTTTTTTCTATTATAACTAGCAATTTTAATCAACATGAGCAGATGGGGAATAGCAGAAGCAAACATTATCTTTTACAACAGTCCTAAGTCTAAGACTTAAGACAGTATCATATTTCTGTTAACTAAGTATCCCATAAAACTTTTGTCAGAGGAGAATTCAGATTGCATGATGGCAGCAACTGTAGGACCAAATGGGCAGACCTCCAAAACCCTGAAATTAAATGTAGATAATTTAACTATCTGCAAAACAGAAAATTTATATCCAGTTTAATTATTTTCTATTAAACTATTTTCTTCCACACACTGAAATATAAACTAAAATAGTTTTGAACTACTGCAGGCCTGCAGGCCTGTTGAAAAGCTCTTAGATTAAGCACAGATTGAATCAAGTTGGATTAATCAAATTAAATGCCATTTCATCTCAGTTGTCCCTGCATAAAGTGGAATGAGGCAGCCAAAATAAACGATCAAAGCACTAAATATCCTAGCATTGACTGCACAAACAAGCAATTGAATTAATTTTTACACAGTGAAACAAGAATCTAACAAACCAGAATGATTATATTGATTTAATAATTATCACTTAGTGCCAGTTTAGCAAATTGCAACAGTTTTTCATGGTAATTTGACCAATGAATTGTCTCATATTGAGTGAAAAACTCAGAATTCTGCAAGAACAGCACCCAGTTCCAGATAGCGATACTCGTTTACTCTCAGGGTGTAGTTCTCTTTGAACTGTGAGCTTTTCTTAAAGTAAATAAAAGTTCCATCCCATTGGACTGGACATAAATGTGTTTTAAAAAAAGGGAAATGCTTGCATAAAATTCCTCTGCTACATTAGAACTAAAACAGCTGCCTATTTCCTCCTAATATGCAGCTAATATATATCACTGTGACAATTATATTAACTGCCCATTCTGTAGCCAGCTTAGTTTAAAAAATTGGATTAAATCTATTCTATTCATAGATGAAACCATATTGACTTACATGTCTTAACATATAAAACATTTGCAGTTCTTTCATACTAACAGTTGCAGGATCATGAGTTTTTTCTTCACAGAATGTCTGTAAAGGTCTGAGACTGAAAGATTGTGTTTCCATGGGAGAATTAAATTTACTGAACCTGACATCAACAAAGGCCCTGTAAATCAAAATTTGACCAAATAGTGTTCTAATGAAATGCCAACTTCCACAGCAATTTTCTGTCAATGAGTGCTGTTCACTAAGACATCACCAAGAATACTCCAGAGTCAAACAAGAACATTAAAATTTCCTGCAGGACCATGGCCACAGTCCTGCAAATGTTTAAGTTTTTCCCAGTCTAGAATATGCACTCCCAAATGCGCTTTTTATGTCCCCCAGGATTTACACTGGGTAGGGACTAAAGTTAAAAGTTAAAGATTAATGCCCTTTGGCATATTCTTCCCCAAATAAGATTGGTTTCCCATCTCTACACATCAACAGGGTGAGGGGGAAACCAGCAGTGGATATAAAAAACCATCTATAAACATAAACAGCTAGAAGTCAAACATATTTCAGATATGACTCTGTCCTTGCACTGGGTAGCAGGCACTCCACTTACAAATTAAATCAGAGCTGCTTAATAGCTGGTAAAAGCCTGGTATTTTCTGTCCCACTTGAATCACTCTGGACAGGAAGCAAAAAATCAGACTGTTGGAATGTAGCAAAATCACATAAACAGAAGCAGCAGGATAATGAGAAATAAAATATCCCACTAAAACCCTGTTGTAATTATGAAGCTGACATTGGTTAAGCATGTTTGGGAGCATTAAAAATCCAAATTCAGGTGCATGGCTAGTACAAGTTCTCATACATGGCTTTCTCATGGAATGTCCTGGATATAGTAGATAAAGGATAAATATAAATTCATTCCTTTAATGTCTGTTATCCAATTCCTATGTTTGGATAACTGAAGGACTGAAAAACAAATCAAGCAATGAAGAAAAAAAAAATCTGTAACTTCTATTTACTAGGTAAAAGTGAGCTGCATTAGAGCCCACGGAAGAAATGTTTACAAATGTTTACAACAGACACATAAGCATAAAGAAGGGAAGGCATAAACCAGCTCTGGAGTCTGCAAACTGCAGGAACAGAGGCAACACAGAAAGGCAAAACTGGCAGGAAAACAGAGAGACAAGGAACTGGAAAAAGAAAATGGATACTTAAGAAGTAGCAGAATGTGAAACAAACCAGAGAAATGACAGTATGTTCACTTTTTGCAGGGCAAGTAAAATAATATTTTAACAATCATGAAGTTCCAAAAGCTACTGAGACAGGCTCTGCCACTTTTTCTAATACAGGGTGGGTAAAAAAAAAAAAAAAAGATAAACCTTGAGAAAAAGGAGGAAACTAAAGCAAATTGAATGATTTCACATCTTTCTGATGCTGAAATAAATGTATCTGAAAACATGTTACTTTGAAAGTTAAGATTCTGCATGTGCAGTGCCTCATCCTTTTTCATCCCACAGCTGTCATGATTTCAGATTTGGTTTCTAAAGGTGACAAACTCCTGCAAGGATTTTTCACACTTTAAAACAGCACTTGGATTTCAGTGCACAGTTAGGAAACCAGGTCACCAGGAGATAAGATGCCTGTTTGTCACAGTTTGGTTTGATGTATTACATGATCCAAAATTGCTTAAAGGTTTTGGCACCTTAAAAATAAATCAATACTAGAAATCAAGTTCCTCTAGTCTAGCCAAGTGAGGTAATGTTGGCAACAAGTAAAGTACATCTAAAACATATTTAGCTTTACATATAAATGCTTTATCACAATCTTCTCCTTCTTCTATATATAACTGATGAGCAATGAAAGAGAAAAATACAGTTTCCTTCCATAATCTTGTCATTAGATAATCTCAACAGGCAAAATTTTGATGTGCAATTCTGTTTGTGAAAAAAACCCCAAAAACAACAACCAAAAAAAAAACCCAAACCAAACTCAAACAAAATCAAATACCTTCCAAAATAGTACTACTGCTATTTCAGTATACTACTTGTAACAACAATAAATCACATTTTTATTGTATGTGTGTGACAGTGAGCAGTGCCTGTTCAAAGTAATCAAGGCAGGAATGATTTTCAGATGGAAAACAAGGTAATCTTCAATATCAGAATGAAAAGTGGGTTCATTCACGGAATTAGATTTGTTTTTAAAGCAACAGGTTAATCCTTTGGAAAAGCTTGTAAAATGTGGATCCTGAGACAGAAGCACAGCTGCTCAGAACAGATCAATATGCTCCACCCAGTTCAAACTTCATTCAGGTAACTCCTGTCTCTAATTAAAAAGTCTTCCCTAAAATTACATCAGATGTAATTCCAGGAAAACATGATTTCCCAGATTTTCAGATACTTACAAAGGGCACTAGCTTTCACAAAACTTCTCTTCTGGCTACATTTATGTCAGTTTTGCTTACCTTTAAAAATAACAGAAACGATAGGATCTGGTTTCCCAAACTTTGTTTTAGGGATATTGGTAGCAGATTCCACAATCACCCGAAGCATTGTTTCCCTCTTCCCTAAATGTTGACTACTACCGAAGGAATTAAATCTTCAGTTTCACAGCCCTTCTGCACTGAAATGCTAGCAGGAAGAGGAGGCAGGGAATTACTGGTTTACAGCAAAGGAGGTCGTCTATGGGTGGATCTATGACGGACTAGCCGCTCAAAGCTGTGGGAAAAACCAGTCCTGTAAATTGACACCAGGTTCTGTCGTGCTGCACAGAAAGAGCTCTCGCTAGTGAAATCCCGTAACGGGATCCTGTTTAATCCTGCAAAAACTTTCTTGTTGCTGCTTTTATTCTTAAACTGCGTGATAAATCTCTCGTCAGAAACCAAGGCTAGAGTTAACTGTTACGCAGCATCAACATTAAGCGCGACTCTAGAACTCGATCTAAACAGCATCTGCCTCTCCGTACACCAAGGTATGAAATTCCACAATAGCTTATATTTTTCCCCCTAATTTTGAGAACTTCATTGTTGGCAAATGCTTTTGGTTTGTCTCCGCGCCAGCCTAGTCAGAAACTGGCGCTGATCCCAAAAAAACAGTGCGAGTCCTCCCCCTCCTGTTGGATTCTGGAACGACACTGCGGCTTCCTCATGGAACGTCCTGGATATAATAGATTTATAGTAGAATTCTTGAAATATGCATCCATAACTAAAAATTTGAAAGTATTAAGGAAATGCGTGCAAAAATAAATTAAAAGTGACAAGACTCTGTACAGTTTGGAGGCATATGAATGTTTTGTCGTAAACACGTGCACAAACACTGCGGTAACGTGACCTAGGTAACATTTACATGACAAGCACAGGAGCTTTGAGCTCCCCCGTGCTCAGAGTCAGTTTTTCTCAGCTGTGAACAGAGGTAAAAACCCGAATGGTTCCCGCTGCCACTGCCACGCGTGTCCCCGGGGAGAGAGGAGAGGCAGCTAAAGGAGTCACAAGTGAGCGCGGTTCAGCCTAGTTTTTACACGGTCACACGACACCTAGCTTACTTTGTAATTTCTAAAATTATTAGATTTGGGGTAGATGGAGAGGAGAAGAAAAACCCCACATGCTCAGGGAGGAATGAGGACACAGACACGTAAGAGAGAGCACTGAGCGGGCCCTGCAGGCTCGGCCCGAGCACCACGGCGCCCCGCTCCACCGCCCCGGAGCCCGCTGCTGCTGGCCCAGCACCGCCGTGTCCGGGAGCCCCGGGTAGGGACGGCACCGCCCTGGCGGCGACACCAGGGGGCGGCGACACGAGGGGACACCGCCCCTGCCGCCGCCGCCCGCGGGCACCATCCGGAAACCCCGGAAGTGACGGCCCCGAGCCGCGGGATTCAAACTCCCGGAAGCGGCACGGGCCGGGGCCGGACGGAGCCGCCGCCGAGCCGTGCCCCCCGCACCGTGACTCGCGGCCCCTCTGAGCCCCGCGGGAGCCGGGAAGGCCCGCGCCGCCTGCACTCGCCTCCAGCTGTCGGAAGTCTTGTCCTGCCCGCTAGAAGGAACCGCTCTTCCGTAGCGCCTCGTTCGGTTTGTACAGCCGCCTAGAGATGAACGCCAAGACCGCCATAGACCGAATTATTGGCAAGGGGGGGGTGAAGCTGGGCAGCTCCAGAGCTGACGGAGGGCTCGAGAAGGGGAAGCGGGAGGGCGCTGCCCCGCGGAGGTCCATGGAGGAGGTGGCCACGGGCAAAGGCAGAACGACGGAGCCGGAGAGGAGCGAGCTGCTGCAGGTGAGCCGGGCTCTCCCCGAGCCAGCGCGGGCCGCGTCCCACGGGTACGGCACTCGGCAGCAGGAGCCTCACCTTTCCTCTCAAAACTTTTGATGTCACAACTGGTTTAGTAGTGTTAGTCCAGACAAACTTTTAGTTTCACACTTTCATTCTCAGGTATTTTTCAATGACAGCTGAGCTAATGAAATCATACTCATCTGACAAGGCTGGTAAATACAAAGACATGAGGCCACAGGTGCCAGTTAGTCCATTAAGACTTGTCCTCCTGTGTCCAATGGAACAGGTCTCAGAGAAGGCTTTTAAGCACTTCCTGCAAAGAGTTTAACGTTTGATAACATTTGATTAAGAACATGCCAAAAATCGCAGAGTGTTTGTTTGAATTGAATTGTCAAGCTCCCACTCAGCTATAGGTAAATGAAACTGTAATTGGGTCATTACATTATTCTTCCATTGCATCTAAAGAGCAGAAACTAAGACACTGAAAGGTACACTGTATATCTATATGACTGTATCACTCGAGGTAAACCTGTGGTTGCAGAGAGAGAATTTCAAGACTTATTAGGTGACCTGGTCACAGCCTGTCAGGCTTCCCAGAAGGACAGGGAAACTTTAGATGGACTCTAGAAAAGGATACAACTCATGTGGACTAGGCATATTAATATTTCTAGGCCACTCTTTTTATGAAAGGGCTTGCCATGTGTCTGTGCCACAACGTCAGTTGAGAAGTCCTAAGCCAAGGATGAGCTATGGCTGGGCAGCTCATGCACAGCTCTGGCTAGATTCCTCTGTGTATTTGCTGATTCTCTTGGTGTTTGCTGTCGGCTCAGTGTTGGTTACTTAATACTGGTTTCCTATAAACTAGGAAAAACAGGTGCAAAATCACCATTGTGTTAGATACACCAAATAGCCTTTAGTGTCACTATTTTAATTTCAGTGAGTGGTGGTGTTCAACCACTCCCTAATTGGGGCTCCCTCAAAATCACTTGCTTTCAGTTTTTCTTTCTAATGACTTGATGTCAACATGCAAGATTTCAACATGAGCCTTTCTCAGCAGAATTAAATGCTATCACATCTGATGTCCATGCAGAGCCCCATGGCATCTTAAATGCAGTACTAATTGTGTGTAATGAATACCTGTGCTGGAGGCCTACTGGAAAAAGAGTGCATGTTGAAAATATCTGCTAAAACACATTTTGAAACTACAGGGCCAGATAACATGGAAAACAGGATGCTTCTCCCGAATGCTTTATTATAACTCTTCTGTAACTCACTATCATGAGATTTGCAAGAAGGCTCTTGCAACCGAATATGCTAAGAAATAAACTAAGAAAGGTAGCACCAACCTCTTTGCTGGAAGTGTTTTGGAGTTCTTGTACTGCTTTTGTTTTAGGGTCATATACTGTAGTGATCTTTATTCAAAACTGAGTACATACCAAGCCTGTGAAACTTGGTTCTTTGCATTCTCTCCTTGTTTTGAGAATTTCAGACTGGTTTTACTATCACTTGATAGATTTCAGATGATCACTTCAGTATTGTCTTCTTTGAGTTATAAGTAATTTTCTCAGCTAATTAAAGGCTAAGAGAACTTTGAAAGTGAGATATTCTTAGAATCATAAGGTCATAGAATGGGATGGGTAGGAAGAGACCTTAAAGATCACCTAGTTCTAACACCTTCCACTAGACCCTGCTGCTCAGATAATCTCAAAGTACTTGCTAATGCATTTGATGCATAGACTAACACACTTTTTTTTATTCTGTTTCATTTAGAAAATACTTTTGCTTGAGAAAGAAAAAGAAAAATACAACCATCTTCTTGGAGAAAAGGACAGAGAAATCCAAAACCTGAAAGACAAGCTTATGTCCAAAACCAAGACTAGTGAAGTGTCCTTCCTACAAAATCAACTAGAGGAAAAAACAAAGGAAGCAGAAAGAAGAGAACAGTTACTTTGTTCTCTATCAGAAGAAATTAATAGGTTAAAATGTAATTTATCTGCAGTCATGGCAAAATGCTCCAATCTTGAGAACGAAGCCAGTGGTACTTTTCAGGTAAGGACTGAAGAAATATTGCAATTGCAAATTGGATTTTGTGCCCACTAAGCACCAATACCTGCTATAAAACTGAATATTTTAAAAATTTTCTTACAAGCTGTGTTGCATGCTGAAATATTCTTGTATGAAGCGAGATGGTATCCAGATCGAGCTCTAAATGAGGAACAGTCAGAGTGCACACTTCAGGCAGCACACTGGGGAGGGAATTCTCTCCTGCTGTCCTCAAGGTCCCTAGCTGAAGGTCACACACAGGTAGTGTGACCTGTGATGCTGCTGGGATGCTCCACTGCTGCTCAGGCAGGCACTGTGCCATCTCAGATCTGTGTGCTCTGTGAGAAGGCAGCAGTGCTGAGAGACATGGGGCACTAAGAAAGACAAACTAAGCTCCTCACCCAATTCAGCTTCAGTCATGAGAATGTCTTTCTTCTCTCTGCTCTTATGAACCCTCATTTGTGTCTCAATTGTTAAAACTAATTGTCTTTACTTTCTATGGCATCGCACATGGTAAATTCTTCAATGTGGCAGAGGACAGGAATAATGGGTTTCTCCTCTCATTATGAAGTGGTCAATAGATATGGTGCCAACCCTAGGCAGGGTTTAAAAGTCCTTTTAGGATTCTGCAGTTGTTTTTCCACCCCTGCTCTGTTCTAATAATCTTTGGAAAATGCATTAGTAACTCCATGAGGAGTGCAGGGAAGTTGTTTACGTACAGGTGCCTAAAAATAGGTGGCTGCAAGTCTTTCTTTTCCAGCTTTTGACCTGCAGATGGTGCTGGTTCCCTCCATAGGGAGTTGAGCAATTTCTAGAAATTCTGCTATAGCCAAACACAAAACAGAATATCTCCATCTTCTACTTTTGAATGGTAACACATGTATAGATAGTTACTTCCAATAATGCAGTTTATTGAGAAATACCACTTTAAATGCAACGTATTTATTTTAAATTTTAAGACACTTTGAACTTCATTAGTGGTGTTAAAGTGTGTATTAAGTCAACAGGTTTTCATGATATTTTTGTCATTAAACCACCAAAATACGTATTACTTTAAAACCATAGTTTTCTTTTAAAATTGTAACTGATTTATATACAGAGGACAGTGATGTTTACTGGATGTCTTGGAGAACTTGAAAACAAGTCTAGCAATGCTGCTTGAAACGGCTAGGTGGCACACTAGCTCTGAAATGGAAACAACAGTTGTATAACACAATTTTGAGAAAGTTTTTACTGAGGCAGGATTCTGATGTTCATAGAAACAAGCTCAGTGTCTCTAAATCCTATTTTTATTAGGAAGTGTTTAAGTTTAATAATTGCATTCAAAGTTCTGTATTTTTCAGCTATAAATTCTGTTGTAAATCATGTTCCAAGATCCATAGAAAAATGTTGGAAGAAATGTAGTTTGGATTTGGGAAGTAATGTACAATTTTTTTCTCACTGAAGTTCCCTCTGACATATACCTACACAATTTCATAATCACTTTTTATCCTGCAGAGAAGTTACATGTCAGAATGGGAGAAACATGGCTGTAACTGCTCTCCAGTTTTAGATGGCTCTCAAGAAGTCTCCTACTCATTTGTGTACATAAGTCATACTCACTGTACTGGGGTCAGGCTCAGAAAATCAGGCACTTTGTCCTTGTGCTTGCAGACAGGCCTTCACAATTTCCCAGATGTTCACAGTCTTCCTGTTATCCCAGAGAAGCATCAAGGTCTCTGGCTTCCCCCAACTCCTCCTGTATGTCTGGATCATTGTCAAATGTATGAGGATACAAAACCAGAAAAAAACATTTACTTCTTCTTGTGTACATAAATAATACCCTTAAATATCTTCATTTTTCAAAACCTTTTTGCAGAACACCCTTCAGGACTTCCAAGACAGCAGTTCAGCAAAAAATATATTATGGTTTCCTTAGGAAATGTTTTAATGTAACTATGAATTGCATAAATTGCAATTTATGGAATAAATTTCACGTAAATCTTTATCACATATTTTGCAGAAGAGTCTATTTTAAATATCTGAAATGGCTTTCTACATAACTTGGATCCTTCAAAAAAACCCAGCAACCAACTATAAAGATCTTTAAACACAAAAGGCACATCTGTTTTAATTTTTAAATGCATCTGATTTAATTTTTAAGATATCCTTATGCTATTTATGTGAGATTGATAGCTGTGCAGGAGTAGCTTTGCTGTTTCAGCCATTTGTTTTAAACAACACTGACAAGTTGTTCTTTGTCCGCAGGAAGCGACAAACAGCACAGAAATTGAAAGACAATTGAAAGATGTAAGTTTCCTGTAAATTTCAACCATCTGTATTGAGATGCAGAAGAATGTAAATTATCACCGTGTACATTTTGGGGTAGTATGGGACCTCAGAGGGTATGTTTCTGTCTAAAATATAATTACTAAAATGATTTTGTCAGAAGGCACTAATTTAAATTTAAAATCCAAAAAACTTGCAAAAGAAAAAATTAACATTTTCCATCATCTTTGAAAGACCTTGTTTAGAACATCAGAACCAAGTGGTTGCTGACAACTCGGAAGCCTCTGGGAACCTGGCACTGCTTGGGATAGCGTGTGGTTGGATTAGAAACCTCCTGAGGTCCCTTCCAAACTGAATAAGTCAATGAGCCAAGCAGCTAAAAAATCCATGTCCTTGTTCTTAAAAATTAAATTGCAATGATACAGTTTCATTTTATTCCATTTTCAAGGTCTGTTATTTTATATTTGAGAGTGAAAAGTCAATTCTTCATAATCTAGGCATGACTCATAAAAGCCTTTGTTCTTTAAGTAATTTTCCCATTGCTGCAGTTTTAACTTACGCTCAGCATCCTGAATTAACTTTCCAAATGAAGATGGATTTATTTATTTTTTGTATAGATTACAGTTTGCAGCAGATTTATCTAGCATATCTTTAATAATTTCTAATATTTTGAAGACATAAGACAAATACTTTTAAAAGCTGACTAATTACCAGAGACTTTTTTGTTGTTCTTATGTTTCTTTTTATGAAGGCTCTTGAGAAAAATCAGCAGTGGCTCCTGTATGACCAGCAACGGGAAGCATATGTCAGGGGACTGCTTGGAAGGATCTTTGAACTTGAACAGAAGGCAGAAATAGTTAGCCAGCAGGAATCTAAATCAAATTCAGAAGGTATCAACTTCATTTTTACTCCCACATGTGACCCAAACCATAATTATCAATGGAATTAAATTTTCTGAAAACAAATTCTAGCACACTTAAAATCAAGGCTTTGTTCTCAATGCTTTGGCTTCTTAATGGTAAAACTTGGTTAAATAATATTCCTCTGCTTCCTGTTATCTATCTATGTTACTTGACCAAGAGTACTTCCTGTTCTTATCCACTTCAAAGATGGTTTTAACAGCCTTGACACTCTATTAGCAACCTCTTTATTTGTGGAAAGTGTTGAGGCAAATAGATGTACATCTCCCATCCTTCAAAGTACACTTTCAGTAGACATAATGGAAGCATTAAGGATTTATTAGCTAGGTGTGGATCAGATTTTTTTAAATTTACTTTTTTCAAAATAAATATTATAAAAATGACTCAAGATTGCCATGTTCTTTACTCAGCTGAACAGTTGTTACAGGGCAAGAAAACCTGTGATAGGTTTTGGCACCTCTCCAGAGCAGTGTTTCACAATAAAGATCTGGCCACCTCCAGCTCACTTCCTTGCTGTGCAGTTCCTCAATAAGGCACACCTCTCAGAATTAATAAAATTAAATTCATATTAAGCAGAAGAACCAGAAGGCATTGACTTGCTTTTCTTATTACCAAATTATTGATTTCATACATTCTGTAACTGACCTGCAAGGTAAATTTACTAAACAGAGCAAACATTGTTTGGAGTAAGAGCATGCCCACAGATTTGCCATGAGTAATTCATGGGCAGTGGCTTGGTTTCTGTATTGCTGCTTGACTCTTTCTGGAAAACACTGAAATATCATCACAAGCTTGTTTTGGTGCTGTTCAGAAATCTATGAACAGTATTTTTAGAGGGAGGCAGACTCAACTCACCAGAAAATGTTGCACAGAGTTACTGCAGTCAAAGCTTTGCCACAAGAGCAACCAGGAGACTTCAAGTCAGGGTGTAACAAGTTCCTCTCTTCAAACAGCTAGGCAGTAGCAGAAATCCAGGTTTCTAAGAACTTAGCTGTACAGGTTGAAAATATATATAAAAAAACTTTTTCTGGGGAAAAACTCAGTCTTTCTCTGAGGATGTCACTGCCCTATAAAGTTTTGCTAATGAGAAGATAGGGCTTAGTTCATAGTGAGAGAAGGGAGAACATTGAAGCAGGAAACTCTCCCTAGTAAATTACACTTTGAATAATTAGGGTAAGTCTTCAATGGGAAAATTATCAAAGTAACAAAACTTCCAGTGCCAAAAATCAGCAAAACCCGTGAAATTCTCCCTCCCTCATTCTGCTTCTACATATATTTTGTATTGCTCCTGAATTTTTGCAGTCTGCATCTTAATTTTTTCCTACTTATTAAACTTTTCTTGGGTCTATAAGCAAAAATTTTCTAACCCTGGTTTAAGTAATAGTTGCTACCCAGGAAGCAAGCATTTATTAATCAAAAGAACTGTCCTAGTCCTTTCTATTGACTCTTTAGAAGTAAATTATGGCCTACTAAAAGATGGTCTGCAAAAGACAGTGGAAGGTCTGGCTTTGGTCAAAAGGGTTGAAGTAGAATCTATCACATCCCCAAGGGTATCTCTGGGGAGGGAGTAATGCCATGAGCTTGCCTAAAGTGCCTAAAAACAGAACTAGGAATCCAGTGGCTTTGGGACAGATTTCCATGTGTCAGTATAATGCATGAGGCCTTAGAAGAACTGTGTTTTCTACTAATATACAGTGAGTGTATTGGTAAGGAGACTTGATGTATTATAAATACTGAAAGCTGTTTCAACCAAAGTTTGCTTTTAATCTGAGCTGTGCAATAGCCTGCTATGTCAATTTCTACTAATAAGCCTTAAAATGCTGTTAAAGATTTAGTGCTCTGATTTTTAAGTGGGTTTTTTTTCACATTACTAACTCAATTATTTCTGACTCATTAAGGTCACCCACAAGAGGAAAAGCAAGAATGCTGTGACCAGCTGTTTCTGACTGCTAAGAGAGATCCTGAGACCGAAAGACGCACCATAACCCAGCTGAGATCTGAGCTCAATGAACTTAAAAAGACATATCAAGAAACACAAGGGGAAATGATGAGTTTAAATGCCTTACTGCAGTCACAACGGCTTGCTGAAATGAAGACTCAAGAAAATGAAAATACAATGAAAGAGAAAGCACAAAGACTAGAACAGGAAAATGAAACTATCAAAGAACAGCTCAGGGAAGAAAAAGAAAAGTCTGAAGATCTTTTATGTCAGGTAAGTGGATGGATTCGGAGGTTTGAGATCATTAGCAAAGAATCGAGAGAGATAAAAATTCACAGTTAATCAAAATGGACCATGTCTCTCTCTGGTACCTGTTCTTCACATAGATCTAGACTCATTCCTTGAGGTTAAAACTGAATTGTTTAAACATGAAACTTCTTTATCAATTTATTTCCCTAGTCTTAAGGGACACAAAAGAGAAGGGAGAAAATACTGAATTGATTCTAATATAGTTCATCCTTAAGACTAATAGTAAATGAGAACAAGAAAGCTAAAAAATCATTTTATCATGTGCTCCTGATTATGGAATACCACTAATATTTGCTGTCACCTGGCAGCTAAAATACAACTGATATTTGAAATATGAGAATAAAATTTACTAGACACCAAAGTAGGCCAAAAGCATAACAACACTTAAGCTCTCTAAAGACAGACTGGTTCTCACTGGTCAATAATGATTAAAATATGTTTATTTTATTTTATTTTATTTTATTTTATTTTTTGAAGCTGAACAACAGCATTATCATAAAAGTGATACATGCTGAAAGCAGAGAATATTTTAATGTATGCATTTACTTAATCATTATAGTATAGTACTTTCTCTTAAACTTGTTCTCTTATTTAAAAAAAAAATCACAGTTTGTTTTTATTAAGATAAAATATCATGTTAGTACAAACATAGGTTTTGGGAGTATATTTTTGTCAGCATCCTGGCAATCACCAGGCTTCCATTTTTTCTTTTTATAACAATAACATCATCCTGTATTCCCCCTTCTCAGTGCAATAATAATTTTTCACTAGGGTTTTCCTTGGGGAAGTAATGATTTGAATTGAGTTTGGTTCTTGCATAACAGGCACACATTTGCTGTTGGCATTGGAATGCAAGAGTTTGCTTCCATCTCATTATAAATGAATTCTTTTTAAGCTTATTAACTATTGTATATGAATGTTGTTTGTTACAAGTGTTCATCTGCCCTGTAGGTGCAGCTTCTTCGTAAATCATTGCTCAGACAGGAGGCAGAACACACAAGAATAGCTTTGTTGGAACAACAGGTACACAATTATGTCCTAAAGTGCTGATATTTAATGTGTTAGTCACAGAGTTTTTCTAGACTAGCTTCACGTTTAAGAATTATTAGTATATCAAATAAAGTAATGCTAGACATGAATATTCAATTGCGCATAATCTCTTGATGCTTTCAAAAATTTTGACATGTCAGGAGGAAAACCTGTAACCTTGTACTGCTAAGAGGGTATGATCAAACCTGATGTTGTTTTCTCCACAATCACTTATTAAACAGGTAAAGCCTCAGATAAGGCACAGGAAACATCCTAAAACTAATCATCCAATTAAAGTTTAGCAATATATTTTTGATATACTTATAGAAATAATTGCATATTTTCTATTTTCTTTATTTGAAATTGAAACACCCTCCAATCAAAATAACTGTACCTCTTCTAAGGGAGATTTTAATAACTGGGGACATGTGAATTTCACTGTAATGAAAGCAACAGCAATTTTTAAATTTTCATTTAAATTTTCCTTTTAATCCTGTTTTAATATGTTATTGCAGAGTGAAACTGGCTTTAAATATATAAATGGGAAACATCCCTCCCAATTCATACTAACTTTGACTTTAAGTTCTCACTTTGTTGGGCTGCCAGATCCAGATATGTACCACAGACTTAGAGAACGGGAAGCTTGATCGCCACAACCTGAAGCTTGAGTTAAACCATGTTCTCAAGGAGCTGCGCAAGGCCAAGGAGAAAATAACCCGTCTGGAACCCCTGGTATGTACTGAATATTCAACTCACAGGTGAATTCAGTCAGGGATTTTGCAAAAACACACATCTTGCTTTGGGATCTTGTTTCAAACCTGAGTAAGTGTCCCTGCATCCCTTATGTCTGTTTCCCCAGGTGCAGAGCCCTGTGCAAGGCAGGCAGGCGCTGCTTTGCTCTGCAGCAGGCACGGAGCAGGAGCAGTGCAGCAGCTCCAGAACAGGCAGGGTGCTGAGCAGGGAACACTCTGTACTCTCTGTCACTGTCTCAGCCAGTTTTGTCTGTTGCACCATGACAAAGATGCAATGTGCTTCCACTCACACATGTTGCTGGTGAACAGGGCACAGTCCTTAGTGCTGGAACACACCCAAGGCTTGTGTGCCATCAAGCCTTTAATATATTTTCCTACAGTGTTTGATCAGTGCATGCATGTCCCAGTCTTACAGTGAAGCTCCTCCTTTTCCAGAAACTCCGGGAATCTGGACATATCGAATCACAAGAAGACTTGCAAGCTGTATTTGACAAGAAGCTGACCACATATGACAGAAGTCCTCCCCTGAAACATTCCAGCTGCCTTGATGAAAGTTTTCTTGAGTGTCCCAGATGTAAAGTGCTATATCCAACAAGCCAGCATAGAGAATTACTGGCACACATTGACTTCTGTACAGCTTGAGCTCCAAATGGACTAACTATCTTTGCTTCATATATGCTGCCAATATGCCTGGCAAAAGATCTTTTAAAGCTTTTTTCTTGCAGTTGTATAAACAACTGCTGATTTTATAATTCAGTTCCACAAAAACAGTATTAACATTATAATTTGGCCTCAGTATTTTACCTCATGTTTTTGCAAAACAGCTACTGCATTTTCTAGTTGCAAACAGAAATATTTTTAGAGTTAAGAGTATTTTAAAGAGTAAACTACTGACGGGTTTTTTTTTTGCACTATTAAATGTAGGAAATAGTAAAAGCACAATTACTGTATCAGACTATGTTTTAGTTTTGGCATACCCAGTTCTTGGTTGTTGAATCCTGATTATTGTGCTTGTACCTTAACTGACAAGAATAGCTGCAAAAGATTTTTGGCCCTCATAGGTGCACTATATATATATATATATATTTATTTATACATGGTGTGTGTATATATGTGTAGTGTGTTTAGTATACACATACATGTGTTATATATCATATATATGTGGAATATATCAACATCTTGATACATAAAAACTCAGGAGGGCCATGTTAGATCTTTGCTGCTTAAGATTGATGTTCAAACCATCAGTCTTAAGTAGCTGATTATCCTGAACCACCATCAGGGGTGACTAAAATGCTGACCAAGGTTTAACCTTAGAAAAACAAACTTCCTAGCAAACAAAAGCTTCCTTGGTGCAAAGAAAGTTTATATTTCAGACAATGTCAGAGGCCAGTTTTGAATTTTGCATATAGAATTATGCTAAATTAAACTTGTTTTGCTTCTGTGTGAAAGAGGTTAAAGTTAGGAAATGTCAGTTATTCAACCTTAGATTTGAAAAATGTCCCAAAGTGCAGCTTTTAATAAATTGCTGCAGTGTATTTGGAGTGTCACTAGTTATTTTGGTATTAATACAAAACACAAGTTAACGACAAATTCTGGCAACAAATTAGAAACTGGCAAAAAGAGTCCCTAATGGATTTGCAATTGCAGTGTTATTTTTCTCTAGCGCTTACTGTAAACTTGAATGTGTTGTGAGTATTTTGTTCCTTGCATATGTAGTGAAGTCCCAACAAGAAGTTACTTCTGTGGAAATTATAAAAATGGAGAAATTTTACAAAGATGCACTAGTTAAGAATAAATCTGAGCATTTTACAAGTTTGTGGTTTGCTGAGGACACACAGGTACCCAAGGTGTTTCTTTCTCTGGCCTTCTGATTCTGATTGCTACCTGGTATCAGCTTTCTCCATTGTGCTTTGCAGCAAAACTACACTTTTACCCATAATGTTCACCTTAAATCCCTGATGGTTAAATCTTATTCTTAAATATGAAGGTGTTTTCCAAGTCATTGAAAATAACTGGTAGTATCAACTGATGTTATTCTCAATTAAATCCAGTGCTCATGAGATAGAAAATACTAAAAGGTATATTTATATCTGAAATATCTCTGCCAGATTTATTGTGTTAGCCATTCTCTATCCACTTTTCAATTTCACTGACTGTGTCTCAGGGTAATGTTTGTATTTGACAATTTGCTCAATTGCTAACAACAGATTTTCTGACCAAAGATATGATAAACTAATGAGTAAAACAGAAAGTGTGCTTTAGAATCTCAAGGTTTTGTTATGAGAGAAATTGTCTTAATTTCATATATTTTTAAAAATATTTTCATTCAGGATGATAACTATGCTTTTCATTACAGCCTAATAATTTTAATCTGTAATTAAACTACTTTTAAAAGTTTAAGTTTGTCTTTGAACAACACCTTAATCAGCTAGTATTCTATTCTCAGCTGCATACTCAGCATAGTTTCTGCAAAAAGAAATCCTTATCTTTTATGTATTATAAATGAAATAGGTTTGCCTACTACAGGTCAGAGCTCTTCAGTAGTTCTGAGGCTTTCTTAAATCAGCATAAAACACTTCTGCATTAGAAACTGGTACTGTAGAGGGAGACTCGGAAAGTTCATAATGTGATAATGTTTAAAAAGTTTTGTTCATTCCACCTTTTTTGAGCTTTAACAATGGATTTAGTCCTACCTGATAAATTTTACACCTAAGCACAAAAACTCCCTTGCTGATAAATTTTTACAGGTCATTATTGGGGTATCTGATGCAAAATACCAACATGACATTCCAGTGAAGTAAAACACTTTGAAAGCAGACCCACAAATACTATTGTCATCACCTACATGAAATTAAAACCAGCTATAAAACCCCAACTTCATAAGGTATGCAAATCATAACACTACTTTTTTTTCCATTACTTAGAAAGAAATCTCAGAAATTTTTTTCCCCTCGAAGTTAATGAAGGAGATTGGCTGCTCCTCTCTTTAGTTATATGTGCAGAAGAGAAGTTTGTGCCTAACTTGCTCACCTTACTGGTAAGAATTAATTAGCTGTCAGTATAGATCTTGCTAAGGCAGGAAGCAACAGAAGTGTTTTCATTACTTCAAGCACTTTGGGTTTACAATTTCAGGAGCCTTTTTCTGTTATGTCCCTTGCAAGTAATTGAATTTCAACCTACCAGGAAGACTGCATTTTTGAAGCTGCTGATTTAGGGAAGCTTGGGGGCTAATACAATGGTTTACCAAGAGTAGTGTATTTATAAATCTAGCTTTCACACTGTTCTTTTTAAGCAAATTAAGTGGTTTTGATGCAACGCTGGGTGGCTGGAAAGACAGCTAAAACTCCCCATTTTTTTTTTCTATAAGAAGAGCAGCTTGTGAAATAAAAACTGAAAGATAGCTCTGTTGTTTTTCTTAGATCCATGAATCAACTTGTAATACCCTGCTTGCTTGTGTAACTTTTAGTCTCAGTTTTGATACCAATCTTTCACAAGGTTATCTTAATTTTTAGTATAAAAAGAAAAATTCAGACTAATATGAATGTAGTAGAAGTCTTTCAGATTTTTGATCAAATTCATGGAAGAGGCAGGCTTATCCAGTCTAGAAAAAACCATGAAAAATTACAATTTCATACAGAGGAAAGAAAAATAAGTCTTCTAGTGCTCAATGAAAAGAGTAACATGTTCAAAATTGCAACAGAAAAGGAAAATCTTTCCGGTGGTAGGAGCAGATGAGCAGTGAAACCCATTGCTTACAGCGGCTGTAAAATCACCACCACTGGAGATTTATGGGGACACTTATGTAACTACCTAAACCATCCCTGACAGGCGAGGCTGCCTTGGCTCAGGGACTTCAGCCACTGATTTCTCACAGTGAAGAAGCCCTGTTTTTTAATGGCACATAAAGACCTGCAAGAAAAAAAGACACAATAAGATTTAAATAAAAAAACCACAATGGTCATGCACTGACCCTTCATCTTCTTAAGCATGTAGTGTTATTTCACTACATGCTAAATTAGTAGCTACTGTACCAGAAGTCATTAAAACAATGTAATTTCATATTTCTCAACTGGAAAATTACTAGGTATTCCTATGTCTGTATGAACTTCTAGTCTAAGCAGACATAAAATACCATAAAATACTGCTTCAAATCAATACTTGCACTCATGCATCACTATCCTGCTGAAAAACAAGATAAATGACATAAGCACAACTTGATGTCACTTAATTCCTGATTATTGGGAAGTGCATCATTCCCACATTGTTTTAACAAACAGCACCACGGTGTCTGGTTCTTTGGTATTTGGGGTCTTTAGCCTTTCCTCCATAAGGTGCTCCAGGTAGAGAATTCAGAAAGCTGGTGTCCTGAGTGGGAGCAGGCCAAGCAGCCAGTGAGAAACATGACTGCTCTAGAGGAGTCACAGATGTAAATTCTCTTCTAACATTGTCAGTGTCAAATGCGTCCTTTGCAAAAAAAGCAGACTTCAAATAGGACATGTATCCATGAAGTGAGATTCCCCTCATACCCTGTCCTCATTCAGACCTGGAACAGAGCTCCCCACCAGCATTTAGGGACAGATACTCATTTGGTGGTCTCTATGACCAACCAGAATTTTCAGTATTTTATACTGAATTAATAGTTTCAAAAAGATAGATAGACCAAGATAAGGTGCTTCAAAATATTCTGTAAGAAAGAAGCCTGGGACCTTATGGTGATATCCAGTTGGCTTCTTGATAGAAGTGCAACCAGGTTTAATTTCCCTCATAAATTCAAAACTGGTGAATGTGCACACTGTGCCAGTGAAAGTGATAGTTTGGTCCATGTAACAACCTTGATAGGGTCAGTGCTATCTCATGCAACTAGGCAGAAAACTCTACAGCCTAATTAAGGCGTCCATGCTTTCCAGACTCAGTTTATGGGAAGCTCCAAGTCACATCTTATCAGTCATCTCAAACGGCCACTGATAATGAAAACCATAAACAGTGTGGGAAATAACATGATTACCATTACATTAGGGAAGGCAGAAAGGTTTACAGCAGAATTTAAAGCATTATTTGAACTTTCATTGCTTTTGCAAGATTGATTTTTCTGTTTCTCCAGCCCTAGCTTAATGCTAGCTAAGGAGAAGCCTGACAATATAGACAATCTTTGCAGCCGACAGGCACTGTAGACCTTCCTTCAGAAAGATGTGGCTTTTAAAAGTAAAGCTGCTCTCCCAGTTTGGAGCTGAAGAACCCCAACAAGTTACTCTTCTAAGATGAGACATCAGGGAAAGAAAAAGGATGTTTCTCCTTAAACTTCATGAATAAGAGCATTCTCTACTCACTGGATTCTTGACAAGGAGAGAAAACAATGGTGTCTGTGATCTCTGCACAGCATACAACCCAGCAGACCAGTGTGTTCAGGGAATGTCTGAGTACTTCTCCTGAGCGTGAGAGGCTGGTGCCAAATTGAGTTTGTAAACCCTTCAGATGTTCACCACAGCTTTTGTTTTGATGTCTTTGCATCAAAGATCATTAGCAGGAATGTAAGTAACTTTATGCACACCTTGGCACTTTAACATCCAACTCTGCAAAAAACTCATACAGGGTCTCAGTTCCTTGGTAAGAGTGTCCTACCAGATCCTGCAATGTCCAAACAAACCAGTCTGACACTCTGTATTAACTGATAAACCCCCTAAATCCACAGACTTGATGTGTAAGTGTGATAGTTTGTAAGACTGTTAAGAAACAACTTAATTTAGTTAGTTTAGCTGGAGCTGACTCACTCTGCTGAACCTTGGTTAGCATGCAGCAAAACAGAAAATGTGACCATCCAGGGGAAGTCTATGTTACATGGATTATGTTCTTAATTTGCATTTGGTTCAGAGAGAAATCTTTTCCTCACTGTGAGCCACAGTGCTGATGCTGGCAAACTTCTGGTGGTCTTGATGACTGGAAGCTGACCCAGCTTTTATTAGAAAGCACATCTGACAGCATTATTGGCACTCTGCTTTTGGCTGAGGCCTTGATTAGTAATGCTGCTGCTACAGCTTGAAATTACAGCGCCACTGGCACTTATCCCAGGAAGTGTGCCAGCTTCTAATGGGTACTGACTACAGCAAAATGAGACTTCCCAGAAGAAACAGTGACTTGTGTCCAAGAAGAAACAGGAATTCGTTTTTCACGTGATAAGTGAAGCATCTAGTTATTTTCAGTGGACACAGGAATGTGTGAGCTCGCTACTGTATGTAAACAAACCGATGCATTGATATTTGCACTAAAAGTTTAAAATTGTCCCTCACACATTGGTGTAAGCGCTTCAGCTCACTGATATGAAAGTATAAAATGGGTGAGCAGTTAGAAAACTTCCTGAAAAACAAAATAAATCAAAACAGACTTGTAGTTGAAACATACCTCACAATGGTAGAACATCTTCTAAGCACAGGATTCATAGTATCTAGAAGCAGAACAGCTGCAGTGCAATATGTAAGAGCAAAAATGAAAATAGAAAGCTCACCTTGGTTGAAACTGATGATAAAAATCTTATTGTGCAAATGCATGAATCATCTACAAGCTTGCAACCTCTCTTGTGAAGACAAAGAGACAATCTTTCTAATGAAATGAATTTACATCACTTAGCAAACATTAAATGTGCAATACATCTGTTACAGGAGTCAGTGCTATTTACCTAGTGTGATACAGGTGCACAAAAATACACCCAAAGACTTAAAACACCGATCTACATGCAAGAAGATGCATAAATAAGGCAAAAACCTTTACTAAACCATGTCCAAATGGAACAAGAACTCCCATCTCCCAGAGTCACCCATTAAGTGGTCCCTTTCTCTGGGAATATTTCTTAATGCTCAAGATATAAATAAGCTGATCGATCCCCATCTGTCACGACAGTTCATGGTTGCCAGGGGAACAATCTGAAAAGCAGAGCTTGACTAATGGTATCAGGTAACACAGCCCTTATCTGAAACAGAGAAGGCCAAACCTTTGGCTTTCATTAGGGATGAAGAAAACACCCATGAAAAAAGAAACAAGCAGATTTTTTCCTGCTAGGTTAGGCAAACCACCTCCACAGAGGTGTCTGCAGCTTTCATTTAACTTAGAGCAATGAAATCTGAGCTGACTCCATGTTTGAGCATAAAAGCAAACATAGCTTACAAAAATTATATAGGTTAAGCAATCATAACAGGTTTCCAGCATTCTGGTAATCACTTCCTTGTCATGAGCATGTGGTGCACATACCACACGCAGCATCCACCTATTACAGTAAAGCCAGAGTGGCTTTGTGGGGGTTACAACTCCTCTCTTCCTCACATTTCATGTTCTGGTGGTTGCTATGATTAGACCAACCCAACAGCAAATACAACTTTTGTACCTCATGGGAGGGAAAAGAAAGTTGCTCTTTCAGATAATGGATCCATTAGACCCAAGAGTAATCTGACAATTTTTGCTCCTGCAAGGAGCTCCCACTTGTTTGATCAAACCTGAGGGAAACCAGCTTGTTTCTTCACACCTCTGCTGTCCCCAGGCACAGGATTTTGTACACAGGTCAGTGTGAAGTTCACTAACTAACTAAAAGCAGCACTTTGGGTCTCCTGAGCAAACAACAGGCTTATGCCAAGTAACTCACACCTAAGGACCAAAGCTAAAGGTGGTCCTTTCTAACGAAGATCAAAGATCTACCCAGACACTTCCACACATCATCTCATCTTCAAATCTTCTTCTCTTCTGGCACTCCTTTCCTTCCTGACTAAAAGTATCTTAATTTCTTCAATAATGCAGCTTTGTATGTTTCAGTTCCTGTTTCCTTTCCCCTATATTGTTTCAAATATGTTTACTTTTACTCTGAATTGACAGGGCCAGTTTCTAATTTAACTTTCCACTAATGTCAAAAGGGCTAAATATTTTATTCATAATAAAATTTGCATTTATCTGTGCTACCATTTCCAGTTGCCTCACCTCTGCTCCCCCTGTCCTGTTAATGCCTCCCAGGTTTTCACACAGGTACAACCAGGCTATTAACAATGGCTCTTTCCCAAACCCCTGCCATTATTTAGAGCTGACCACACCACTGTTACTGCCAGCTGCCCCGAACTTTGGGGCTAGTCTGTCAGCTTGTAAAATGTCCCAGGCCTGTGAGGTTGTGGCAACTACAGGGTGTTGCTGTATTTCAAGATTCACAAATAATTTTAAAGAATCAGTTCATAGCAGAGCCAAAATAAATTGTGGCTAGATATGCCAACCATTGATCAAAAATGCTAATAAAAAATCACTAGGTCTATTAAATTTACTGAAATTTTTGTAATATGGATGCAGATTTTTTTCCTCCCATCAAATGATGTAGGATAAAGTATCTATATTGAGACACTTGGCAGTCACTTGTGTTGCTTTCTGAAAAAAAGACCCAATCTTTGCAAGTTTTCTTATTGTTTTCACTTGACTTCATAGCCCATCCCCTTAACAGGAGATGTTGTGCCCACATTTCATACGGTCATCTGTCAGCAGGAGCCAGCAGGAACATTTCATACACCTGTTTAGGCTGCCCTGCAAACTCCTTGTTTGATGAGATGGCATAGATCGTTAGAACCACTAACTGAAATAATTGCTAATTGAAATAAATGCAAATTCTGCACAGGCAAAGATGTGGGAAGCAGTCCACAAAAGATGTCACTCTTGTCATCCCTCATTAGGAGATTGCCCCTTCAAAGGACCAAGTTTCTGGAATCCCCACTAATCTGGAATCCCCGCTAATGCTGTTGCGTAAATGGTTGATGGCAGGGTCACACCCAGGGTAGTGCAGAAGCACTGCCTGTCACCTGCTCCCCGTGGCACTCCGCTTTTGTGCTGCACACACGTGGAATCACTCTCACCTCATCAAACGGTGTAGGTCCACACGCTGAGCCTCTAAGTGCACCCTTGAGCGCTGCACTGGCACTCAGCCAAATGAATTCACCCAGCCTGAAGTTATACAGCTGTTTACATACTTTATGAAAACATTTTATCTTCTTTTATGAGACATTATCCGCCTGTCTGTGACAATTTGCGTGCTTCACCCCCAGCCAATTTCTAAATCATCTGAAGTGAAGAGCCTAAGTGGAAAGCCCTACTGTCATTTACAATCTGAGCAACTGCTTCTAGTAATTGAAGTTCAGAGAAAATAAGGTATTTTCTAGGTTTGTCTTACTTTAACAGGCTTCTCCATCATGAACTCATAACACCAGCGAGATTCTAGATGAATTTCATAAAGAGATCCCCAAAATCACATTGGTGACACTTCTCCACAATTAGGACAAGCAATGCACAGGTCTGCTGTTTCCAAAAGCCACTGTCAATACAGGAGGCAATAGTTAAATTTCTCTTTTATTTTCTTTTTTTTTTTTTATTTTTACCCTAGATTAGTCTGGTCATCCAAGGCTCCTGAGGAGAGCTCTCAGAGTGGTGTGGCAGCCATCCCTGTTTCTAAGCCATGCATACTCCACTGGATGGGAGCAAACTGAGTGGCCTCCCAGGGTCACTGGCACCCCAGGGGCCTGCCTGGGGAGCCGAGCAGGCCAGGGCTGGCACTCGATGAGGTGGCTGGGCCTGGCCATGGTGATGGCAGTGTGCTGACCCACACCCTGCCCAGGGAGGTGTCGGGCAGCCCCTCACTGCCGCCCCACGCACCGCGGCCTCGCCTTTGTGTGAGCTCCACCGTGTTTACTCTCGCACTTCCTTGTTCCACTGCAGTGCGAGGGCCATAAACCGCCCAGCTGGCACGGCTGAGCCGTCGGTAGCAGGGACAGGAGGAAGAGGAGGGAGGGGGATGGCGGTCATGCCCTGGCTCTGTGCTGGAAGGGCACCCCAGGTGCCGCCGTGGTGGTTGGGAGCGCAGCCCTTCCTCTAGGGCTGGTGCCACCATCCCCGGTGCGTCTCTCATGCCCACTGGCCACCCTCATGCCCGTGTCCAGGGGCACACCAGGATGGAATAAGACCTATTTCCCCTTCTTCTCGGACTTCAGGGGCCACAATGTGACGGCTTTGCGCATCGGCGAGTCATGTGCCCTGTCCTTCATCTTCGTGCTGTCGTTAGCGGGAAACATCTGGGGCATCTGCCTGCTGGTGAGGCGGCACCGCCGGCTCTGTGCCGCCAACTGCCTCGTCCTCAACCTCTTCTGCGCCGACCTGCTCTTCATCACTGCCATGCCCTTCATCGCCGTCGTGCGCTGGACCGAGTCCTGGGTGCTGGGCAACTTCGTTTGCCACCTGCTCCTCTATGTGGTGAGCTTGAGCGGCACCGTCATCCTCCTCTCCCTGTCGGCCGTCAGCTTGGAGCGCTTCGTCAGCATCGCCCGGCTGCGCCACGCCGCCTTCCGCCGCCGCAAGGTGCTGGCCGCCGCCTTGCTCCTCATCTGGGGCCTCGCCGCCATCGCCACCCTCCCGCTCTGCTGCTTCTTCACCGTGGTGCGGCTGCCCGCCCCCGCCGGCCAGGTGAGGGCGAGCGCCGGGCGCGGCAGCCGGGCCGGGCCGGGCCGGGGGGCGCCGGGACCGGCGGCGGTGGAGGCTCGTCCGCCTCTGCCACGGCCGGCCAGCGGCCAGCGAGGAGATCGCCTGCAGGGCGGGCAGCGCTCTGTGCGCCGGGCAGGTGCGAGGCTGTGCCCGGAGGAGCGGCCGGAGCTCCCCCGCCGCCCCCCGGCGGACCGTCCCGTTAGGTGGGAAACGCGCATCGGCTGAGATTCTCTTTGTGTTCCTCAGTGCGGCTCAGAGACCTCCTTTTCAGCTCACTTCCTCTTACCGAGGGATCAGCATCCCGAAGGATCAGCGTCCTGGGAGAGCTGCCCTGCAGCCGCAGCCTCCTCTGTACAAAATGGCCATGCGCAGATTTTTCTGCCTAATATTTTGAAATGCATACAAAAGTGCACCTCACATGACACTTGAATAAATTAATAAGTTTAGGGTTTGTAAGTTTCAATTTTAAAGTTGCCATTACCATTTGAAAAGAAATTAATGGAAGTATTCCAGTTGTGGACATATATATTTGTGATTGTATGGGCTTTTAAAACCATCAAGTAATATATTACTTGACCTTTTTGTCTAAGTAGAAAGTTTTTACAGTCTTAGTTTAGTCTTGGTTTAGCCATTTTTTCCCATAAGCATAGAGGGAGATAAGAACAGTGCTGTACTGAAAATAATGGTACAATATTACTTTTCTTCTTCATTGTTTGTAAATAGGACATTTATATTTGCACCCTGGATTGGCCCAGCACTGCAGGAGAAACAGTCTGGGATACAACCTTTGCCATTGTTTTCTTTCTGATACCAGGATTCATCATTGTCATCAGTTACTCCAAAATCTTACAGGTATGTTTTTCCTTTAAATTTTGTTGTAAATAAAGGGAAGTAAACAATAACTCACTAGGCATCAGTATATTGTCACCAAATACCAATACATGTAGAGGGAATGAAATTTGTTCAATAAATTATAAGTATGTGACATGAAATGGAGCATTTCAACCTGCACATAAGTCTATATACTTCAATTAAGAACGTGCTTCAGCAGCACATTACCAGAGCCCAACACATGGTTTGTCTTCTTATGTATAATATTAAATACACTTCTACATTTATGTGCTGCTCATATTTCAAGACTGTCAATCTCCTAAATGCTGAAAGAGTCAAGCATTTGAAATAACTAAAAACTTGATTTTGCTTTCCTTGAGCCTAAACTGTTAATAAGGGATTTGGAAGAAAGCAAAGAAAGGCAGGACTAGAAAAAAAGCCATCCACTTTTTGATCTACTGACTTTCTGCATGTGTCTTTAGTACACAGATCTCATTACATTATGCTTAATCCTCCACAATTTCAAATATTGTAAATAAAACCTATAAATTAAACCATCTGCTTCCACTTTCATTCTAAGTGGATGATGTTTAACATATATGCTGAAATATAAGTCACCCAGCGCCACAGAGTTTTAATCTATAGTCTAGCAAGCATTATATTAGCATCTAATTTCCTTTTAAACTATCCAAAACTAGAATGAGAAAGATCTAGAAATCTTCAAACCAAGCACTTTGAACTAGTCACTGCAATGCCTAGTTTTTAACAAACACCTACAAGATCCTTGCTTCCTTTTTTGGGTAATTAAACTTCTCATAAGAAAATTATAGGTTTTGGAAAAGAACCTCAACATACATAGATTATTGAGCAAGGAGTTAGCTGATGAAATGCTGAGCACCAACAGGCTCTGGATACACATGCCAGAGCTGGATGTAGGTGTAAAATGAGCCAAGGACCTAGAATCTGGTCTCCACATATCCTTGCTTATTGATCAAACTTAAACTTGTAGTAGAAGTCATCAGCCTGTAGTTTCTGTATTAGCTCATTATAACCTTGAGGTAAATGCATTAGGTGAACCTCTTGTAGTGAAGTAAAGCACTTGCAACCACATACAGGTAGGCAAAGAGCTCAGAGTAACTCACTGGAGAGTGAGTCCTTTGAAAGAACTGCAAATTACTGGAGGCCAAGAAATGCCACAGTTCTTGGTCAGAGGCCAGGACAGGAATGGTGTTTGTTAGTCCTGTCCTTGCAGACTCCAGATTACAGGTAAATTTATTTTAAAAATGGCACATAGGGAGCTAGAAACCAAAAGCATGGATTGGAATACTGGATTACAAGACATCCCCATGCTGCTCTGCTCCTGTTTCTTTTCTAACTTGCTAACAGAGATGCTGAAATACATTACCATTTCCCCTGAAATGAGGAAGTCTTGAGGGCCATAGCAAGATATAATTGAATCTTCTGTCTCTCTGGGAAGCAAGCAGAACTGAACTGGAGAATGTCTCAATCCCTGAGCCATTCCCGAGAGCAGACTCACTCTCACTTCGTGAGGATGCTTCATCATGTCAGTGCACACATAGCATGAGTCTCAGAATTGCTGGAAGCAGTGCCAAGCATTCATGTATTCATGTTACAACATTGATCAGAATGATGAGGACTGACTACAGATGCAAGACCAGAAATTTTTTAGAAATATACACTATTACAAATGTGTACTTCACAATTTAGTCTGAAACTGAGCATTATTTTTACATAACACTTCCCAGAACCCTGGCAAAAATGATAGATTAGATGCCATGATTTGTAATTTATTTGGTTTTCCATTGTCCTGCCTCTCAGGCAAGGCTTTGTCAGAGGCTAGAGCTAGGGAGGATGTCTGTGTTCTGGAAGTTACATGCTTATATATATATGACTTTTAAGTTGCTGTTTGTCCAAGTGTGGTCCAGATGCCAAGGACAGGTATCTATACTGGGTAGACCAAAAAGAGATCCACAACTTACCACTGCCACTCCATTTCTCTTGAACGCTTTCTTAAGAAGCAATTGTGTCTTATTTAACGCAGTCCTGGTGACTCTTGCATTCTTAGTTCTAGACTGTGCAGCTCCTGCAGGAAAGACAGAAGGTATTTATATGGGACAGATAAAAATGTATCTGATGAGGACATTCTGTAGCAGTTTGAACAGTGATGACTGAGAAGCGCACACAACCCAGTTTTCCTAATTTTATATTAGAAGTGAATAATAGTCCTTTGCATTTTGTGAAACCTTTGTACTTACTAAGATAGGTTAGGCACTCTCTGAGAACAATTCTTGGTTTGAGCTGTTTGGAGGAATTAACCTAGTTTTTGGATTCCAGATTGTACAGCAGAAGACCATCAAGCTGGAATTGTTTTACATGGTCAGGACATCAGACTTCTCTACTCCTTTTAAATCAGGGGAGCAGCTGTGATAGTGATACTGTCCCCTTCTCAGCTTCAGAAGCTGCTAAGAAATGCACTTTTGGTTCACGGGTTTTAACTTATACATTTTATTGAAATATTTTGAAGATGTCTAGAGTCTTAATGAGTATTTATCTCCATGAAAAATTCAGAAAACTGCTAACAAAATGACAAATTACTCTCTCTAAACATTTTCATCCTTACCTGTACCAGGAAGTTAAAATGTTGCTAGTATTAATGTTATCCTTCCTGTAGTTTCTGCTAAAGGGAAAAGTGGCATGTAGAGCCTTATCTTTTGACTTCCTGTATAGTCATCTAAGGATTAATCAAAACCTTGATCAATCAAGCCTTGATTGATCAAGGCTTTTTGGAAACACCCCTTCCTTATGCGTGCAGGGCATAAAGTGGCATCTCAGTAATTTAGCACAAATCTTTGCTAGATATTTCAGTTTTAATTTCTTTGCATCAGAGGTATGAATGTAGCAAAATTAATTGTGCCATGCCAACTTCAGGGAAGACAGGGATTTAGAGCAGAGGATTTCAAATTTTCTGCAAGCCCACTGGGTCCAATATTCTACCTAATGACAGATGATGCACACCTGTGAATACTAGGTTTCCAAGCTACCCATAGTCCAGTTTATTACATCAGAGAGTGCTTTTATAAGACACAGATTTTTATAGTGACTCTAACGATCTGTAAGATTTCATACAAAGCAATTGTGATTACTGTCTGAAAAGCTAAGTGTGACACAAAACAATGCACAATCTCATTCACATTTAAAATAATTTATTGTAATAAATTCATGCTCCTTCTAATACCTACCTCACAATATCAGCCTGCCCATAAGAGAATTGGATCACCTTCCTTCTTGTGCATCAACAGGATTGTTAACTATGTTCCAGTTTGCATTTGTGAAAAAAATCAATGGGTTTCTTTAGATAGAGCAAATGAGGTCATAATTTGAATTTAATGGGATTTCATGAGTAATTAAGACTGTTTTATGCTGAAAAGCTGGTAGAGAGCCATGAAAAGAACAACCACTTTGCCTAATATTGAGACGAATTCACAGCTGAGAGGAAAAAGAATTGCTAGTGAAGTGAGAACATTTGAAATGGAACCATGGACAAAAAGTACAAATGAATTCTGCAATGTGGTTTTTTGTAGTCGCTTTTCAAAAGAAAACATCATGTGCCAAAATTTATGTTTTCACTTGTAGAAATGTGTTTCAGTGAAAGTTTGCTTTCTTCTCTTTTACTGCAGATTACAAAAGCATCAAGAAGAAGTTTAAATGCTGGTTTAGCCTATCCAGAACGTCATCAGATTCGTGTTTCCCAGCAAGACTACAAACTATTCCGAGCCCTTTTTTTGTTGATGATCTCTTTCTTCATTATGTGGACTCCAATAGTAGTAATTATTTTTTTAATTTTAGTTCAGAACTTCAAAGAAGATTTAAATATTTTGCCATCAGTTTTCTTCTGGATAGTATTATTCACTTTTGCCAACTCTGCTGTCAATCCAATTCTGTATAATGTTGCCTATTTCAGACGTAAATGTCAGGAAATTTTTCTCTGTTGTACAGGGAACGCTGAAAGGCATAGAGCAGGTACAGAAACCACTGTAAGAAGAAGCAACCATGAACAGCCACATTTGTCTTTCATTACCAGATAATTATTTAAAGTCTGAGCTATGCCACATTTTGGATTTTGTCTATGCTATCCCAGGTCATATAGGTCATTATGTTATAGTATTACATGCCAGAGGAGGAGGGAAAAAGCTAAATACATATTTTTAATTCCCATGGGTAAAATTCTCTTGACTTCATTGCTTTGCCTCAGTAGGATTTGGACAATTTAATTTAAGGGATTGAATTCTCCTCTTACGCTGAAATAAATAGAAATATGGCAATGAACTTGGTGAATGTAAAATAGTTGAATTAAGTACTTAAAAGTTTCTAGTGAAAATGTTCATCCTCAGAAAGTATCTGCTTTTTTTAAAATCCAGTTTTTAAAGGGAACTTGATTAAAAACTTCAATAACTGTCTGCCTGAATGTAAGTTTGAGCAGACTAACTGAAACAAGGTAATGAACATGTGTTATCATCAAGTAAATGACTAGTTTGGTTCCATCTCAAATTAAAAATATGGACTTAATACATGAGAATTAATAAGTAAAGAATAAATAAATAAATGGTTAATCGTCATGTGTAAAATAGTTCTTTTAAAAATATGTATATTTTTTATGTCTTTGCAAGTCATATAATAAAGTTAATTAGTGATATTTAGGGTCACTGAAATTCCTTTCTCTTTTCTAAATGATTCCGAGTATTTTATAGGGAAAATATAATGTTCTTGTTGAAAAGAAAATACATGTACTTGGTGGTTTATAAGATAAATACTCTTTTAGCCAGAAATTGAAACCACTACAAAAAGCAAGATTAAATTCTTAATTATCACCAGTCACCAGTTCAAAAGAGTGCACTAAGATAACAGACTACTAATGAAACCAATGTGTACATATGTACAGATTTGCATACAATTTGTATCCCTTGTAATCCAAGTTTATTAAAATGTTTCATTGGTTTATTAACAAAGTGAGCTACACAGCTCAGATAAATATATTGAAAATCTAAATGGACCCATTTAAAGCATTTTCCAGAGAACACATGATCAGTGTGTTAACTTTACATCCATGGTGCTGTAACATGGCTTCTTTCCATAGGGTTGGATCTCCTTAAGAGCAAAATCCTGAAACACACAAAAACCACAGTTATGTTTGTTAAACACTCCAGACAAAATTTAATTACACAAACTTTCACCAAATTTAAAATGCTTACTAATTTCTTTAAAATGCTCTTGAGTCCAGCAGTCTTTACTTGTAATAATAATGCCATTACCTTACTCTGTAGTTTATAATTCTAAGGAATTTTCAACTTGGAACAAAACAGGAATTCATCCAATCCGTTACACTTCTCCTGAGAATTTTAATACTTTTGCAGACAACGTACTGGGCAGATCAATGACAGAGTATCTTTCAGTGATACTGGATTTAAAAGAGTCTATACTTTAACAAGCTTCAAGTTATTTCCCTAAAAAGGATTCTTTCAACAAAGTAAGAATCTCCTGACCCCCAAAACTTCTAATGGCAATAGTAAATTAGCAGAAGGAATATACCACTCTTTATTTCACAAATGTTACTTCCAGCAAATGCTAACAGCACATGCAGCTTTCAACACTACTGATATGGCACTGTATTTACAAGTACTCTCACTTAATATTGACATTACACAGCTTAAAGTTACTTGAGCTACTACTCTGAGAGACTAAGAGTATCTTAGCTTGAGCTATATTTGAGAAGGAGCTACCATCATAAATGCAGTGTAAGTTAGAACAAAAATCTTTCATTTCCTAGGCTTCTTTTTTGCCTTAAACAGCCAGTATAGATATTTTGATTATTTTTTTAAATCAAGTAAGTTTTTTACATCTATTAGTTGAGTGAGCACGCACACACGCACACACACACACACACACACACTCTTAATTAGCTTTAAGACATAGGCAGAGTGTGCACAATTAGCAACAGATCTGATAACAGGGTGCCTTGAAGCAACACAGCAATGTATTACTCTGTTTATGGATCAGATGAACAGATAATAGAGCCACAACAGCTGACTTAGCTCATCTGTTCTGACTTTCTTTATAAGGCCCAAAAGTTCCTTCAGTCAATCTCAGTTTGTTCTAGCATGTCATTGAGAAAAGCCTTTAATCTTGGTTTACAGATTTCAGTGGTGAAGAACATACAACAGCTCTTGGTAAACTGTTCCAAAGGTTAATGACCTTTGGAGTTAAACAAATGGCTGTTTATTTCTGCTCTGAATGTGTCCAGTTTAAAGTTCCATCCATTTAAATTATTTCTGTGTTTGCAAGTCATTTTCTATCCAATTCCTATTGCTTGTGTGGACAAGCACAGACTTTGCTCAGGTCAGCCTTTAACCTCTTCCTAATAGGAAAAGATTAAGATCTTTAAAGCACTCACTAGAGGACACATTTTACAAACTTTCAATCATTTTTTCTGCTTTTCTTCAAAACTTCTAATTAATCCTCAATACTTTTTCCAGTTATGCTTGTTACCTCATGTGACATAGCAATTAGACCTATGCCAAGCACAACAATCTCATGTGAGCCTTGGTTTACACATGCAAGAATTGTATTAACTCTTTTGCTCACATCATTACATTGGGAGTTCCCATTCAGCTGATTCACCAGTCAAGTCTTTCATAAATAGCATGCCTTCCAGGATGTGAGAGGTGGGGAGGAAGTAAGGAGAGGTACTACTATTTTATTTGTTCGAAATATTTTGATTTTTCTCCTTCACTCTTTACAATTCCCCACTCTGGGTGTAATTCTTATCATAAGAAACATTATAGTTTCTTCTAGATAATTATCATTTGACCTTTGTAATACACTTGAGCATAAGTGAGCTAATTCCCTGTGTTGTAAGCTCAGCCTGACTATAGGACTCAAGATAGTGTCATGCTTCCAGTATCAGGGCTATGACCCTCTTCCACAGCTCTTTGTGAAACAGTTAACATGAGGACTTGTGAGAAAGGGTCTTCTGTAAGGTATCCTTTCCAAGACTTCTATTTTCCTTAAAAGCCTTTCTGATGAATTTCTCAAAAAAGTATTTGAACAAAGGCAAAGAGATGTGATAAAAGCTGCCCAATTACTTTTTACCATAGCTATGAAGTTTATCCTTACTATGTTTACTCACACTACATTGACTTAATTGTTATACAACTTCCTCTAATTACTGTTTCAGGTGACCTGATATGTTGCATGAAAAACTATGCACCTCAGCTCTCCTTCAGATAAGGGAAGCTAAAGTTGGAAATAAGTTACTACAAGCTCCAGTTTTCAAAAGACAGTGTTACAGCCACTAAGTAAAAGGCTTTATGCACTTGATCTCTAATGATATTAATCTAATATCTAATGATATTTAGTCATTACACCCTGAAATAAAATTCTTCAGAAAAAAAAAGTTCTCACCATTATGGGCGATAACTCTGTATTTCCTGTCCAAGCAGAGGTCTATCTGCCTTTGTCTGACAATTTTCAGTGCATCTGGAGGCAATCCCTTGGGATCCCGGGAGAACACAAAGGAGTAGCTGTCAGCACAAGTGCCATCTGCATTTAGCTGGCGGCAGGAGTAATGAAGAGCATATGTATCATAATCTGTGTCCACTACCCAGTGATCATCATCTGGAAAAAAACATAGCAAAGAAAAAAAGTGTTAGAGACACCAGTGAAATCCAGTAAATCGGAAAGGATTGCTGCCATAAGTCTATTAAAGAAAATGCTAAGATGAAGATCAGTACAAGTTATAGCAGATTAGCTTTTCATTTATTCCTGTGTCCAGTATTTAATTCCATGTTTATTTTTTAAAAGAAATTAAAGATAGACATGCTCGGCCTGCTCAAAGTGACTCAAACCCATAAATATTTTCTTACCAGGGATGTTACTTAGACTGCATTTTTAAGGGAAAAGATAATCATGCAGTTTGCTTGTGTATTAGAAGTATTTGCTACAAGTTCTGCCATAAACCCTCTTCTTAAAACACTGTTGCAACTTCAGATAATTCTAAACAATTAGCTATGTAACATGACAAAAACCTGGTCACACTAGACACTCTATTCTAACAGAAGTGAGGCTGTTTCAGTATTTGCAGTAAAACCTGACATATCTGCACCTTCCTCTCCTTGAGCCAAAGATTCTCCCTTGCAGTACATCTGCACTGGTGAAGGCAACACTCTGTTGTCTTCCCCTTCTCTCCTGTGGGGGGACACCAGACCTTTTAGAAAGGCAGAGTTTGGGGTCAGCCAGCAACCTGAAGAGCCCATGACTCAGCAGCATATTCTGGGGAGACCTGGGAACTGTTTAAGACAAATTGATATCCAAACCATGCTTTGTAACTGTGTCTTGGGATGGAATGGAGCTCCTATCAGTTCCAAATTCTAGCTGCTTCTCTTGGAAACAATCCAAGGAAATGTCTTGAGCTACAAAGTGTCTGAATCTCAAATTGGCTCAAGGAACTGATTTTGTATAGGGTGGAGAGATGACATAAAAGTACAAATATATACATATGATCCCATTTGTCTCTTTAACAGAGAAATCTCTATATTTGCAGACACAAGACCAAACAAAATAACATTTTATAAACCCTCTTCCCTGCTTTGCCAGCTCTGACATCAGGCTGCAGAGAGATGTCAGCATCTGGTAACTGAGTTCTGAACTAAAACAAGTCTTAAAATACTTCATCTGCTTTTCATTTCTTTTCAAACAGTAGCCTTCAATTATATTGTTGGGTAAAAAACAAATGAAATACAAAGATATACAAAGGCCAGGTCTTTTCTTGTTTAAAGAAAGCCAACCAGCTGTCCCATATAAAAAGTAATGATTACCTTGTTCACATTAAGCTTTGCAGTATGATAGTTATTATGTCTTTTAAGTGCATTTAAGAAATTCAACAGAACTTTTTCTTTTCCCAGCATGGACACACAACATCACTAGTCTTCCAAGTAGTTCTGCATCCTCTATAGTTAAGTACTCACTTCCTTTCTGCAGAAAAGAGGCGACTCCCCAGTACTTCATCTTGAACTTGGCAGGATCCTCTGTGTCAGTGAAAGAGCCGATCATGTCAGCACAGACATCCCAGTTACTGTAGCCAAAGACAATATTACATTCCAATGTAAGAGCACAGCTTCAGTGACTTGCACAGGGAAGCAGGTAGGATTGGAGCTTAGCAAAATGGAACAAGTGGCAAACAGCTTACTTGAAGAGTCTGACTCTGCCCTTTGCAGTGGCAGTCATTTGTCCATTCTCATCTACGCTGAACTGGGCTACCACATTGTCCTGCAGAAACAGCCCCTCAGGATCTTTTTTTGCCATGGCATACCAGGTGCCACTGTACTGCAAGGAAATAAGAAAGGCTGACATGTAGACTTAGAACAATGGAAACATTACAAGCAGACAGTACAGAATAGGGGAGGTGACAGAGGGAAGAGCATGCAGATCTTTGACATCATGCCTCAAAGGTGTATCTAAGAAGCAAATCCATCTGTTTCAACAGCATGAACCCATCAATACATGCTAGTGCAATCATAATTTGTTGAAATACTGACTTTTTTTGGGTAAACTTACCTGTATCTGCAGCTGTCTAGTATAAGGAATATATAACAAAGTATATAACAAAGTATAAGTATAACAAAATTTAGTGGGAAAAGAAATAACAACTAGAAGATCTTGTCAGATCTATGTACATTTTTTTTCCCTTGCAATGGTGTCTGAAAACACCAGAGTATTAATTTTTCACAGAAACAGCCAAGTCAATACAGTCCTTCTGCTTATACCCTACAGTTTGAGACCAGTCTGCTAAAACTCAGTTTCTGCAGTATTCCTTTATCAGGTGCACCAGGATTCAGCATCTGTGGAGGTGTGCACATCACAAACTTTAGCTGTTTTTCAGTGTCACAGTCTGTGACTTCAAAATGTGACCACAGTGGTGCTACTGAATGCCAAATTTTGTAGCCTGGAAAGAGCTATGCAAGACATCACAGATCCAGATCTGTGAATAAAGAAGATTTACCCTGGTCTTGTCGAAGTTCTCCTTGACTTTGAAGCTGCTTACTCGGCAGTCCCGCTCTGCAGTGCTGCTGCCCACCAAGGCCAGTGACAGCAGCAGCAGCCAGGGCAGAGCTCTCTGTGTGTGGGCCATCCTGTCCCTGCAGCAAACAGAGAATAGCATCAGAAACAAGCTCTGTCACACAAGCGAAGGGAGGAAGGCTGCCCTGGTAGGTCACCAGGGTGTCACGCAGCTTTCCCTGATGCATGTGCAGGCAAGGCCCCTGCTCATCCCCAGCCCATAGCAGCAGGGTCCCTTACAGACAGTGCCGGTCCCTGGAGCCTCTTGGGAGCCCGGGTGTTGATGGTGGTGGCAGTGCCCAGGCAGGGAATGCTTTATGTACTCCCGGGGCTTTCGCAACCCGCGGAGCCGCAGGGCCGGCACTGGGGAGGGCAGCGGGAGGCGGGCTGGTGGATGCTGCGGGCTGGGGCCCCTTCATTACAGCCTCTTGCGTAACACCCGTGGGCTCAGGTGGTCTTTGACCCTGCTCTGCAGCCACGCCGGCGCTAGGAACAAATGCCTCTCTTTGCTTTTCCCAACCCCAAAGCAGAGCTCACACCTGGGGGAAGGAGTGTGCACATGTGTGGGGAGAACAAATGGAATGAGAGGCATCCCACCTTTGCATGGGGGAGAGTGAACTGCCTCCACCTCCTCTGTGATTTTACACACTGCAGTCCAAAATCCATCTTACCCAATATGCTGGACCCAGTTACAAGGTGCAGGTTTGTTTCCTCCACCTCCTCCTCAAAGTCCTTCCCTCTTTTACCCTGATAAACAGTGGCAAACATAATGCTTGCAAGTTTCTGCTCCTGTTTCTGAAAGCCTGGTTATGCCAAAACCTCTTCAGGTCCTCATGACTGGCTCCCTCTTGCTTCCAAAAGGCTCTCGCGGCGAAATCATCTCCTGAGCAGCTCCCAGCAACAGGAACAGGGGCCCTGAAGATCCTCAGGATGGTGAAAGAGCCTTCTTATGTAGTACCAGAACTTAAGTGTGGCCTGCAAATATCCAAGTGCATGTACACACCACCTCTGGCCATTTTGACATGTGATTAACTTTAAATCAGATATTCCATAACTTCTGTTCTGTTTTTGGCAAACTGTTTTCAGTTATATAAACCATTAATTTCTCCTGTCCAGGCAAGTTTTGCTGCCTCTCAGTCAATATTTGTCCTCTAGTTTCAACATCTTTAGGAAGCATTAGAGAAAATCTGTTAATTATTTTCTAGGCATGTAACCAGAGCAGGATAGGAATGATTGTTACCAAGAGAACTAATTCACCTACCTTTTCACCTCCCATTTTTTTTTTTAAAGAATAAAGGCAGAATCCTGTTATTTAAAAGGCTGGTATTCATTACTTTAAAAATCAAGCAAAGATATAATTTTAATATGAAGATACAAATGTAGCATAAAAAATACCTCAATAGTAGCCGATGTACAGCTTTAACCAATTTATTCAGCATAGTCTTTCCCAGAAGTTTACTTAATATTCCTTTCATACATTCATAAAAATATTAGACTTCTTACTGTTGCTGTCCTGTAAAATCTCTTCTCATATATAATGCAAACAATCTGATTGATTTATCTTCCTTTTCTGCTTTATGATGGAGGCTTTTTGCACACTGAATATGTTTTGTTCACTTTCTTAAACATCTATTGCTCAGGGCTCTTCCATGTCTGCCTTTGATTTCCTGGAAAACATCAGCCACTAAAAATTCCACTAAATTTAATATTAAGCTTCTATTCATAGTAAAGAACATATTTAAGCCAAGGAATTAGAAGGGTGTATATTAATTGTCCTGAAACTTTCAGTGGTAGCTTTGCAATAAATCAACATTTCAATTTTTGAGCTGAGATTTTCAAATTTGCTAATTCCTACAAAGACTGAAGAGAAAAAGTAAACTATTCTTCTGGTGACTTTCAGAATCTTGCTCTAGTCTGGCAATGGTGATACCAGTGATACATATACATTTTTATAAAACCTTTACAAGACACTCACTGGTCTTGATATATGAATTCATCATATGAACAAGACCAAAATCAACATGGATTTTCTTTGTTCACTGTCTCACATGATTGATAGCAATAAGATGGATTATAGCTTAATTCATAAGTTTTGAATCAATTACTTTATTTAATACCAAAGAAAACAATTATTTTTTTATTCTCTGACAATTTGTGAAATATTATCATTCCTCTTAAGTTTGTTTTGTTCAAAAATCTGCATACTGCTTTATATTACCAGAGAGGTTCTTGCAGGATCAAATCTATTCCTATCAAGTTTTTCAATAGCATAATTGTCTATGAAGTTTTCAAAGGAGTCCACAGTCACTCACGCAAATATGTCAAAATCTGCTGAGATTTGACCACCTCTGAAAAGCTAGGTCAGTGTTCCTTTTATACATACTGCTGTTGTCAGAAGATTTACAGACAGGAAATTAAACCACATGGCAATTAAATAAAAGTTTATTTCTGTTAATAAGTTTTAATAAGATCAGTTCTAAATGTGTGCAAGGGATTTTCCAGTCTCCTAAATTAATCTGATGCAATAAATCTGAATCAGAAACATATAATTTTGTATAAGCCATGGCACAGCATTTCTTTAATTGTGTACCTCTACTGATCTCTGCAATATTCGGCAACTTATATCTGGTTGAGGTGCCTGACACATTTAGTAATTATAACTTCCACTTATTCAGGTGCTTGAGTTTGGGATCTCTACAAACTCTAGACAATGTCCAAGGAAAATCTTCTTTTGATGTGTTATCATTGGGAATCTGGGGCAGTGCAGCTCCAGTGAAATCACACCAGTACTTCCCAGTGAGATTTCGACAAGGGCAGAAGAGAAGCTGGGAAGTCAGAGTGCCATGGAGGCCACACGGGGAGCTGGGCTCGCTGCCTCCCCTGCTCTAGCTGTCCCTCCCATACTGCCGGCTGCAGACACAGCTTACATTGGTGAAGTCCTTCCAGGGTTACACATGAAGCACTTCCTTGGTCAGTGGGACAGGAATTTTAGGCAAAAATGCTGCTCTGCTGTTGGTTAATTCTAGATCAGGGTGTGCTGGGGGAGGAATGGAAGGTTTCTGGCAGATGAGCAGGGCTATGGCAATTCAAGGGTGAATTCTTCCTCAGTCCTAAGAGATGCCAGCAGAACTGTGTAAACTCATAAACAGTGTAAACTTTGCCTCAGTTAAATATCACTTGGATTGATTGGGCTCTGAGTTTGCCTGAGAAATTTTGTCAGTGAGTGATCCTCATTCAAACCTAAATATTCACCTCTTAGATTTGTACTTGTCATGCAAACGGAAAGGAACTTGGGCCAGGATTTTGCATCTGAGAGGACTAAGCATAGATCAAATCACTGATATCCAAGGATTTCTAGGTTCTGGGAAAGCTCAGACAATTATATTTAAGGGAATTATTAAAATTCAATAAATGATTTAAATATTGATAAGTTTCATACATGACTTCTGATATCTGAGGCTGGCAGCATATTATGAATACTACAGAATTTTTTTTAAAGTCACTATGTATTTTTTGGAACTATATTTAATGAAAGGAAAAGAAGGTCTTCTACCTTTGCATTTTGCCAAGAGGACAGAAAAGGGGCTGACTTCTGTCAGTGATTCTGTGACTGGATTATTTTCTACATTAATAGCATGTAAAATTCTGCAATATTCTCAATTAGGTATAGCAAGGAAAAAATATGGAAGGAAATGGCTGGAAAAAACCCCTTTCATTATAGGAATTATTTTATATTTATTTATGACTTTTAATAAAAGGAAATTACTATTTTAACACGGCACCTTTCAAGGTCTACATATTGAAATAACTAAAATTTTATTTTTGTTCACAAGAACTAGTCAAGCTCTTAGGAGAAAGTTGACTCAAAAATTGCTAGTAGGAAATGGAACATCCATTTCCAGCCAGACTACAATAGATTGAAAGACTTTTTGCTGTGTTCTCTTGACTGTTTATTTACAGAATGCCATTCATAAACATGGGTATCCATTAAAGTCTCAGAGGCAGATTTGCAGGCAAATGAATGACCACTGTGTGCACAGAGCAGGGGATGCAAGTGCCCTGTGAAACCAGACTCGTATCTATAACAAATGGCGTGAGCTGCGCCAAGGAGCTCGGTGTACTTTGTAAGGGACAGCAGCGTGCACTGCCACCATCACAACTGCTCCTCTTGGTGGCAGTCTGAGTACAGAGGTCAAGGACAGAAAGGAATGGAAGAGATTGCCCTTTGCTCCATGCCAGCCTGTGTACTACCTGTTCTTGTAACTTAATGACGCGACATTTTGTTTAGGGAGTAAATTTACACTGAAGTCTTTACAAATAGTATTTACTAACAGAACTAATTTAAAATGGTACCTCTATTTTCTTTAACAAGTCTTTTTGAGGACTGTGATTCTGAATTGAAGCTTTTTCTGGACATATTGCTAAAATGGAAGCAATATAAAACAAAGATCTAAAGTTCAGCAACAGGCTGGCCAGGCAGGTGAGAAGAGCTCTAAATTATAAATGATGAAAGACACAGACCTTATGTACTGAGTCCAGCAATGAACCACAAAGTTCACAAAGCAATAGGAGAATCTGACAAAAATAGAGGCTGAGAAAGCTGAGACTTTTCTGCCCAAAAAGGTTTGGGGGCATCTTAACAACATACATACCTGACAGGAGGGCATGAAGAAGACTGTCAGATCCTTCTCAGCAGTGCTGAAAAACATTGTCAATAGTAAAAACTTGTCAAGTAACCTAAGATCTCCAGAGAGTAAATGGGAGAATGGCTGACATTAAAAGGCTGCTGCCTTTTGCCTTAGTCTGTATACTAAAATTCATGCCAAACTATGAAGAAATTCATACCTTTGGTCAAAGCTGCAGTGCATCTGGCAACCCTTCACACTAGACTGGCCATTTACTTCAGGAAATCTCCCCCAGAGTCTATAATCTCTGTTGATTACTAACTTCATGATCCCCCAGAGCTAATAATTGGTAGTTTTAAGAGAACATAAACATTTGCAGCTCTATGGAAAAAGCAGTTAACTTACAATCTTCAGTGTTTATGTTTTTAAAATTATTTTTGTAAGAAAAGGGATAGAGAATTATTCTAAAAGAAACATGAAATTAAGGATGTTTATAAGAGTTCCCAGAGGATACCAAGTCAGTGACACCAAAACATTTTCATGCCAAAACCTGGCTGTGTTAGGATCACACAGTACCTGTTGTAAAAACCAACAGAATCAATTCTCAGAATGTATTCATTTAGAAAAAACCACAAACAACTCTGAATATTGATTTCTTGGATTATACATATGAATCTCCAATGTCCAGACAGCAACCAAGATATTAACCACATCAAAATTCATGCAATTGAAATAAGCATGTTTGATCTGTGTTTTTTCAGAAAATCTTAACTGAATAAACCACATTTACTGCTATAGGATGGGCAGAGACATTCAAATAAAAACAGTGAGCTGAACTGGGAAACCTTATAAATGCCTTTGACATTTACGTGCTGCTTGAATCTATTTAAATAACCATGTCTGTCAGTTATCCTTCTTAGGAGTTTCCATGTATCACAAGGGCTCAGGAATGGTCTACTACTAAGAACTACTCCATAAATAGTTCCATTTCTGTAGGTACTGTGAACGTCAAAGGCAAATGATATCATATGTATTAAAATCACAAAGCACACATATTTCTGAGAGTCTCTGAAATTAAATTTAGATACAAATGTGAATTAGGTTTAATAAAAATAAAATGTTCAATACTGTGGAAAAAAGGAGAGTAAAAGAGATAGAACAGAAAATAAATGTCATATTCCAGCAGAGAAACTTTAAAATTTATTACAAAAATTTTAAAAGAGCTTTTGTTGTTTTCTGATATTTCTTTCCGTTTTGTTGCACACTTGACAGCACAAGAGTGCAATTTTAAGAGTGTATCTAAATTAAGGAAAATGCAATAAGAATTTCTTTATGACATAAAAATTATTATGGGACAGCCCAGAAACATCTGGAATATTTTATTACAAAGAAAATGTATCACCTTACAGTAGTACTAAATTATAAAATTATCTTTATTTGTTATCTCAAAGTACAAATAGTGTAGTTTACCCTTTGTAAAAAGAGATGAGCATGAGGAAGATTTGATGAAAGCATGATAAGCATTTTAGGTGATTTGCACATAGAAAAAAATGATAATAAAATTACACTAAATTTGTTAGTTTACAAAAATGTAAACCCCCCACCTCCCAGCCCCCAAAGAAAATGGTATCACTTGGTCAGTCTGCCTGTATTCAGTTGTTCTCCCTCCAGAGACTGACATGCCACTCTGTTTCACTGAATTAATGTGATCACAACATAAAGAATTGATGTCTAAACTGATTTATCATGTGTGATAAAGATGAATGTGTAAGTCTTACATAGAAGTTAATTTTTAGAATGTTTTAGCTGGGCATGAGACAGATCCTCTATAGGTGCCTTCTCCTTCAAAGAAACTATGTGGAATGTTCCAAAGTCAGTTAAAAATATGACTGAACACATAATGCAAAAAAAGTCACAATTCCTCCACATGATTTCACTGAGGCTCTTCATCATCCTCTTCTTTTAAAGCACAGAATGAAAAGTAATGAGCTAGAAATTAGGAAGATGACAAGCACTAATTTAACTCTATGTAGTTACATATAAAATTATTTTCAAGTCTCTAGTGCTTTTATATGTATTGATCAAATACTGAAACTACTAATATTGAATTTGAGTAAGAATAAATGTGCCTTTCTTCCGCTGTTTTCTTGTAAACTGTGTGTGTGTACAACAGTGAGAACACTGCTGGGTTGCCACAAGTTCCTATCACGGGGTCACCTGTCAAGAAGATGCTGCAGACTCACACACCCACCAGGGAGGGGCCTGTCCCCCAGGCTGCTGGGGGCAGCAGCCCAGTCAGAGAAAAGGAGCCAGGCCAAATTGTTTTGTAATGTGCTGTAATGTGCTGATTTTCATATACCTTTTAAAATCTATAGAGTATCTGCAGCCTGGCAAAAAATTAGTTCCATACATAGTGTTTCATATGATGGTCAGAGGGAAAAGTAATGTTAGGCATGATTGAGCATCTATCAGTGACCTGTTCTTCGTGCTCAGGAGTATCTGTGTCAGTTGCCCTTGTTGATTCTTTGAGATCTGGTGATAAATACTAATGTTGACTCACTGTGGCTTCTGGCAGACAGATGATGTACTTTGGCAATACTCTGATCAAATCAAGAATGGCCAAAGGGTGTATGTTTTATTTTCTTACACCAAGAATCTCTCATTGCTTTTGATCTACGTGGTAGCCATAAACAGAAGTAAGATTAATTGTATTGCAGTCCTCCTACTGTGCTGGAATTCAGATCTGTTTCAATGAACACAGATCATTTACTGTCATAGCTGGCACTTAAATTCAGCCTTCTCATGTAGCTTTGGAATGTTTGCTCCTCAAATTCAAGACATTTTCCACCATTCATTTTCCATTCATGTATGTAATATTGAACTTCTAATGGCAGGAGACTTTAAACATGTATAACCATATATCTGTATCTATGTAGATACATGGTTATCTGTGCTATATCTGTGACCAGACTCAAGATTCCCTCTTTGCCTAATGTTTGTCAGTTATTATCCTTTTTGCACTATTTCACAGAACTGACATCTCCAACTTTTTCTGAAGAAATGTAGATCTTGACTGGATATTTATGCTTATAGAATAAAAATTTTACTGTTACCTCAGTTTGAATTTAATCAGTTTTCTGATTTTATTTTTTATTTTGCCTCTCTCTTTTTGAAGGGGAAAAAAAAGAATAAGCCATATCTGGCTGTGCTAAGTCACATTTTAATTCTTTTATTCCATCTTCACCTAGGTAAATCATTCAAGCACTTGAGCAAGCTCAGACTTCTGTAAGGTCTTAAGAATTTCATGCATTTTATTCATGTAGAGCTTTTTTTAAAATTTATTTAATTATTTACTTTTAGTAATCCAATTTCTATCATCTCCTGACTATTTCAAGGAAAGCTAAGTTCTAACCTTTTAAAGATTTCTCCATAACATTCTGTTTTCCTGCCCTTAAGTGCCTCCCACAAATACACGTGTGTACATCTGTGCACGTGTATAATGTGGGGTAAGAATCTGGGTGGAATTTCCCATAGGAAGTTTTAATAGGAACTTCTGTCTGCACAGCACAGTATATATACAGTGAATGAAGGAGATAACGCACAGGTACACATATCTACACATCTGACAATTTTATAAGAATTAATTGGTTAGTTTAGAATTCTAAAATGGCTCCCTGAGGATTTATGAGCTAAGAATGCTCAGGGGTTTAGTGTCCTGACATCTCTTTAATTAGCGGTCTCCAAGATCTCACACTAAGAAGATGCTAAGCCAGTGCCTTCTGTCATATCTCAAGAGTATCAGAAGGCTTGGAAGCCACAGAGGAAGATGAATGTATTATGTCTGTGAGCTATACAATATGTACAAAGTACATTTTTCTTACTAGTAACAGGTTAGGACTTTTTGCTGCCATTCCTGCTTTGATGGTGATGCAGTTCTAAAAGAAATCCTAAGAAAAATCCAGCAAAAATGGGTGAGGTAAATAAAGATGCCGTTGAAAAATACTTGGAGAACAATCCCCAGTTTGCCAAGGAGTATTTCGACCGAAAAATGAGACCTGAAGTGGTGGGAAGCATCTTTAACGTGAACCCTGGAGATGTGAAGGAAGGAATCAGCTTCAAAGAAATGTCCCGTCTGGAGGAGAGTAACATAATTTTTGAGTTGGTATCAGAACTTCAGGATGAGGCATGTGTTATGGAAAAGATGGTGCACAAGGTCCTGCAGAGGCTGGCACAGCTGCTGGCAGCTGATCGGTGTAGTCTGTTCATTTGTCGCTCCCGAAATGGTACTCCAGAGGTAGCCTCCAGGATTCTTGATATCACTCCAACTTCCAGCTATGAGCAGAATTTGGTGAAACCAGAAAATGAGACTGTTTTTCCTCTGGACATTGGGATAGTGGGATGGGTTGCTCATACCAAGAAGTTTTTTAATATACCTGATGTGACAAAGGTAAGTGACTTCTCTTGGAGAATGGGGTTCTGTGCATTCACTTCTTCCTGCCCAGAGTTTGAGGTAAAAAGTTGTTCTTCAGAAAAATCTGAGACAGAAATCCAGACCAATAACATGAGAAAAGCATCAGCAAAGATGGCTTAGAATCCAATAGAACCACATAAAGTTGCCTAGTTAGGTGTTTTCAGTGTCCTTGCAGTAGTTGTAATGTCAGTGACTATAATAATGGAGGAGAGTATTAGATTAATAGAGACCATTAAGTATCTGAGTTTCTGCTGAACAAGGCAGGCTTGTATTCTGTTTTCCAGTATGGGCTTGCAAGTGTTCTCTGGGATCATTTCATGCTGCCATGCATGCACCTCTGAATCATTTAATTTGCAGCTTTTGTAATGAAGATGTATCTTTATCAGTAAGTGAACGAGGACAGGGGAAGATGATGTCAACATACACGTTCAGCTTTATGTCAGTGCTTGATTTAAAATGGGTTTGATTTTGAGTATGTCTGGATCCAGGGCTTTTGTTCAAAACCATCTATAGAAGAAAATTATTGAGTCAGAGCTGTTCTGACATTTTTGAGGTTCCTGTTGAATCTGCACTAAATCACCTTCTTTGTTTAAGGTGCTGATAAGAGTTTATTTATTACATTATTTATTTATTTTAGTTTTTATTATTATTATTTATTACAAATGTTAATTAAAATGGTGAGTGACCTAACAAAAGTGAAACATGCATGTGTGAGATCTGCTTTAGAAACTGCTTTGAAATACATGGGGACATGTAGTTCAAACATGCTTTGAATTTTAAGATTTCCTTAAAAATAACTAACCTTGCATCATCAAATGCTGCCATCTTCATTTCTTTTTAGTCCTATGTTGAACATAATCAAATGGTGCTGAGATAATTATCAAGACAACAGTCTGAATTCGCAGTATTTCCTATACAGCCAAGTTAAAATTTCAGAATATTTAAGAGATAGAAACCACTACTGTGTCCTATGCTCCATGCAAATAATCAAAATATTTATACACTGCAATTAACTATGTTTTGCAGGAGGTAAACAAAAATTATCTTTTATCATGCTAGAAGTTATAAAGGGCTACTTTTAAAGCTTAGAAACAAGTGAATGCTTATATATAGGAAAATAACATTCCAATATACAGTAAACTGCCTCAGATGTAAGTAGGAATCACAGGGGCAAACAGAAGACTGACTGATTTGAGAAAACCATCAGTTCATTTTCAACTGACCACTAATATCCTTTCTTCAATGGCTGCTGTTCTGACAAGAAGTGTCTGATTTATTGCCTCTTACCACCACGTGGGGAGATTGGAGGATAATCTGTCCAAGTTCATAAGACTGATTACATGAGAAAAGATCAGGAGGATCAGGGAAGATGTGCCTCCTATCAGACACTGCACTGCTTCTTAATATCATTATATCAGAGGTGCCCAGAGCAGGGCTAACCAAATATTTCTGTGTTTGCAATAGGATTTGTTCAAAATTTTGTGACAAGTATTATTTATACATGCTTAAGTAAGATAACTTTTCTGTCCATCTAATCCTGCTAGGTGTTTTTTTGCTCAATAATTTACGTCATCTGAGTGTCTGTTACTATTCAATCATTCTAAGGTAATCTTTACTTAGGCACCCATTTACACTCTTAGGATTACTGAGGTCTATGCCATTAGCCACACATTTAAAAATGCAATTCAACTAGGGTCTCATTAATCTAAATTTGGTAACTAAATATCATTGGAATATTGACAGTTTATTACATAACTGCAAAACTCCCAGAGACTTCTCTGGAACCAAGGTTTGATATTTAAAAACAGCCCTAAAGATCTCAAAAACATCAGGATTTTCATTCTTTGTGTACAAAAAGTCAATGTCCAAGTTCACACTCCTCACACAAGCAGATCTCCCTATTATGTCACCAGAATCTTTATCTCCATAGCAAACCCAGAACTGCAGCTTGAATCACTAATGTTTAAAGCATATAATTAGTCCATGGCAGCAGAAATATGCAGCCACTGAAGTCTTTATCACATTTTAGAAAGGATAATTATTTTTCAGTTAACTACATATACACTTCAGTCAAACAAGACTGTCTGCTATCCACATTAGGAACAAAAAATGACAGGAAGAGTTAAGCCAGAGAAGAAATTTTCCCCTAGTGCCTTGTCAGAATACAAAATGCACAATGATTATCTTTAGTTGGCTTTAGTACTTTAAAAATATTATTTCTATCCACTTTTTACTGTTGACACGGTCCATATCCAAACAGCATAGTGTTTTTTAAGTCTTAAGTACATGACAACATTGACAAAGGCATGGTGTGACATTTTCATGCTTCAATCATTACCCCTTTATAACAAAAGTAAATGCAATAAAAGATCACAACAGCAATAAATCATTGAAAAATAAATTACTCCACTTTTAGTGCCTGGTAACCAGTTCTTTAGGGATTATCTCCTTCTAACTGGAAAGGTACCAATAAACGTGAGGAAGCTCCTCATCCTGACTAATGCTCCAGAAAAGAAAAGCAGAGGGAAAGATACAGACCTTTGATAATTAACTTAGTAGTCAGTCTCCTCCCCACAAGATTATGGACCTGTTGACTGTGAGAGCTAATAGTGTTTAATCCAGGATTTCATAGTTGTGAGAAACAGGAGGCCAGGCAGGACCATTCCCCTAATAATTTGTCTTACATTATTCACAGTGTATAGCAGATTATGTGCCTCAAATATTACAAACTAAAATAATAAGCTACAAAAAAATTGATATGTCCATTAATATTCTTTTAACAGTAACTGATAACACAGACAACATTATAAAGGAGAATACAATTGCCTTACATTTTTCTCCAAGACATTATTTCCAAATAAAACTAAGAACTAAAAAATACTTCTACAAGGAGTATGTATTTTTTGGGGACTCAAAATCTCACATTCTCAGCTTGTAAGAACCAATAATAAAGACTTTATATATTTGCTTTAATCCATAACCTATTTAAATTATTGCACTGCTCCTTTCAGTTCAAAGGTATTTGAAAACAAGGATTTAATTTAGGACTGGAAACTCAAGAAATAATATTGTTTGTTTTAGTTGAGTATAAAATTATAAAAATGGTGGGAAATGCTTCAAAAGAAGTGAAGGCTTTTGGATTAGATCTATAAAGGAGCTGAAGTATTTTGATGCTGAAGAAACAAGCCATCATTTTTAGAGGTCTTGCACTGCAATTCATGACTCCCAGTGAAGTGAAGAAACAAGAGACCATGGGAGATTCCAACTGAGATTAAACAGCCAGAAGAGTGATTGTTGTGGCACCTAATTTAACCACTGGAAACCCATGGTACAAATCAACTTAAACACATCTTCAAGTTGCAAGCACTGGTATCATCCCTTTGTAAGCTGATCCAGCTTCAGAATAGCAGCTCTACACTTTAACCCAAGAGTGGGAGAGACTTTAATTCCAGGCCTGTCTAAACTGACAGGAGTTTCAGATTAATGTGGATGTTCTGGTCCCCAGACTCCAGGCTGTCTGAGGTAGCTTTTTGCATGGGAAGAGTATGCGCTGTAAATGTTAATGTCTGCTCCTCCATTTTATCTTATCTTCATAATAAACACCAGATTGCCAGAAACTCATACTCAACAAATATTAACTGAAAAAATTGAAACACATTCCAATCCTCTATAATGGCAAAGATTTAGTCAATTTACCAGAATATTTTAATACAGGAAAGCATTCCTATTCATTGTGCCTTCCAGAAAAAAAACCCAATAAATTCTTTCCTTTATTTACTATTCTAACAGGAAAGTTTCCAAAACTGAAGGAAAAAAAGTACATTAAAAATGAAAATTAAAAGCTCCCTTTTATCTAATTTTCTTGTTTCATGTGAAAAAGCAATTAATATAATACAAATCCAATTTCAAGAAGTCACAAAATAATCATTACATATGGCAAATAACAAGCAAGCATTTCAGGGACATAACTCTAGTCATCTTGACAATAACAAAGTCAATTTGTTCTGTAATGCTAGTGAGTTGTATCTTAAAATAAAATTGACATCCCTGACAATATGTAATTTTTGGAGTGTGGCCCAAGAAAGGGCCAGGTAGATGGTATGTGTTTTTTATTTGCTATTCATACCCAATTATATCATTATGAAAGAAAAACATTTGTAAATTGAAATTAGGTTAAGTAGAAGTAAGAGATGAAGCATTATAACACATTATTATCACCTCCCAAGTGGTTAAAATTTTGAGAAATTTGAGCCAAATGCAAAACCATAAGTGGAAGAACAAATAATCAGGAAGAGAAGAAAATGCTGTAAAACTACCAGAAAGAAAACCAGAAACATGTGGAGATGATGCAAAGAAATATGTACAGTCTGATTTCATCTACCCAAACCAGAACCTCCCACCCAACAGGAGCAAAATAGTCATAACTGCAAGGGGTCACAGTAACCCCTTCTTCCTCTGTGCTTTACAAGGGGAAAGAGGTGGAGGAGAACAGACATCTGCTGTCTTGGTCCTATCTCCTCACCTGCAGGATTAAATCTTACCCTTGTGTGCTGGGTCACTTCAGCCTCAGACAGCAATGCAGGGAGCAGTGGCTGGACAGCTGCTGGACAGAAAAGGGCCTGGGGGTGCTGATCAGCAGCAGCTGAACAGGAGCCAGCAGTGCCCAGCTGGGCAAGAAGGCCAAGGGATCTGGCTTGGATCAGAAACAGCGCGGGCAGCAGGACTGGGCAGAGATTGCTGCCCTGAACCAAGCACTGGGGAGGCCACACAATGAATCCTGTGCCCAGTTGTGGGCACCTCATCACAAGAAATATATTGAGGTGCTGGAGCGTCTCCAGAGCAGGGTTACCAAGCTGAAGGAGGATCTGGAACACAAGTCCTGTGAGGAGTGACTGAAGTAGCTGGGGGCGTTGAGCCTGGAGAAAAGCAGGCTTAGAGGGGCGTTATCAATGTCTACAAATCCCTGAAAGGTGGGGGTCAGCCTCTTCTCCCAAATAACAAATAATAGGATAACAGGAAGCGGACTCAAGTTGTGCCCGGAGATGTTCAGATTGGATATTAGGAAACATTCCTCCATCAAAAGGGTTGTGCTAGCTGGTTGTGCTAGCTAGACTCTGGTGCTGGCTTTGCAAATCCAGGATATATTGCATACCTCAGGGCCTTTGAAAAGAACTGATCATTGTAAATTAAATGGCTTGGAATCTCAACAGTAAATGGAGCTAGTAGGAAATGTCTGCAAATGTACTACAGTTGGGGAGTTAGCAGCAGATTTCTTTTCCATAATTTCTCTTTTAAAGTCTATTTTGTGATTTAACTGAGAGCTGAAAGTTCAAAACATTGTTCTAAAAGATAGTTTGATTCATAAGATCAGGCTCAAGTAAACTAAGTGTCCACATTTATGTAGTCATGGAAGCACCAAGATGTTCTTCTGGCTCTGGTACTGCAGACCACATTTCTTGCTGATTCTTCTATGAACATGATTCCTTAGATATTGTGAAGAGTGATTTTCTTTGGAAAAAAAGAAAGCGCTTATGTTCCCAAGAGAAAATATTTTTACAACTCTCTTGGAAATAAAGGCTTCAAAACTCCTAGAAATTATGTAAAAAATATCCACTAATGAAAAGCCTAAATCCAAGCACAACGTTTTGTTTGTATGTGCAAATCATGGGAGACAGGAGTTCTTGCATGTGCTGTGGGAATGCTGCCAATTCATTAGAAGGTATTTTTATCTTTCTGCTTCACACTGTCTAGGCACAGGATGGCTTGTGATTACTAAACTTTCTGTTTATTAACAGAGACTTGTATTAAAATGTTTCTATCCTTTGCAAAAATTGCATGACCAAAGTGCTTCTTCTGAACACTTCTGATCACTGCTGCTTCTACCCTCATTCTGGCATTATTAAACAAAGTAAAACACAGCAGCTGAATCCTGCTGATTCATCTCATTTGGTGTCTACAGATCCCTTTTAAGTGTTCAGAAATCCAGGAGTGTCTGAAGTGTTTATTTATTCCTTCACAGGAATAACACAGTACCCTAAACCCAGGAACCTGGGCCTCACTAGGAACACTAGATGCCCTTAGTGACACAGAGGGACTTCAAAACAGGGTCAAGTTACCTGTCTAATTTACTGGGTTTTCAATGGCTAAAACAGTTAGAAATGCAAAACCTGAAGCTCAAAACCACACCCAAGTCCAGAATGGTTGTGTCGGTAGATAATACATCCCACAGAAAAACAAATATTTCCATGTAATTACATACTTGTTTAGCAGGCTGCAGGACAGTATTTGATTTTCACACAGAAGAGACAGATTGCCTGACATTTTCTTTGGATGTTTGCTACAGGAGATGCCCCTATGCTTTTCTCTGAGAAAAAAAGAAAATAACAACTCAGGCAGTTTGTTGGAAACAGAGAAAGCGTCCCATTTTCACAAGGACAATATATTCAAAAGTGGCTACATTTTCCAGGAACCTAAATGGAGCCTGATACATTGAATGAGATTTATGGGGATGATTTATGTCCTTAAGAGAATCATTTCTCTGTAAGAGAGCCCAGGGCATAAATACAATATTTAAGAGTTACTTCCAGACATTTAATTTGTTTCGCTGAAATAGAAGGAAATATAAAATGCAAACATAAAAGATGGGCTGCCTAGAGATTATGAAAAACAAGGAAAAAGCCCAAACCCTAATATTTTGATGACATAAAAAAAATTCTTTCTTGTTAGAGTTGTATATGTCATAAATTCAGCCTATACTAGAAACAATTGCTAGAGGGAAGAGGGGCAAAAGAGAATTAAAAGGAAAAATCTAAATAACAAACAAACTATTTTAGTTCTGCCACTTCCAAGCATTGTCATGCTTGATTTTATAACCTAGAAAATGCTTATTTGTTTGGGGTTTTCTTTAAGAAGCTTTATGTATACTCTATGAAAGCTGAAGTTCCATGATGTGGCATCCTGCAATATTCTCCAGCCTGTCAGCAAGGAGGACACCTTGGGATGCACCAGGCACATGGCAGCTGCCTAAGCTAAGGCAGTAATGAACAGCAGCAGTGTGTGCAGCTCTGGGCACAGACATGCAGTATCAGAGAGCTGAGTGCTCATCTCTGGAGAGGTTTGAGTACTGACATGTTAGCAGTGAAATGTGAGGGGATGGAAAAGGCTCTGTGAAGACAGTCTGGCTATTTTAGTTGCTTAGTAGAACCATGGCATTTCTCAGTATGCACATCTCAACAGATTTCAAACCTCTAACTCATAACTCACCTCATTCAGATGTATTTTCTTAATAACATAACAAAACATAACAACCCTTGACAAACAGATTTCCCTGGAAATGTTTAAATCCCTTTTTTATTAAATTAAAGAGAACACGAAAGCCTTTGAAGAAAACACCAGTAATTTCTTGGATATGAGGAAATAAATATATGAGTTAATATATTAAATAAATGAGTTATCCATGAAGCATGAACTAGCTTCTCAATATTTTTACATTAAAAAATTAAAATAATAGCTTTTGCTAAACCCTCTTCAGCATTTGGTTTTGAGGATGAAAAGGTAAATATGGAGTATTGAGTTGTGGCTCATTCATTAGTCACATGGCCTTACTCCCACAGGATCACAGATGCAACAAAAGCAGCTGTGGTCCTATATCCTATACCTATATCCTCTGCTTTCACCAGAAGAGCTGTAGAACTGGGAGCAACAGGGATGGGAGGAAGAAATAAGAAACAGGTCAGCTAGGGGAATACCTGCTGGGGATGCTTCTCTGCCATAAGTATTTTATACAGGACAGAAGGTACTTTTAAATATTGTATGAGGGAAATGCATAATGAATTTTATTTACTGAAATAATACAATAATAATAAGTATTAACACAGATATGAAGTAAATTCTCTAAAACGCAAACCATATAGATTAGATTCCCAGGCAGTCACAAGATCATGTATTTCCCATATTTTTAATTCCTCAGTATTATAATAAAGACCTGCACAAAACTTGGTTTCAGAGGCTACCTTCATAACCAATGTTTCAGTTAAGCTTGTACATATAACTCTGCAAGATCAAGTTAAGTAATGATAGTGGGTTTTTCCAAGTATGAACCTGCTGCACTGTGAAACAGTGCTCACAGCATTGCAAACATCAGTTACCAAATAAAATGATCATTTCCTCTTGGCATGGTAATTGTTCTGCATTTAACTTGTGATTTTTTTCCCCCTTTTTTTCAGAACAACCATTTTTCTGACTTCATGGACAAAAAAACTGGTTATAAAACAGTCAATATGTTGGCAACGGCAATTACACAGGGTAAAGAGGTGCTTGCTGTTGTGATGGCACTCAACAAATTAAATGCCCCTGAGTTCTCAAAAGAGGATGAAGAGGTAAAATGTCACACAATAACACAGCTTTTAGTTCAACAAGTAGTTTGAGTGACTCTATATCTTAATTTAATACTTTTGTTTAATTTTTGATCTTTGTCATTTTTAGGTATTTAAAAAATACCTCAACTTTATGTCTTTGATGATAAGAAATAATCATACGTCGTATCTCCACAATATCGAATCACGAAAAAGCCAGGTATAGAAGCATTTTTTTAATAAAAATAGTTCATTTTCCTCTGAAAGAATTATCATTCCCACTATTTTATAAACTTGCAATCTTATAGAAGTAAGGATACAATCTATCTATTCTTTTTAAAATTTGTTAACAGTGATGCACTTTATAATTTCATTCTGGAATGCCTAGGATTCATATGTTTATGTTTTCTGACTGTTCTGAACATTATCCTCCTTCTCTTTTGTTGTAAATAGATGCTTTTGTGGTCTGCCAACAAAGTATTTGAAGAGCTAACAGATATAGAACGACAGTTTCATAAAGCACTGTACACTATTCGAATGTATTTGAATTGTGAAAGATACTCTGTTGGTCTGCTGGACATGACTAAAGAGAAGGTAAAAACTGTTTCTCCTACTTGCTAGAAACTCCTAACCTGAAGCCTCCAAGACACAAAGTTCTCATGCTTTCTAACTCTTGGGGATAATTTATTTAAAACCTAACAATGTTACAGAGATTACATGCAAAATATAAATATCGCAAAGGATACGACCAAAATAAACATAAAGGCCAATTCTGAAATAATTTTTCTTATTCATAATTCCACACAGAAAGGGTGGAGGTGCAGGTCTGATTATTGCTTTAGAAACATCTACCTGCTAAAAGAACAATTAAGCTGTGCAACTATTTAGGGATAAGATTAGCCTGCAATTAGCTGGCAAACACTTCTTGTCTGGAATATAATTACCAATGTTTTCTTAATACTATCTGAAATATGACCATTGTAAGCTAAGTAGAAATAAAAATCAAAATCAAACTGTAATACACAGATGTGATGTTATCTATGAACCCAGAACTGATTTGTTTTTTCCTTTTTCCCTGTGTATCATTTTCTCAGGAGTTCTACGACGAGTGGCCAATCCGGCTGGGGGAGGCAGAGCCTTACAAAGGCCCCAAGACACCTGATGGACGAGTGAGGATGTTCATTTTTCTTTTTATGAATCTTAAGTTTGATACTGAAGTTCTACAAGTCACCTAGATGTTTTTATATTTTTATTTAGGAAGTCAACTTCTATAAGATTATTGACTATCTGTTACATGGACAAGAAGAAATCAAAGTCATTCCGTGAGTATTCACTGGCAGATGATGAATATGTGGCAATTAAACATTTCTGGGATAGAATAGAATGCCTACATCATAGAAATAAATTAATTTCATTGTCTCTCAAAAGGTCACCTCCTCCAGATCACTGGTGTCTTGTCAGTGGATTGCCAACATATGTGGCTGAAAATGGTCTTGTAAGTTCATAGCAAAACTAAAAACTAGCATTTTAAATCATCTGACTGAACAAAAAACCCCCCAAACCTCCCCATGACCAAAATTTTCTACAAAAATACTATGATGCTTCCAGTGAAATAATTTCAATCAGTATTTGGCTGCAGGCAAAGCATCAGCACAAATGGTGAAAATGGCAGGATAATTTCTCTCAGATTGTGATTATATCAGAGGAACAATATGTGTGTCTGATGTCACTTTCCTGGTGTGCTAAATGTCACAAAAAATGTCAAAGCAAGAAAATCATCACATGCAAAGTTTTAAATTTTTCTTAATTTCCTATATCTTCTTGCATAGACATACGTAATTCAAAGTCAGGATGTATGACAGCTATGGGTAACCCTGTAACATTTTTAATAGAGCCCTTAGTACTCATTTATTTCTAGAAACCCCCATGCCATTTTAAACTGGAAGTGATTTTCTTAAGCACTATGCTTTTGCACTGTGAGACACTGAGGGACTTTGCTACAAATGTTCCAAAATTATGTCTGTTAGAACAAGCACATCTAATTTAAGAGGAACAGTTTTAGTTTCTGTAGCTAGCTAGGATGCTTTCTATTGCTGGCTTAGAAAATAAATATTCCTTTAAAAATTATTAGACCAAATTTTGATGCACATTATATTCCATTTCAACAATGTGTCATTTTCTTTATGCTGTAGATTTGTAACATGATGAATGCACCAGCAGATGAATACTTCACATTTCAGGTAAATTCAGTAATGTTAATAATTATAAATTTTGTAGAAAAATATTCTAGTGCTTGTCATTAATAGGTTATACAGATAATTTTATAAATAATTTCTCATTTGATTGTGATGCACAAAAAAATATTTTTGTTACATTGCTTATGTCCATAGCTGTATTATTACTTTCAAAGAAATACACATTTCCTGGTTTTTGGTTTTCCTACAGAAAGGACCAGTGGATGAATCAGGATGGGTTATCAAAAATGTCTTGTCATTGCCTATTGTCAACAAAAAAGAAGAAATTGTGGGAGTTGCAACGTTTTACAACAGGAAAGATGGAAAACCTTTTGACGAGTATGATGAACAGATCACTGAAGTAAGCTTAATAGGATTAAAGGGTTTGAGGAGATATGTGATGTTAAAATATTGCAGTAAAAAGTCATTTTTATATGTCAAAATTTTTCAAATAGGCCATATTAACATCTAGCCAATAGTCTATCTTCTTCACAATGCAGTTTCTTAAGAATCTGAGATTTTATCTCGCTTTATAAAACTGAAAATTTTTAAGTGATCATTTACATTCCAGCAATAAACAAAAGTTGCTTATAATTTTACTTTTAATCCTTTGACTTTTTAATGATGGTCAGCATGTCCATGTGACCATGGGAGCTCACAGAGCATTCATAATCGCATGCACTTAGGCAAGGTAAGATGCTACACAGTGTACCCAAGTCCACCCACTTGACTTAAGCTTCATAAGCCTCAAAGTCCTGTATAGAAAATGGGAATATTAATTACTTAATGAGCCAAATGTCATTAGAAGCTGTGAGTGCTAGCAGAACTGGCTGAAAGAAGATAAAGGCCTCTAACAAGTAGAGTGGTACCTTGGTTTTCAAAGGGCACTAACAGAAATGGGACTTGAAGAAAACTAAGTTCAAATTTTCACGTTCATTCTGTTGTCATGGCATCATCTCTGCTTTACTTGACTTTGTTGCAGACTCTCACACAGTTCCTGGGGTGGTCTGTTTTAAATACTGACACTTATGACAAAATGAACAAACTTGAAAACAGGAAAGACATTGCTCAGGAAATGCTTATGTACCAGACAAAGGCCACCCCTGCTGAAGTTGAATCTATCCTGGTAAGTTTCTGTCCACAGCCACAAAATTAAAACAGGACACTTACTATACAAAACCCGAATTTTCTTACTCTTTTTCATTTTTAGAAATACAAGGAGAAATTGAATGCAAAAAGTTTAGATGAATGCGATCAAAAGGATCTCATCAGGATTTTGGTAAGTCATTAAACTGAAAATTCAGGGGATGTATTTATATCACAGAGTAATGTGCCCTCATCATAGAAAAGGTTGTGTATGGTGAAATCCTGATGAATACAATCAATGTTAGCTATCAGTTCCACAGGCTAGATAGAGTTGATTTAGTAGCACATCTTCACCCTCTTCTGTCCTTCTTTGTGCAGACCCCACTGCTACCCAAAGGAAGCATTCTCTCACAAATGTACATTAAGACACTTGGACAGTCACAGTCACATAGACATTTTTATATTAATTAACATTTAAATTGTTACATTTCTCAAAATATTCATAGGGAAAATGCTATATCTATAACTGAATTTAATGTATTTAATTCTGAAAATAAAAGAAAGGAATATTTTTTGTGGTGAGGATACTTGCATTGTAGGTAAGAGAATGTAGGTAGCAGTGTCCAGTGGAAAAAATTTACTTTCAGGTTATTTTTTCCTGCATTTCTGTAGGTAGAGTGGTCTAAAGACAGTGACCTGTGACTCCACAGAGACAAAACATATTTGGCCTAATGAGTTCTCTGCTCTACTACTCTGCTACTACTAAAACAAAAATGAGTTTGTAGTGCAGTCCTCTGGCTGCCTTAGTACTTCAATCTAGAAAGGCATTGTCTTTGAAAGAAAGCTCCTATTTTTGCCCATTTAGTGCACTTCAACAGTCCTGGAGCACATGAATTGCCTTACTTTATCAGAAAAAGCCTCAAATTCAGAGGAAAGATGTGCTCTGAATGAAAACACTGAATGAACTTCCACTGTTAATGGATCAAAACAGAGCTAGGTTGAAGGAAAAAGGTCAAAATACACACAAATCTGTTGACTTCCAGTACCAACCACTTGACATGTTTCCTCCTATTATACCACATTTGCTAATGTACACATAGCCATAGGGAAAAGATCTCCTTAAACTCTTTTTAATTATGTATACATGCATGCTGGAATGCATTGGTGTTCATGTTTTACTGGCTTCCACACAACAGATGCTCACACAGCTTGCAAGTGGTGAAAAAAAACATCAACAGACAGTGTGTAGCTTCACATGCCTTTTAAAGGAAATTTAATTTAGCAGCATTCAAAAAATAATAGACATTGTAAAATTTTCCCATGGGTAGAGCAAAACCTGATTATTCTGATACAGAATTTTTAAATCTACAAAAACGAATTTGTTCTTTCAACATTGTGGAGTCACAAATTCAAAGGTCTAATATCTTCTGCACTGCCAAGGCTACATGCAAGTGCTTTATCCTATTATAAGACCTGGAATCCCAGATAACTAATAGGATAAAGCAGGTGTTTCTACATCTGATGATTCACCAAGTAATGGGTCTTAAAACAACACTGGTCTAGGTTTCTTTGTCCTTGATCTCAGATCTGCGTAGATATAAAGGAAAAACCCAGGGAGAAGGAAAGGGATGATCAGCCTTATTTGTTGAAATATATGCATGCATTCAGTTGTATTTTTCCTTTATAAAGAGAAGATCCTTTATAGACTACTGAGGAGGGAGTAATTGTGATAATATAAGCTATTTTTGTGTTGTATCAGACTTCCTTGATGAATTCTTGTTTGGATTGGAACACACTCTTTAAAATCAGATGCTGCTCTCTCTAGGCTTTGAGAGAGATGAAGAGTGCTAGACAACAGTTCACTAATAGCACTATTACCAGTTAGGCTATTCAGTGTGACTCTGTATCATATACACAAAATAGGCAATTTTAGTTTGGCTGAGAGAAAGATTAATGTAGCCTTGAGATCAGGCTAAAAGTGGGAGAATCATGGGATTTTATACCAAGGAAAACAATTTCCAAGGACCAAGATTTCTAAACTAAGGAAATGTTGAGAAGGTTACAACACATTTTGTTGGAATTCAGAGTAGGAATTGCCCAAGGGTTTTATCTACTAATTTTGAGAAGAAAGCCAGCAGTATCATGATTGTATTTCATAATTTAATATACATTAGTTCATACTGACACCTGAGACCTTTGATGACATAATAAGCATACTGTCCTTGAAAAGTATTTCTACTGAAGAAAATTAAAAAAGCTTTTCCATCTTTGTTCTTGACAGAAAACCCCTTGTTTTTGTTATTTCCTAACAGAAAGAAGAATTACCCGATCCAAAAGATTTAGAACTGTATGAATTCCGCTTCAGTGACTTCCCTGTTACAGAGCATGGCCTGATAACTTGTGGAATACGACTGTTCTTTGAGATAAATGTTGTTGAAAAATTCAAAGTCCCAGCTGAGGTCTGGTTTATTTTTCTTGTTTATATTTACTTTTAAATAGAAGAAAAATATCTGGTTTTACATGCTTTAATCTAGAAGTAGGCAATACTGAAATATTAATGGTATGTTTAACAATATTCCATTCTCAATGAAACATATTTGTCAGAAAAACATCAAATTAATCCTGCATTGTGTAAGATAGGTAAGGAATTAAATCCACATGCATTTATGTTAGAAAAATTTGCTGTTTCTATGTTTAATTTAATGAAAAACATTTTTTTTCAAAGAACTTGCAAAATTTAAAAAAATCATTGTATATTCTAGAATTTCATAGTATATTCTAGTTATTTAATGGGAGTTCCTTGGTTCTGTTTCAATTAACAGCTGTCTGTTCCCTTTTGTTCCCAACAGGTCCTTACAAGATGGATGTACACAGTCAGGAAAGGTTATCGGGATATCACTTACCACAACTGGAGACATGGATTCAATGTGGGACAAACAATGTTTACTCTGCTGATGGTAATGCTGCTAATATTAACCCCAAATTCATTAACTAGTAGTATTCTTTCAACTCCAGATGGAAAATTCAGGAAGACACATGCTCAGAGTTATCTGTTCTCTTTTACAGACAGGAAAAATAAAGAAATACTATACTGATTTAGAAGCCTTTGCCATGGTTGCTGCTGCTTTCTGCCATGACATTGATCACAGAGGGACCAATAACCTGTATCAAATGAAGTAAGTATAAGTGATCAAATATAAGGAAATGTGCTCCCTTTAGTGGAAAGCAAATTTTAAAACGTCAAAACTTGCAAGAATATAAGGTATCTATTCCATACTCATCTGGCATGAATAAATAATTATGCTACAGAAGATTTCTGCCCCAGAGCGCTTCAGGCAGCTGAAACACAAAGACAAAATGCAAAGGCAGAATCTTAGAAGGATCTCCTGAAGCTGCAATCCATTTTTAAGACTCTAGCTTTTTAAAACTCTAGCAATGCTTGGATTGTAGCAGACAGAGCTTCATGTGCATGAGGACACAAAGAAATTAGTAAAGTAAATTAAAATCTGTAATTGGATTACTTTTTCAAGACAGGACACAAGCACTTTTCTGGAAAGTGATTCAAGATGTGATATAGACAGTCTAGAGTGAAACAGAATTTTTTTCTGTTTTCCACTGTCTAATTTGACTAGTTCAGTTGTTCTTCCCCACACTCAGTTTCCTGATATAGGTCCTCTCCTGAGATGTAATCTCCTATGTTATACAAAAGTCTGAGTCAACAAGCTTGAGTTCTACTGCTGGGTCCACAGGCCCAGAAGTTAACACATCATGAGGTTCAAGCTTTGCAATTCATGCTGTAATACATCCTGAGAAAATAGTCTAAAGGATTTCTTTGTGATTTTTACCTTGTTTGTTATGAAAAAAAAAATTAATTCACTTAAATTTTCCCTTGTATTAAAACATTATGTATCATGGTGACACTCACTCTTCTCCTGAGGTGTGAACACCCTACCATTTAGTATTTTATGTGATCTGCGTGGGCTTGTTTCCATGTGCTAGCCAGAGAACACATTTCTTAGAATGTCATCATACATTCTTAGAATGTATCAGAAGATTACCATTTTCTGGCTAGTTTCCACCAACCCTATCTCCAGAGTGATTGATCCTACCCTTCTGACCCTGAGTCCACTGCTCACATTTCAGCCTTTTCAGCCTGTGTGCTAGAGCAGTGACGCAAAGGGATTTTCTGATTATTCCCAGGGATTCTCCAGGTGACGTAGGAAAGAGAATGACAGATCCTGATTCTTATTCAATGGACTGCCTCTGATCCAAACAAGTTTAAAGAGGGTTGTAATCTTTCCACTGTGGTCTTCCCTAGATGAAAGCCCTCTGCATGAGGTCATATGCAGTAAAGCTATTTATAGAACTCATCAGGCTTTACCACAACAGTCCTAATCACATCAGCAAATAGGGGTGCCATGTAGCAATCCACCTTGGATTATCTGGGAAACAGAGCTATAAACCAAGGGGAAAAGGAGGAAAATACACTTCCAAACATGTAGAACTACCTGGAGCCCATGTAAGTAGGATGCTTCTGCCTTCATCTCAAAACCATAATCTGATGCAGAATTTCCTCTTCTTGAAGCTTAGTCCAACATCAGCGGAACGCTTTTAAGACCTGTGGTAAAACAGAACAAACTTGAGCTATCAGGACTTTTGCTGCCCATAAAAAGGCAATTTTGGGGGAGTGAAGTAGCCCAAGAGCATTAGAGGAATTAAACTCCCTTATTTTGTGTGGTGCAAAACCAGCACATTCTGTTACTTCAGATTTAAGTTACAGTTGACTAGAATCCCAGGGCACACAGCCCAGTCATTACAGACGTTCAAGCCATGCTGCAGAATAAACACTAAAAGATGGATAAAGGCTACTTTTAAGGTACCTAAAAGGAGCATAGATTAAACAAACAGCAAAACTGAACACGCAAGACAAAACGAAGCCATATTTTAAATACCAAAGTTTTTGAGTTTTGAGGCATCTAAAAATGACTTTGACTTTAGTGGCACTGACACCCAGCGCTCTCCAAGTTCCATCATTACACAGTTACAAAAATTAAGGGAAGCAAGTTGGGGTTTTTTCTCTGCATCTACCAATGGGTAATTTATACAGATTATACTATTATACCAATAATATGAAACCTGAATAAAAACTATTGCCTTCAAATTATATTTATATATATTATGCTCTAAATAATTTCTTATTTTTCCACAGGTCAGCTGCTCCCCTGGCAAAACTTCATGGCTCTTCCATTTTGGAAAGGCATCACCTCGAGTACAGTAAAACCCTGCTGCAAGATGAGGTACGTCATGGACCTTCTGTTCACATCAGTCAACACTGAAGATCCAATTAAGTTACAATGTTCCAAATTTCACTGGGTCTCATGCATTTCTCTAGGTCCACATATGAAATGCTAAAATTCAGAAGTTTAAGAAAAATTCTTATGCATTTTCCACTTTTAGAGAGACATCAGTGATTCTGTCCTGGAACAGATTCACGTCAGATAGAAAAGATTCTCCTCTGGGCCTTGCTAACACTCTTCAGGTTTTTTCTGTTTGCACAAAACAGCTGGTATTGAAACCAATGCAGAAAATGTAATATATATATATATATATATAAAATCTTGTCATTAAGCGGCTGTGCCTGGTTTATGAGGCCTGAATTCAGCTGAGGAACAAAAGATGTTCATGGAGAGGCCCTCAGGCCAAGACCCGCCCCACATCCGACCTGGTTAACAAAGCCGGGAATGGCAGGCTCTGCCGCAGCTCCGTTCCCGATGTCCCTGCATGGGCAGCCCTCCCCAGCTGCCCATCCAGGCTCAGCCGCCCCTCAGGGTTAACAGGGCCGGGAATGGCAGGCTCTGCCGCAACTCCGTTCCCGATGTCCCTGCATGGGCAGCCCTCCCCTGCTGCCCTCCCCAGCAGTGGGGGGACGCTCCCGCCGCACCCCCAGGCTCAGCTGCCCCTCAGGGCCCGGCTCCTCCACTGGACACCGGCCACCCTGCTGCCCTTAGCGGCGTCAGGCTCTGCCCGGCTGCTGCAAAACACACTGTTTACACTCTCTGCCATGTATTTTGGAGGGTGGTTTAGCAGCAGGGCATGCACATAGGCACCCCTTCCATCTCTTGTTTGCAGCAGAAGGGCAGGCGCCCACTTCACCCTCATTTTCCACTTCTAATCCCTGTGGTGATGCTGTTGCTTGACCTCATAAGGCAAGGCCACAGAATAAATCCTTACGCTAAGCAGTAGCACTGTGTTAATAAAAAACCTAAAAGGTTTATGATATGAAAACAAGCAAACCTTTCCCTTTATTGATGGCAATGTACTTTGTCAAATGTGAGATGCCAGGGCCTGACTCCTGCTCTGGGGCAGAGCATTTGGCAGGACCTCTGGAGGCTCTCACCAGCATCACTGTGCCCTGGATCATGCAGGCCTTGTGTCTCTATTAAAGAAGGAAATAAAATCAAGACACTTTAAAAAATGCTGTATGATGGTCTCATTCCCTTTGCCTGAGGAAAACGACATTGCACGTACCGTGGTAGATCCCACACACTCCTGCAGGCAACTGTGCCAACCCAGTTTAACAGGAAGAAGAGGGGAACTGGGAAGCTTTAAAAAAGTCAGGAAAATTAGGTTAATGGAATGTGAATTTTTAATTTTAACACTATTTTAATTTAAGGACTAGTCTGCCAGTTTTGTTACCCTATTTGAGATAATATGTATAGTACAAACCAAAGACAGTATTATGAAAGGAATTGAAATCGTAAACTTTCCACCTTGCAGAGCTTAAACATCTTCCAGAACCTAAATAAGCGCCAGTATGAAACCGTTCTGCACTTATTTGAAGTTGCAATAATAGCAACTGACTTGGCTTTGTATTTCAAGTAAGTACTAAATTCTGTATAACTTCCTACTGAAAAAAATCAGTCCTATTGAATGTATAACTGTAGTTTTTAGTTGTTTATTTACAGCATACAAAGATATTTATATGCAGAGAACAGAGCTCTATTTATCATTGTCATTGAGTCTAACTCTTGCAAAAACCAAGACATTCTCAGTTGGATTATAAGCTTTCAAATTAGAGAATGCATGAATATATATAATACTTAGTAGATAATACATTTAGTAGGTCATTCTAACATACTTTTAGTTACTGCAAGCACTGTATTTCAGAAGTGTGCATTCAATAGCCTAATTGTAATGTTGTGTGCATGTGCGACATTTAACATACCATACAACAGATACACAGAGTAAGCAGGAGCATGCTGAAAATTAAAACATCCTGTCAGACATCCACTGTTCCCAGTGCTAAATATGCCAAAGACTCCAAATTTCAAACTATCAATTCTGTTCTTAAGTTAGTGAATTAGTGTGCTTTAATAATGGGTATCTTCCTTAAAGATATGTGAAGACTTTTGTTTTATGACTGGGACAATTTAAAGACAGAAGACTGGTAAGAATTCAGGAAATTGTTTAATAGCAGTTATTAAGATTTAGAGAAGAGTAATTACATTATTTCATTCATTCAAACCACAAAGTAGAAGATTTATGAAGCAGTAGCAAGACAGGCTTATGTTTTTGATAGTTCTTTTCAGTCAGGTCTTAGTAACTCAGGATTTTTGGTGGGAGGGAGTGATAGAGCATCTATTAGTATTTGCTTCACTTTTCCCAATTCAGTATGTTACAGGAAGTAACGAACATGTAATGCTAAAAAATAAGAATGTCACCCCAAAGAGTTTAATCTGAAGAGGTAGGAAATTGGTTGTTTCTTTGTCAGGAACTCTGACATACTATTTCACATGCCAGTGGTATGTAACAAAATCAAAGTGTCTGGGTTACCTGAAAAATTTCCATTCAACAGCAGGGAAGTATTACTTTGATACTACTATGACTAGGATGATACTTGGAAAAAGCAAAAATATCATAAATATGATTTTATATTTTATTTTTAATGCAGGAACTCACATTCAGTAATATATGCTTTCTTGGTTTGTTTTAACAGGAAAAGAACTATGTTTCAAAAGATTGTGGATGCAATTGAAAAAATGGAATCAGAAGAGCAGGCAATTAAGTATATATCTATTGACCCAACGAAAAAAGAAGTCATCATGTAGGTGGTTAATATTTTACTCCTTATTCAATCAATTATCTAGGACTAGATTTTAAAAGAATTTTAAATAGTTTTGGATATTTAAATAATATATTAAATATATATTATTTAATTAGATATTAAATAATTTTGGATAGTTAGGGTTGGTAGGGACCTCTGGAGATCATCCTGTCCAACCCCTCTCCCAAGGCAGGGTGACCTAGAGTACATTACACAGGAACTGGTCCAGGCAGGTTTTGAATGTCTCCAGACAGACTTCACAACATCCCTGGGTAGCCTGTTCCAGTGCTCTTCTACCCTCAATGAATATTTGTTCTTACTCACATGGAGGTGGAACTTCTTGTGGTTTAGTCTATTGCCATTGTTCCTCACCTTGTGATTGGGCAGCACTGAGAAGAGTCTAGTACCATCTTCCTGACACCCAAAACTATACTCCTGTTTTGGATTTTGTTTTCAAAGGGCTATGATGATGACTGGATGTGACCTGTCTGCAATAACCAAGCCCTGGGAAGTGCAGAGTAAGGTAGGTACTTTTGAAGTAGACAATACTGCATTTACTCTTTGTTTTATTACCCATTTGGTGCATGATCAATTAAAAAATTAACTTATTATTACTTGATGCATATTTAAGTACCTGTTGCTTCCAGAAAAGAACCTCTACCTTTCTGTCACTGTGAGTGTAGGTGGTCAAACACTCTGCAGCTGTCAGCCCTTCTCTACTTGTGCTTCCACTAAAAGTGGCACCGCTGATTCTGGCAGCTGTTCTAGCTACCCTTAAATATCACTCAATTATTTCTTTGCTAGACAACTTTTGCTACTTTCCAGCTATTTTTAAGGCACAGGTTTAACAACAGTATGGTTTGAATTGTGTCTATTCTGTAGATCTTGGTGCCATTGCAAAGCAGCTTAAACACACAAAAATTCTGTAATACAGAGTGCTACATAAGTACTTCAAGTGCTCCAGTATTATTGACCATCCTGCTAAAGCTCATCACTTAGCCTTACAGGAATATTTTTTAACAAAGCATAATCAAAATACAAACTGCAAATACTTGTTCTTTTAAGTTATACACATTACAGGTATTACAAGATTTATGTTGCTAATGTTGCCTTGTTTCTGTAGGCAATAACCTGTTATTTGCAGCATGCATCAAAATATTGCTAGTGATAATTTTGTGGGAAAAACTTTAGGTACAGCAGAGAGTGTCTGTAGGTCTTTTCACATTTTATGGAAAGCCTTGTTCTATTTATTTAAATTTACTATTTTCTGCTCACAATTTCATTGAATTGTACCTCTTCAGGTCGCCCTCATGGTCGCAAATGAATTCTGGGAGCAAGGCGACCTGGAACGAACTGTGCTACAGCAACAGCCTATTGTAAGTACTAAATCATTTCACTGTGTTAAGCAATATTAACTGTTATGAAAACACTGAATAAATAATGAACCATGATGCTTATGAGATCACTATGCCAAAAAGCATGATATCTACATATTCCAAATTACTGCTCTTTTGTTCTAGCCTATGATGGACAGAAACAAAGGAGATGAACTACCTAAGCTCCAAGTTGGTTTCATAGACTTTGTGTGTACATTCGTGTACAAGGTAAGAATTTTGTTTTGTTTTCCTGTTCCAGCAGTTCTGATGGCACAATTAGTGATAAGAAATTGCAGTAAAAATTCCAGACAGCAGCAGTACTCTTGGTCACAGGCTGAACCACTATCACAACCACCATAATTTTTCAGTATTTTGTTACATCAAAGAATTGTTCCCATAGAATAAATTCAAGAGATGTGAAGCAAATTCATAAAAGAGGAAGATCCCAGTGAAAGTTCAGGGTGAGGATTTGTTATTGCTTGGAAAGACTGAGTTACAAAGTCCAGCTTGATTCTTTCTAGTCCCATTCAATATAAGCAAGCAATGTGGATAGTTAGAGAAAGCAGTTAATAACACAGCATAGGGAATATGAATATGCAATATTTGAGGCATGTAATATGCTGTTTCTTTTCTAAGGCACTGAAATGACTACATTCTTTATCCCTGTCTGGTTTTTAATATTATTCAAAAATGACAGGCAAAAATGTGATTTGATTTTTTAATATCTTCAGAAATATCCCCATCTGCTTGGAATATATTACAGGATAACAGACTTTTTAATTGTATCCTGATAGTGATAATCATATGATAAAATACCATGTATCACAGTTGTATTATATGAGTCAGGCTAATCATATGTGGGATTAAGGAAGATATTAAAATGTGCAATATAATTTCAGTATTTTCCTAACAGACTATGTGCACAATAGGGCATTATAATCCAAACACAGTATTTCCAACAATATGCCTTGGAATTAGATGTAATAGAATAATGAAATGTTTTCTCAACAGTATTTCTACAATTTCAGACCTAAAAATTAATCAGTGCTTACAAATTTCTAATTTACTAATTTCAATTGCTTGTACAGGAATTCTCAAGGTTTCACAAGGAAATTACACCTATGTTTGACGGTCTTCAAAACAACAGGGTTGAGTGGAAAACACGAGCTGATGAATATGAAGAGAAAATGAAAGCTATTGAGGAACAAAAGAAAAAGGAAGAAGAAGCAGCTGCCCAGAAAGGTTAAGTAACTTCTTAGGTTTTCATTTACATATATTTTTATGGCAGCCAACATATTGTCTCTCTCTCTCTCTCTCTCTCTCAAATTCACACATGCAGTGCAGTTGTGCAATATTAAACTTTATGCTAATGGTATGCAAGTTCTGAATCAGCCAAATTAGGTTTATCTTTACTTGAAAGAGAAGTAACCTTTAAAGACTACACAAATCCAGTACACTGACCTCATTTCCTGAACTGCAGAATTATATAATATGATCACCACAAAAGTGAAGGGAATGTAACATTTCTTCTATCTAAAGACTTGAAACTGAATGTAATTAAACCCTTGCTTATCTGAAATACAAGATATGTATCAAAATTCTGCGTGGCATCAGCCTCAAATGTATTCAGGTGCTTTGTTTTCAGTTGAAAATGAAAAACATAAGGGAACAGAGTATGCATTTGGAACATAAAAAACAGTGACAATCCCCACTTCTCTTCCAAGTTTAAGATAAAGCTTTTGGCTCTAGTTCCCTACCACCAGTTTCTTGGCTGAAATACACTCTCTCATATAACAAATTCAACATTAATCTTCCAAAGACAGACCAAGTCCTAAAATTGGAAGCATGGTTCTGCATAGCATAACCTAGAAGAGAATCTGATTTTATAGAAACTTGAAACCTGTCACTCACTTGAGTGAAATGAGTCAGTTACTTTTATTCTTTGTATTGCATGTGGAGCAGCAGCTACAGCTCTGCCAATTGATTGAGATGACTGAACAGGTTCAAAGATGAAAAAAACCCATGTGTGATTAAAATAGTGTTATATGGTCAGGTAGTCTGAAGGAGAAAAGTTAGTTTACTCTGTGTTTCACACATCTTTAAAATATAAAACAGTTCTGAATAATTTGTTAATCAGTATCTGTGGCAAATAGGTGAGTATTATTCCCATTTCACAAAATAGAAGCTATGCAAGGCCACCCATCAAGTTACTGTCAGGGTGTGAAATAGTTATAGGCTCCTGTAAAATTGATACTAGGTTACAATAAAAAGTAAATATAAAAAAAAGAACAAAAAAAGTTGTTGCAAAGTGGTGTAAGAAGTCCTGTAAGTTACATGATTTAATCAAAGCAGATTTTTGAAAGAGTTTAATAGAATGAGTCAAATATTTTGGTCTGCTCACAGTGTGATACTATTTACACATATTTTCACAAAACTTCCACCCTCCTACTTGCTCCCAAGTTTATTTTCAATTACACTTTCATTTTTTTGAAATCATATAACTTTATTTAAGATTCATTTATTGCTGAGAACTAGCTGGTTGTCAGTATGAAAAAAGTACTTTTTCCTTACACTGGAACATAACCATCTGATCTTTACAGAAATACCAGCAAAACAAAACAAAACCTGAAAAGTTTCCATTCAAAACCTGGCACCTCCTTACACAGCTTAAAACCTCCTTATACGTTTGCTTTCTCAGCAAAGAACACTACCAAAAAAAGTTACCAAAGTTAGATCCAATGCTGCTAAGTACAAGCTTCTTAAATAAAAATTAAATAATCAGTTTAGGGAGAGTCAGTTATTTCTACTCTCACTTGGAAGTTAGGACCATTCTATATCATTGGTATTTGGAATCAAGTGTTTTCCTCATAGGAAAATAGGAAACCTTACACAGGCAGGCATGGACAGACTGAGGTGCAGAATCCAAGGATCTGGCCTTTGCATATCATAATTGGCAACACAAAACAAAAGGGAATCATTCTGAGTCCTTTAAAAACACGCACTGGAATGAGGCCATGGGCATTTGTGAAGAACAGATCTGACCCTGTCAAATCAAGGCCATGTAAATATATGGGTTTGTTAAGTCAGTTCATACAAACAAAGATTTGATACATGCTGAACCATGGTGGTTTCTCTAGAACACACTGACCTGGCTATTCTTAGCCATCCAGTAGACACAAAATAAGCATGTTTGCTGAACCACTACAGTGGAAAGTTCAGAACTGAAGTAGAGCAAAATACAGTATTAAACTGAGAAAATCAAATACATAGTTAGTAACATAGTGTTGATTATATCCACAAATTACAGAGGGTAGGACACTGATCATGTGACATGTTTCAATGCAGGTGGAAAGGGTCGAAAATGACCTAGTAACATGGTGATCCACAGCTTTCAAATGTAAGTTTTAATTCTAATATTGGTATCTTACCTTAAGTGAATCTGGAAATGCAGTTTATTACATTGAAAGAATCTTAACTATGACCAATGAACATCTGTGGCATCATTTGAGAGAGAGTAACAGAATCAGTAGCTGTAAATAAAAACATGAGAAGTCTCTCTCTCTTAATTAGTATTTACAAAGGGATTCATGCAGGGTTGGAAAAAGGTTTATGCAGTTAGGTCAAATTAAAGTTTTTGTATCATCTGCTTCAAAAACAGATTCACAGATTATATTGATTCAAGAGTTTCTTTCTTTGGCATGGCTTGCATACCTCAGTTTTGTATGTGTGGGACAGTCATGTATTTTAAATACTGAAACTTTCCAGTAAGAGTGGTTCAGTGTGTGTTTGGTCCCTTGAGAAATGTTGGTATCAGCTCCTACACTATATACACATATGTATTTATAACGTGTCATTGTTTCTTATTCCAATATCCCAGACAAGCAGTGAAATTTCAGACAGCCAAACATACATAATATGCATCAAATAAAAGCAGCACTCCATAATAAGGAATTAGAGCAGCTAAAATTAACAGAAAATACTTATTTTACCTTCCTTCCTTGTTTTTTAACAGAAAGTGCTGCCGGAGGTGGTGGAGGTGGTGAAGAAGGAAAATCCAAAACCTGTGTAGTTTTGTAATTCTTTGTCTCAGACACTGTTCCTGCTACAAGAAATGACATCTAGAAAGAACTTCAATGAGCCCCAGTGGATTTCTGCTTTGCATAGAATAGTATAGATCAATCTTTTAATCCTCTTAAACACTTGCCATTTGTTGGAAATAATTTTTAATGGATTTAAAAACTGGTTACAATTAAAAACTGGAAAAAATAATGGTGCAAAATGAGTTAACTGTGTGCTCTAGGTATTTTTTCATGTCACTCAATTTACATACAGTGCTTTTATTAAAATCTGTAACTTCTACACACTGTCCAGAAAAAATATAAATAATTTTGACAGATGTTATATGAAATTACTAAATGAAACTTAAGATGTAAAATTCAAACCAAAAATTGCAATATTTGTAACTTTGATATTTAGATTTTTATATTATGTGTATTTCCTTAATCTGTAATTCTGTCATTCTCCTTCATTCTCAGTCCTATATAAAGTCCCATTTCTTTCACTTTAGGAATGCACAACACAACTCCCTAGCTCTTATCCATAAAAAGCAGGCCCATGGTACACTGATTTTTTTCCAAAATTACCAATGATAAATCTGTAAATTATAGCCATTGTAGCCTTTTGATCACATGCAAATGGCTCTCCCACAGTTCCTAAACTAAGCAGCTTTTATTGTAAAAATGTAAAATAGCAGACCACAAATGTCATACTTTACACACAAGTAAAAGTTTACTAAGATACACCAGCATATCTACAGCAGGATCTGCCTTCAAGGGCATTTTAAAAGCTGACATACTCCCAGTGCATCTCTTTCAAAATGCAATAAATTAAAGTATTTGAAAACCAATTAATTGGCATCAATTTAATCTTCTGAGGGAGAGCAAAGCAGAAGTAAAGCACATCAAAATTGCCATTACCTGTGCTTCTACAAGATAACAAGAAACCAAGTAGACAGAGTGCACACAAATTAGCTCTTCATGAACACTGACCTTCCCCCCCAAGCCTTGGACCAAGTCCACTCCGTACCTTCCACTCGGGAAGCCAGCTCCTCCATGGAGGAGGGCAAATGGCCACTATGTCAGACACACACCTGAGTATTCACTGGAACCAGTTTCAAATCTAAGGAGCTGGATGTCAAATGCAACTCCTGCAATAGAGAAATTCAACATTCAGACTCAATCCTGCCACTTTTCCTGCTCCTTTGAACAAAGCAGAGCCACGCTTTTTCTTTCCTCTGAAGGACCCTCCTTATCCATACGGAAGGAGAATGAGCAATTTGCTCTTTATAAACCTTTCTAAGAATGCTCTGTGAACAGAGATAACTGTGTACATTTCTCACTCAAAATTAAAGGAATCCACAAAAAACCTCCAAACACTCACAACATTCTGACTTGTAAATGAACCAAGTATTTTATGCAAACAGTTATGACATAGAACTGGGTATCACGTTAGTTTCTGTATTAAATGCCACTGCTAAAGAAAATCATTTCGAGGTTGTCTGATAATGTAATTTTGTTTAAACTGTATTAAATTATGTATTTAATATGTATAGTGTAACTTTTTATAACTGTATGTTAAAGACCCAAAGAGAAGCTAGTTATTCAGAACATATAATTAATATACAATACTTGAAGCAACAAAAATAGCAACGCAGTCGACAGAAGCCCCTTGGGGCAAGTTGCACACGTTTAAGCAGATTGCTGCAGATTGGATTTGACTCTCAGCCAAGCTTGCAAGATGACAGAGAATTAACCTTTAAATCCCCCTTCTTACCTAAAGAAGCCTTCATGCAAGGATACATTTATTTCTTACTCAAGGACGCCCTAAATATGTCCTTGTACATCTATTATGTAAGTACAAAATGTTTAAAATGTAATTATAGTAAGTAATACTTGTAAATAGAGTTCTTAACTTATTCATATGAGTGCATGTGAAATGTTCATAAATACACTACAACCATCTCTGCTGTTTTGGTGTCCACATCAAATACTTACTAGAAATACTTTCTACGCCTACAGTGAGAAGAACTTACCAAAAATATATTTTATACAACATTAACTTACTCAGATTAACATGAAAACTTAATTTTAAAAAGTGTGACCCTCGTATACAAAGTAATTTTCACCAGACAGCAAATATATTGGCATAGTACTTTTTCACGTGCAGTCTGTTTCTTTGGAAACATGACTGAATGAATGTTTAAAGATGTGCTGCAAGTGAAAGAAGATGAATCCAGTACGTTTCTCAAGCAATATACAGGCTTTATTTGTATATTCAGGATTACACGTGAAAGAAGGATTAACGTTCAGTCAATGGGAAGGAGATCAGAAGCCACAGATAACATGAAAGTCACGTACATCTCCAGTAGAAAGCTGCATGTTATTTTTTACACCAAAAATTTCACCAACCAAACATATTTTTATAGGTGGAATTGTAAGACATATCACATTACAACTAAAATTTAAAAGAAAGTCACAGTAAACTGAACTTTTTAAAGGAGTAGGAGAGAGAATACATATTTGACAAAATGTGATGTTCTCCAATAGCATTTGAAAATATTTACAGAGATTAATACCCAAATATTAAAATCTAAATAGCCAATAAATTTAAGGCTATTAATTCCTTTTTAATAAATTAAAAATATAAATACAGTGTATGGCTTTAAACTACTCACACAATCTTACAAAATGCTCCTTTACAAAAATCTGGCAATAACTGAAGTTTGAGATCAAATAAAAAGCAGTGAACTTCCTTGTTGTAATGTTAATAAACTATATTCTTGTTTGTATAAGTTTGGGTGCCATATATATTTTGCACTGAACTGAAAAATCATTTCTCTTGTTTCAAGAGTATGCAGCCTACTACAAGAAATAAAGTTTTTAGATTTAAATCCTTCTACAAAGAAAATCCACCCAAATGGTCCATATGAGTGACTGTAGAAAAAGTATGCTGGCAGATAGGGGTCTCAGGAAAATTATGACTGGATTTCCAGACTTCCATCTTGACAACTCATGATGAAAATCAGCCAACATCAAATGCAAGTTTTAGAGAAATAAATCTTGAAAATACTCATGAAACTCCTCTTCCCTGTAACAACAACAAAAAATAAATTTCAGAAAGTTCTGCTTTGGATTTGTACCTAGGAGATAATCTTTGAATAAAAAAGTTTTAGCAAACTTCTGATTAGAATTGTGAAAAGTATAGATAATTTTGACTTACTCACTACATTCCAATACCCTTCACATTTCCCTGTGTGAGCTGACCCTTAGGACCTGCCACTAAGATAATAATGCTATAGAGGGGGTAAGGCAGCAGTGCTATGGCAGTGGCTTAACAAAGGTTTTCCTCAAGAGTTGTGTATGTCCCCTCTTTAAATACACATCTTTAGGTTCATTGCATGGAAAGAGATTTGACCTTTTATGTGTGAATACTCATTGAAACACTGGACAATTCTGTCTTGCAATGCTGAATGGACCCTGTACACTTCAGTAGCTGCAAGCTCAGTACATCAAACTAACCGTGATTTTTCATCTGCTTCTCGTAGAGGGCCTTTCAAAGAGTCAGCTGCTGAAGGACCATCTTCAGCACTGCTGTCATCTGAATCTGTTAAAAAATTTAAAATGTTTACAAAGTAAAATTTAAAATAATCTTTTTTAAAATTAGATGGTATATTGCTAGAAGCAATGTTTAACTGCAACCATGAGAATAAACAGAACACTTTGCATAAAGTGAAAATGAAAATGTTTTGCAATGCTAATTAGTGTAATCAAAAAGATTCTTGGTATCACAAAGCAATGTTTTGGTCAAACATAACAACAGCCATGTCAAAAAAATTATCTTGACACAACAGCAACACAGCATTTTTTTTCCTAAAACTAAATAATTACAAACCCAGATATACAATATAGTTTCAATTTATGATACTGGATTAATCAATTACCTTACTTAGCCATAGTTCTTATCAATTGTGACTTATCAGTAAATGAAATTATAAGAAAACACAGATTATTGCATAACTGTTTCATATTAGTGTACAGGAATTTCATTTAAGAAACTCCACCTCACCCCCCCCGAATCTTCCAATAAGTTTCCTGACAAAGCAAATTTGGGCATGGCCCAAATCATAAAAAAAGTGCTTCAGGTCTTCCTGTATCTAACTGGGAAAGCCTAGGGGGTGAGGACATTCTTAAAAATGTATAGCAGAGCACTGAAAACAGTCAATCACTTCTAGACAGTCTGCAACAAGGACTGGCATGACCAGGAGATGGGGCCTGTTGCACAAAAAAAGGAGCTGGAGACTGGACTCACTGAGATACAAGCAGTGGCTAAATGCATCCACCGGCAATAAGCAGCTCCCTGAGGTACCACAGGTGGTAGTTGGAGAAGACATTAACTAAAGCCTAGGATTTATTTTAGTGGTTTTTTTTTTGAGCAGAGTACATATCAGTTTAACTCTCTGAAGGAAAATGTAGCTATTATATCAGAAAAATACTATCTTTACACAGTACAGACTACACAACATGAAATTATTAACAATGTACCTATTTTTGCATCCTCTGCTCTTTTTTGCAACAACCTGACTTCTCATTTTTCTGGTTATTTTCATTCTGTTATCTGCTCACATTTTCATTTTTTGATTAAACAATTTCCTCCTTAAAATTCCCTACACTTTTTCTCCAAGATATGTAAGTCATTCATTCAAACCTTCATATTTCTCCTTGTTTCAGACAGCATTCTTATCATATAAAATATTGAAACAGACAGCTAATAAAACCAAGATCAATGACAACTGTCTATGATATTATACAACTTATTACAAAACCATAAAGGATACTAAAATACCTTTATCAGAATTATCTGAATCGTCTGAAGAAACCTGATCTGTAAAGAAACACCAAAATAGAAAAAAAAACAGTAAACTGCTTTTGATTTTATCTGTTATCTTATATTGTCTACAAAGATTTTTCTATCACAGTCTATTACACTAAAGATGTGTATATGCACACACACACCACATTCAAAGAAAGAGCAAACACTGAAATAAAAGGATTTTTTAAATGAGTGCAAAGGTCATCAGTTTGAGTCTATTTATGTCAACCCAAGATCCCTGGTGTAAAAAGGTTATCTAACATTTCCAAAAGGCTTTCAACCCCAAAGCCTCATGGAATGAAATACTTCACAACTCTTTCTAGTATGCAACATCCAATGCTTGCACAAATTTCCCTTGCAGTGCATACTTTTCAAAAGGCTGTCCCTCTCTGTTAAATATAAGAAACTTATCTTTTTTCTGCATCTAGGAAATTTTACCTAAGAAAATTACCTTTTTGACTACCTTTGTTGCAGTCAAGAAAGTTACATATCTGTCTGTGTAACTAAAAGTATTTATACATAATAATATGTCTCCATCTATTCATCTGTTGCAAAACTCAGGTTCAATTAACCTGAGTATTTTAACAACTGAAGTTTTAAAGTTTAAATTTACCTTTACCTGTCTTTTTTTTGGACTTCTTTTTTGCTGAACGAGACAATTTTCTCTTCTTATTTTTTGGCTCCTTAGAGTTCTGTGCAGCTGTGCCTCTTTTCTTGCATGCTTTGACTTCTTTCCTCCTTTAAAAAAGATGAATGTACACCTCCTCTGTTATATGTACTTCTTATGCAACAGTAAATCTGAAATATTTAATTCAGTCAAACGTGTCATATTTTCAGACACCTATCAGTAGTTAAAAAGAAAAAAATTGATTCAGTTGAAAAAAAAAAGTGCTATACAGAAATAGAGGAAAAATAATTACTGGGCTGAAATTAAGCAAATGAAACTTCTGTGCTGGTAGGGATGGAATTCTTCCAGCCTGGGGGTTCTGTGCTGTCATTAGCAGAGCATCTTAACTCTCAACAGTGACAAGTCAGTGGCTTTATAAGAACTCCAGAATATTCATGATATTTCAGGATAAATGAAGTTCCTAATCATCTCACTGATGTTTTGTCCCTGTGTGCTGTTCATCATAATTGTAACTTCTCAATAATTCAGTCCCCATTATTTTCAAAATATTTCATTACCGGTGATGGAAGTTTAGCTTGTGGGAACATTCTGGACATAGTCCTGAAAAAGAGAAAATGAGAACATTCAGCCAAGAATCTGATAACCTGAAGCATAATTAACAAAAATACAAAACTAGTTAGAGCCAGATCCTTCAATATCAGCAGCTTTTGCTTCAAAACACTAGTTACAATGTAATTGCACTCAGGATTGAAAAAATACATGATGAAAGTCTCCAGTACAAACCCAGATTTTACTAAATGTGAAGGACAATCACAAGTTTAGCACTGGCAGCTCTTCATTAAAGTGCTTCTCATGTACAGACATCCCATTTATGGATCCCTGTGCACAGATCCAATTCTTCTGCAATTACACTGAAGACATGTAAATCTCTTACAGCTTTGTCAGAGACCAAGTGCTCCCACGTGGAATGTCTTGTGCACAAAAGGAAAAAGCCCCACTACTCACTCATTTTACATGAAGTAACTGTATAAACTAAGTTTAATTATCTGATAAACAGATCATCATGTACACAATTCTGAATGAGAAAATCACAGTCAAGATGTAAGCATGGAAAATTGTTTAAAAATAGAACTTTGAGAATTCTTTTTTAGAAGAAAACTCAAATATTTAAAATAAAATCAGTAAAGTCAAAGATGTGCAAAAAGTTGTCTGGTCCAAAGCCCTAAGGACTTCCAAGCCAAGTAACTGCATGAGCAATGACAATGTTGAAATTCTCCTTGCAATGCAGTATTGTCCATTAAACTAGAAATGCTTCTATGTGAAACAGCTTATAGACAATTATTCAAATTTTATGACATGCTAATTATACAGAATAAAGTTCTTAATCTGTAACAACTTTGTCATATATAATGATAACAGCTGCTCTCTCTAAATCAAGAGCACCATACTACTACCTGTGATTAATTCAACAATATGATCTCCTATTCTGCCTTTGTCATGAACTCTTATTATTATCACTGGGTCTCACTCAATAACATTCAAAGTAAGATATACTTGTCTTCTTTTAAGTGTACATATCCTAGAAGGGCTGACTTACTCAATTTTACAAGTGCATTCCTCTTTTCACCATGTTCAACGTAACCAAAATTCACCTCCCAGCTCTTCAGGCCTTCATTCTCCTCACAGTGTTTATTTCCACAGGAAAACTGACCTGTAAAGAGTAAAAACCAGCAAACTGTGGTTCAATGATTAACATTAATAATATGGGGTTGTTATTTCCAGTTCTGCTCTGTTTTTTGTTTTCATTTTCCATTTCTTTCAAATAAAAAAAACCCACAAATCTAAAAATAACATGTAGATTAAGGAAATAATAACAGGGAACAACAAAGCAATCATACTTGTCCAATATTGCCTATTTGCAATATTGGACAATATTGCAAAGGAAAAAAACATATCTGTGTTTTGAAATGTATGGATGAAAGTGTACATTATAAAATAATAAGCCTAATATGAACTCTGAAAAAATGAACGCCACCAGGATACATCCTATACCCCAAATGATTACTTACTTAGCAGAGGGCGATGGATCAGAAGTTGTGATTCAGACATGCATCTTTAATGACATCAAATTATTCAAAGCATCATGTTTGTACAGTATGAAGATGCCCACATGCTTTTTATGTAACTAGTGTACCTGACATACAGGACATACAATTTGTATTCTAGTGAATATCCATAAATACCTTTCCTTTAAGAAAAGGAAATTCAAATTCATTAGAAATGCTATGTCAGCTTTTAAAGCCTCCTTTGGTTCATTATGTGAAAGCAACACTGATTTTAAAACAGATCTGCACATAATCAATTTTGTTTGCACCACTGAAGTCCCAATATTGGAGTAATAAAGATACATTCACTCCCTTTGCAGAGACTGATTTGTATGCAGAGCAGCAGAAAGGATGTGCATTAATAGGCTCACAAGCAGGACTGTTGGTGAACGATTAACCTCAGAAAATTCTGCTTAAGCAGCTAACTGATGGATTGGCAGTGTCCTCAGATACTTCAGTTCTGTAATGAAACACCACTTGCAATGCAAACATTTGAAGTAAAGAAAAAACCAGAATTCTCGCTAAAAAAGCAAGTTTCAAATTAATATACATTAAGTATGTTTAACCCCACGTAAGGTACAGCTATCACACCCTGTGTCATAGCAATCTCCAATATGATCTCCTTTCAAAACTTATGGCAAAGACTGAAAGATGCCAAAGAAACAATTTGGCCTTTTCAATTAGTAATACATCACCTCTTCTTTCACTTATCTTAGCCCTTCTTTTTTGTAACCAAGCAAAGATAGGCACCAAATGCAAAGCAACCAAATGGGAGTACTCCATTCCTGCATGCCCTTGTTACCACCTCCAGACCTTGGTGAAAGTGCAGCAGCAGTGGCTCTCATCACCACTGCACATCACCACTGACCCATCTACAGCAGTACATACAATAGGTACATACAAGGCTAATGCTGACGCTAATTATCAGTCAGGTAGGTGTAGATGTGTTATTACATTTAATTAAGCAATTTCTATGGCTGATTTATATTGTAAAATAGCATAAAAAACCCACGGGTGTTTTTAAAAGGATTTTTTGGAACCACACTTAGAGAGCGCGTCCGACACCCGCGAGCGGGTTGGCTTCTCGCGCCCCCCTGTGGTGAAAGGGAGGATTTACCCACTCCTGCTCCCATTGCTCGTTTTTCATTAGGATCCCATTTAAAAGCTTGGAATATGTAATTCTGCACTTTCCCCCACATTTTAAAATATGAAGTACCATATATTAAACATACAAAGCTATAATTTTTCCCCCACGAAGACATAAAAATAATTTACTTCTCACTTAATCTTAATTATCTTGGTAAGGTATTCAATACAGCATGCAATTTTATCAAATGTAACTATCCATTAATATAATGTGTAGTGCTAAATGCAACATATGACTACAACTACCTTTAGAGGCTTTAACATTTACAGTTCAAAAATCCTCACCATTAATGTTTATGCTTTCTACTCTGAAATACTTTTTTTTTTAATCATGAATGCATTTCTAACTGTTTGAAATATATTACAATACAGGTGTTTGCAGAATACAGCTGTTTAAAGAACTGTAACTGAGCGAAACTCATCAGCAACTCCATGCAATATTCTGGCATGTGCATCCATGACTTCAGAAACCCACAAGTGTATGAGAATCCACCCCAGGAACAGCAATACTTTATCCACCTCACTTCCTTGCTTGCTCAGCATGTTGAAAAAGCCCAAGCACCTCTGCCATGGAACAAGGACCACTGTGCAAAGGCCCAGCAACACACTGGTAAGACTTCTCGCCCAGAATTAAGGTGCTGATTTAGAGGCAGGATTGGGAGACATGATAATCATTCCCACCAAAGCTTTCAAAATCAGTTTAGTCTAAAACAGGTCTCACACAAGAAACTTTAATTAAAAAGTTAACGTTTTGCAGAACAGCACTGGAGAAACTGTTAATCAATAAATTATTTCCTGAAGAAAACTACTGAGAGACTTCAATTACAGGTATCAAAAGCTAATGAGGTAGCAGAACTGCTAGAGAAAAGCAGCTAAAAAGGCCACCCATGAAATTCTACATTATCAAACATATTAAGGTGGTGCTCATTACAGAAGTGACCTTGTGAAAATAAACTATCTGCTCTTTTAATTGTAATATGTGCAGATCAGTGTGCAATCTAAACCTATGTAGCATAAAACAGGAAAGCTGAAAGACATGTCAATTTATTGTACATTATTATCTGATAAACTTGCCAGTATCATCAAATATTATCTAACAAAGTTATGTCCAAAAGCAGCAAGAGGAGCATCAAGAAGAAATCTAACATAAAATGAATTTTATTACCTTTTCCTGAAATTACTTCTTTTTCATGTCGCCATCGAAATCCAAACTGTTAAGATAAGAACCAAAATTGAGTTGTGAATAGTCAACATATTAAGCACTGTAAAGACTAATTTCAGTTGATTGGTGTCCTTCATGTGGCTCATCCTTTTAATTCTGGTCATGAAAATTTAATTTTTTCTCTTTTAATTAAAAATATCTCTCTGCCTCAGCTTGCCAGAATAGTATTTTTTAAATAAAAATAGTTTAAATATTTGTATTTTTATTTTTACAGGAAGTCCTCCATGTTGAAAAACAATTACAAAAGCAAACATATTAACATTGCCAAGTACAAGACAAGTTGGCCTAGAAATCTGGAAATGAAAACAAAATAATAAAATATATTTTATTTAATGACCAGGTGTCAAACAGATTTCATTTCTTAGCAAATAGGACACACTTCCAATCTGCTAAGCTACAAAACAAAGTACAGAGACAGCAAATAAGAAATTCTCTAGGAAAATAAGACAACAAAGGGAACATTTCCAGTCCAGTGCATATCAAAGTAAAACTTAAATGCAGAGCACCCTCCTGTGCTGCACTGCAAAGCTGACAATAGAACTGAACTATCTGACAATACAGATGGTCATTCATCAGCCTCAAAGTTTGCAGACAAGATGCACTGAAGGCTCAAAGACAACCTTGACCTAGAAAACTCTTACCTAGGGGAAGTGTCAGGAGTAACAGCCCCAGCACAAGCAAGAGCTGTCAGAACACTCTTCCACTGTCTCTACAGAGCCTCACACCAGAGGTTCACCTTGGCATTTCTGACTAAATGCAAACACCAGTGAAGACCAAGCCAGACTGGTCATCAGCAGGTGAAGCAGCCTGGGAGCAAGAAGGGTGAGTGGGTCTGCAGCTTTGGCTGTGAGAGCACCTGAGCATCTCTAGGGATGAGAGCAGGGGAGTCCCAGCAGTGTGTGTGTGTGTGTGTGTGTGTGCAAATGAGTACCAGCAACTGGAACATGCCTGTGGCCTCAGGGGCTCATCTGTTTTCTTCTGAGCTTCTGTTTTTGAGTAGGTGGTTCTGCTTATTTTTCAGATTCTCAAAGGACATTCTCCCATGAAAACCTTTACGCAGTCCTTCGTAAAACAGTGGTTAACTTCAGAAGAAAAGCTCCTAAAGAGATCTGAGCTACAATTTCCATGCAGAGATCTTTAGAAAACCAATCTAACTAGAAGATTTTGGCCAGAAGCAAACAATTACAGCTGTGAAAAAACAGATGAGCACTTAAGTGCAAGTCTCAATCTGTGCAATATATGTACTTAAAACAACAGAGAAAAATGACCTCCAACTTTTGCTTTCACACCAACTCGCATGATACAGAATCACAGAACCAAAGAACAGCTCAGGTTAGCAGGTACCTCAACAGACTACCAGCTTCAACCTTCCAAGGGGAAGGGAGCCCAGATGAGATTATCTATCACCCTGGGCAATTGCATCTGAAAAACCTCCAGCACTGGGGATCCCACTGTGCCACTGGGGAGGTTGTTCCAGCAACTGAATGTTCTCACTATAAAAGAATTTCTTATATTAAGATGAAACATCACAGCTATCATGCAAAAGGCCAACTAGCTGAGAAGCTTTTATCTACCCAGCACTTCTCATAGCACCAGCACTGCAAAGCAAAAGGCACAGGGGGCTAAAGATATCCAGTTCCCAGTTTCTGGAGATGCAGAAATAAAAATTAAGGCAGGAAAAATCTGAAAGCACAGACTGTATTCCATCAGTGCAAATGGGATGAGCAGCTTATTTAAGACTTCCAAGAAAAAAGCCTGCTTTGAAATCCTTCTGTACCAAACATGGGCATGGATAAATCAGTCACTGAGAAAAATCTCATACTTTCTTCTATTTTTTCTAAGAATTTCTAAGAAAGGACTATCACATGATCAGAATGTATTTGAGAAAAGAAAGCATATATATTTTACAAATTGCCTGACACAGCACTTATGCTGACATGGCAATTCCAAAAATAGAGGTAATGACTTAGGAGCATAAATGGGAACAGAGACTGACCTCAAAGTTAGGACAGACACACTTGAAGTCTGACAGGGAAATACTGCTCACACAACACAAGAAAACACACACAGACACAGACACACACACACAAAAATCTGGGGCAGAACAGTTTCCCACAAAAGACAGCAAACATATGGAAACTTGGCACAGTAGTGAGAGAAACAAAATCTGTAAGCATGCTCAAGGGAAATCAGCTGGGGGGATGGGGGATGAAATGGACATTGAGGGATAGGAAACACCTACAGGAAAATAAAATCAAATTTAATCAAAAAAGAAGGGAAGGCATCTTCAGCATTTTAGTTTTTGTTGATTTTAATTGCATTTTTGCATTTCACTGTCCCAATTGTCTTTAGATGACTGGTCACCTTTTCTTCTTAACAGAGCTAAGCCCAGTCCTTGCAAATATTTACCAGTGAATGTAATTTTCAATACTATAAAATAGTTGAAAAGAACTATATAGACTGGGTTACTGCGTGCTAGAAACATCAAGACACATCCGAGTTCAGCACCAGTCTTTGGAAAAACACAATAGGAAATTCATGTATACTCTCTGACTAAGAAGTTAGTCAGCCAAAAACTTGGAAAAAACAAAGGCTGTTCCAGTTAAGAAGAAAACCTGGTGCTGGAATTGGGCTGCTCCTCTTGAGAAATTCTATTTATTTACAAGGCACATACAAATCCTGTTTCCACAAACAGAAAAGAACAACCAGCAAAAGATGCTGCTTTAGAATAGACTTTTCCAAAATTGTTTCTGCCAGCATTCAAGTACAAAACTCTTTTTTAGACTTTTTTTTGAACAGTAACATTCCATGGGGTTTTAGGCTTCATCTACTGCTCCTCTCCAAGCAACGTCTCCAGCCTTCTTTCTTTAACCCCTTTGCATTTTCTGCCTTTCACACACAATGTACCTCTTCATAAAACATCATCTGACAGAAATGTTCCTATTCCCACAGAAGCACATTTTTGAGGCAGCGACAATACTTGGATTCAAACTGCTGCTTGTAAGTAACTTGACAAATTCTCAGAGCTCCCTTTCTACAGAAGGAGTACTAACATTCTGGTTTTACAACATATCCACAATCATAAGGCAATTTTTAAAAAAGGTTGTACTTCAAAACCCAAGATGATTTACACTAAGGAAAGATACCTTATTTTCTTTGTATCTGCTGAGATCTGCTATACAGTATTCTTTGAACAATTTGTCATAATACTTCTTTGCAAGCCTCTTCTCCCTGAAACAAAAAGTAATATAGAAGGCAATATGATTTACTTTACATTGTAATGATATTAGCAAGACAAAGACATGTGGTTTCATTGAAAGAACACAAGTTGTAGACCTAGAAATGCAACAGATACATAGTCATTAAACTAAGGAGTAATTTCCATAAAACTGGAAAAATAAATATAAAATAAATCCACAGTACATACTAAACTGTATTTTTTCAAACTCTGCTTTCTTCAGAGTTTTTGAACAGTTATTTGGATCTCAGAGAATCACTATTATTTATTAGTTTTTTCTGTCATCAATTCATGTTGGCATTTGAGCAATATTACAACATGAAAGACATTCTAATGGTCTTTCATTTTCAAATGCATCAAAGAATGATCAAGTATGCACAGTAATTCTTAATTAGTAAGGGAAACCACAAATTTAGTACAAGCAATCTAAAAAGAACATATCCTATAATAGTTTCAGGTACCAATTCATGTCTGCTTCATCTTCTTCATTCCACAGGAATCTATGGTTTTCTCTAATAACATCAAGATCCGTCTTGTCATTTGCTCTGTAAAAGGACACACCTTTTTTTAGTACAATGTAACATTAAAATGAAAAGCCATCAAATAATAATTTGGTAAGCATCAATATTTTAGAGTTCTGATCTCTACCTCACAGCATAAAGGAATATATTTTTATGAAATAAAACTATCAAAAATGTATTCCCTGGCATACCTGTTCCCAAATAAAAAAACTCACAGTTGAAAAAGGCCACTGAAATTGTGGATGACTTGATCCTGTCTGAAAACACTTTTATAATCTTTATTGAGGACAGTGATGTTAAAAGGCAGTAATGGATAGCTCTAAAGAAGTTATTATTCTGGACAATGGATAGCAATTCTGCACATTCAGAAGTATTTCAGACTGTTATTTTGAAGATTCTGACAGATATTTCTCAATGTACCCTCCATTAATGATCACCTGTCATCCTTCCTTTTACATAACAAAACAAGAATAATTCAGCTCATGGTAAGTTCTTACCAAAAAATATGAAAACAAAAAGAAACAAGACAGTTTTGTGTTTGGGTATTTCCAATTACTGTAGTTACCATTTGTGACCAAAATAATTAGTAATTTGACACACAGCTACATCCATCTCTGCCCCCAAAGCTATGATATATATTCAACAGTTTTACAAAGCAGGGAGTTTTGAGGTCAGGAGGGGAAAGGTTGCCAACAGCTCTCACCCAGATCTTCGGAAATCCTCTATTTTGCCGCCATAGTATAAAATGTAGTCATGCACAAACTTCTTATGTCTTTCATACTGAATAAAGCAATTAAGGATTGTTTCAGAACTTATTTCCTTTTACCACAGTTTTAAATAAAAAAAATCCAACCAAAATCTTTTTATATATTTAAGAGAAAGACTTTTCTCCTCACAAACAGTTCAGTAATTTCCAAAAAACAAAAAAAAAAATGCAGTTAATTAGGAACTTTTACTTAATAACCTCTCAGAAAGCTAATTTCCAAATACAGGAATTCTAGGCAATTTCATCTTTAAAACCTCATTCTTCATTTATAAAACCTTTATCAAAGATGCTCTGTATGCATGTACACAGAAACTTGGTTCATTTTTTCAGCTGTGATTTAGACAACAGCCTCTTTGTACTGCAGTTTTAGTTTAAATCAGGTTTGTACTTTTCTATTATAAAAACAATCTGGCTACTAAAATGGAATAATTTGTTACATTTCTACCACCAACAAACAAATAAAAGTTGTATGCTTTAGTTTGGAAATGAAAATCACAGAAAAATATGTAATGCTTCCTAGAACACTTTGGCCTTGGTGTAAGGCCAAAACAGAAACATAATTTGAAACACATTTTGTACCACAATTTGAGCAAAATGTGTAATTACTTATCCAGAAAATAAATGTCTTCACAAATAAAAACTTTATATATGGTTTCTTAAAAGATTTTCAATTCACTTTTATCTCAGCAGCAAAAAGAAGCTCCTCTGAGGAATGACTCAGTATCTGGTGCTGCACTGTCACTGACTGTGGTAACTGAGAAGTCCCAGTATTTTACCACAATGGATAACCTGTGCGCCATCTTCAAACCTGTAAAATGGAACAGAAGGATACAGCATCCATCGATATCAAGTGAAATCTTCTTTTTCTTGCTTCTTCCCTGTTAATAACAAACATGTTCCAATGAAAACTGTCTTTCCATTAAGAGGAAAATGTCTCACAAAAGCAATATATAAAAGATACCTATCACATTCTTCAGCGGCAAATTGTCTGTGAACCACACTGCCTTGTTTTGGTTTTTGGAATGGCTTTATCAGAAGGGCATCCTCCTGTATTCTAAAGGTGGGAAATAGGAAGAAAAGTTAGTCAAGAACTTTTCATAAGCAATAAAATTTTCAAGTGCTAAACCTTGCACTATCTTGAGTAACAAAAATTGTTAGAATCCTATTTTCTACAAGAATATAATGAAACTTCAGAACCAACATCAGCTTGGACTTTTCCTCACTTGCAGAACAAAATCAAAAAGGCATTTGCTTCCAGCTGGCATTTAAAGGCAATTGCTTAAAACAGCAATTTGTAATACTTATTTTTGTTTTTATTATCACTATAGAATCACAATGCTAAAACCTGGAAGATGCCTCAGTTTCACTCTGATATTTAAAGTCCTCTACAAATCTCATTTGCACAGGAAAGTAGGAACAGGAAGGACAGTGCATTCATTGAGAGAGACTGACTGGCAGTAACCCTATTCCACCCTTTCATGCCAATGTCTCAACACCTCATTAAACAGCTCTGCCTCTTGTAGTGCAATCACAAGAATTACAAATTTGAAAGTCAATTGCCATGTAATGAACCATATTTGTCAGTAGACAGCTAAAATTACTTTTAGAGTTCAACAAAGTAATAAAAAGTTAAAACATTTTAGCTAGTAAAAGGTATATTTAGTTAATTTCATTCATAAACTGAGATGAAGAAAAGATTTTTTCTCATAATTATCAGTGGGCAGAAAGCATGGTAATCAGAAACCTGAAGAAAACAAGCCAGGGAATTTGTTTCTAGCTGTGAAATATAGGACTCTAGAAACTTAAGGTATCATTTACTCAAAAGGATCTGTAAGCACAAAATTCCCTCTAAAGGGTCTATAAAACAGCAATTTGGAGAGAATTTAAGACTACTATTTTCCTTAAAGTGAAAATAAATACAATGATAGAGCAAAAAAGAGCCCTACAGGAATCAGCAGTTGTGTGCCAGAACAAGGATAACAATGGTATTTTTGAAAGGCTCCTGATGGTTACTTAATATTCCACCTAGAAAGTGGAATGGTAGAATGTGCAATGGCACCTAAATAAAATGAAATCTGAGCAAAACCAGTTATTATTTTAATGGAGAATTGCTGTATTTATAAAATAAATTAAATGGCAAAATGCATGCTATTATTTCAAAGATTAAAACATGATTTTGTTTTTTCCCCAGAATGCAATCAGACATTACAAAATCCATTATTTCAATTCTCCTACAAAGGAAAAATATGCAAGAGTCCTAAGACAGTTTCCAGAAAGTCTTCTTATGTAAAGTCCAATAAAAGAGTAATGGAGAGACAAGAAAAAGTAAGAAAAGTACATGCAAATATTCAGTATGATGCAGAAAGTGTCAAGGTGTTTTGCAGTTCAAAAGCAAAATAAATACATAAACAAATAAATCAGTCAGATCAGACTACAAAATTCCAGGTCACTAACTGTGCAAATCACTGAAAGTATTGGCCAAGGTCATCTCAAATAAGAGATGCGCAGGTGCATTTCAAGGATTGATCACAACACAATTTACCAATTCCCAGGTCTCCTCACAAATTAAATAATAAAGCAGTAGCATCAGTTCTTCACTTTGTATCTCTATGTGTTTTATATCTACAAAGCCTGCTAACCACTTGGCCTTTTTTGCCTTGCTCTCCTAGCAGTTCCATTTGTCCTGATGGATCACAGTGGTGTGAACAGTGCTGCCAAAACCCAGCAGTGGATACTAATGCTTGGAAAAACAAAACACTCTGCTCCCAGAACTGAGGGGCAAATATACACCAGATGGAGATGGCAGAACAGCTCTTAATCAGCTGCCCCTGGAGATGACAAGCTTTGGCAAGCTTGAGATGAGGAGATGCAGAAATCAAAGAGATTGATTTTTTCAAAAACCATTTCAACACCAGACCTTACATGCAACAGCATCACCTTCTATGCACACTAAGAGACCATTTGTACAAAATACATAATGCAAAGTGTTAATTCTGTACTACATTACCTTTTAGTCTTTTGCAGAGACTTCTCTCCACTCTCCTCATCACTAAAATCAGAATCATAGCCTCCATGGCCATGTGCCTGAAAATAATAGACCAGTCAATATATCTGCTAATGCAATATGGATATGGCATCATTACAAATCAGCACTGTCCATCATGCATAAATAAAAGACAGAGAGACAGAGAGCAAGCGAACTAGTGCAAATTCTCACATGACTAAGCCAAACAAAATTCCACAGACAATGCAAAGCATATTCCAAATAATACAGGGTAAAGAAAGATCACTTTGTAAAATAGATCACTTTACAGATAATTTATATGCATACGTCCTCATATTTAATCTTCACACAGGTGCAGCAAACCAGATGTATGATAAATATCTTGGGTTTTTATTTTCTAAACAATGTTCCTTATGTAAGACAACCATGAATATCTTCCCCAGGAGCTAGTCTTTCAAGGGGCTGGATGACAGCAAGTGATATGTCCACATTATAAATGAAGGAAAATGGGAATAAAAGTTTATTGGGTTGTCATGCAACATTTTAGATCATTAGATCTTACACTGGTAGCTGTAAATCTGAAAAAAAGACCCAACTCCAGATGATGATTTTGATGAGGTGGCTTCTCTTGACATAAATGCCTCACAGAAACACCATGCTGAGGAGTCAGAGGTACCCTCTACTGACACCAACAACTGCTTTGTATTGTGCACAGTATGTATAACACTGTCTTCTCAAACTGTCAGTGAAGGACTCATTTTAAGATTTTCAAAAATCCCTTGCTATTATTATTAAAAAACAAATACTGTAATGTTCCTCCCACTCTTCTGGATGCTTCTGAAGAACACATAACTCTCCTATACATATATATTTCAAAAAAAGAAAATCAGAACTTTTTTTGAACTATTTCCTATTTCTCATGAGACATAAAAATTGCCCATTACCAAACAAAACTGAAACAAACCAAAAAAGCAAACCCCCCCAAACAAAACTCCAAACCAAATAAAAAACTGCAGCAGATGTCTGCTGTAAACCATCCTCACGCACTTGCAAAAAAGCAGCAACAATGTAGTCTCATAGCTAGGTGGTTCTAGTAGCCAACCTGTCACTACTTTTGTTAATGAAGCTTATACGGTTTTCAGAAAATATGAACACTCTATAAGCATGCAGCAAATATATTTGCTGCATACTTGGGCTCTAAATCTAAAAAATTTCATGCTAATCTGGGAATATTTTAAATGGCATTAGTAATGCTTCCCAAATGAACATCGAGAGCTTCCTTCACACTCAACGCCTGGGAAGTCTCAGCCAACACCATGACCATGAAAGCCCCAGACAGATGAAGTACTGAAACAGGCGAGAAAGCTCAAATGAAAGGAGATTCTCACAAAGCAGTTGCCCTTGGATGATATACCCCAGGAAAGGAACAGACATCCTCACTAATCAGCTCTCAAGTGATTCCAGGAATGATTCAAATAAAAGAAAAAAGGATGCAAGAAAAGCTACTCCAACAGAGTCATACTGTAGGGCTCTAAGAAGCTGATGACTGCCTTTTGTGAAGCTGACTGTGAGTATAAGGGCAGATATGGCTAAGGACAGCAAAGCTCTTCACAGCTTCAGACATTCTTCTGAATCACTGCAATACCTCACAGATAAAAATTCTGAGTGAAAAAGAACACAACCCATGACTGATGATCACTCCTGACACTTGTGGATCACTCCTCTGTTGAGGCAACAGGGGGACAGACAGGTGCTGCATTGAGGCTGGGTTTGACAGCAGCAGCTCCAGCAGTGCTGGATGACACTCGCAGAGACTGGGACTGAACGGTTTCTAACCTCACACCTCAGGTCCAAGATGAGCTGACTCTTGGTAAAACGTGCCTACTTCATTTCAGGAACTCCATCAAAGAACCCCATCCATAAATGAACCTTGCCATTTTGGAAGGAAAATGTAAACAGACAACTACAATCCCAGATAAGGAAAACATATTTAATATTTAACTGTAGAAATAGACAAGCAGATACCAAAGCTTTGTGCCTAACCTAGCAGATATAGACATGGACATGCACAATCAACAGAATTTAAAATAACTACTTTCACTAAACCCTTCAACATAAACTTTGCTTTGATGGAATTTGTCAGACTCAGAATGCTTCTAGTTAATTACTAATACAAATACCAAGTGTTTTCTCTAAACACGAACCTGAAAGCTGGCTTAAATGGTACAGTGTATTTTGCTGTTGTGCCAACTTTGATTTTTTTATTCCCAAACAATAAAACAAACTGAAACCACAAAATTAAAACAAGCACAAATATGCTTTGGAGTACATTTAGCTCACACTTAAGTAATCCAAACATCTTGGATTATTTAATGATGAAACAACTGGAGACAGAACAGAGTCCACTAAACTCTCGGCTCCTAAAACCCACACAAAACACAGTAAATGCATGAATGCTGTACACAACTGATGTCAAACTGAGATACCAACTCTCGACATCAATCCAGGACACTACAGACTGCCCAGCACTGCATCTACAGCAGGTATTTGCATCCAGAGAAGACACCTCTTTAAGCCTCTCCAACGAGGTAAACACACACTAGTGAAATGTGTCCACTCTTGACCACAACATGTGACTGAACATGAAACAACAGTCAAGAAGAAGAAAGAAGGCAAAACAATCCTATAAAATATTCCCAACTCGTGGCTCCTGACCTCGGGCCCAGTCCTGTCACTGTCTTCATAAGTCCATCCACCCCTTTATCTGCCCAGCCCACAGGTCTGTGGCCGTGTCTGCTCACAGCCAGATGTGACTTGGAACAGGCCTGGTGCTTGTTTTGGTACAAACTATTTGGGGAGGGTATGAAGGAAGCACAGGATCTATAAGAGGACTTGAAGGAGCCATCCTTGATGGATAAAATATGCTGTGTGGAAGGTCAGAATGCTTCACTGCAACATGCTCTTCCCATCTTGATGTTGTCTATGAAGCTTTGCCACCCCACTTGGAGGAAAAAACCTGAGAATAAGCAACTTGATTCTTCCTTGTAAAACCTATTACAAGGCGTGCCTGTGTATAATATACAGCGAACGGCCCTAACAAAGAGAAAAATGCACTCGCAAGATATTTCCCCTTTATTACAGCTATGAAAGAAAAAGTAGGAGTAAAAGGTAGCTAACAGCAGACCACGACATCAAGGATTAGTTTTGTGGAGCTCCACGGAGAAACCGAACACCGGCCAGTCAGACGCAGCTTCTGAAGCAGTTCTTTCTTGCCGGCCATCCTGCAGTGGCCCAGCGCTGTCCCGGCCCGCGTGACCCTTCCTCCGCCGCCGCAGTGGGGCACAGGGACGGGACCCGGCGGCCCTTCCTCCGCCCGCCCCGGCCCCGCCGCCATGGAGGCCGCGGCCTCCGCCGGGCCTGTCCCCGCCCGCCTCTGCCGGGCCCCCTCCATCCCTCCCTCCCGGCCCCACTCACGGCCGCGGAAAGGCGCAGCTGCTCGGGCTCCATGGCCGCGGCGCGGCGAGGGCCGCCTCCGCCGCCCGGCCCTGCTGCCAGCCCCGGCGCTGCTGCGCTCCCGGAAAGCAGGGTAGAGGCGGAGCAGGGCCGCACCGCGGGCTCCCTTCCTCCCTCCGTCCCTCCCTCCGCCGCGGGCGGGCGGCGCGGGGCAGCGGGGCGCGGGGGAGGGCGAGCCGGCACGGGAGGGGAGGGGAAAGCCGCTCATCATGTTTAGGGGCGAGGGGAGTCTCCCTGCCCGGGAACCCGGTCAGCGGCCCCGGCTGCCGCGGTCTCCGCCTCTGGGAAGGTAGGACTGTGCCGCAGGGGCACCGAGGGGCCTGAGCGCGCCCCTCTCCCCGACCCGGGTCGCCCGCGCACCATCCCCGGCGCTCTCGGGCAGGGCAGTCCCTGTTGTGGGGGCACGGGCTCAGACCCCGCTGCGGGTGCCGGGGCTCGGTGGAAAGGGTGCCTCGGGAGGGATCGGGGAGGCGGGGGTCGTTGTTCGGGAGGGGACCTCTCCCGCAGAAGGGGACGCTCCGGGCGGGAGGCCCCGGGAGGCGCCCTGCGGAGGGCAGCAGCTGCCAGGCGTGCCCGGGAGCTGCGCGCTGCCCTCGGCGCGGCACGGACCGCGATCCCCTCGGTGCGGCACAGACCGAGATCGCGACCTCGGCACGGCGATCTGTAGCACTGATTGCTGCCTGTGCCAGCGGCTTCTCTCCTCGTCAGTCGCATCTCGCAGTTAGAAGAACGAAAGGCAGTATGTGACTCAGTTTCCCTCTGAGGACCGGCGGCAACTGGGCGATAAGAATTTGGGGAGCCCGTGGGTTGCATCATAAAAAGGAGCTTTATAAGCCAGAAGTATTTGCTGATAAAGTAGCTGGGAAGCACCAATCTTCGGCATTAAGTCATCAGATAGAGCAATTAGCTGTCAATGAATTGATAGTTTCCCATCAAACACAACCTGAACTGCTGAAGTCTGAAATGCTGTAGTCCATCTGGACTGTATTTCCAGTTGTGTTATTGATTCCTGGATAGTTAAACCACAGACACACTTAATACAGGGAAATATTAAAAATTTAAATACTGCTGCTACCCTTGTAATATACAAGTTGTAAAATATAAGTTGTAGGTGTTGCTTTTCTGCAGTAAGACAATCACACACCATAGCTGACAGTGAATCTCCTTACCTTGGCTAGTAGATCGCTGTTTTCAGATTTTTTTTTTCTCCTGACCTATTGTTTGTGTTACTTGTTATGCCATTATTGCTGTGAAGGAATGCAAAGATGATGCTAAAGTGTCCCATGGAAAGGAACTGAGTGGCACTGTGCATATTTGAGTGCATGCAGTATTCTGCTGAAGTCCTACTGAATGTGGCCCATTTCCTTTAAAGGGCAGAGACTCTTTTGCAAGAATGGAATTATCCTAATTAATAATTTAAATATATCAAAATAAATAATGTATACTCTCAAAGCTGTAATAGCAAGCATCTTTTTGTTGTTCCTGCCTTATGGAAATGACAGCCTGCTTTAGTGTGAATGAATCCTGACATGATTCTAGAAACTGGGCCAACATATCATTGATTATGCACTTTGAAGAAGAGTGGGAAAGGTAGAGGAAAGATTTACAGTGCTTGAATCTCTTGGCATTGCGCTGTGGCCACAAAACCTGCATATAGAAAAAATACAGTTTCTGGGACAGGAAAATTATCTGCAGTGAGTCCATCTATAGCAGCTGCTGTAGATGCTGAAGTTATGTTATAAACAGCTTTTCTGAGAATAGCAGCTAGATAATTTCATCTTGCTATGCTATGCTTTTCTGATGTCTAACTGCATTGCTTCAGAACATCACCTGACTGCATTTTATATCTGGGCTACAGTAAGCTACAGCTGGGGAATGGGTTCAGAAATGGCCTCCTAAATAAACTGGAATCTGAAACTGAATGTGCCCTTAGCGTTGGTTATATGCATTATACTTTGCTCCAATGGGACTATCTCCATAGTTTAATTCCAGCAGCAGTATATTTTGACACCAAAAAAGCACTTGTCTTTTGGTGGATTGGGATTGGAAGATGCAGGAAAAAGAACAGATGAGATGGACATAACTCATTACAGGGCAGGAGGTTTTAAGTGGGATTTCGATGACTGTACAGGCAAACCTTAGGAGCACAGCTTTCCTTTACAAGTAAGTCAATCTATGCCAATCTGTGCCAGTCTTTACAAGTAAGTCAAGCTACTACTGAAGAGAGTATTCTTCTGAACTGGATCTAATGCTCATCTGACCACTCTTGCTGAACAGCAGAATTTAATTTTCTGCCACCCTAGCTCCTGTGACTGTCCTGATGTGGTGTCTGGATGAGTAACCCTGGTGAAGCGAAAAAATGTTAGGGATGGGACAGGAGGGAATTGGGAAGTGAGCAGCCGCTCTCTTTTAGATCAGGTCAGCAGTAATGTGAAACAATAGTCTTAAATTACAGTAGTCCTGAACTTTGTGGTCCACAAAGGAGAAAACATCATTGTAGCTTTAACTTGAGTTCTGCCCTAAATCTAGAACGGGCTAAATAAAGTATGAGACTATGAGACCTGATGTACCCAGAAAGTTTAAGTCAGACATGGTACATATATCATAGAGATGCAGAATTCAAAGTATACCTGACACATACTTATTGAGCTGTTCATAAGAGGTTCTAGTGTAGATTTCACAGCTTAATACCTTAATCTACTAACCTGTTAGGTATAAGGGGTTCTTCCTACTATCTAAGAAAAAATCTTGTTTGTTGCTACTTGAGTTAATTTCTTAATGCCCTGAAGACATATATCCCCACAGTTTTCCCTTTTTGTAGCCTGAGAAGGTGCTTCAATCTTTCTATACTGGTTACATATTGGAGAACTCTTACATTTTATTGCTTTTTTCCAGAGTGAGTTTTCTCTATATATTTTTAAGAAATACAAAGTGTAGATGCTTACTCCTTAACAGTATTTAGCCAGGAAGAAACACATCAGCCTTCCTGCAGAAGATGATTGCCCCCTAAGATCTTCTGGTAAAGTTGTTTAAACTCAACAGCCTCTGATCTGTTGAATCAAAATTAGTTTGGTTAGCCAATTAAAAAATTGTTCCAGTTTTTAATGAAGCAAATCAGAAGGCTTTGCCAGCAGGCTTGAAGAGGCAGCTACCACTGGTATGGAGAGCAAGGGCAGGGCAGTCACTGACAACTACGCCCATTGTGAGCTGTTGCCACAGACCACATTTGACTTTGATTATGAGACAGTAATGTAGAACCATCAAGAATGCTAGTAAAACTGATATTTGTCCTGTTTAATCTTTCCTCTTTCTCCATTAAGTCAGTTCTTCTGTTGACACATGAAGAAATTACTTTCTAATGCTATTTGATATTGGCACCTTCCTATCTCCTACATGTCTGTGAAGTAAGTTGCCAAATCATTTATTTTTGTGTCTTTTGTACGAACAGTACTTTGGCATCTGTCATGTTCCTGATTTTTATCCTCTCCTATTTGAAACCCCCTAGTAATTTGTAGAAAAAGCAAGTAAAGCTAAAAATGGACGTTCACATATGCCAGTAACATCACATTCAGCAACTGTAGCTCTTTTTCATTTACCTGTACCCGTGTACAATTTCAGGGATGTGCCGTGCCTCCCAACAAGTCCTGAGGAAGGTATACACTACAGTCAGGCAGCTGATTCCCAAGCTGTGCACTTCCTGACAGTCAGGGAAAACCAGTGGGGCTGTACATGAGAGGCAGTGCCTCAGGCTCACCAGTTCCCATCACAGGTACTGGTAACTCCAAACTAGTCATTAATGATTTGTGTAATCATCTAGAGGCTATGTGGAGATAGCAGGCAGTGCATACCTGGTTTGTCAAATTCAATAAATGCTGTGTTCCACTTGTTTTTCTCATACACAGAATATTAAACAGCAATCTTAACTAGCCACTAGATGTCAATGTTGCTGTGCTAAAGGGCAAATGCAGTTTTATTTGTTTGGCTGATAAAGTAATTTCATCCTGAAAAGAACTTCTGTATTTAAAGATATTTCCAGTATAGGATCATTTACAAAAAATAATCACGGACAAGCCCATGCTATGTCCGTTATTTGAAGAGAAGCTGTGCAGTTTTATGATATTTTGAAGTTGCAATTAGCTTTTCTGTGCATAATCATTGTTAGAAAGGTGCCTTTGAAAAATAGTATCTGATTGACCATCAGTTTCCTTCCTTGTTCTAAAATCCCAGACCTTTGTATTAGTAGCCACAATCATTGTATTGCATTTCACTTGTTAATAAAAGATAATAGAATAGAATAGAACATATATCTAATCCTATTATAAGAGTTATTGAATTTCCTGAATTCCAGGTATCCGTGGACATTTTCCTCTTAATTATTTCTGTGTAACACCATTGGATATCAATGTCAGATACATTGTATGGAGACAGAATTTCTAGAGCACCAAGACTTCCAATATGACAGGCAATTTGAAATTTTGGAAGTGTGTATGTCTAAAGGCACATCTGACAGATGATGGCATTTTAGAAGGATACACGAGGTAGAATTTGACCAATGGACCTTTGTTATTCCTGGCTCTTCTACCTCTAGGGAGAACTAATCACTGCCAGTCTCCACAACTACTTACTGCCTGGTGCACTGAAGGTGCTGGTTGTATTGTATTGTCTGTCTACAGAGCATTTATTTTGAGACCAAAGTTTGGAAATTGGTTTCATAAACAGTTATGGAAAGCTGAAGAAGAAAACAGTGCATGTCTTGAACTCAGATTAGCTTGTTCTGCTGTTAGGATAAAAACAAATATCAAAGGCTCTTATTATAAACATAGTTGGAACCTCCTGTTGATCTGAAAATCTCCCAAGAGATCTCCCTTATTCTCAGCTGATTAACTTGGTAAACAGAATCCTGTTTAGGCCACAATGTTAGAAAATAGAGCCTAAATAACCTGATTTATTACCTTAGCTCCACCTCCTATGATATATGCATATAAGCCTCTCAACTTCATACACAATTCACAAGATTTTTTTATTACTGTTGACAGAAGAGCAGCCTTAGTCTTCATTATCATGGACTGAAGTAGTTGAAGTCCTGCCCCACAGTTTATTTGATGGTAGCATTACTTCCACTCTTAACATGCCAAAGAATCACAGATACACTATGGAGGAACTATAACTGTTTTAATTCCTAATATACATTTAGTTTTATTGCCTATGAGTACAGAATTATGTAAGAATCTTACAATAATATCTTGAAAACCAGATTGCTTCATTAATTCATTTTGTTGTAATTAAGGGAACACTCAAAGCATCAACCTTTTCCTAAAACTTCTGTGTACTTCAAAAAACTTAATTAAAATAAAGTTTTCTGCAAGTCTTTGTTAAGATGTATAGTGTAAATAATAGCAGTATGATCATGTAAAGACTAACTTATTCAGTTATGGAAATAATAAATCAGACTTTGATAAAAAATAATACTTAGAATCAACTCCCCATATTATCTTTAAAGTTTGGGCTTAATTTTGCAAAATGTACAGAATTTTACTAAATAAATCTCCTAGAGATATATTCTGTAGACTCCTGTCTAGTGTCTTTAATGGTCACTGCTAGTTCCACATTTGTTTTGTGGCAGGTGTTTTTTGTCTCCAGAGCTCAGTCTGGCAACTCTGCTCAGAAAAAAGCTCACTACAAGATTACACATGCATGTAGGCATGCATAAACTTGAGCAGGGACTTCAGCCTATCAGGAATTTAATTTAAAAGTAATTATCAGTATGTACAAAATACTACTTCTTAGTTTTATCAACCTGCACTTAACTAAGTGGAATACAGAAACTAACACCTCTACCATGTTCCAGTTTTCATTTTAGAAAGGAGGAGATTTTAGAAGTTCATTATGCTCAAATACCCTGAAGTATGAACTATTTCCTAAGAGAGCAAAGAATGCCTAATCTTACTTTTATGGCTAGATCTGCTTTGGTGGAAAGTGACTGATGGCATCCAATTACGTAAATACAAGAGAAAGGCAAATTTGTTTTTCCAGTTTGATATCAGAGTTATTATATAAGATGAAAAAATCATAGAAAATAATAAGCAAGAGAAGGAAAATCTAGTAATGTGGAAATAAATAAAAGAAAACAACTGACAAGCAATGTGCTTATTTTCCTTAAATTACATTGTTTCCCACTGGATTTTTTGGTAGGGGAAAAAAGAGAATACATGAGAAAAGTTACAGTTTGAACATTGCATTTTTAAACCATAGTGGAAAAGATACGTGTTCCCTCTTTTCCCAAGGTGCATTTTTATCCATAATGTCTACCATGTTTATATATTCATAATATGAGAATTGAGGAAAGGTACAAATCATTGTCAGGGAATGTTTTCTGAAGTCTTCTGTATAAAAAGGTGGCAGACAAGCCACTGTCATCTGAATCATGCAAGCAGGTAAGCACTGTTTTGTACCCAGCATTCTATGTAACCTGGAATAGAAATGTCTGAGTCTGAGATACGATGTTAATAGAGATGAACAGTCTCATTCCTGCTAACATATTCCAAAAAAACATGGTTTTTACACATGTGTTTCATCTTTACTTAGTAAAGTTGAGCTCTTAACTCAGCAATCCAGAAGGCCAGTTGTGAAAACTGTACAGTGGAGCTGCTCAGATGAATTCCTCACAGTGTTTTCCACTGGTTGTCCTTAAGCAGTGAAAATAAATCAGAGATTATTTGCAATATACAGTGCTGCAGGCAGGTGTTTGGAATCTCACAGTCAGATTTGAAAAAAACGAAAGTATTAGAGCATAATATAATGTAGTGATGGCAGTTCTGTCATTCTGTCTGTATCTTACTAGTTCAGTGGGATTCCATAGCAAAGCAGTACAGCAGCTGCATGTGGAGGCTGTTAGTTCCAGGTTGAGGTGATCAGTACCTGGGCCTTCAGTGAAAACTGAAGGATACAGGGATATAAAAATGCTGCTCTGAGCACTGAAGTAGGATGAATCAGTTAAAAATTCCTATTTCACAGTTTATGATGAACGTGCTTGTAGAGTACTGCTGTGAGACCTCATTTAATTAATAATACCATGAGCCATTCTGCTAGAACTGAGCTTTTATTAGTAAAAATATACTACTGATTGCCAGGGCTTGGAAATAATAGGGATTATATTTCAAATTAAATACAATTTTATGTTATTTAATCACCAATATCATTAAGACATGAAGTACTGAAATACTATCAACCTTTCTATTGGAAGTGTTTCCAGGACACTATTCATTCCATGGCACCTAAGTGGAATGGGAAAGATAACTATCCTAAATGGCAACCATTAGTCTAACTTGGTTACAAATATCAAGTTATGATATTTATAGCCAGCAACACTGAGCTGTGCAATATCCACAACTCTAGAAGTAAAAATGTCAGACTCAAAAAACACAGAGGAAAGTTATCTATTTCAAGTAAAAGGAAATATTGCAGCTTGTACCCTAGGGGAGATCCTGCTACTTGCTGAAACCACATTCAATTTGCAAGTGTAAGTCAAAATGTTAACAGTTACATATCTAGATGACTGCCTTTCTTGAATGGAAACAAAACCACATGGAAGATAAGGGTCAGGATGTGAAGTGAGATCTGAGTGAAAAACATTTTCTTTAGCATTTCATAAAGCATTCTGTCAAGTTTGCATTACACTGTCCTTAAATATTCTGCTCATAAAAGATGGATTGTGTTATTTAGATTTATATTAGGGTCTGTTTTAATACTTTTTATCAATCTTGGTTTAGTAAATCCATGCCACTCTTTCCCTGTAAAACTTTTAATTGAACCTCAGCCATAACAGAGTATTTGGCGGGTTTCTATAATATGTCTGTTAACGAAAGGAAGACACCATTCTGACTACCTCATTTATCTTAGATATCGTCATCATCCAGCCACAAATGTTAAGAACTAGAAAAAGTAAGACTAGAGAAGCACTTTGATATTTTCTTACTTGAAAACATCAATACCCATAGAAAAATATGCCCATACAACAGAATACTAAATTATTCTCCCAGTTAAAAAGAAGGTAGTATATGAATATTAGCTTCATAATTATATGAATACTGTTGTACTGTGATCTAACACTACAGTGTGAAAAACAAAGCCTTAAACTTATGATGGCATTCATGATTTGTATTGATTTGCAGTTCATTCCAGCCTTAAGAACAACACAAATACCCCGCCCTTGTAGCCTCAGAGCCTTTATGAAAGGGCATCACAGCCCTGGTCGCAGATGCCCACCACATGCATCCCCACGGATCCTCAGCAAGGAGGGATTTAGCTGCCTTTGGAACATCACCCATTCTGAATCTATAGCAACCCTCCTCTAATATGCAAAGCTATTTTTAGCATCAGGGCAGCCTTGAAAGCAGCAGGTAAAGCATGAAAAGAATGAATAAGTGGTTGTGGTGCTCGCCTGTGAATAGAAGCTATATATAGCTCCTGAGAGAGATCTTAATATATATGTGTATATATAATGTGCATATGAAGGGATATCTGCCTTCCTGAGGGGGAAGCAGGGGTGTCAGAAACATAGAGTAGGCTATGAACAAATTATTACTATTTGTGACTTGAGCTGTTATCTAAAGTAATTATTTCCAATTGTTCTGTTTAAGAAAATAAATTGTTAATGGAATTGGGTATCTTTGATCCAGTCTTTATTTGCAATGGATGCATAGGCTTCATTTCCCTGAGTGAAGAGAAAATTGAACAGCAGGAGACTATTTGCAGTTCCAAGCTCTTTTCAGCCATTACTTGCTCCAAGAAATTCTCTAGCGAATTTCTCAGGTCTCCCTTTCCATCCCTAGGAGCCAACATCAGTTTCTGTGATGTTAGCTGTTCTCTTGAGTTCCCAAACCTGTCTTTTTTTTTAATCCTTGTCTTTAACTCTTATATATTCATCCATTTGCTTCTAAAAAAAATCTTGGGAAAAAAGGCCACATGTGCCTTTGTTTAATCAGTACTGTGTGCCATTTATTTAGCTGGGGAGCTATGCTGCTTCATGTAGGAGCTGATTACTTCTTACTGATGTGTTATATTGAGGCTGGGAATTAGGCCCTCCAGTTTTAATGACTCTTTGCCTAAATCACAAGGGCAGCAACAGTGGAAACTTACAGATGCCTACAAGTGATTGGTGTTAAAAAGAAAGCTGGCTGTATAGTATTTGGATTATTGTCTTAGAAAAGGGATAATTAGGAATCCTTTTGAACTTAAAATGTGAATGTTACCATGTTCAAGGTAGGGAAAATCCTTTAGCTTCTGAGCAGTCATAACTAAAATGTGTATTTCTCTGTTGCTATGAAAATTATATTTAAAACTACAGTCAGTTTCTTAGATAAGGATGTTGTGTTGGTTTTGTTCTCCCACTGCAGAGGGAAAGAGCCAGCAGCCAAAAGAGCAAATCTTTTCTTAAAGCTGTACTAAGTATGTAGCATATTGGCATATGAGCAAACAGATGAAATGAAATTTTCAGCCCTCTGAAGTCTCCTCTGCAGGGCAAATATGGTTTGTAAGAAAAAGGGGCTTTGGAGTTCAGCGTGATGCAGTACTTGATGGAGAGTCAGGTGCAGTGACAGCATGCCTGCATAATGTAGGGTGGCAGATTTGGTATTTACTTAAGGTAAAAAAGATTAACCCTTACTGAAAAAGTAAAGTATTTTTCCAAATTTCTTGAGTTGCTGACAACAGTTAAAACATCAGTAAAATACATTTGTGGAGCTATCACCAACAACCCCTTAATTTGTTTCAGTGCTGGTCCAAATCTCTGCTTTGTAAAGCATGTCGATTAGCAATGATGAAACAATAATATGTGTTTGATGAGTCACATCCTTCCTATTGTGTAGTTCCTTATGTCCATGGCACTCCAGCAAGGCTTCTACTTGAAGTATTTCAGTGACTTCAGTGGCACTAAGATTTCTTCCATTGTTAATTATTCAGGACATAGAAACCTGGTTTTAACAAGTAAAGACTTTCTCCTCGAAAGCCTCTTGTCTCTGCCATACAACAAATAAATTTTCTATGTACATTTAAATAAATAATATTTTGTTACTTCCTGCAAAATGACAAGGAAAATTAAAGACAAGTTTATAAAGATTAGAATAATTCTTCGGGGAGCCAATGCCATGAAAAAGTACAGAAGGGCATATAAGATAGCACAGGTCAAGGAAAGGATTTTGTAACACGCCGTCTGTTTTTAATTAGCATCTTGGCACACTGGAAGAGCTCAGACATTTTTCCATGAAGAAATGTATTATAGACTTTTCTAGCTGCCAATTAAATGGCATTTAGCTACACTGACAGTAGTATGTTGTTTTGGGTCTGCAGAAAGCCCTTGCTCATGCTAGAAAATCTGGGACATTTTGTTTTGTATAGAGGGTTCTTACTGGACTGACTTTTCTATCCCTTCTATTCTGAATGTAGGCATGAAGGAAACCTATGAATAAATACCAAATTAAGAGTGCAAGGAGCTGACAGAGGGGATAATTATGAAGTGTCAGTGTGTATACACCTGCTGAAAGTCTGTCCTCCAGGTAGAGGATAATTTTTAAACAATGCTAAATACTGGGGTGTTTTATGAGGTTCATATATTGTCCTGTTTGGTAGAGACTGAGGTACTTTGTTACCAGTTCTGTCCTATGATTCATTTAAATATGAGCATTTGTAACATGAAACTGCCCCTCAAGTGTGCAGCTCCCTATGCATTTTCTCTAACAGTGAAACCAGTGCTCTCTGCCCACTCCTGTCCTCAGCTGCTTGTTCTGGCTCTGGCAGTTTTAGGGGGCTTGAGGGGGTGGGTTTGAAAGATTTGGGCTTGTTTAGGGTTTTATTTGTTTTCTAGTTCTTTTGCCAGCTAATTTATTTAATCCACTTTAAAGAATAGCATTACAACAGAAACACCAGCAGTGATCTGTGGAAAAGAGCAGAATCAATAGTACTTGCAAGAGTTGGGAAGAGAGAAACCATCCTATTAAGGAAAGTGTTGCACAGAATATGTTCTTAAATTCACCATGCCAGTTCTGAAGAAGCTGGCAATTACAAATTAAGCATAGATTCTCTCACTAGTATCATAGTTTTAATGTCTGGTAGTGCTATGTAGAGGGAAAAAAGGCAAAAAGTGACTTGCCTATTTAAACAAGACTTCTCCTTGCTGAGAGGTTCATTTAGAGGAAACTTAATCTTATAGTAAGGTGTATGCTAGCTGGTGAGTGTGATGTCAGTTCCACTGAAATGGACAGGCATGTTCACTGTCCCAAGTGTGTCCCCATTTCCACCATGGGAGAAGTTGATCTTCCCTGAGTAAACTACAGTCAAATTTTCATGAGAGTTGTCATGAAAGATAGAAAAAAAATCCAGATTTCTGCAGCAGGTGGAAACCTCGTGTTCTTTTATATTGTCTCCTTTCCTACACTTCCCCCTGTATTAGGTGTGGTATCAGTTCCTGCTGTGAACCATGAAGTGGCACAGCTTCATACATCTTTGAATTGGGCTCTGGTTTGCTCTTGAGCTTGTATGTTTGCTCTTTCATTTCCCCCCCCAACTTTAAATATCCATTGTTAGCATTTTCAAGGCAAAACACAGACAATAGAAGCAAAGCAAGAACTATTTGTGTAGGTCTGGAGAAAAGTGGCTGGTTATCAGGAGAGCAGTTAATGTGATGCTGCTGAGTTGGGTGCTACAAAGCACACTGGTTTATAATAGAGCTTAGAAGCAAACAAAGCATCGAGAATCAGAAGGATGTTGAAAGGTCTTAGTTGCAACAAAATAAAACCTAATAGTAGATTCATTTTGTCTGGCTTCCCTTTGAAAGAAATACACTCTGCATCTGTTTTTCTTAAAGAGAGATCATTCAGATATCAGTACATCTCTCCTGACATATTTTTTGTCATTGGTCAAATTCTGGTGTACCTAAACCAGCAAGCATTCCAGAGACACCTGCACATTGACTAGGACACGCTCAGTGGAGCAGGTGTTGTGACATCACTATGGAATTTTGGCCATGAGAGCTCACTTCAGAGGGAATCACTTCCTGGTCCACAGTGAACTGTGAACTGGCTACTTTACATAAGGGAAAGGAGACCACCCTCCAAGTCTTTCTTTCCTCCAAAGCTGGCAGCAGTTAAACAGCCATTTCCTTGGCTTTTTGACACAGGGACTGGCCTGCTTGTTCTGCTTTTAATGAAAATGGTATAATAAAGAAAGATACCCCTAATACGAACCTGTATAGACAGGATAGGGCAAAGTCAGCAGAACTTTCCAAATAAAAGGTTTGGGCAGTCTTGTGATCATTCCCAAGCTTGCCTTGTTATGAGCTGTTGTAAAGGCATCTCAAGTTTTATTATGCCTAACATGCAGAAGGCCTCTTCCTGACAGTGACTCTTGGTGCCAGATCCACCAGGAAGCATAGTCTTTTCAGAGCTGTTTAGAATTCACAAGACTTAGTTTTGTTTATTGAAAGTACAGCCTCATTCTCAGCTGCTTTAAATTTGCCATTTGCTGCAGAATTTCTTAAAAGGGTCAAGAGAGCCAAGAGAGCAAAATCTCGGACTCATGAGGTATTTGTAGGAGTCTTTGATCTCAAAATCCTTCTGCTCCAAACACAGTGGTAACGTAGCAATGACAATGTTTTATTCTTTAGGAGACCAGTGAATACTGGGTGTGATTTGGCCTATTGCCCATCCATGTGGTGTAATATTATGGGCTTAACACCAAGCACAGTAAAGTCTCATCATCACCATCAGTGGATTTTGGATTAGGCTAGGTATGCACAGGCAGCTTATTCTGAACAGAGAAAAGGCAGCACAGTTTTCTAACAGCAGGATGAAATCAAGGGTAGCTTTAACAGGATATGGATCTGCAAAGGGAACTGTACTGAACATGAAACCACAGGAAGCTTATTCAAATTGTGTCTTATGTTGGTAACGAAAACATTCTAGTCTAATGCAAATATGCAAATATAGTCGTTGGCATGGAGTTAATACCTTGAAAATATTAAATATTTTTTAAAATAATTTTTGCTCTAAGTTTTGACCATTTGTGTCTGCTTTCCTCAAATATTTTAGCAAACAGGTTTACTTGTAGAAGTATTAATATTTTAACCAGATATTGGAGAATATGTGCTAAAAATGTATGTAATAATAATAGTAATGCATATTTTTGCTCTAGGAAGGAAGCCATGGAAGTTGTGCTGTGACCAAAGAACACCAGCAGTGGTGGGTGCTGAATACCTCTAGTGGCAGCAGGCAAAAGTAGCTTTAATTTTGACTGTCATATACTTGCACCAAGATTTTTACTAGATGGTTGATTATAACCAAAAATTGTCGTCAGCAGACAATTTGGATACATTGGAAGAAGCAGCAATTTGTTTCTTACCACGCAGAGCCACTGCGTGGGAAGCCACCGGTGCCTAAGGCGTACTTGGCTCTGGTTAATAGCGGAGAGGTGGAACATGACGGCACTTTGGGGCAGGACACGCTGAGGCCGCTCGCCGTGGGCCCGCTCGGTTCCGCTCGGTCCCAGCCGCCGCCGCAGCTCGGGCCGGCAGCGCAGGGGCCGCGGGGCCGTGAGGGCGAGGGGCGGCCCTGGTGCCGCCTCGGGCCCGGCCTCGCCCCCGCCCGGCCAGGCCGCCCAGCGCGGGCGCCGCCCGCGGCCGCCGCGTTGCCGGGATACGGGGCCGCGGCGAGGCGGAGGCGCGGGGCCCGCGTCCCTCAGCCGTGACCCCCGCAATGTCCCCTGCAGTGTCCCCCTGCCCAGCCCCGAACCCGCCTGACCGCCGGCCCCCTCCGCGGCACGGCAAGGTGCGGGGTTTTCGGCTAGAACGTCAAGTGATGGGAAGCAGAGCGAGGAACGCATCCGCAACTCCCTCATCCCCCCTGCTGGAACCTTGCAGAAAGAAAAATAAATGAGTTTCGAACCCCATTGTGCCTAGTCAGTACCTGAAACAGCCGGGAAAACAAGCAAGGGCCGAGGGGCAGGCGCTGGTCCGTGGGCGCAGCAGGCGGCTGCCCGCTCCGCTGGCCCGCACACAAACAGCCATGGCATCGGCAAAGGGTGAGCCAAGTGTCGCCGGGCTGCAGAGAAGCTGTGCCACTAAAAATCCACGAATCACTTTGGTTTTAAACTGCTACATGGCAGGAAATGAGATGCTGAGCTTGGCAGTAAAGGACCCTGGAAAATGTGATTATGCCTCTCTTTTGATGGGACTGTTATAAATATTCATAATATTGCAATTTTGGAAAAGCAGTTGTTTTGGCATGTGGTTTGGAATAGAAAACTAACTTCCAGGCGCTTCTCTGCATGGACAAAACTGGAGTCAGGTTACTGCTCTGCTGCAGAATGTGCTTTTGTTACCGAAGAAAATACTACACTGCAAAGTTTTCAGGAGGTTCACAATGTGGTTGGAGTATTAATTAAAGAGAAATGCCTAGGTAATTGATGGTGGATTTCAGTGAATGAGCCAAAGGAAATGAAACACAGGTTTTCACCATCAATGGCAAAATATTGCCATGGCAATGGGTGGCTTTGCCAGGAATAAACAAACAAACAACAACAGGCCTCTTTCAGGAGAAAAGAGAATTTTCTGTTCTCACCTCACCCTGTCTGTGCCATTGGACATCTTGGAGGGGAGAAGATGGTGTAGCCTACTTATGCAAGTCCTACAAATCCAGCTTCCCTCTCAGTAGGTACAATTAGATCATTTCCAGAGCAAGAAGTCACCTTTATACTGGGGGATGGGAAGGCAACAACATTTGCTTAATAATTATTTCAGTGCCTTGGCTACTGTAATTATTTTCCATTTTTTTACTGGAGGTGGATAGGCTCGGAAATAACCCAGGTTTTTGCCACTCTTAGCTGGTGCTGCTTCAGGGAGGGACTGCTGACAGGGGAGGTTTTCTTAAGAGCAAAAACATGGGCCTGCAGTTAAATTAATAAAGACCTTTACAAAAACACAACAGAGAGAGCAAGGCAGCTGAGAAAGCACGAGCTGCCCTTTCTTCCCTGGGCTCAGATGCCTGGCAGGAAGTGTGGCCATGCAGAGGCAGTGCTGTCCTCTCCCAGCATGGCCTTTGAAGGTGGCCATCTGCCTCTGAAAGCTTTCTGGACATTTCTGGCTGCAGCAGTCCCTCAGAGGACGCAGTCCCACCACCTGGTGTGAGCTCTGGGTGTCATCCCTGCGAGATGGACCTCAGCCACCCCCCAGTCAAGGATTCAGCAGTGCTGGATCCTTGTAGCCTTAGACTGAATTCTTTGCAGTTGTGCAGGCTGTTGTTCTGCCCATAGCCTGTCAAATCCCAGGTGGGAACCTGGATATGCACTAAGGCCTTGCTGGGATTGTTCCTGAGGAATATAGACATGGCCTGATGTTGATCTTGTGATTTTGTGGTTTTTTGTGGCAGGAGCAATGGGCTTGAGCCAGGTGGCCTTGTGAAACCAAAGGAGGGGTAACCAGAAGTCAAAAGAGATCTCCTTCTCAGGAGATCAGGTGTCCCCTGAGGAGACAGCATCCATGTGAAGGAGCTAAGAGTGAGCCTGACTGTGTTAAATGTTTGTACCACTGGGTTGACCCCAGTAGTGTTTGTAAGCTGTCTAATATAAACTATCCAATAGGGAAGCGTTAAGACCTGTTAAAGTTTGCAAAACTGATCTAATAGCAATATTATATTGAACAAAAAAGTCATCCTGTGTGGCTTCCCAGCTATTTGGCATTTGTTAGCTTTGTCTTACCATTCTTAATAAAGTAATACTTAGGCGCTGCTTAAGTTTCCAATAAAATATTTAATGTATATTACTGTAAAGTCTTCAGGCTGAGGACTGTATCTCACAGAGCACTCATACCACACCTAGCACTCATTTGATTGCAGCCTCCAGGCAGTATTGTAAAGGTTCATTATTACCACCAAGATCTGTCCTTATACTGTCACTCTTCAAAGAAGGTCCATTCTTAACTACGGGTTTAATACAGCTGGTATTTAAATGAAAATTTTCTTTTTTTTTTTTCCATCGAAAAGAATCAAACCAAGAAAATACCTTTTTTAACTTGAACTTTAAATTAATGTTGCTCATATAGAACTGTGCTTGATCCACCTATGCCTTCATTTAACCAGCTCAGAAAACATGCAACAAATAAGAAGCATTCTTTTTCTGAGGGGAAAAAAAAGGGAAAAAAAAAAAGGGAAAAAAAGAGCTGTATTTGGGATCTATTTTGCATGAGAAAATATTTTGTTTAGGAGTGACAGTCAAAGGCATTCTCTCATACATTGTAATATTTTCCATGTGTGGCAGCTTGTTTTTCAGTGGTACAAATATGTGCAATAAAGGCCGAGGATAAAAATGAATCTAACAGTTTTTGCAGCAATGCTTGTGATGGTTTCATTCGATTTCATTTTCCTGTGGATACTGCCATTAGTTCTGCTGCTTGCAATATGTGAAGCATAATTCTGAAAGGTTCATGAGGTTGTAGGGATCCAGTAAGAGATGACTGATTTCTCCCCCACACACATATACTCCACCCCACACCCACTCACCCACCCACCAGCAAAACATAATGCTGTACTATTTTTGGAAACAGGGAAAGGGCCTCCCTGTGAAAACAGAAAGCAGTGTATTTCTCAGTTACATCACTTTGCAATCTAATGCTGTGTTGTGCTCAGTGTTTTTGTGGTGATGCAAGTCTTTTTTTTCTTTCCTTTTTTTTTCTTTTTTTTTTTTTTTTCCCTTCAGCCGGTTGGATTTTCCCCATCTTACAGCACCTCGCAGGTCTCTTCTCTGAGCAGTACGTTGCCTGAGTGAGTGGAAACATACAGATCAGCTGCAGGTTTCTATCTACAAAAACAGAGTGAAAGAGAAAGAAAAGGGTTGGGAAAGCAGAGACAAATATTGACCTGGACTTAGAGAAAGACATCCAATGGCTGAATAAAGAACCCTGTTCATGTTTTGGGATATTCTTTCAACTGGCTGGAACGAGAGCGGATCAAAAGAATGGGAAATGCCAGCAGACCCTTTAGAAGAATTGCTTATTTCTTATGCCTTTTATCTGTGCTTTTGCTGACTGAAGGGAAGAAACCAGTGAAGCCAAAATGTCCTGCCTGGTGTACTTGTACCAAAGATAATGCTTTATGTGAAAATGCCAGATCTATTCCTCGCAGCGTTCCGCCTGATGTTATCTCACTGTAAGGGCTGTAAGCATTTGGTTATTTAATTTATGATTTAAAATGAACTAGGATGTGTGGTGTTCTCAGTGCATACTCCCTGCTTGCTGCAGGGAGTACCTCCAGCATTCAGAATCATCAGCTAATGTGTTAAAATTGTGCTGCATCCTTGAATCCTGATTTTTATATCTCTTTCATCTGTCTGTCTGTCTGTGTATGTGCACACATCTCATTTTATACCTTCTTGTATAGTACATGAAATCTGTCACGTTATATTGGGGGGGGGGAAGGTAAATTTTTTTTACTTATATAAATAAATTTCTCTGTGATGACCAGATCAGTATTATAACCATGGCTATATGAGGCTACATTAATGTATGGTTGTTTTTTTCTTCTTTACAGATCCTTTGTGAGATCTGCTTTTACTAAAATCCCAGAAGGGAGTTTTTTGCTCACACCATCTCTGCAGCTTCTGTGAGAAATATTTATATGATACAATTTTTGTTATGAAGTGTATATGTATTCATAAATATTTCAGAAAGGGTCTTAGTATTAATTTTATAAGAAACAGCAGCAGAAGATTTATTAGATCATAAAATACATTACTTTTGAGCAATTTGAAAGATAGTGCATGTTTAATTTTTACTTAGTATATTGTAAGGCTGTCTGTTGTCGGTACTACTTCGAATGCTTACATGCTGAAGCTTTTGGTGATAGAATGCATGTTATCTTAATTATACTTTAATTAACATTACAGTGAGGACTTAAGTATTGCAACAACTATTCTTGTTTATTTTCTGCATTCCTGGGACCTGATCCCAGTGTAAAGCTGTCCATTTGCAACTCCCATCGACAGTGAGCTCAGAACCCCCCAGATCAGGCCCCTCGTTGCAGTGGGACAGGTCCTGAAGTCCTTTTCCATGTAAAATTGCCATTGACTTTTGTGGTAGTTTAGTCACTTCAGTGGGAGTTTTGCCTTCATAGTACCTGGATTTGACCCTGCTTGTCATTTTATGGTCTTAAAAGTAATGACAATTTTCTCCCAATTAAAGACTGAAGTAGTTATTTAAAAATCAAATACTGTGATGAGGTATAGACGGAAAGAGAATATTTTGGGATGTTTAACTGTTAGCTGCATTTCAACATAGGATTTTTACAGGCTCACAGGCTTTCCTAGAAATGTGGGCATACGATTATATAATTGTGAGCTATACAGAGGTAGAGGGGGTGTAACCTGAACTGTTTATAGTGGATGTGCTGCCAGCCTGACACACACCCAGATTTGTCTCAGAAATCCTGCAAGGCAGACTCCCCAGTGTGATCAAAATCAGAATCGGATGTCTGTCCCAAACCCACTCCCATGCGCTCTGGATGTGGTCAGAGGTGTGTGCTGATGGACTGGAGCTGTCTGGCTGTTACATTAAACTGGTGGCATACCAATAGCTGAAGCCCTGACCCTGGCTGTACTCTGCTACCTCAAGTGGAGCTGATAAGGAGTTGCAGACATACTGTACAATTTTGGATACAGGGTAAATAGGTAAATGCAGTTACTATGGAAACCTAAATGCTTTTCCATGGTGCTTTATTCCAGAGAAGCTTTTTTCAGGTGGTCACAGATCACAAAAGGGACACATTTCACATAATTGCTGCAATGGGCCTTCCAAATGAGAGGGGGGAAAAAAGCAGCAGCCCTGGTGGGGCTTGTATTTGAAGAGAGTGAGTAGGACATCATCTCTCTTGGCTACGATACACCACCTACACTTAGCAATCCCACTGCAAAGCAGGCAGATTTGGGCATGGTAGAGTAGGACAGACACAGTCATCTTATTTTGAGTTATAGTGCCTGGCACAGTGGGCTTGGACAATGTCTTATGACATTTTGGTAATGATAATAATTTCCATTTCTACTGTACAATGAAATGCACATTCTGTGCTGCTGTTCATAAATGCTGCAACAAAAACTATGACCCCAGAAAAGCAGGGTTTGTTCCACTGTGGGCTTTGATGAGTGATGTGTTTTCCAGATATATTTTTAACATGGTAGTTGAGCTGCTTGCCATCCTTGGAATTTCAGGCTGCTAATCTAAGGCAAATGACTCCTTAAACACAGACCATAGGAGCAGGATTGTATCTGTGGGGACAACACTCCAGTTTGTACGTGGGAAAGAAAAATTTTATCTTTGGCAGAAGATAGTAAGGGGATTAAGAATATGGAAAACTTACGTTAATTAAATATTTCAGGAATTTTTAGCTTTGCATGATTATAGATGTATTGGTAGGTTTAATTTAGCCAACAGCAAGATTTAGCAGCTTGTATGTATTTCTATAATAATAGAAATGCATATAGAAATAGTCTCCAGCATTACGTTTTTGAAGTCCAAATGTAATTGGATATCTCCAATACAGCAGTCACAGATGTCTAAATATGGTGAAATTCTGCTGCTATTATTATTTACTACTATTTTTAATGTAGTAGCCCCAGTGGTCTCTGGAAAAATCATGGTCTTGAGCTAAACACTACTCGTAACTCCCAGTCCAGGACAGCTTTTCTTCTTGTGTAGTATGGATGGCACGCTCTGTGCTCTTCGTGCGACAACAAAACCACAGAGAAGCTACACAGCTATGGTGAAGTGCCAGCAGGAGTGTTCCCTAAATGCAGAGAAAACCTCCCAGCTCTCATCTGCAGCTCTTTTATCTCTGTGTATCAGCAACATGCTGAGGGTGCCCTTATAAACTGAAGACATGAAAGCCCACAGAAAGAAGGGAGGTAATCGTGGCATCAGGATTTGTACCTGCTCGCACTGTGCTGTTCCTGCCAAGTGACACAGTCCCCAGCTACAGCGCCATACCTTCAGCCTCCAGCCCCAGAAGCAGCAATTATGGTGACTGAGGACAATTTGGGGCAAAAATACTTTGTGCATCAAATACATCTGATGTAGCCATTGGGAAGGGGTATGAGTTGGAAGGCAAATGAGCTCACCAAGTGCAAGACCTATGCTGTAAGCCTGGCAATCTCTAAAATAGCAATACTATTTAAAGAGATACCACCCTGTTCTGTAAATTATTGAGTGGAGTGCAGAAAAGGAAAAATTATCCAGTAAAATCATATCAGAAAACTAAAATTAGTTGCAGGATTTAATAAATTGGTCTTCTGGTTCAAGAATTCTATTTAAATACTTGTTTCCTCTAAAACTGAGGTATTTATTGATTTTGACAAAAAGGAAGAATTTCCTGCTTGTATTTTTTCATACATTTAAAAAAAGCACAATCTGAAACAGCCAACTGAGAAAATAAATTACCTACAATTTATTCTGAATGTAAACATCAACATAAGAGATTAACTCATTAAGTGGATTAATTAGTACTTGGAAATCTTGCATTCCTGAATGTCTAAGGATGCCATAGTATGAATCTATTTATCCATCAGGTCAATTGATTAAAATATAGATGTGCATGTAGTATTCCACTGGGGTGAAGTTCATCGTGCTTTATGATGTCCCACCACATTAAAAGCGTAGCAGTCCAGGGCTAGATTATAATGGACAAATGCTAACATGGCTGATAAGCATGAATAAAGCTGGAAAAATCAATGCTAGTCCACTTTTAATGCTTACAAAATTACATAAAATTAAATGTTCTGCTGGTATTTTTACTGTTAGATGCATATGCTAAGAGTACCTCCAAGCGGTTTAGTGAGGTCTTAAAAATATTTTTGACTTGAACACTGACTGAATTTAGGAGATTTTTCTTCTTTTTTTCCCCCAGTAACTTTCAGTACCCTCAGGTTAAATACACTCAGAAGTTTAACTTAAAAGTTAAAGGATTTTCCTTCCTGCCAGTGTTGCAAATTCAACCTGATGTCAGGGTAACCAGCAATTTAAACCAAGACAATTTAAACCTCTGTAATACTTGAAGATTTCATTGTTGTCCTAGTATATCTCCAGAGGCACTTATACAATCCCATTGTTTTACTGGCATGATAAACCCACGTTTACATCCCACAGAAGTCAAAGGAATTTTATCAGATGGCCCCAGTAGACAATTGTTGGATCCTTCCCTTTGCACCACCCTGTGGTGCAATATTTCAGCCTTACAGTCCTATAGTGCTTGCACAGAAAAAAACATGAAACCAGGCAGTGGAAATTGGGCCTTGCTGAACCATTTTCTAAAGCTGCTGATAACCTAATGGTCTTTTGTTTTGCATTTCTTTATGCAGGTTGTTTACGTCCAACACTTTTGATGTTATTAGTGATGATGCTTTCATGGGCCTTCCTCATCTAGAATATTTGTGAGTGGACAAAAGTATATTTCCTGGCAATTTTGAAGAGAGTGGGTGGGCTTCCAATTTCCAGGCATTGCTTGACCAGAATCACTTTATGATCCATTACAGGTTCATAGAGAACAACAACATTAAGTCAATTTCAAGAAATACTTTCAGAGGACTGAAATCTTTAATTCACCTGTAAGTAAAGTGATTGAACATATTACTTTGCATATTTAATATAGTAACTGAACCACTGTATTGTTTAATTTCTCATTTTCATATATAACTGTTCATAGTTATTTAAGTGGCATTAATAGTAATTTGATTAGAATGCTAATCTTTGTGTTTCCACCAAAGACTCCCAAACTGTGGTATGTGTAGAAGGCAAAGACACAAACAGCTTCCAAGCACTACATGTTTGGCAGTAGTTCCCTGACTTTCTCTGCTTGGAGCACTGGGGATTTCCAGCTGAGCATGTAGGAGCAGGGAGAAGTATGAATTGGGAATCTTGGCACTGAATGAGGTCAGTCCCAGTTTGGGACTTGGAAAGGAGGAAGGTGGGAGCTATGATTAGGAATGTGAGAGGCTGAGGAATGGACCCACACCTCTTCTCAGGTGCCCCAGTCTGACATGCATCCAGGAGAATATTACAGCCATTCTTGGGACAGGCCATCACTCTCTGTGCCCCGTTCACTTATGACACCCAGAGCAATTTTGGAGACTTGCAACAAGATGTTTTTGTAATGGCTTACTGATCTACTTCTTCCATTCTGCACCCACCTTCCTCTGCACCCTGTCCTCTCCTGCATGGGAGCAGGAGCATCGCACAGTCAGGACCTGTCACACACTGGCTCTGGGATGTGCTCAGTGTTCCTTGTGAGCTGCTCAGCCCTTTGGCTGTCCCTGCCCTCTGACCTGCTGCAGCCCCTTGCTGCTTGAGCTGGGAGGGAAATTGCTCCAAGGCACTCTGGATGCCAGTGTGCTGTAGGAGCAACGCTCCCCATGTCCTCACCAGCAGGAGCATTTCTCACACATTGGCAACAAATACCTGCAACATTTCACTGCAAACAAGAGTAGCTTCCTTGTCTCTGAGCTGGGAAGACAGTTTTAATAGAGGCTTTTGTCTCTTATCTTACAGCAAGTTTATTTTGTAGCAATAATTTAATTTAATGAGGAGTACATTTTTTTAAAAACAAAATACACACTATAAGAAAACAGGAAAAAAAATACAAAACAAGAAAAGGAAAAAAATCTGTAGTGTGCCTGGCATGGGTTTATACCCAGTTCTGAGCATCTGCATTCTGAAGCATGTCATGTGGTGTGCGTCATAGGCAGGGGAGGGGATCCTGACCTTTTGGCCTTAACATGATAGCCTCCAAGAGGGTTTTGAAACAGGGCCATTTAACTTTCTCTTTCATATATTTTGACAGAGGAGAGAAAGCAAACGTTCCATTTTAAACAGTTAATGCATAAATATAATAGTTGAATTGCAATTCACCACATCTTCACCACCTAGTAAATGTACCATAAAGCACTTTATGCTTTCCCTTTTGGTCAGGACACGATTCACAGCTGGCTGGAACTAAGCCTACTGTGACTGCTCATGTAGATAAAGTTACTTATGGAATGGCTCTAGGTCTGAGGAAGAGGAACGAGAGAGGAGAGGGAAAGAGGTACATAAAAGGGCTGTGCACATCCCATAACAATCCATATTGGAGGTACAGGCAGAATTATACTGTTGTTAGAAAAAAAGATAGCTGGATAAGGCTGGTAACTGGGACCCTATCTTCAAAATATTTACTCACATGAATAGCTTTATATTCACAAGTGGGTCCAGTGCATTATTTATCATATTCATTTACTTATTTAGTAGCTGCTGCTGCCAGTGAACAAATTGCTTTTCTAAAACAGAGGAAGGCACAGTTTCTTCTCCACAGGAAGGCTACCATCTTGTCTTGCCTGTTACATTGGTTTCTGGGGATGCTTCAGGAGTTTCACAAGAGAAAACATACACAGAAGACAGATCCACATTTGAGGAGCCATTGTCATTTGCATGCGCATTTTTGGGACATAGATGTGTGCATCATGCTGCTATTGTCCATGGAGCACTATTCACAAAGACAATGAGAAATTTGTGGCAAATAACTGCAAATGCACCACTAGTTTAATCTGCTTGAAGAACCACTCCCCATCTTTTGGGGAAAATTGCATATACACATTAAGAATGATCATTTGGCACCCTGAGGCAATTTTCATTTAAGAAACAAGAGAGTACTTGTGTACATAAAATATATTAAAAAGAATCATAGTAAATGAGCATGCAAATAAGTTCTATGAAGTTAGGTAAGATGAACTTTGTCCTATTTATTCTATTTACTTTCTTTTCACAACATAAAGTTTGGAATGCAGTAAGCTATCCAAACATTTTTACTTCTATAATGCAATTAACTTCAATAATTACAGTGTGTCCTTATTGTAAAAGAGAGACATTTAGAATTTATTATTGTGCAACAGGACTTATTTGCTGGCCAGAGTACATTTAAAAACAGAAAAATTTTTAAAAGATTGCATTTTTTTTACTAATTTACTAATTTAATGTCAGAATCTTACAGTTAGCATTGGATGGTAATTTCTATGCACAATGGGTAATTTTGATTGCATTTCTCTCAAAACTCTCAAAAATTAGTTTACCTGCATGCTTGAGCCAGCCTTTACTCTCTTATTATAATCCAAATACCCCATACAGGACCATCTAGGCAAGACAGTGTTTTGTAATAAGTAAGTATGTTTTTTAACAGTGGACCATAAAATGCATGATTTTCAATCAGAAATTGGCAAATGGATAAACCTTACTTAAATTTTTCTCTCAGTCATGTACCCATGGCAGTGGTGAACCGCTCCTACTCCCAAGTACACCCTCCCTTTCAGTTTGCTATATAATAACATATAAAAACAATATAGGGCATTAAACTTGTCTCAGCTTGCAAATCCACACAGCTTTCTCCATGTGGGTTATCTGATCTTTAAAGAATTTCTCTGGAGCATAAAATTGCACATAAATGAAGCACATGATACATTCACATACGGTGTTACAATCAGACGTACTTTGAAAGTGGTGAAGTCAGAATGGACTAATGAAAGCATCCCATATTTACTGTTCCTGATCAGACAAACACTTATTTTTAAATGATGGAGCAGACTGGGCTTGTTCTTGTGTTTAAGTATGTGCCTAAATGTCTTTGCTTGGCTAGAGAAATTGTGGTTGATAAATAACATTTAAATTTGCAAGTTAAAACAGAAGAGGTTCCAAGTCTTACTGACTACAGATTCTAACTGGGATCTTAATCAAGAATTATTTATTTCCATTTTTGTTTCTTCTCATAACTAATAAATAATTCTGTTAATTGGAAGAGGCATAGACTATACCCTACAACATTATTCTTTTTCTGTCATGCCCTGTGTGACATCTGAGACCTTTGGCAGGCTCACAGAGGCAGTCAGACTGAAATGTAATATACTGTTTGTTCAAAGCCTGCTCACATTTCCTTGTCACTTTTACTAGCTGGAATACTCACTGAATTTAAACAAGTTTTCCCAACATTGAAAACTGGGAATTAATAAATTTTTTTTGCTGGTGTAATAAACATTTACACAGGCACATGCCAGGAAAGCAATTCACACTTATCAACAATTTATTGCCTATTACTGCATATTTTCAAAAACTATGAGCTAAACCTAAGCCCATCAGCCCATATTAGTAAGATTTTCCTTCTAGAAGAGGTACAATAAAGTGGGGAAATTGCAGTGGTATGAGCACCATCTATTGGGATCTTGTAGGGAAAATATCAGTAGATCCAATAAGGCTAATTATTTTAAAATGTTAAATGATGTTGACAAAACACCAAAGGTGATAGCACTTTTTACTGTGCTAAGTGAAGTATTGTAAATGCTGCAAAGCTGCTGAAGAGTGAGAAAGCAGAAGGAGACATGGCATTTTAGTGGAAGGAAAACTCTCAAAGCAAATGAGCTACTCTTAATAACAATCTTTTAGAACTAAGTGTTGGAGAATGCCAGTGTTCTTTGCCATAAGTAAAAACCCCACACAGTATATCACAATTTGCAAAAATGTGTAGTTTCATGAACAACTAGCACTAATACTGAGGTGTTTTCTTTTACAGGAGTCTTGCAAATAATAATCTCCAGTCACTTCCAAAAGACATATTTAAAGGCTTGGATTCTTTAACAAATGTGTAAGAAAGCAATTATTTAATATTTTAATTATAATAGAAGTATAAAGAGATTATTTTAGAGGACATTCTGAGTAACCATTCACACCACTAGCCAGTAATGGGTCTTGTTAGTGGGTTGAGACTACACAGTATGAGTAGGCTTGTTTTTTTTGTCTGCCAGTGTTGAGAATTTGTGATGGTTTTGAATATCCCACCAGTTATGAAGATAAGTAATATTGTTAGTAGTTATGTAATAAAGCTGCATGTTCATTAAGATTTCGTGAATAAGAAGGGAGGATCCTTAGGGATGCATGAGAGAGCAAGGCATGCAGGGAAGGTGGAAGATACTTAATGGAGTAACATTTTAATGTGCAGAAAGTTCCTGGGAAAGCTAACTTTTATCAATAAAGCATGGGTCTAATTAAGTATCCCATACTAAATCTAATTGCAACCATATCAAAACATCAAAATATCATATATATATGTATATATGTATATATGTGTGTGTATATATATATATATAAATACCAGTAAAAATCCAGGGATGATAAGCTCAGAAAGTCCTTTGCCTGCTCCCAGTGTTAGCAGGTAGGCTGAATCCCTGGAGCAGAGCTGCAGCAGTGAGATGTGGCCATGGGCAGTGGATCTGGAGCATTACTTGGCAAGGCTGAGCGTGGCCAGGTGGTTACACAGTCTGCTCCTGGCGCTCGCCTGTTCCTGTACATACAGTCACAAATCTGACTGAAGACAGCTGTAAAAGCCTTAAACAGAATTCCTTTGCTTGTCTCTCCTGAAGCCCTAAATGAGTGTAGCTAAAGGAGATAGTGAATAGTGATGGGCTGACCATCAGGTTACATTAATTCCTTTTTTTTATCTAGAATGCTTCTACTGAGAAAGAGTAATGCAAAGGAAACAGGAGTCCATTAGTATGGGAGACTTTTATGTACCTGTAAACTTGGAGAAATAGATAAAAACTTCTGACTGATCACCAAGTTAAGGTCTCCTTGATTACCTTAATATAATTAAATCTGTGTGGGTTCTGGTATGTAGATTTAACTATGGGTCAGGATAAATTAAGCCAGGAAGGCCTCAAGTAAGAATAAGCAAGAGGGCACTTATTTAATAGAAGCCTGTTTTGTTGTTCTCAAGGAGAAATACATTAGCTGACTACTTCTTTTCAATGCATGATTAATTTGTTGTAGAGATCTTAGAGGCAATGCATTTAATTGTGACTGCAAACTCAAGTGGTTAGTGGAGTGGCTGGGCAGCACCAATGCAACTGTTGAAGACATTTACTGTGAAAGCCCACCAGAATATAAGAAGCGCAAGATCAATAGCCTCTCTCCAAAAGAGTTTGATTGCATTATTACAGGTAATGTGCCTCAAATTATTTAATCTTCTTAAAAGTCAAAGCTGTGGTTTTTCATTCTAGACCCCATTTTTGCAGGAACGCTGCATTCTGGATGGAATTTCTACTAAAATCAATATGAACTTTGCTGGTCTAAGTCTGACATGGGAATCATTTGGGAGCAGGGTCCTATATTTCAGTATCTACTCAAACTTTAGTATGTTACATAATGATTTGGAAAACTGGGACATAAAACAGTACCTCTTTTTATTGAGAAAGATTGAAAACCAAATTGCAGTGCTCCTTTATCAACAGAAAAATTCTACTAGTGATGAAATACTGTAATTTGTAATAAATTGGTATCTGATAAGCAGATGTTTTTTCAGTACAGTATGTAAAGTATCTCTGTAATTATCATCTGTTGTGTACAATTTGCAGAATTTGAAGTTTATCAGTCCCTGCCATACCAATCTCTGTCAGTAGATACTTTCTCATATATGAATGATGAACATGTGGTTATTGCTCAGCCTTTTACTGGAAAATGCATCTTTCTTGAATGGGACCATGTGGAAGTGATGTTCAGGAATTACGACAACATTACAGGTATGAACACTGCTTGACAATAACCTTACAACAAATTATCCAAAAGTGATGCTAACCCTGTCTCTTACTTTTCTTTTTATAGGTACTTCAACTGTTGTGTGTAAACCTATAGTTATTGAGAGTCAGCTGTATGTCATTGTCGCACAGCTTTTTGGAGGCTCCCACATATATAAAAGAGATATTTTTGCTAATAAGTTTATAAAAATTCAAGATATTGAAATCCTTAAAATCCGAAAACCCAATGACATTGAAACTTTCAGGATTGCTGAAGACTGGTATTTTGTTGTTGCAGACAGTTCAAAGGCTGGTTTCACCACGGTTTACAAATGGAATGGGAATGGATTTTATTCCCATCAGTCTCTGCATGCCTGGTACAGAGATACTGATGTGGAGTATCTTGAAATATCTGGCAAACCACATTTAATTCTGTCAAGTAGTTCGCAAAGACCTGTAATATATCAATGGAACAAAGGAACAAATGAATTTGTTAAGCGGTTTGATATTCAAGATATGGAAGATGCATATGCAGTGAAGCATTTCAAGGTGAAAGAGGATGTGTACATTTGCTTAACAAGATTTATTGGGGACTCTAAAGTAATGAAATGGGGTGGTTCAGCATTTCTGGATTTACAAAGGATGCCATCCCGAGGGTCAATGGTATTCCAGCCGCTTCAGATAAATAATTATCAATATGCCATTCTTGGAAGTGATTATTCTTTCACTCAAGTCTATTATTGGGATGCGGAAAAGGCAAAATTTGTGAAGTTTCAAGAATTAAACGTGCAGGCACCAAGATCTTTCATACATGTCTCCATCGATAAACGAGATTTTCTCTTTGCTTCAAGTTTTAAGGGAACTACATTGATTTATAAACATGTCATAGTTGACTTAAGCGCATGACACTCATAATTCTGAGATTACATCAGACTTTCTACCGTAAGCGGACAAAATGAACTAAATGCATGATGACTCTCTTATCTTACTTCCAAATGAATGCCTTTAAAAGTTGAGATTGCTAGAACAAAGTATTACTAGTATCTTCATCTTTAATTGTCAAGTCTAGTGGTGTTGGAAGTTGCATTTTTTAACAAAAAGAAATTAAATTAACTGTTCTTTGCATCCACAATATGTAAATACATGTGCAACTGCATCTGTTGCTATAAAGAATATTAAGATGTACTTTTCCATTTATTTATTCACCTGTTTGAAACAACTGCCAAATAAAATGTTTACATTTTGTGTCTTTCACATTCCAAATATTATTTGCAGGTGATACTTTTTATTTGTGTATATATTATACACATATAAAATAAAGCCAAGAAGGCATATTGCCCAGTTGTACTGCATAGAAGATGCATGAAAGATCAGGTGGGTTTTACTAATAACAAGAAGTTCTTGATAAAAATACTGCATTGAAACACAAGCCTATAAATTATCACCTGGACAATCCTTGCACTTCTGTGAAACTTCACTGACTTAAACAGACCTCTAACCAGAAAAAAGAATTCAGTCATCTAGATGTGCTTGTAGGACGAAGGGTTCAGTTTTACACATCTAATTGTAGGCTAGGCCTGTACTGTGTATAGCTGTTTCTAAACATCTACAAAGAGCTTGGCAGAATAAAAGACAAGGTAAAGGTCTGTGTTTGTTCACCTGATGCTGAAGAAGCACAAAACAAATATCTTGTACAGCACTGGGGCTGTTACTGTGCTAAAAGCTAGAAGTAAAGCTTATTTTTCAGCTAGCATTATTTCTATAGCTGAACTGTCACTCATCACTTGCATGAATTCTGTGTCCTTGTCAAGTCTTTCCACTGTAATTGCAATTATTTAGTCTTCAATGAATTTATTCCTTATTCTGAATGAAGCTAGTGAATGGGAAGTAATTTTTTTTCTCTACCCTGCAATGAATCTTAGTCCCAGGTAGTTCTGAAATTCAGGGAACTTTGGATGTGTAGTCAGTTTGTATAGTGTATGCAGCTCCAGGGAAGCTAACTACATCTGTTAAATTGTGCCAGATCTGAATGTGGCATGGAAATCTATCACAAGCTCAAAGTTAAAATAGTCTTTTGTTTGCATTCATCTAGTGCACCATTTGAGAGAAACCTACACTGATGCTGAAGATGATTTGGTGCAGCTCAGGAGGAAGAGACATGAATACTGTGTTCATTTCTAGACATTTCTACCATTCACTGATGTTGACTGGTGAATAAAACTAATCATACTGTGCATGTCAGCTAATCACATGAGCTGATTAATGTATATTTAGGAAGCCAGTCCTAAACAGTATGCTTCTGTAATAAATAATGGATTTTTTTTTATATTTAATGTGATTTAAGATGAAAAGTTCTCACCTGAACAATACTACTCTAGTAAGTTAATTCTTCTGGTGTCTTTTTTTCCACAGCTGCATATGCTCTGCTAAGCATTTGGCTTAGTAACTACCTATTCCATAAGTATTTACAATGTGAGTAGAAAGATTTTAAACTATGTTTCACAGCTGAAACTTCCCAATTGTTTCTTAAATACATTTCCAAAAATCATCCTAATAAATACTCTCTTATTTGGCAGTTTCCTTTATATGTCAAACCATATTTCCTTTATATAGTTTTAGCTGTTACATCAGCATGATTTCAAACCCCAGATGAAGCCAAATAATATTTTTTTTTATTTCTCAACATTGGCTGCATATCTGTGATTGCCAACTCAGTTTCTTCTTCAGTGCCCTTTGCATGGGAAAGGAATGAAATATAAACATGAACTCATCTCCAATCTACCAGCAAACCATTAAGTGTTTTCTGTTCTTCTTGTCTTCTGTTTCAATCTTTTACTTAAGGTCCTGTTGAATTATGTGCACTGGTTTTTATCTGATTTTTCCCATTATACTTGCCTACATGCATGCTCTATCAAATTATAAAGATAATGGCTATGCATCCTTCTCATTATGAACATATTATAGACATCTGGCTGAATTTAAGTGGAGTTGGAGAAACTTGCTAATCTGCTGCCAACATTTATTTACAAACAGCGTATTGCCTCCCAGTGTACCTTGAAAAAGTTACTTTTCATGGAAATATATTCCAAAACCAGCCAGCTGTGCTGGCTAAGGCCTATGCTATCATAGTGCTATGATTGCTCTCCTGAGTTTTACCTCATTCTGAAATGATGTGACAGACTTACAGGAATTCACTGTTACTCCTGGGTTTAAAGGAGGAATTTAAATGCCTGCAAGGGTGTGAGTCACTAGAATTTTACATTCACAATACATATAAAACTCACCATGGTGCAGTGGAGGGTGGCAAGGGATCAATCTGCTGGAGAACAAAACTGCAGTATCAGTTTGGTTGTTCCTTCAGAAAATTTTTTTCCTATAGTCAAGCACTAGTGATTTGGGAAGTTCTTAATGCCTACGTCATTTTTGGAAGATCAGCTAATTACTATAAAATGCTGAATCAAACCTGTTTTCTTTTGAAAATCCCTTTCTCTAGTCCATTATGTCAGGTGGAGACTCACAGGGACAACAGCCAGTTTCTTATTGTGTGACTAGAGCATTTCTTTGTACCACATAAGGAACTGGGGTATTTTTAGAGCAGGACCCATAATCCTTAACATAGGAAAGCGTAAAGGCTCATTAGGTGGCTCCCTGTGCTGTTTCTTCCTGATTTCAGATACTGGGCATTTTAACAGCTCATCTGAGCATAAAGCTAAGGCCTATTCCATCCTGGTTCTCTGCTCAGTACTCCTTCTATTATCACTGGAACAGTCAGAAAAAAAAACTAGAACAGAACCTTTCATCATGTATACATTGATACTTTTTAAAAATGCCATTTTTTTCAGAAAAGTCTATGTTACCTGTGGCTGACTGGTTGTCTTCGGTAGTTTTAATGGATTTTCTAAACTCCCTAATTGTTTTGTTTATGACTGACAGAGTATGTAAGGTACTTAATGTATTACAGAAGACAGTATTGAAGGTTATTAATGGATACTGCTGATCCTTGATGCTGCTTAGTAATGTTAATGTCTAAGATAGAAAAAAAGAACATTAATGGAATACTATTGTATTCCTACAACTACTTCATTAGATTTTTAATAGACCCCAAATATAAAAGAATATGCAGCTCTGTACTTGGGAAGAGATATATAAAATATATTCAGAATACCTGATACTATACCATGTGTAACTTTTTTTGTCTATTGCAATGCCTAGGACTTGAAGGGTTTTTTGTTTCTACTTTATTTGAAAAAATATTCCAAAAAGCACTCTTCCTACTAAGAAAGAAACTCAATAAGGAAATATCTTGTTGTGTAAGGCAACAAAACAAACAGAAATGCATTATTGGTTTGTATTTCATTTTAATTATAACTTCTCCTAAATATTGAAATTTTTAAACATTATTTGAAAGGGGTTGTAAGTACTCGAAGTATGCTTGAGGAGGGGAAACAATTATTAGCATAGTTAATAATGTGTGATATGCTTTGATATGTTCTAGTGGGAAGCTCACTAACAGCTGTATTTATGTATATAAGCATTAAATTATATTGTGTTAGCATTCAATGAAAAATAAAGACTATTTAAACTATAGAAGTAACAAAAAGTCCTCAAACTGACAATAGCACCAAGAGAAAGCAGAGAAGTCAGCATGCCTAATATGTTACAATTAAGAACAGAATATAAGCACACAGCAAGTTTCAAGAGAGTGGAAGTTTCCCTTTTCAAGGAAGTCTTTTCCTTTCCATGAAACACGTAATGTGTTTCCCCTCAGTGGGGAACCCTGAAAATCCAGATAATCACCCAGTTCTTGCAAAATACAGTAAGAGGCTTACAAACTTAATGCACTACGTCCATGATCCTAATATGTGGATTTTTTTCCCTTTTGACACCTCTCTGCTGCATCAGTCTCAGCCCTGGTGGCACAAAGGGAGTGGTGAGCACTCTGCTGCCCACTGAAAGGGCCAGGGCCCTGCCAGACAGAAGTTAAGCCAGGCTCAGCAGATGGAAAATGCAAACCCAAGCACTCAATTCACTCAGCTGTTAATGCCTCCCCCACTGCCTAGCAGGTTTTCTCTCTGATTTGTTATACATATTGCCAGCAGTTCCCACTACCTTTCATCTGCCTGCAGGCCTTGCTCTCCCCTTCCTGCTGATGTGGAGACCTAAGTGTGGCAGTAAAGCTGTGATTTAGACTCCTATTGATTAGAATGGCTGAATGTGTTCTTGTGGCTGGGAACTCACCGATAAATGCCGAGGTCTTGGGGAGTTCAACTCCTCCAGACGTATCTGCGGTACACTGCCTGACTTACTGCTAATGGCAACTTCTCTTCCTTACTGATGACTCTGAATTCTAATGGCTGGTGTTACAGGCATGTCTCTGTTTATAGTTCGCTTAAACAAAGTGCTCAGAGGCAAACCTAACCCTATTTCTATTCAGGAATTTTCCTGAAATGAACTGGAACTACAAAGACCTCCAGTGTGCTATACAGAAGTGGTGTTGTATTTGTGCTTTGAGACTCTGAATCGCTCCAATTAGTTATGGTAGTGTAATACTTCTGTCTTCAAATTTGTTATAGTAGAAAGCAATTTGCCCCTAAATATGCATATTTATATTCATATAATTGTTTATTTATACTCCAAATAAACGGAAATGGATGACAGCAATAATTATGTTACTGTTCCCAATCTCCCATTCATCAAATCAATTTCTGAATTCTCAAAAGTTGTTTTCAACTCAGCCTTACTTTATTCTTCCTACTGAATTATTTCAATTGAAAAAGGACTTTCTGACCCATTCTCCCTTCCTGTTCGAAGGCCTGGATAGCAACACCAGTATGTTAGCAAGTTGTCAACCTGCCCAGATGGTGAGCATCCAAAAATACTGAAAGAGCTTCAGAATAAACAGGCTGATCTGCTAAGAATACATAGTCCTTCATTAAAAACCATTTATGTGCAAAAGAACTAGAAGTAACAAATATTATACCTATTTTTTTAAAAAGCTAATGGGATAAATAACCAGTGGAATTTCAGACCAGCAGATCCACATTTCCCTGAAATTCTAAATGAAAATGGAAGTGTAAAATTTCAGGGGAAATTAGGTAACTAAGCAAGTGGGACAGGATGACTAGTGAAGTTGAGAGTCCAGAAAGGCAAAATACTAAACATAGGAAAGAAATGCTCACAAAGTCTAAAATTAACAGTGAAGAAAGTTAACTTGACATTGTTGTGAACACTCAGAAAGATACTGATCTCAATATACAGGAACAGGAAAGAACAAATAATGCTACCACATGTACATGATAATAGGGAGACTATAACAGTTCATGTCATGGCAAATCACTGCTGTTGCCTTATTTGAGATACTGCATGCAGTACTCATGTAGTCATCTCAAAAAACTCTGCAAAGTAATTAAGGACTCAGAAAAATTTATTGAAGGAAGCACTTGACACTATCAAATCCCAAGCCATAAACGAAAATACCTTCCCCCACAAATTAAACTGTGGCATTCACTGTCATAGGCAGTGACATAGGTGACAATAATATGGCATTCAGAAAGTCAAACATGGATAAATTACATAAAAAAATAATTCTATCACTTTAGTACTGAAAAAAATTGCTCTTTATCAGGGAAAAGAAGAGTCTTTGCACTTCTGTGAGAAACATCTGGTTGTAACCATTTGGGATGAAAAGCCAAGCAGCTGGATAATGACTGTGCTCCAGTATTGCATATCTTATTTTCAGTTCTTGAGACACAGTGTTCAGAAATTAACTCAACTTTGTTGCTGAGGTCCACAAAACAAAATATATAAGATTTACATATGCCACAGCCATTCAGAAGCATTTACAATACTGAGAATGTGAACATGGAGAAAATTTGTAAAATACCAGCAACATAATTCCTTGAAATTATGTCAACATTTAAAAAATTTTGGCAAACAATTTGCAAGCACTTGAGAATGTAATTGCACAACTTAGGCTGACTTCAGCTATGTAAGTCATGACAGAAGTAGATTCCCATGGGAAGATCAGAACTCAGCTTTTTATAAGCCTATTATTAAGCTTTGAGTATTAGAGCTGTAGGAATATTAGTAGCAAAGTACCTTATGATTAAGCAGGTAATAGTACTGTCCTGTGAAGGAGTAATTTCTAAACCACAGAAACAGATCAACAATTTTGGAAAAACTAACAAACAAACAAACAATTTCCCTTGTCACAGTTTCCAAATAACTGTGTAATTTGAAACCCTTATCCTGCCCTCATTTTTCCCCCATATCCAATAACATAAAGATACTGCCCATTCAGGAAAATCACCATGCCCATGTTGTTCCAAAGTGTGAAACAAAGAAGAAAAATGATAAATCTGGAACAGAAAATTTAATTGCACATGTGAATAGGTAAATTTTCTGACAGACAGACTACTACTGAAAAGAGAGCATCCTTTTAATGTTTACACTTGAAGGCATTAGCTACATGGATTACAGATTGCAATCACAAATAAAAATCCTCTGCTTCTAAATAATTCATATGCACTGACACAAGTCCAGTCTTAAATCTTATCATTAACTTTTTTTTAGCATTATTTAAGATAACAATGAGTCCTTAAAACTAAACTCACTTCAAGGCTGAGACCAAGAAAAAATATCTGGTACAACAGCTGCTAGAAAAGCTTTGCCTTTTTATACAGGGTTCTGGACTATATCAAACTGCAACAGCACTATGCTAATCATATTTTATTAGCTTGAACCAAATTGGAAATGAATGTTTGTTCCAAAATTACAACTCATTTCAGAATTTCTGTAAAATGATTTTGAGAGCAGTGATGCAACCAGAGGATCTAAGAGTAAGAAAAATGGAAGCTAATTTCTACTGTTTATCAAAAAATCTTATGGGTGTGGTTGTGACTTCATCCAAAAGTTGTATAAATGCAATTAAGCACAATTGCAAAATAATAACTTAAAGAATTATATGAACTGCAAAATGTACCTGGCAAGACTATTACAAATAAATTATGCCATAGCAATATCACTCCCTTGAACCAGTAAATTGCAAGGGTCCTTCCTTTTGTGAGAATACCTGATAGCCCTCCTTGCTCCTGCACTCAGAGCAGGCACCCAGAAGCTGCCCTTGGAAGAAGAGAATGAGCCCCAGTCATGCCTCAAGAGAAACAATTTCCTTGAGGTACAGCCACAGACCAGAGGCGTTCCCCTCAGTGACAAGGACAGCTCAGCAAGGTCTTGAGGGCAGCAGCTTGTGCATGTCAGAACATTCCCGGTTTTGCTGGTATTTCAGAGGGAGTAATCAGCTTGTGTGTGTCATCAAACCCGAGCTCACTTAGCGTCCACTTGCTGGGAGCCAGGAACAGATTGCAGAGGTCAGCACACGCCGCAAAAGCTTGGTCAGCCCATTCCTAGGGGGCTGCCACTCTGGCACTGTTCACAGGATCTGAGCTAGCTGAGGTTACAGGGACATAAAAATAACCATTTGGAGTTAGACCTGAGCTCGTGTGCTCCAGGGTCCTGCCTGCTTGGTGATGTTTATTAGAAAACCCAACAATATGGAATTACAACACTGTGATTTCCCAGTATACCCTCCCAGCCTCCTGCAAGAAAGGAAAAGAAACCCTGCTTCTTTCCTTAAGGAGGTGATCTTGTGGACAGCAAATGCCCAGAATAGGTACATCCCTCATGCAAGGCAGCAGCAGGGTTTTTGCTCTAATGAGGAATGCTCTTCTGCATTGCGGCTCCTGGAGGTAATGAAGGAGCACTGACTCAATTAAAAAATCATGAAAAAAAAAAGACCCCACTTATGTCTGTGACTCTGACAAAACAAAAGGGCTTTCAAATCTGTATTGCAAGGTTTTCTTTCCTTAACAAAAGCTGGAGCTGCATTTCAGATCACTCCCCTTTGAACATACTGGTACAAGAAAACTGACAGGAGTGAGCTTGTTGGAATAAGGTGAGAGGTGCACAGGCTGAATGATGTTGGTGTTTCATATGTTTGTCACAAGTCTATATATACATACCAACATAAATATGCTTTATATAATAATGTAACAATAGAATAAATCATTCAGATATATAAAAATATATAAATGTGTCATAGAGTCCCAATGCACTAGTACTGAACCGTCACCTGTGACAAGGTTATTTACATTTTATGTAATTTTTGTTCGGGAGAAAAGTAGAAGCTAATGAAGAATAATCTCCTTCAAGTAAGGCATATAAACAATTGCTTAATAATTCATAGGAGTTGCTAGTAAGGAAGCATCCTCCTTCTTGCCCTGCAGAGCAGCCCCAGGCAGATAGCTTACAGAATAGGAAACATACTGTGTAAGTGCCAAGAAATGCAGCTGATTGAAATAGTTCTCTCCCTTTCCACGAAGAGAAACTATACATTCAGTCATTTCTACTGCTGTAAAAAGTCAGTTAAAGTGACAGTGACAAAATATAATTGAACAAATTATCTTCCTCTCAAAGTCAAAAAAGGGCATTATAGAACAGAACAAAAGAAGCAAAAATGGCAACTGTGAGCAATTTCCACTTTCCTTCACTCCTCCTAGGGAGCTCTGACCCTCAATGGCACTCAAGCTGTACTTCTGTTTTCTGATTTTTGTACTGTACTGCCAGAAATCTCTGGAAAGTCACCACCACAAACTTTAGGATTACATAATATTTTATATCTCCTTTGTTTTTTTCTCTCCATGGTGCTTCGTGCTATGAACAAGAAAGAAATATGCCCCCTTGTCTGCTCCTAATTCTCTAACTGAGTAACTTAAAAGGAGTATGTATTTTATGATTGCATCATTTCTACTCAAGCAGGTTGCAGAATGGTAACTGATAACCTTCTGCCTATTCCTGTTTTTTCTATCTGTGTTTCAAAGACTATCTGCCCTTCCCTCTTTCAAGCCCTTTGGCTTTAGTAGCTGTGTGGAACAAGCTTTTATAGTAATTTCAGTTATACATAGTGGCAACTAAATAACAGGAAAAATTATTTCCAAGATTTCCAAGAACCTCTCCAAGAGAGAGGTAGAAAAAAAGAAGAGTTACCAAAGAAGAGCTACCAAAATTCCCAAAGATGTTTTTTTTTTTGAAAGATCCAGAAATTGGGATAGATTTGGGAAAGAATTTTAAATGAAAAATATGTTTGGGACTTAATATTGTTGAAACTCCAAATTTAGATATTTCAAAATGAAGCACTGTATTTTGGAAAGATCTAAATTTAAGAAACCACTGGGAGGAGATGCTTACCAGAAGAAGCAACTACCCAAGGCAGTGCATGCATAAATTCTAGCATGCTCATTTCTTCTTTTTCATAATCATATGCCATCATCTTTTGATTTATTTTTCTGGATTCCTTTTAAAGTTTCTTGTATTTTCCTTCTTTTTTTCCACTGTGCATCACTGACTGATCTTAATCTTTATGAGTAACAACTTATTCAAAGGGAACCGATCTTTACTCAGTTTTATGGCTAATCTGATAACTCATAACTAAAAATAGTACTGACACATCAGAAAGTGCAGTGAGGCAAAGGGAACATGCCAAGATTGCACTCACTGCATAAATGGCTCCAATAAACAACTGGAATTGTAAGAATTCCTGTCCTGCAAGTTTTTTATGTATAGTGAGTACTCAGATACCTCCAACCCACCAAATGAGACAATATGCCTGAATAAAACCCCACCCACAATTCTTTTGCCAGAAAGGAGACTTTTCTAAATTCAGACTTTCACACTGGTTGCATTGCCAAGTTTATATTAAAAATATAGATTCTCCTAAAGAAGTAGAAATAATAACCTTGTACATGTTTTATCAAGCACTGCCAGTTTGAAACATTAGGAATTCTGTTCATTACCTGCACTGTATCACTGCATAAACTAAGAACATACCTGACATGGAGGACTTACACCTGAGAGAGAGGCACACAGGCTGTGTAAATATGCATTTATTGTTACAAACTCCTTTCACTGAGAATAGCATGATATACTTGTAACAATCTATAAAACTTCACTGCAGTACCACAGCTAGTGGTGCTGCTGCTTCCTCAGAGTAGCAGGCCAAGGCCTGAATGCCACCCATCACCACAGTGCTTACAAAACTTATTACAGTTTTGGCCTGTGGCAAATACAAATGATCCACAAAACCAGTGCACTGCTGTTCGTTTTCTTTTCCAACAGTGAGTTCTTTCCCAAGAGTGAGTGAACTACAGTTCACTCTCTTGGTTTGCATAGATGTTTGTTTTCTTTGGTGGAAATAAAATAATAGAAAAAGGAAGAATCATACAGATTTTTCATTAGGTGAGTAAAAGAAAATATGTTTTTGTCCAAGATGTATTGGAATAACAGTCTTTTCCATGTGCTTAAAAAGAATTTAAAAATTGCATAAATTTTTAAAGATCACCATCTAAATTTGCATAAGCTCTGCAGACATTCATGTGAAATACAAGAATGAAAACACTGTGGTCTTCAGAGTACGTAGAAATTATTTTTAATTTATCCTTCCAGGAATACTAGCTACAGAGACTTGACTGCTTAGCAAGCAGTGCAGTTAAGCCATCTGAGTACAGAAGCATGACCTTTATGTGACCAAAGTCAGTTAAGCAGTATACCTTTAATACTGGATTGAAAGCACCCTAACAAGTATAGAAGCAGAATTCTAATATTGTCCTGCTTATCCATTATTTTTCAATTCTTCAGAAGTAAAAAAAAGAAATTCTTCCATTCTGGAGACCTCAGAATTTTTTTTTACTTCTTACTTCTACTGAATTTACCTATCTCAACACTTTCAGTTTCCTGAAGAGCAACTGCTAGTAGTGCAATCTGGAAAATGCAGTTAAAAAAGAGCCTCAGGGTATCTCCCTTATATTGACCATAACTGCAGGATTCCCTATTATTTCAGTGTTCCACCCCATCTCCTGTTTTATAATACTATTCATTACAACCACCAGCTCAGGAAGAAGAAAACTGTGATACTTGGAACATACTGTGACACAAGATTAAAATGTTTGTACAACAGTCCTAAATATACATGCAGAAGCAATTAGTGGTGATGGCAAAACCTGGGCTCATTCACCATCCACCTTAACAGGGAACCTGAAAAGTACAGGTCTCTTCTAACACCTGAGGAGGACATGAAACCCACTAAGACAGACTAGAATTTTGATGGGGAGGCAGGAGCTCATATGGACCACATTTTCACTGTGCTGAAAGACTACAAGTTTTCATTCATCTTAAACATAACTTTTGTTTTAAAGTTTTTTTTTAATGTGTTTGAACACAAGAGCATGTTGCCCTGGGAGGTGGTGCAGTCTCCATCCTTGGAGATATTCAAAGTCCCAACAGAGAGAGAATCTTGAACTCTAGCTGACCCCACTTTGAGCAGGGGAGGGTGGAGCAGATGACCTCTCAGGGCACCAGATGTGCCATCAGCCTCAGCTATTCTGATTCCCAAACAGCTCTGGGTTGGACAGAAGTTTGAATGAATGACCAGGACAATGAAACTCCTTGGTGCTGCAATAATCATCTGTTTTATGGCACTCAGGTGCAGAGGTAAATGGTTATTACAACGCACTTAAGAGTTGGATCCATTTCAGAAGCTGAGAAAGTAATTCTTATCTGGTTTTTTGTTAAACCTTTTCAGAAGGAAAGGAAACCATGCAAGTTTATTATTTATTTTGCTACTTCACATTAGTCTGTATTTCTTTGGATGAAATTTTGCTCGACAACTTTAAAAAATTGGTTTTACAGAACTGGCATTTTTACAGAATAAGTGTCATTGATATGGACTACTGTTTTGATTTAAATCTACTACTTTTATAGCTTAAGCAGTACCTAACAGTGCTGACACAGCTATGTTCAGATGAAACTGGGATAGATGTCACCAGGGTGTTCCACGTACCAGGAATCCAGATGCCTTTCCTGCTGGAGCTCTGCAGAGCTCTTAGTGCTGCCCTCAGGAGAGGTGAGTAAGGGCCACCTCAGCCCTCAGTTTATATTATTTAGTTCTCACTAAACCTCCAAGAGCAGCAGTGTTCCAAAAAGCTTATTAGGATACATCAGCAGTGGATAAAAGAAGTTTTGTGATAATGGATAAAGTTCTTATAATCTCTTAGAAAAGTCCCACGGTTCTCCACAAAACTTACTTAATTGCTTTGTCATTTGTGCTTGTTAGTGTTTCTGGAAAGCCACTCTGAGGAGTCAGAAACAGCATTTGCAGGGGGGGAGATGGAAACCAAAGGGTCCCTTATGAGGCACACAGACCAGCGACTCATTACGGGACTTTCAGTACCTGCCAGGCCTGCAACTCAGCCTGCAGGGAAATACTGGATTGTTCCTGGCATTTATAGTGACAAAACCTGTGCCTGAATTCTGGATGACAATATTCTTCCTTTGGAAAGAGCAGCCTCAGAAAGCTCTATGTGTGGAGAGTGGTGACTGTGCAGGAGCTGGCTCGCTTTCTGCACTTATGGAAACCAAATAAATGCCATTCTAGCTGGTGCTGCAGTTACATTTCAATGATCAAATTGCCCATGCTTACTAAAGCCTTTTCTTATGGAGTTTGCACTCAGCAAAGACATTATAGGTGATGTGCTGGAGAAAGGAACAGCCAGTTCTGGGCACAGTATCACAGAGATGAGACTTAATCTGTACTTGAAAAAGCCGCATTAGACATTGACCTGCACATTTATGCAGGTACTTAATTTTCCAATCTAGGGCAGCATGCCTGCAAATTACATTTGCCTGCTGCTTAGTTTGGGCAGCTGCAACTGCTCTGTTTCCTTGTTCAGGGAAGAGGGTTGTACTTTACAAGGAGAACTTGGAAGCTCTCAAGCTGAGACAAACCTGGCAGTTTGACCAGGAGCAAACAGAACACTTCATGTATCTTGGCATAAACAAACACTGCCCTCAGATGTTCCCTTTCAAAACCAGACACGGAGGGGTACGGAGGGGGTTGTTGCAGTCTCTTTGAAACTCTCAACAGCTCAGCACTTGGCATTTTAAAAAAAATTACTATTATAAAATAAATATATAATCTGCACATTTTAAGAAATAGCCAGAAATTGTAAGAACTCATTAAAATTTATTCTGTGTCTGTGCTGTGGACCATGTTTAGGCTCTGGTTTTGTTCACTGAAGATGAGTTAGCCAGCTGCTTCTGCTGTTACTGACTCCAAAGGCAACTCACCCAGCGACTGTGCAGCCAGCCACAAAAGTTGGGGTGAGTGTGTTCTGCTGCACCCCCAGTGCCCAGGGGATGGGCCAGGTGTTCCCCTGAGACACCTGTGGGATCAGCAGCCTGGGATGGCTGCTGAGAAAGGATCCCCACTGCCCTTCCACCAAAACTCGTCTGGGGAAGGACAGCTCTAACTTTGTGTTGGTGATTCATGGAACAGCGGCCTGTGAAAGCCGCCTTGGAGTGCAGGGAAGCGTAAGTTTCTTCAGAAAGCAGCAGACTGCCAGGTTTATTTGCACCTTTCTCTCTAAATTAAACTCTGATTAATAGATAAGTGCATTAAGAAAAAGTAACTTCTTAATTAAGAGAAATTTGGGAAATTTGGGAAATTTTTCCTCTGGAGAAATTGTATCTCCAGAGGAAAGATTAAAGCTTTCAGTATAGACTTTGTAGAGAGCTATGTTGATAGGAACTGTAACACAAGTTGTTCATAAATACTGCAGCATATATTTAATTATTTTCTTGGTTCATAGCAACAGAAGTTTAGATAATGTAAATATTTAGAGATAATTCTGATTTCAACACAACCTTATTAATTGATTTCTCTTATTTTAATAATTGATATAGCACATCTAATTTTTAGTTAAGAACAATTTGTGAAACAATTCTGGTCATATTAATCAACTGCTGGCTCCAAGATAATGAAATACTTACAGCCTCTGGTGGGTTAGCATGGACTATAAAATGTGCTAAATTAGAGACACCAAAAGCTTGAAATAGCTTTTATGAGGTAGCTTGAGGGAAAACCTAAAATCGTTTGTAGGAAATAGCTTTTATCTACCATTTGGCATTCATTTTGCTAAAGCTGTAGATTACATTTCCCTTTGTTAAGAATAAAGAAATAAACAGGGATTAATTTATGCAGCTAAGAGATTAATGTGAGCATAAATCTTTCCTTTTAATAGAAATTCCTCCCATTTTAATTATTGATAACAGTTCAACTTGCTCAAAAGGGGAAAAAATAGCATTTTAAATTTATTCTGCTTCTTTTACTCTGCACTTTTTTATGGGTGAGGAAAAAGGACTACTCCTGTTTTTCTCTCTACCCTTTCCGATTCCCCTGCCCAAAGGCATCGGCAGCATTGCTTTCTTAGAGAAAATATCCAAGGAGGTGGCTACATTTCTGTACCTCACTAACAATCCTGACTGAACTGCCCACCAGGTTCGCATCTCCACTTTCACCCGGAGCAGGCAGCAGCTCTGGCAGGGAGCGATGCGCTGTCCCTGCTCACCCACACAGCAGCACTGACGGGGGCTCCGGGGCCATCCCGGCTCTTCACGGGGCGCGGAGCGGGTCCGGGGAGGTCCCAGGGTGACAGCCGGGCCAGGCGAGGCTGCGGCCGCTGCACTGTCTCGGGGCAGTATCTCGGGGCAGTATGTGGGTGCAGTATGTGGGTGCAGTATCTCGGGGCAGTATGTGGGTGCAGTGTTCGGGCGATGGGCCCGGCCAGGCTGAGCTGAGCTGAGGGGTCAATGCCGCGGGCACTCACAGCGCTGCTTTCACTTTGGGCGCGCAAATGACGCAACGACGCCCCCAAAATAACTTCGCGTCACCTTTCCCCAGTGTTTTATCTCTTCTGCTCGCAAACAGCCGCGGCCTGCGCGGCCCCCTCCGCTCTCCGGCGGGGTCAGAGCTCCCCCTCCCGAGGCACCACGGCCTCGCTGCTCCCCGGCACCGCTCCCGCTGCCCCCGCCGGGTGTCTCTCCGGTGGACGCCAGGAAGGAAGCGGCGGGGCGCTGCCTCCTGTCCCGGCAGGGGCGCTCCACCGCCGCCCGGCTCGCAGGCAGGTACCGGCCGCGGGAGGGCCGGGCCGCCCGGGCGGTTCCAGGCGGGGCCTGGCGGGGGGTGGCGGAGCCGGGACCCGGTGCAGCCTCCCCCGCGGGTGCTCGGCGCTGCGGGCGGGCGGGGGCAAGGCGGCGGGCGGCGCTGGGCGGCCGCACCGCATGCGCAGGAGGGCAGGTGTCGCCGGCAGCCGAGGAGCCGCCGGGAGCATCGCGGCAGCTCCGCGTCCTCATGGTGCTGTATCAGGGCGGAGAGGGCGACGCTGCTCCGGCAGCGAGCGGGCAGGAGCCGGAGGTGCCGCCGGGCCGGGAGGACGGGCTGGGTGCGGTGCAGCCATGCCCGGCGCCCGGCGTCGAGGCGGCGGGTGCCGAGGAGCGCCGCGCTTGTGGCTGCTGCTCGGGCATGTCCTGGCCGTTCTGCTGCGAGGCACCTGGTGAGGAGAGAGAGTCGGGCAGGGGGGCAGCGTCGTCCCGGCAGGGCTGCCCGCTCTCGGGGTGACATTGCCGGGCCACGGGGGATGAAGAGGCGGCCCGAGGGCATCGGGCCGTCCGCACGTGGCGGCGGAGCGGGGAGCGGCCTCGGGCGGCTGCAGAGGGCGCCCGGCATCGGTGCCCGCCCCGCCGGCGGCAGGAGCCGCCTCGCCGCTTCCGAGCCGTCCCCGGCGGCGGCAGCTCGCACCTGGTGCCCGCGGGTCACCTGCGAGGGGGTTCCGCCTCGCCCTCGTCCTCCCGTCCTTTTGAGCGGACAGGCCGGCTCGGTGAGGGAATCAGCGGGCCGGCAGCACGTCCTGCTCCGTGCCCCTGTGCCTGTGTGCCGGGCGCGGCTCGGCCGGGTGCCCGGTGCCCCCCGCCCCGGGAGCGGGCACAGCGCCGGCACCGCTCACCCCCAGGGCCGGGCGGCTCTGTCGCCTTTGTGAGAGCCTCGGGAGCGGTTATTCCTCGGGAAAACAGTACTTCCTGTTTTTTAAAGTTTTAAAGACTTGACAGGTTTGGATAAATAGAGGTGCCTTCTGCCTGTGTGAACTTCTGACACTGTAAATGCATTTGAGAGCGCGCTTTAGTTGGTCCATGTACTTGGGACTGTGACTTCCTGATAAAGCCACAAATTGATAAAGCCACAAACGTGTTGGGAAATGTAGGTTTAAAGTGGAGTTGTCTTAAAACATGAATGCCACCTTAAAATAATTTCTGAAGTTATCTGGAGTACTTTTTTTAAAACAATTTCACTGAAAATGTGTTTGTCATTAAAATGACTGTAATTGGCTTTCCAGCAGAAAATAGATTTGTTGGTGAGCTGTGGAGAGGCCAGAGTCCTTCATCAGTAAAATTCACATTAGTGTCACTTACAAAGCAAAGCTTGGGGGAGAAAACCCAGTGTTTGAAATCCTGAGAAACTTTGATTAATTAACCAGAAAGAGTACTTCGGTTTTGGGTTGTCTGCCTCACAAAATTGTTGACTGAGGTGATGACTGAAGACTATGAATCACCCCTAGATCTTGTCTGCATGACCATGATTAGTTCCAATGCAGGCTGTTGTGCTCCTGGCGCTTAACACAAGTCATAGAGAGCTCTTCTGCTTTTTATGACTTGGGGAATCTTCTGCCTTTCCTGAAGGTCTAAGACAATCATCTTCTCACTGACTATCTTTCCCAAAGCCAGTACTCTTCTGCCTCTCCTGCTATTCTTGAGATTCTTGTATGTGAGAAGATTTTTTTTTCATTGCATGCATTTTGCAAGTGTAAAACTGTTTGCAACAAAGTACAGCATTAAAAACTCAATTAGAATTTACAACTAAAACAGGTCACAGTGGGAGGCATTTACCTATGACTTAAAACAGAAGTGGAAGATTGTTTGAAAGTATTATGTGTGGAGATGGCCAGGAAATAAAACTGGAAAACTAAATCTGTAGCCAGTCAAAAAAAGAGGACTTGGGTACTGCTTGAAATCTTTTGATTTTCAAGCTGCTACATTCTTTGAAACAAGCATGAGTGCTTGACTGTTTTGATGGTGTTAGGCTGGTATTTTGAGGCTTAATATTTTGTGGGGTGGGAATGTTATCTTAATGTAACTTCTCTCTAAAACTTACTTTGAAATAAGTACTCTTCAGAACTGCAGTTCTTGTTTTTGGTGGAAGAACAGACCATTTTATTTTTAAAAGGAAATAAAACACTTTCTTATTGCGCTAAGTACATACTTTGGCAATTCAAGATGTTGATGGTTTAAATTCTAGTATTACAAGATTCTAAAGATTCTGGTTTTCATAGGCTTGGTCTATTGGGTAGCTTACAGAAATTAGTTCCTTCTGATTTTTGTTTGTTCCTTACAATCCAAAGTTTAGTTCTGGATATAAGATCCTTTCAGTATATTTTGCTTTAATTTGATTGGTTTTCCATTTCAGCGCTTCCTTTATTTAGGTTGGCTTCATTCTGTAATAATCAGAGAAGCTATCATGCCTGAGATAAAAGTTAATAGTTCTGTTTGTGCTGTGTTCATCCATAAGCCAGCCTGGGTTTGGATTTCCCATTTCATTTATAAGCCAGTCTGATTCCTCTTGTTTCAATATTAGTGACTGTTAATTTTGAAGTTCTGTTATGTGACTGTGTGGATTAAGGCATTACGTAGTTCATGGACACTTTTTAAACACTTTGTTTCATAGCTGGTAGGTGTCCTGGTCCAGTGTTGGTTTGTGGTAGTTTTTATAGTCAGTTTTATGTAAGAGGCTGTTGCTAAACAGAAATATTTCAAGTGGAAGCTGTAACTCTCAGCTGCAATGTGGCAGGATTCCTTGAGAAGTAAACCTTTTGCCTACTTCAGGTTGTGGTTGCTGTTGTAAAGCCTGGGTCCCTAGGACTCCTGCCTGCAGTCTTCCCTTCTAGGCAGTAAGTAAGATGCACTTTCTCAGCCTTGAGTGCTGATCTCAAGGAAGATCAAAATGGTTTGTGACAAGTTTTGTTAATTTAAAAAAAAAAAACCTCTCAAAACCATACTTAGTTGCTAAGCAACTCGCAGCAGTACCCAGCTGATGGTGTTTTGGAGGATCCATAAGGCTCACAGGCTGCCACACTAATGTGAGATGAGACACCCTTTTATCAAAGCACTGCCTCTGGGACATGGAGTTCTTGCTCCTATCTTTAGAGGGAGTTGCAGAAGAAAAGGTAGCTCCCAGTGTTTTATGCAGGTAGAGAAAAAAGAAAGAGATAGTGAGGTGACATCCCACTCAAATTTTTCGATGGGCTCTGTTTTCATTGATGTTCACCTCTAGGTTCAGTGGAAATACTGTTCCTTTTATGCAACAAAGCAGTAACAAAAAAGGCTGATTTCTTTGGAGATTGCTGCTGCTGACTTCAACACAGTTCACTGTCTCACAGTTCTCCCTCTCCTTGTTTGCCTTTTTTTTTTTTTTATTTCAATCAGTGTGGAGAAAATGAGTGGAATGAGGAAGAGTATGTTGTGGAAGAGAGCCTGAGGCAGTGAGGAAACTTGAATAGAAACATGAGACTTGGGAAACTTTCAGGAAGGGGAAGTCTGATAAATAAGCATAAACTAAGGTCTTCATGGAATTATGATAAATACCAGGCCTTTGATGTTCTAACATTAGTTACTTAAATTTATTCTGCTTAAAAATCTGTATTTGATGCCTATTTGAGGAAAATATTTGGATTCTTACAGCGAGATAAAAATGTTATCGGTCTTGGTCAAATTTAGGGTGATTTCGTTGCAAAGTAAACATGAGGTATAATAAAAATGAACTTCTGTACAGAGATTTTATATTGTGTATTTGTGAGAAAGGAAATGAACTTTTGCTTAGGAACCTTAGTTAACTAAGCAGCTGATTCCCAAGATAATAGTTTCAGAGTCTGACCATGGACTGTTTTGTAGTCAGTTACATTTGTTGGTTCCTGGGCAGAATTGTGACTAGTCCCTATATAAATCACCCGTACTAGTTGATATCTACAAGAAGTTAAGTCTGCCATCTTGTGTAGAACTGCAGTGTTATGTATCTCCAGTGTTAGAGTTCATCTCTTACACCCTGTTGTAAGAAAAAAAGAAGACCCATAATGGTCAGTGAAAAGAATTCGCATGATAGATTTGGTAAATACATGTAATATTTGCATTTGTTGCTTTGGTTCCCCTGTTCTCCATCACAAAAATCACTGCAGATACGTGGAGCACTGCAGTGTATAGAGCTGTCTGATCAGAAAAGTCTTCTAATAGATTCTTATTAACTGCAGTTTTATCTGTTGCAGGGGCAAAGAAGAAAGCTGCGTGCCCAGGACTTGGTCTGTTTTATACCATACTGTCTGCCTTCCTTTTCTCAGTGGCCTCTTTACTTCTTAAAAAAATAGAAGATGTGCATTCAGTGGAAGTGAGTGCATTTCGATGTGTTTTCCAAATGGCATTTGTTCTTCCTGGTTTAATATACTACAAGTAAGTGTAAAAAATGTTTAAATTTCAAGTTATTTCTTAAAACTAGATCTAGAATTATCACTCAAATATGATTTCAATGCAGTGGTATTTTAGTTTGGACGTCAGTTGCATAACTGCATTATTTTAGATTAGTTGGTTGTTTCTTAATATGATACAGAAAACTGAAAATCCTTGACTCCCTGAATGGTTAGAGGCTTCTACTAGGATTATTGTATCAAATGCTTTGGTTTCCACAAAGGGGTGATCTTAAAAAAAACAGAAGATAATTTGTAGATACTATTGGGTTATTTTGGAAGTGAAAAATTAATCACTTCCAAGAACAGGTTCTGAACTCTGAATGTGATTGGGGGTCATGATGGAAATAAGCTGGTCTGTGATCAGACAGTTAAGAATATTTGGGTATTAAACTCCTTTGTCTAGAAAGGTGTATACCATACTTAAATATGTTTGGATGTTAGTCATGAAATAAGCAAGGTAGTGACATTAATGTAACATTTCTGTTTTTCAGAACAGGGTTTTTGGGACCAAAAGGTAAAAGAATTTTTCTTTTCTTCCGAGGATTCCTTGGCTCTACTGCAATGATTCTTCTCTACTACGCATTACAAGTCATGCCGCTAGCTGATGCCACTGTTATAACTTTTACCTGTCCTGTTTTTACGTCATTGCTGGCATGGATCTTTCTCAAAGAGAAATACAGCCTTTGGGATGTTCTGTTCACTCTCTTTGCAGTCACTGGAGTGATTCTTATTGCCAGACCACCATTTCTGTTTGGCTCACGTGTTACAGGGATTGAAGGAAGTTACTCAGATCACCTTAAAGGAACTATAGCAGCGATTGCAAGCACGTTATCTGCAGCTTCAACTATTGTTATACTAAGGAAGGTGGGAAAGTCTGTGCATTATTTTTTGTCAATTTGGTATTATGCAGTCATTGGATTAATTGGATGTGTTATAGCATTGTTTGTTTTGAATGAATGGCGTTTACCACATTGTGGTAGAGATAGGGTTTTTCTAATATTAATAGGCTTCTTGGGGTTGGGGGGTCAGATATTTCTCACAAAAGCATTACAGATAGAGAAAGCTGGACCTGTGTCAATAATGAGAACAATGGATGTGGTGTTTGCTTTTATTTTACAAGTTCTTTTTCTCAATCATATACCAACTTGGTGGACTGTGGGTGGTGCCCTTTGTGTAGTAGCAAGTAGTTCCGGAACCGCCCTTCGTAAGTGGAGACACAGTGTGAAAAAAGCTAAAGAGAGGGAAATCTGACAATACAGACACCAATTCACTACAGAAACAAGCAATCTTGAAAGATATATAAATACAATATTTATTTTTATTTATTTATATATCCCATTTACCAAATTGTAGTACCAGATTATATCCAGTAAAATAAGTTGACTTTTTTTTTAACCAAAATCGAATGTTTTAGCAACTGATGAGGTATATACTTTCTTATATTTAGGTGTGCTAATATGGGCAGTAGAAAGATACTTCAAAGATGTTGCTTCTTTTCAGAAGTGTACAATATTTATTTTCCTAAAGTTCCTGACTCTCCACTTAGACTCTGTTTTTCAGAGCAGTGGAAATAAGTCTCCCAGACTTAATAATATTCTGTGCTTGATTACCACAGGGATTGCAGTACAAAAGTTGGAAGAGAATTAAGAGCTGATAATCCTTAAGCAACCAGCTTTTATACAATAGATGAAACTTGTACTTCTATAAGCTTTCTAATTATTATTTTGCACAAAGAGATGCCAAATGTGGATTTAATTTGGATTCTAAAAAAACAAAAGCGATTTCATTTTTCCAAGTAACATAAAGAGAAAATTAACTTGGGAAAATTACCTATCAGCTTTGCTTTTTTAAAAAAAGTATTTTAAGTGTTTGCACTTACTTCACAGACATAGTGAAATAACCTAATCACCTATTTTTTTCACAAGTGATTTTCCCTGTAAACATGTCTTTGGTTGCTGCAGTCTCAGTGATGAGAGACAACAGTTAATTCTATACCACACATAAATTAGCCCTTTCTTCTGGTAGGGACTGCTGCGCTGTAGCTGCACTTTTCTTTATTCTATGCAAAAGATTATATATTTTAGGTATTTAATATAGGTTATATTTAATGCTGCTTATGACTTTTCAGATCCTTCTATACAAAAGTTCTTTATGAGACCAAGTTTGAGTCTCCTTTGCCTTCATAAACTTAGAAGGATTTACATTAAAGCTTTTGCCTGTTTCCTAAGAATGTACAAGAGTGCAGTGTAATTGCAGTTTCACAGAAAATGCAGGTTGGCCAAGGTCATACAGAGATTCTACAGAAGAGATTTGAGGAAAGCTTGGTGGAAGGGTGACACTATGCATACAAATCACATTCAGGCATCCACACTGCATCAGACAGTCCTAGTGGGCAACTTCAGTCCCACTTCTCATGCTGGCCCTTTTGAGTCTGCATTTATCACTTCTCTTGCACATCTTCTTATTTTTGTCGGCTTTAGTTTGAATGCAACAAATACTAAAGAAAAATAGTTTTATTACTGATCTTGGTGTCTTTCACATTTCAGGAGGACTAAGTGTTTAGTATTAGGAAGTGGAATTTTCCCAGGTTGAAACTTTTGGGTCTTATCTCAGTAAAGTTTAAAGAAAATTTTTATTGGAATCTTTATTTGGTCCTTTGTATCTTGAGGAGGTTTTCAGTTACTTACTCAGTCTAATGTCTTTTTAAAGAGAATGCTGTCTACTATACATTTGATAGATGTTTTTTTCTAAATCACTAAATGTGGTGGAATTTTTTTGATTTATAGATGTCTGGTCACATGTCTTTTCCTTTGCCAGTTAGTGTTGCATCCTGTCAGGGCAGATCCAGGGACTTCAATCCCAAAGGCATCGAATGCAAATAGTACTTTAGGGTCAAAGTACCATAATATACTGAGTCAGAAAGGGCCTGTCAGAATTATTGAGTCCAACTCCTGGCCCTGCACAGGACACCCAAAGGGTCACACCACGTGCCTGAGAGCATTGTCCAAATGTTCCTTGAATCAGATAGGCTTGGTGCTGTGACTGCTTCCCTGGGGACCTTGTTCCAGTCCCCAGATATCCTCTGGGTGAAGAACCTCTTCCTAATATCCAGCTTAAACCTCCCCTGACAGCTTCAGGGCCTTTACTTGAGTTCTGTCACTGACTACAGGGAAAAGAGATCAGCACCTGCCCCTCCACTTCCCCTTATGAGGATGCTGAAGACCTCAGTGAGGTGTCCTCTCATTCTCTTCTTCTCCAGGGTGAACAGACCAAGTGACCTTAGCAACTCCTCATAAATCTTCCCCTGCAGACCCTTCACCATCTTCATGGCCCTGCATTAAGCTCTCTAATAGCTTAATGTTGTTTTACCTTATGGCACCTAAAACTGCCCCCAGCACTCAGTGCAAGATGCAGTGCAGAGCAGAGTGGGACAGTCCCCTCCCTCACCCAGCTGGCCGTGCTGTGCCCCGTGCTGTGCCCAGTGCTGTGCCCGGTGCCCCCCAGAACACGCTTGGCCCTCGTGGCTGCCAGGGCACTGCTGACTCTTACTCACTCACCTTGCCATCCACCAGGCCTCCAAGATCCCTTTCTGTGGTGCTGCTCTCCAGCCTCTCATTCCCCAGTCTGTCTGTTGCCCCACCCCAGGTGCAGAATCTGTCACTTGACCTTGTTAAACTTTGTATGTTTGGTGGTTGCCCAGCCCTCTAATTTATCAAGGTATCTGCAGGGCCTCCCTGCATTTGGGGGAGTCAGCAGCTCCTCCCAGTTTAGTGTCATTGATATTCCCTGATATTCCTTGGGGTCCTGCATCCAAGTCATTAATGAAGATGTTGAAGAGAACTGGGCTGTGTCTGGAGCCCATTAGAGACTGGACCCCTGATGTCGCCCCATTCTCTGTAACTCTCTGTGCCTGACCCATGAGCCAGTTGCTCACCCATTGTGTAACACAGTTATCCAGCTGTGTGCTGGACATTTTGTCCAGAAGGATGCTGTGACAGTATCAAAAGCTCTGCTGAAATCCAGAAAGATGTGTGTACTGGCTTTCCTAGATTGACTAGGAGGTTTGACAATCAAGACTTGCATTCATGAAGCCGTGCTGGCTGGGACCAATGATTTTGTCCTCCAGGTGTTTTTCATTACCTCACAGAAAAACCTTTATCTATGTATCTGGATATGAGGAGCTGTCTTTGTCCAAGTTTCTGTAGGTAAAACCTGTACCCTGAATCTGAATGTTTTTATGGATATGAGGAGATTCCATTTGAGTGGTAGAACTGGTTCCTGCTTACAGCTGTCTGTTCTCTGCTTTTCCTGAGCACTGAAGCTCAGCTACTGCTGACAAGGTCAGAAAACTGCTTTATTATCTCTTAAAAGCCTCACATAATAATAAAGTTCCAGTTTGGCACCCTTTTTGCTTAATACTTGAAACTGAACTGGGATTGTTTTTCTGCTGCTTAACCATCACTGCCATTGAGAGCAGCTTTCAGGGGAGGGAAAGAAAACAGACTGCATTTTTTACTGCTTCACTTCATGTGTAATATGCATGTGTTTGAGTTGCCACTTATAAAGGTGTGGTTCCAAAGCTGTTCAGATTGATGAAAACTTGGATTGTCAGCTAGCCCTGCTCTCTCCTCTTGGCTCAATGCCTATGTGATTATGTGATGAGCTACTCCTGGGAGCTGATCCAGTACATATCTTCTTAGTAAGGGTGTTGGAGAGGGCAAAACTGGAGTAGCCTAAACTTGATGACAGTATAAAAACTTCAGGAAGTAGAATTCAGTAGTAGTTTAAATTACATTATATGAATGCTGCTTTGTCAGTAAAGAATAAAAATTATGTGAAAGCTTACATTAAAAAATATCTTTAATCCGTGTGATTTCAGTCAATCTTGTTTACACTCAGTAGAGAAAACAGGTTACTGAAGAAAGGATTGTTTTCTTGTCCTTAACACATAAGTAAATGTAGAAAATATGCTACATGAGCAGAAGTCAACATCTAGGTATAGTGGTTTGTAGTTTTTGTCTCAAGTTCTAGCAGAAACTCCTTCAATCTATTTCTTGTGCCAAAACCCCCAGATGATTGGTTTTTTTCTTTGTTCAAACATACAGGGTTTCCTTATGGCTTCATCTGCTTATTTCCTCTTGCTGTTCTTAAACCTTGCTAAATATTTAAGTTGTTAAGATAATAATCTAAACCAGATCCTGTGTTGGCAGATGTATGTTTTGGAACATTGTTTGGATTTTGATCGATCTTTTAGGGAACTGTTTAACTGGAATGAGAATGAAGGACTTGACCAGGGCTTCTCTGTCCATACAGCATGACAAGGTAGTTTCTGTAATTGGCTTTTCTAGATGATGTTGGGAATTAAAGACATTTAAGCTTTAAGTTCTTCAACCACCTCAATTTTAAAATTTTTCTTCCTCTCAAATATAGGCAGAAAGCCTAAATATTAGTTGCAAGCCTTAAAGATAATGAAACTACAGAAGTGTGGATACAATGAAATGCTGGGGTTTTTCAATTGAAAATATTTCTTAAAATTTCTGTTGGGATGGTAAAACTTTTCTTCAAAAAATAACAGTTTGAGAATCTGAAATGAAACTGGCTGAGTCTTGATTCTTTTAGATTTTGATCTTCTTTAGCTTTTTAATACAACAAGTTTCTCAGGGTCAAAAGTTATTTTTCTGAGCTTTGAGTCAGAAATATATTGATGTTCATTGTCTGTAGTGTCCTGCTGTGATCTTTACTTTATAAATATGCTATTCTAATAGCAACTCCTTCCTAGGTAATATGATGAAATATTGTTGGATTGCAATTGCTTTGTTATAATGTTAAGTTTCTCTTGAATTTCAACATATTCATTCAATGTTCTGATTTCAGTAGATTCTGAATAGAGGGAGTAATAATTAATTACTGGTTATTTTGCACAGAAACATAGGGATAAAAAGATTTAATTGTCACTGATGCATCATAAGTTTGGTTCATATGTTCTTTACTATGCAAGACACTGTAATTGCTGGTGGTGAGACTTTGTAGCCTTAATGCCTTATGTACCTAACTCTTCTATAGAAAGCTGATGGCTTTGTTCTGTCACTGTGCAGCAGCCAATTTCTTTCAGGTTCAGTTGGTTGTTCAAAGTATGCTCTAAAAGCCCTTTAAATAAGGGCTTTTAAATAAGTCTATGCCAATAATTTGACAAGCTCATTGTAGTAGACAAGAGTGATCTATATAATTAAAATGGATTTCTATCTAACACTAGGCATGAAATAACCTCAACTTAACAGCATTGGTGATATTACTATTTAAATGTGTAATTTTTATTCTGAAAACAGATTCCCAATTCCAAAAAGTGGTCCAAGATGATGCTTCTCAGAATTAGTAATAACAAAATGGATTGCACTTCCCTTGATCATAATTTAAAAAATTAACAACTACTCCCATGGTATTTTCTCTTCCTTGAGCTTTTGTTTTAAGAGCTGTCTGATGGAGGGTTTATTTCTGGGGAGGCAGCCTCTTTTGAAGTTATTTCCTTGCTAACTAGCAGTAGTTACCCAGGAAGAGTTTATGTTTTAGTTCTCTAACCTTGATTACCATGGCAGGCTCATCTGTGGCATCAGCCCCACCAGGGTAATAAAAACATTGTCCGTGTCCCTGCGTGGATTCAGTGTTGGCAGTGCTGATCTCTGACTTCAGCAGGACATTGCAGCTACCAGCAGAATGTTTTTGGGGTCATAACTGCCTGTACATCCAAAGAAAAGTTTTGGCTTTATGTTCCTGCACATGCAGGTGACTTCGGGGGGGAACACACATAGAGTTCTATGGTGATAACTTCTGTATATCAGAATGAGTAATTTCCTATGTTATGTGAATTACTGTTTGACAAAAAGGGGGTAAAATACTCTCAGCATTAATTAAAGGATTTTTGCTATGTTCTATATTGTCAAATATATGTTGAATTATATGTTTTGTAGAAGTTAATGGCTTTGTTATGTAGTAGTATATTTTTATAGACAATTCTTATATATTGAAATGTTAAGATTATTTTCATAAGAGATTTATATTCCTTATTGCTAATAAAATGATTCTGAAGAATTAATCTCTGGTTTTGCATTGATTAGTGGAATATAACTGAATGCATTAATTGTAAAACTTAATGAAATAACTGTTAATCAAACAGTCCCCAGTAAACATGAACATAGGCCTCAAATTCTGCTAATACTGTCATGCTGCATCACTTTTTATGCCTTGCAACAAGCTAGTGACAAAAGGAAGCTTCATCAACTTCCATCCATTAATTTCTTTACTGGAAACACTGTAGCATTGACAGATCAGTAAAGTTACATTTTCCTGTGTCGAACTGGCAGTCTGTTTCTGTGGATTTTTTTGTTCTGTTTTATTACTATACATCATGATTGGAATTCAACTTTTGTCCCACATGTCACAAGGTGATACTTAATTCACCCTTATGCTTCCCATTATCTAGTGTGTTAATAATTAATTTTTCACCAAAGAGGAAAAAAAATCACATTTCTTAAGTATTACAGAAAGATTGCTAATTTTTATTGTCCTTACAGCAGTGCTGCTTCCTACAGTGTTGTCAGTTCTTGTAAGAGCAGAAGATACCAGAAATGAACTTGTCAAGCTTGCACTTTAGAGCTTTGAAAGGAGGTGAGAGAGGTTTTTTTCTGGGTGTAACTTAGAGAGGGGAAAATAGAGGAGAGACTGTGAGTTCCATCGTGGGGAGTTACTGGCAGCATCCTCTTCACTTTGTATGCTCAAAAATTAACTCATTGTAGGACAACTTGTCACTGTTTGTTTCACATGCTTTGAAGTAAAGGAAAAGCAAGGCACTTTGCAGAGATCTAACTCTGCCAGGCATAGGCAAGGGAAGATTATTTGTGAAAGAAACTTTGCCCCTTTCTCTTGGCAGTTCTGTGTGTTCTTTGGAATAGCTAATCTAAAAGAAATTTAAGCTTTGAGGGAAGGGGGAGGGAAAAGAGCTTTTTTGATGACTATTAAAATTTTTAATTTAGAAATTATTAGTGACATAGCCTAAGAGACAAAGGCTATTACTAGATGATAAAACTCTTGAAACAAAATTACACAATTATGCTGTTCACACACACATGAAAAAAAAAAAAATCCAAAACCAGACAAAAAACCAACAAAAACCAACAAAACAAACAAACCAAAAAACCCTCAAGTAAAAGAGATCAAAGGATTTAAAATTAAAGAGTATTCCCATTACTGGAAAACAAACTTCACTCAAATTGCAAAATATTTACATGCCCTGTACTTTATTGATTTGATACAGTGTTCTTACAGTCCTGAGCACAGGAAGTAGTGCATGAGATTAAATATGCAGATGAACTCTTCAAATACATTTCAGTTGATTGTTCTTCAATTGACTTTTATGGAACTCTATTTTCTGACCATTCTGAATATTTCATACATTACCCTGTTGAAGAGCAGTGAGTTCCAGAAAGGATGAAAAACTGATTTGTCAGCTGAGTTTATACTCCGAGCAAAGGGAAAAAGATTTGAGTTCTTGCAATGCTGGAATGAAGTGTTTTTGGGGTTCCTATGAAAGAAGTGGAAAGAAAATTTGTGTTTCCTGGCTAGCAAAGTTCATTTTCCCTCTGTAGTGTGGCTGTTCTGTCGGCAGGTGGGGCTGTCTTTCTTAATTTATTCCTTAGGGTGTAAGATTAAATCCTCTTAAAAATCCAAATCCACAGATCTAGACATTAAAAGTTTTAGTACAATGATGTACTCAGTTTAAATATGAAATTTAAGTGGGATTCAAAAGGCTATTGAAGCATTTTCTTGACTACACAGAATACTGCTCAGCAGACCCTTGAATAATTTCTTTAACTCTTTTCTCTGATGTTTTAAACTGTATCCTGCACCTCCCCCAGAGTAAAAGATTCTAGATGGTGCTGGATGACTTTGGCAAGGCTCTGTCTAAAATTCTAGGGAGCAAGGAGAGAGGGTCTGCTCCATTCTTGTGAGCATCACTGGTTGGCAGGGGTCCTGTAGTGAGATTGGACTTCTTGCCAGTAATGATGGTACTGGATATGATGTAGTCTATATATGTAGCAGATGTCCTAAACATTCTTATTATTATTAAATAAAAAACAATTAAAAGGGAGGAATAGCAAGTACATTCTTACTGCTAGATTCTTTGTGGTGGCCTAGGATGAATTTAGGCTACTGGTTTTAAGGTTGCACAGAAACAGCACATATGCTGTCTGAGCAGTTGACCTTGGTGCTCTCTGTTTTTCTCCTGTTTGGCTGGGGAATTTAAAAAGTATTTCTGTTCCACTCTTAATTTTTATTTTGGGGTTGGGGTGAGACCCATGCATAGTTCTTGAGCAGGTTCTTGGTGCAGGTGCTGAGGCAGGGAGGCCTTTTACATCATCTAGCACCTCATCCCCAGGCCCTACTGCCAAATATTTCCAGTGCTTGGGTTTCTCAGTAACTGTTGTTCTGGTTTCCCAGTAACTGTTCTGGTGCACAGCACAGGGCTGTGGACAGGAGCAGGTGTGCTGGAAGAGCCTCTTGAGCAGAGCAGCTGATTAAATAAGGAAGTTGTGCGGCCTTTGGAGCATGGATGCACCATACTGTGCCTGAAGCCTGGTAGAGTTGGGAAAGCTGGTACCAACTTAAATTAAGGCAGAGAAATATTAGAAAGGGAGGAGGTGACATGGCTAAGTACTACAGTGAGCTAGAAAAAATACTTGTCAACATGTTTTCCATTAGAAGTTTGGCTGGAGTATATTTTGCTGGTGTTAACTGGCACTGTTAGGTGTTGTTCTACTTCATAGGAAGTACTGGACAGTTTTTGGGAAGCTGAGTAATGTTAAAGAAGAGAAAAACCTTTTTAATACTATTTGGAAAGGCTACGTGGCAAACTCATTTTATTTTATAAAAATACAGTGCACTGTGAGTCAGATATTAATATTTACTTTCTTGTTTTCCCATTAGTACTTTATTACTTAAAGCAAATATTCCTTTATATTACCATAAAATTGTTCAGTCACTAAGAAGTTTTCATCAGGAAATGAAGGAAAAAGCTGTTTGCTTTTGAAAAGTAAACCTGATTTTTTTTTTCACTTTGCCAGAATCATTTCATGTCAATCCATGCCTTGTAAAAGATGTGTGTTGAATTTCTTCATTAAACATCATCTTTATGTAATATGAACAAGACCCTATGTTCTGCTATTTGTAGTAATGTATGTAGGGAGTCCATATGAAAACACTTAGCTGATGTTCTTTATTCTTGCCATGTGATATTTTATTATTAAAAATGGAGAGTGATAATAAAATACTACAATCTGAAATCTCGCATGAGAGGACTGCAGGACAGCCTTTTCTTCCCCAGAAGCCTCGTTTGCTTATGTGATTTATCTCCCTTTTCTGCTTTACCTGCCAGAACCATGTAACTGTGTTTCCTTTGCAATTTCTTACTTCTTAATTTGCACAAAAGGTGGCTAATTTGAATTTCTGATGTTACCAGCACAGTTATGTGGTTTTTTAAAGGAAGGAAGGAAGGCACAAAATACACACATACACATATATTAAGACAAGCTAGAAACTTTTTATAGACTAACCATATTTTTTGCATCAACAAGACTTGTAAATTTCAATTACAATGTCTGTCATAAATCATCTTGGCTCAGCTTTACAGAACAGCCTCTTGTGTCTCCTGTTCTCTTAGGAGGGGGAAGGAAGGGGGAGAAAAGGGAAACGAAAAGTCTGGGGGAAAATCTTTGTTCTCTCACTGGCAAGTTCTCAGTAGCAAAGCTGTCCCACTGAAGCCTGACTGTGTGATTGGGTACAGATTTAAGGAAGAGAAGGAACAGTTTGTTCTCTGCTGATTATATAAGAATACCCTTGACAGCATGTTGCTTGCTTCAGATTACAGCCTGTATCCCATGATTAGCATGGAAAAAAATAGGAAAACTAGAGTGATACCCACATTTCTATTTCTTTACTATGCCTTTTTTTAATCCTGGAAACTTTGGGTTTAAGATGATGGACACTATTTTAGCCCGTAGCTCTCTAAATCTCAGTTTTGATCAATAAACTTAAATACTGTTTTCCTCAAGAAAAATATATTTTCCAGTTTGATTCTGACTTTTAAAATTTTTTGGAGGATTCTGGTCTTTCCAAATTCTCTGATGCCCACAGATATTTTTGTAGCATGTTTTTCTAATTTGCCTTTTGTCTCCTTGGATATTTAGAACTTCATTTCAGGATTGAAAGCATTTTTGCAGTCTTCAAAGATCTTTTTTTGTGACAAGACAGATTTCCTCTTTCATATGCAGAGTTGGAAATATGTTCCAGGTAGATAATGAACAAGCATTATTAACATTTCATTTCTCCTATTTAAATGTTTTTAAAGCATTAGGAACTTCTAGACAGAAGCAGGAAGGGTTACATTGCACTTTTTAAAACTGCAGCCTAGATGTCTTTCTCTGGAGCTTAATGGATGTGTTTAGGCCCCCAAATTTTTATATAGATCATTACATGCTCACATACAATTTGCTGTAAAGAACAGCAGCTACTTGGAGTTGTCCTCACACTGTCATCTCTCAGAGGTGGAATCAATGGGATTATTATGGTTGTACTCTCAGGGAACTGGCACTGGGTGTGCAGTGAGGGTGCTCAGAAAAGGGAATACAGCCCTACAGATCAGTCAGGGCTGCAAAACTCTAATCCTGCATATGGCGAAGGTTCATGTGGTTTGAGATCATCTTCTGCTCCCTCTCCTCTCAAATGCTGCCATGGATGGACTGTTCACTGGAAAGCCAACCACATTTACAATACACTGGCAACTGAGAAACCTGAAACCAGCAAATATCAACACTGTACTGTCTTCAGAAATCCTAGAAATTTGTTTTGGATAAATATTTTATGAAGATGTTTCCATACTAGTCCCATTCAGAAACAATTAGGTTCTTTAGCAGCAGTCTTGCTGTCACACTCTCCTTGGTAACTTTTCTGCAGATGATTGTAGGTCATTGCTTTGGAATCTGGTGGTGCTTATGTATAGTTTTATTATTTACTCTTTTCCTTTAAGTGTCAATTTTGTTTTTATGACTTCCATGATAACTTCAGATGTACTTTTATTGGTATGTTACTACACTTAGAAGAATTTTTGACTCGGTTGTCTGGGATTTTCAGTATTAAATGCCTCATAACCACATGTATTTATCTTCTTAACCTTAGCATATATATGACTCCAAGTTGTAATTAGTGACTCCATGTTAAACTGCACCAACTTGTATATAAAACACAGCATATGGATATCTTGATGAAAGGAAATTGGGAGATGCTGCTTTTATAAACCTGAAAGCTGCAGAGCAGATGTGGAAGGAATTACTGCAAAGAATCTCAACTGGCATATAAAACAGAAGCTGAAGTTTATTTTGGTTTTATTATAAAAGAAAAAGCATTTTACTAAAGCTCTGTTGTATTTAGGTTACATAAAATTGTGTTGTTCAGGACTAGCTGTGAAACTACGTGCACTGATGTGACAATGGAACAAGGCAATTTTTTGTCCTTTAAATATTTAGTACTAGAACTTTACAAGTGGATTGTAAAATACGTATTTTTAGAATATACAGTAAATTTAATAATGTTCCTTTTTGGAGGAGAAGACTGTAATAGATATTGTAAAGTTAATATCCTTTTTTTAATTTCATGAGCAAAGAGCAAAATAGTGATTACCCTTTTTGCAGTCTGATTGTCTGGCTTCTTCTGCGGAAAGTCCTGGTCATAAATGCTCATTTCTGAAGAACTATTAACCACAAGCATTCTCATGCTCTCATATTTTCAACACCTAATCAGTGAGCCAGACTTTGTAGAAAACACTAGATTATTGTTTACTTACCTATTATAGATTTCAGAAAAGCATTGATGTGCTTACCAGGCAAGTCTTGTAATTTTATGCAAGAAAGAACACACTTTATAATTATAAAGGTATTAAGGATTTTACTGTGTATTTGAGGAACTTTAAGACTATATGAAGAAAGTAATAAAGCAGGCTTCTCAATACATCTTCAACATGACCGTATAATCTGATGTGGAGTGAAAGTGCTAGTTACTTGCCACTTTAAAATTACTAACATTTATGTCTATTTTTGACTCCCAAATTCTCATAGATTAGTCAATTAATAGCTATATATTTTCTGTCTTCTGTTTTGTTTTTTTTTTAGGTAGAATTAGCAGAAAATTATGGTATAGTACTCAATTTTATAAAAATTTATGAACTTTATTCAATTACTGGTATTAATACTTTGACTTCCATTATCCTGAATTGTAATATGAAATAAACAAGAGTTATCACTGCAATGTTTTGAGGACCTGTATTTTAATGTAGTCTCTAACTTTAAAAACCATCATAAGATAATGGCATACTAAAAACATAGCTAGGTTATACAAAGGGAATACAGTTAAGGCATAAAAGGCTTTTTTTTGATCTACATCAGGAGCTACTTCATTGAAATATGAAATTTCTCAGACTAAAACTTGTGTAGCCCAACAATGCTAATGCAGTTGATCCATATTTACAATTTATTATCAATAGGAGAAATGGTCTCTCCTAGAGATATTTGAAAAAAGTGTGTGAACTTTTTTCAAGTTTACTATGAAACCTTTTGTAGCTCTTCCAAAGACTAACTAAAGACTTTATTACTGATTTGAAAGTCAAACAGCCGATGTCAATTCCAAAGATCATTGTTTCAGCTTTTTTTAACTGTTATTTTTAAAAATTAGCTACATTTTTTTTTTCCTAACTGAAATGTCAGAAAGTCTTTAAGCAAGTGCAGTAGACTTTCAGAATTGCCTCCATGACTGCTGATGGTTATAATAGTCAGGCAAAACTGACCTCACATCACATAAAGTAACATTAAGTTTGGAATATAGTTACAAAGCTTCTGGAACATTTGTAGAATAGCAGACTTTGTAAGAAACCTTCAATCCAGAGTTAATACTGTAAAAACAGTTTCTGAAATTCAAGTAGTTTGTATTATTTATTATGTATGTATTTATTTATTATTTTGAATCAGTATAGAAGTCGTACTGGTTGGGATTATTTATTTAGCAATCACAAACAGCTTTCAAATAGGTCTGTTAGTAAAAAAATTGTCTTAAGTGAAACTGCCTTTGTGTAAGAACTGTTTTCATGGGGCAGAGTCCCTTTATGACTGAAGCAGGGTTGTGCTTTACAGAGTTGAGATGCCCTGACAGAGCAGTCACCACCCTGCCTCTGTGGGCTGCACTTCTGTAGAATGATAATTGGTTTCTTGGAAGCAAGGAATTAATTGCAGATAAAGCCTGTGTGTTTCTTCACAAGAAAACTGCCTATCCATTAGTAAATCAATGAAAATTTTGCTGTGCAGAAACCAGAGTGCAGTTAAGAAAACATTCTCTTTCCTTACTTTCATGTGTTTCTAATTTTCTTTTAGAATTTCTGTTTGCATTTGTGCAAATGTGCGTGCTTTTCTTTAGTCCTAGCTGAAGGGTGAGTTTTGGAGCAAAGCCCAAGGAAAAACCTTTTGGCTATTTTTTTTAAATTAAAAGCATATTTTAAGTGTTTTATGTAATTTGTTAAATAAATTGTTTGAAAATATTGCTATATAATACCACAATTAAAAACAAAATATTCCTTTATACACTATACTGCAGGGTTTAGGCAAGTGATTCATAGTTCAGACTGAGAGCACAAAAAAGCCAGGTATTCTGGAGTACTGATGCTACCACTGTACTTTTTTTTTCTGGTGGGAAAATTGCCCAAGTAAACTCACATTGCTTTAGTTTCCCCATCTGTATAATGTGAATAATACTTAACTATCTTACAGGAATGTGTGGAATGTAATATTTATGCATCACTTTGAAGTTCATCTCTAAATCAATTCTGTAACCCAAACTCCAGACTGTATGGTTGGTGGAAGACTGTGAGACACACCAATATTTTCTGGAAGCACTGCATTTTTCTCTACCTATGAATACCGTATTTGTGCTGGATGTGTTGTCTTTAGTTTATCATCAATTTAGTTTATCATCATTACTGCCTGATGGAGCAGTAGGGTATAATGTGATGACTAACAGAGAGTTCTCATGAGAACAGGGTAGACACTGATGTACAGTGAGAGAGAAAACTGAAGCATTCTCAAGGCACTCTCTGCTTGGCTGAGAATGTTAAAAAGAAACCTTGACCCGTGAATTAAGTCCAGCAAAAAAATACTTTCTTCATCTGTATAACACTGAGGTTGCCAGGCAGCTCAAAATTCACTTCTGCAAAGCTCAGATGTGGGATTCCCCCAGAGAAAGTGGAATTCTGGCTGCCTGCAGAGTTTGCTTACCTTGGGAACAAATTTGAAAGGAAGAAGGTGACTTTTTTTGAGAGGAGTCACTTCCATTGTGTGTACAACCAGGGAGAGATGTCCTGGCTAACAATCCTAACACCAGCTTTCCAACTTGTCACCAAGGAAACGAGCTTCCTCCCAAGTAGGTCTGCTTGCAGCAGCTTTATTACATATATCTAGACACCATTATTTCTTAGTCAAATTTTTCTCAACCTGCAATGCTTCGTAGCAGGGATGCAATTTCTGAACTGGTAATTGCATAAATACATTCTAGGAAAATACCAGTTCTGCAGCTTTTTGATACTCATCATTACTTCTTTCCTACACTTTCAGAGAAGCAAATGTCCTGGAGAAAATGAGCATCTAATTACCTTGTAGAGAGCACCTGTCACTTTTGTATCTCAAGTGTAGCTTTCACAGTGCTCAAAAATCTTACTGTTATTAAATAATTGTCCAGTATCCTGATGAAATGAGAAGTCTTCAATTTACACGTGAGGAGCTGGATAAAGAATAAAATCCTTAATACAAGGAATTGCTCGAGCTTGTTATTGATCCCCAGTGTGCTAAGTTGGCCCATTGATATGTGCCTGAAGACAGATGCCTTTTTGGCAGGTCAAGGTGATTTCTCCAAATTTTCCATTCAGTAAAATGCAACACTTCCTTTTCAGTATAGCATGTCTTTTATTGTTGGAGGTTTGAAAGTTGGAAAAAAAGTGCAAACACATTGTAAAGGAACAGTTATATATATTTTCCCCTGGAATAATGTGATAGCAACTTTCCTACACTCTTTAAAACAAGTGGAAAAGCAGAGAGAAACTGGAAAAAGCTTCTGTGGAAAGGTTGGTGTTGCCTGTGTGTTTGGAGGATAATTCATTGTCACTATTGTAGAGCTGAAAACCCATTGCATGGCTTGCTATGAAGCAACTGACATAAGTTGTAGTGTACACTAGAATATTATTAATTAAATGTATTTTGAGCCAATATTCAGGCTCTAAATATATGAAAGTATGGAAAAATACACAGATCACACAAAACATGAGTTGGAAAAGATTCACTACTCAAATTTCAGTTTCTGCAAAATATTGTCTTACGGCATTTTTTGGATACTATATGCACTGAATGAAATCCAGGCCATGCTGGAGGCAAAGGCAAGGATAAATTTTCAGCAGGACCTGGATTTTATTCAATATATATGATATTTCAGTATAGGATGATCAACATTACAAGTTAATTACCTAAATTAGTTCAGACTGACCATGTGTTATGTCTTTTAAACAATAAATTATTTAGATGGTATTCTGCTAAAAAGATTAAGGTGCTCTTCTATGGTGGATGTATTTTATTCTCTAATAACCAGAATCTATAAGCCAGGGAAAGACTCAGAATAGGTAATAAATGTAAAGCCAGGAATTAATAATGAACAAATATATAACACACTATACCTGACCTGATTTGTTTTAAAATTCCAAATAACAACATAAAACCTGTTTGAAAACATGTAACTTACCAGTGGGTAACTTCACTGGCTTTTTTGATGTATTTGTTGAATAGAGTGTTTGCTAACAGACCTTCTCCACAGTTATTAGTGTCTACAGGATATCAATACTCTCGTATTATGCTCACAAGTTAATTGTTGCAATGAGGTGATGTGTGTTTGCTCAGGTAACAAAGTAGAATATGTAGGGATAGATCTGATTTTCAGGTGGTAGTAATCTAAATAGTATCATGTAAAATGGTACGACGAGTTCCTTGCTTTGAAAGAGAATGAAATAAATGAACTCTAAGTTTTACAGCCCCACACTGGGACACAATCCCTGCATACCTTTGTTATGAGAATCGGTGCCCTTCACATAAAAACGTCCTAAACAAACACGTGTTAGCTTATAGCCAACTCTCGCCAGTTTAAAAACTGAGAATGGTTCCTTTAAACTAGAACTTTACGAGACTTTTCTTTCTTCTACTTTCGTACAGAAAAAATCGCAGGCAGAGGTGCACTGCTGCCTTCACCAAACCGCGTTGTCCCGCAGCGATGATGAAGCCCCGCCGCGTTCCGCTGCCCTCCGCAGGCTCCGCTGCCCGCGGAGCTGCTGCGGGGCGAGGCAGCGGGCAGGCTGCGCTCCCCGAGCCGCTCCGGGCGCTGCGGGCGGGGGGCGCGGGCCCGCATTCCGATGCGCTGAGGCAGCCGCGGCCCGGCCCGCCCCCGCCCCGGCCCCCGCTCGCAGGGCGCGCACGGCGATGGCGCTGGACCGGCTCCAGCCGCGCGGGACGGCGCCGCTGCTCCGCGGTGCGGAGGCGCGGCGCTGGGGCGCTTGGCCGACGGCGCCCGTTCGCGGGAGGTAGGAGGAAACTCTTCCGCGGGCGGCTCCAGCTGGCAGCTCCGAGCGGCGGGACGGGACCCGGGGCGCGCTCTCTGGCTCCGGGAGTCCCCTCAGCGGGAGCCGCCCGGTCCTTCAGGGGCAGCCGCGCGCACGCGGGGCCGGGGCCAGCCGTTCCCGCTGCCGCACTTGCGGGGGCTCCACAGTGCCTGCGGGAGCGCGGGGCTGCCCCGGGCAGGACAAGGAGGAGCTGCCGCATCCCATCTGTCTCGGTGCAGGGGATGATCCTAGCGACCGTCCCTAGGGCAGCCATCCGGTGGGAGAAACCCGCTCTCCATCGAGGAGGGGCGGTCCCGGGGCACCCCTCCCTGGCGGCCCCGCGCCCTCTGTCCGCGGCTGACTGAGCCGGCGGCGCTGCCCCGCGGCCCCTCCCCAGCTCTCCCCGTCCCTCCCGAGCCCGGCGGGGCGGTGCGCGCCCGCAGCCCCCGCCCCCGGCCCGCCGGGGAAGGCGCCTCGCTCGCTCCGCCGCCCCGGGCAGCGGCGGCCGTGGAGCTCTGGCGAGGCGGGGGCGGCCCCGTCCCGCAGAGCGCTCCGCCGCCGCGGCCCCGCCGCCGCTGGAGTCACCGCCGAGCCGAGGAGGAGGACGAGATACCGGGGGGACGCTGAAAGGTGCGTCCCCTGCACACCCCGCCCGCTCTCACGGGCTCTTTCCCTGACTCCCGAGCGTGGTTGGCTCTCCTCAGGGGCTCTCTGGGGCCCCCACGGCTCTCGTGGCCCCGGGGGGCTGCCGAGGGCTGCCCGGCCGCTGCGGCCGTGCCCGGGGCGGGCGGGGGCTCCGCTTTCGGCCATGTTCCGCAGCCCCCGCGCCCTCCCCGCCTGACCTTCGGCTTACGGCTTCTCCCCCTTCCTCTGGCAGGGTTCAAGGAAACCCCAATTGCAAATGAAAATTGGGGTGGGCTGCCCTTATCCCACATGCTAGAAATTGTTCTCAATTCATCCCTCGCTTTCTCTCTTCCCCTGTACAATGAGTTGTAATTTTTACGTTCAAGTCTGGCAAAATTTAGTCCCAGCTTGGTGCAGCGCATCGGAGATGTGGCGTTGGAGGGCGCCTGTGGCTGTAAAGGACAAGGGGTGCTGTGTCTCCCCCTCAGTGGCTCTCTGCTCTTTGGGGGTGCTGCAGGCCCTGACACCCAGGCGTGGAGGGGCAGTGCATTCCTCCCAGCTCCAGACTTCTCTTTGCCCCACTTGCTGAAGTGCTGTTGAGTTAGAAAGACTCAAAGTCTGCAAACACTAGAGAAGTAGTTTTGCTGAAGTGTTTGTAGGATCAGGACCAAAGTGTCTAGGTGTGATGCTTATCTGTTCTGCTGCACCCTCTTGGGATGCCACCAGCACAGGTGATAAAGGGAAGAGCCTATACAGGTGACTGTGAACTGGGCTTCTTCTGATAAGGGCAATGAAAGAGCTGGATTAGGAGTGGTAGAGAAATGCCTGAAGGATCAGCTGTACTTCAAGGAACAGTAAAATGTTTTGTTTCATTGTGAGGCATTTGTGTAAGGTACAGAATTGGCCTTCTTGTTCCATTTATTATTATAAAGTTTTCCAAATATTTCTGTCCTCTATATTGTATGACAAAAATTTGTAAATATTTCAATCATTTACATTTATATATTTGAAAGAAGATCAGAGAATCTGTCAATTATGAAGCAGCCTCTTAGTAATCACTGCAGAGCAGTGACTATTATGTATTTTAAGAAGTCATGTTTTTCCAGCTACATATAATCATCTTTGATCTGTGCTATCACATCCCTTAAAAAGTCAATGGCAAACAACCAATGTTTGTGATGGTTACAAAAGCAGTGAAACATACAAGGTGAAACGTGAAACAGACACTGGTTTGTGTAGTAGGAAGTGCTCAAGAGAAATTCACAAGACACACTGGACATGGATGCCCATCTGCACAAATTTGCAGGGGATTTCTAAAAGTCTTGCTTTCCTAGTGATCTAAATAGAATTCATTCTTGCCACATTGAGGTAGTAATCTCAGATGCTGTAATGAGTTCATTTGTGTTTTCATACAAGTTAAAGTTTGTTATTTAGACTTTGTGACTGTGGACGAGGCAAGTGCAGGTCCTGTCCTCTCAGTTAACATTAATTTAATGTGATGCATTTTATGCAATAAAAGTGTGATGTCCAACCAGGGCTCCAAGACATTAAAAAGGAAAAGAAATACCACAAGGTAAAACTTTCAGATCAAGAAATATGGAAGCCCTACTGCAGAATAACTAATATCTCAAAACTGTGTTAAACATAGAGCAAGTTCATGGAGATGATAAGGTAATTTGAGATTTGGAAGATTTGTAATATGAGAAAAAGAAACTCTCTGTATTAGGTTATCCAAAAGAATGTAATGAAACAATTTGAGCACTATTTGTAAGTATCCATAGAAGAATTTCTTTTATCAAAGGGCTGTTTTATTTGTTGTATATGAAACATGGATGTTAAGATCCTCTAGTGACTAGAACCTGCATGGAAATCCAATATAGGACAAGGCACATATTGAAAAGTGACAGCTGTGACTATTCATGAAAGATTGTAGATATATAACCACTGGAAACATTTTGCTTAAGTTAGCAGCTCTTCCTTCTTTTTTGGAGAAAAGCAGCTATTATTTACCAATAGTTCTTGGATTTGAAGTGAGAATTAGTTAGAGAAAAACTTCAGTTATTAAGGAGGCAAAAAGTAATTAATCTATTATTTCATTAGAGGGCCATGATTTGCATAGGGATTTTTTTATTAAACATTAAACTAAGGGGTTTTTTTTAGTGATCATTTATGTGCGTATTGCAAGAGCATTTCTTTAGGAGTGTTTTCTTCTAAACACTTCTAAAACACTGATAACCACACTTCAGAACTTGGGTTGTGATTTTGTTTCTTGTTTCTACAGCACTTAGTACAAAACAGATTTTGGGTCATGACTGACTCTTAAATTTTATAAATGACAATGATACGTGTTATTAGCAATAACTCACATCTCTTTGTTTGTTTGTTTTATATACTTCTTGAAAATACCAGTAACTGGAAGGTTGGAACAAATCATGCAGTTCCAGCGTGGACAGACTTTCGTGCCTGTTCACAATGCAGCCATTGATGGTTTCATTGAGCAATGTCTGTCATTTGATTGTGCAGACAGCAGGTTAACAGCTCTCTGTACCTTTAACATGCAGTCTGATTCGTTTGTAAGTAACACTTTTCATCATGTATCTGTTTTAGGAAGCTGTTAGCATGCTAGCATTAAATCCATGTTTTCCTTAATTTTGTCCCTTCCTGAGCTTTCTTAATCGTTTAGAAGAGAAGTGTTGCTCATGTACTTGAGGACCTACATGACTGAGTACGTTATGTGAGAGCCATCCAGCTCACAGCTTACACTGCATACTGCTTTATTTGTCTTGGCAAAACTATATATATATATATCTGCTTATGGGTAGGGTTTTCCATAGTCATGGAAATGCCAGATATTGGTCATATTTCACTCCTTGACGGTCGTATTTCACTCCTTGATTTTTTTGAGCAAAACATCTATCTGCTGAAACAAGACTTGTGTTTAAGAGCTGAGGATAAGGTGCTGACAGACTTTCTATAAATTTCCTGTATTGGGAAGTCTCTAATATTTTTACTCTGTTTCAAGGCACAGAATTTTGGTTTTTACTTGAAACAAAGAAGTTAATTTGTAAGTATATCAATGTGTGATCAAAGTCTGGTCCTCTGGTTTCTCCTACTCTGTCACGTTGACATCTCTGTGCAAGACATAATTAATGTCACTGATTTTAAACTAGGCCATCCACAATACTTTCTTCTTAACTGCCCAGTCGTTCATAAATAATCCAACATGTTCAAGCAGGAGCTCGATGTGGCAGCACTTACTGAAACCTGGTAACCAGAGCTGAGAGGAGTGAGCTCAGCTCCTCACCAGAATTATCCTTCTTCCTGAGCCCGCTACGTTGCTCCAATTTATCAAGTGTCAGTGTAATACCAGCTCTTTCAGTGAATGATTTAGAGCAGCAGAGACACAAACCTTGTGGAATATGTGACGTGCCCCACGGAGCTGCCTCCTGCATTCTTTACATCTGAAACTTGTGTGTACTTGGCTTAGCATTGGGGGTACAGACAGTGCAGGCTTGAGTCCTTTAGGAGGAGGTGTCTGTGGGCCAGTAGAGGTACTGTGACATTTACAGTACTCTGAGGCATAGCATTAGGGTTTAAATAGGCTGTCCACTTGGGATGCTTTTTATTCTACATTGCTATCAGTAAGTAATATTTAATAACTTGTTACAACACTTTCAGTGATGCCTCCTCATTAAAAAAAATGAGTATACTATTGTATTTGTCAGTTGTAACATTTCATAAGTAATTTAAAAATTAAATGCTCAGGCATTTTTAGTGTTCTTTATGTTACTTATTTCAATGTTTTAAATGAGACACAAAAAAGCAGAAACACTGAGAGCAAAGTTGAAGCTACCAATTTAAAATATTTTGGGGTAATGGTTTTATTCTGTCAGTATGCACAAGTGCTGCATAACTTGCATCTAATAATAGTGTGTTTTCTTAAACAGATGACTCTCCAGTTGTGTTGACCTTGCCTTGTGTAGTAGGACCTTGCTGTCTGCTGTTTCAGACAATGCTCTGATGTGAGATCTCTCCTCCCACAGTATTTTCTCTGTCTGTGCTACAGCATACAGCAAGAATGCTGCTGCAGTGATCTTTGGTATTTGAGGTTTTTGTTACACTGCATCTTCTTTCAAACATGTTCATAATGCATTCCTTTACTCCAAGTACAAAACTCTGTTGCTTGGATTAGGTTTAATTTCTTTCTGTAGTGGTACAAATACCTTTCAGCAGTGTTTTGGGGAGAACCAACTTGGTTTCCCTTTGGAATTTAGCAAGATAAAAAGGGATCATACCAGACCAGCTACTGCTCGGTGCACTACAGGCAGTTCACATCAAAGAACAACCTGTAGATTTCTTCTCGAGGAACTTTCTTGATATGAATGCCTCCTTTTTAATTCCTTTAAAGTTTTGGATTTGTAGCTATGTACCAAATTGCAAGGGAAAAAGAAAACACAGTGTTGTAATATCCGGGTTGGTTTGCATTTTGAAGATGGTATTTTGCTTCTGTTCTAATTCTAGATGATTTTCATACTCTGACATTTTTCAAAGATGTATTTTCAACCAGTTAGCTATTGTTCAATGTGGACAAGTATGTTAAAATATGTTTATATGAGATTGTTGCCCATTGGTGGGCAATTTCTAATAATTGGATGTTATTTTTCTAACTTTTTCTAGAGTCACACTTCCAGTGACTTTCAAGTGTTCAGATGTTCTGTGAGTACATGCATTGTTCCTATTGAAAGCAGTGGGGAAATAACCTCATTGCAGGTATTTCTTGTGAAAGCTCTGAGTTTCTGATCACTCGCTGTGCACCCATTGTAGTTCAGCACACTTGGGGAAGCAGTGACCATTGAGGAGTGTCTCTGCAAGGCAGCCCCTGGGTTTCTGACTGCAGGCTGAGTCCCTGCTTGGGTGTGGAGTTCATATTCACTCCTTAGCTGTGCCACAGCCCGTGGTTTTGGAGCGTTTTCAGTGGCTGTGGTGTCAAAGAAGACCAGGCAGATAATGCTTCTTGAAGTCTTTTGTGTTATGGTACTTCTTTATTTTTTACATAAAGAATATTTCTTACTGTGGCTCCTTTAGAGCCCTTGAAGATTTTCAGTGTAGCCATGAAAAGTCTGTTGTTTGCATTTTTACGTCCAAAAGACATATAAAAAGGGAAAATCTTGCATAATTACCTTTGTATTGTTATGATTGCACCTTTTTTGTTTGTTTGTGGTTTTCTTAATAATCAATTTATGGAATAGACAACAAAAATAGAAACAGTGAAATCAAACAGTTGGACACCTGCTGGAGTTTTTTTTGTCTTAAGAGCCACTCAGAATGTTGTCATTATGGGAATATACATGTCTTCTCATTCTGTGCTTTTATTCAGAAAAATATATGCAAGAAGTTCAGCGGTGGTTTCACTCAGTAGACTTAGAAATGAAATAGGGAGAAATAACAACATGAAATAAATGGTTTCGTATGTGTGTCATTTAAAAAAATCTCCTTGACAATACCACTTAGAGGCATTCCTTATATCATTAGCCTGGGTAATTTAAATATTTTAGTACAATTATAGGCTTTTTTATTCTGGTTTTTTTTTTTTGATGGATTTAGAATGTAGCTATCAGTATTCCATCATCTTGTGAAATTATATTAGCTTAGGCCAAGTCCAAATAGCATTGGGTGCTGTTGTTTTAATTGCGGTACTTGTTATGCTTTTGTCCCTCTAGTTAAAGCAGATTTCAGAGACTGTAGGACTGCAATACAGTTTAAACTAAGTTGCAGTACGAAACAGAATTGTTTATTAATTGTTTAATAAACAAATCCTTTAATTTGTCTTTAGATGTGTCAGGTTGAAGAAGGTGTTTTTTTTTTACCTAAGCCAAACTAGCCTTCCTGCTAATTAAGCAGAAAACATTTGTAGATAAAAGTCGAAAATTGACTGTTTCTCATTTCCTATCCTTACCTAACTTTTCTAAAAGAGAATAAAAGTTAAATGTATATGTAGTACCCTGGTATAGGAAGGCTGTGATCATTAAAAATGAAGCTTTAGCAGCCAGTTTCATTGTGGAGAAAGAGTATAATATTAATACTGTTTGTTCTTGTTTGTGTTAAGCAGATATTGTCAACTACCAATCTATTTGTGCCGATTGAATTTGTTTATATATAGTTATGGGAACATTTTGGATTTGCAATAAAGAAAGAATATTCTTGTAAAATGTTAGTTTAGGCCCATGACTAAGAAGGCATTTATGAGTCTCTTAAATTATTCAATGCTTTTTTTTTTTTAGTGGTCAGCTGAAATTTTTTCTTGTCCCAGCAAATTTCTGAGCTATGGCAAATGTTTTTTGCTGGATCCCTGTGTCACTCACTATGAACATTTTTTGGAAGAATGTTTTGCTTGCTCTGATTATGTTCATGCAGCAAATTCTGTAACTCTGTCTTAAAACTTCTTATTTCTTTGTAGTAGGAGATATAACGACTTCAGGGATCAGGGAAAAAAGAGTCTTGTTTAAAATTTTGTAGTTTCATTTGTAGAAAGCAATATGATACCTTGAAAGTCAGTGACATTTTGGATTGTAAATGGTCCTTCTGCTTTACCAGGATAAGGAAATACTAAAATTTTAGATTAACTTTGGGGGCATTGGAAAAATGATGGGGTAGTTTATGATATTAATAAATGGATAATAGCTACAACTGAGATGTATCTTCACTGTTTTATCTCATCATTCTGATCCATTCTGGGGACATACCAACAAACTGATTTTATTATGAAAAATGTGTTTATAGCACCGAATTCCAAAATCTCATTTTCCTTCAATGGAACCTTCCTTTTTTGTCTTAGAATTATGAAACCATTATTGTTTCCATTTGCATTTTGTTTTTATAAACAAAGGTCCTGTTTTTAAGGTTCAGATTATGAATAATTATATTACCAGTACAACTAGTAATTATATAATAGTTCAACTAGGGCTTCTGGAAAAACAGTGCCTCTCTGAGTACATTACTGTAAGAATTGGCAATACTGGGAATCCCCTTCAGAAATTAATTCTTTATACTTTGTGAACTGTGATTCTAGATTTGCAAGCCAGGTTCAGTAGTGGTGTGTAGAAATAAACAGTTCCCTAGACAGCAGCCTATAAAACAGGTCAGTGTTAAAATATGCAGTAACATCTTTCAAATGTCTGTTTAGCATTAGACTACTATGCCTGCCTGAATTCTCTTTCAGAATTCAGATCATAGCATTTATTTGGAGTTTTGTTACCTGGTAGGTGTAGGAATGTTAGAGATTCACAGACAGTAATGGGTTCTCTGGAGATCTTCACTTCCACCCTCCCAGAAGAGGCAAGTTTGTGTATTCTCTAAAAATTTGTGAATATCATTCTACTTTGCCCAAAGCTTAACTTCATCTTCGTGCCATCCCCTCGTTTTCTTCCACATGGTTTTTATTCTGTTATGCAAGTCGATAATGAAAATGTTGGTCCTTAACAGTCAGTTATCTTGTTGGCTAGGTGCAGAAAGCTGGTTTTGAGGCTAAAATTTCTGATTTTAGCCTCAAAAGATACTGTACCACTTGCAACAGTACGGCATAGTATTGTCCTTTATAACAGCTTCAGTGCACCCTTGAACTTCTTTTCAACTGTGGTGCTTTACAGAAAGCTGCATAGAATTGACTTAGGAGTTAGTGGGAGAGCTGTAAAAATATTTGAGGAAGGTGTGTGCACAGATTTAAAGCAAAGAAAATTGTTTGGTGTGACAGCATTGGAGCTCTGAGGTTGCTGTTGAGAAGAATGGAAAGCCCTGGACAAAAGAAAAAAAAAAACAACCTTCAGTTTCTTGTTCTTGCTTGCACTTGCATTTAGCAAAACTCTCCCATACATTTTCTGTGCATTTGAGTCAAAGAAATCAGTGGATAATTTTATTTAAAAAGCCTTTGTGGCCTGGTTTTCCCGCCTTAGCCATTTTGCTTACAATAAAGCTCTATTCTGTGAGCAACCATATGCATCCCAATAAAGGTTTTAAAGTTTGAATTGAGACAGAGACTGTCTCAGCTTTTGGCCAGCAAATGCAAAGAAAGTTGGCCATGTTCCCTCTATTTGCCAGAAAAGCATGAAAGCTGGGGCCCCTCCTCTGTCAGAGAGAAAGGGAAGCTCTGATCTTTCTGCATACAGAGTTTTGCAAGTATTGGTCCTTGACATATTATTGGTATGACTTGTCTGTCTCTCTCTTGCTAGATGTGACCCAAACCCCCTGAGAAAAGATCTCATATCTACAGTGAACTTGTATATATTAACCTGGGCTTTTTTCTCTGATTATCAGTTTGGTAGTACTTTTTTCCCTTCTAGTTGCAGTCCTAAATATCAACAATTAATTCCATGTCTACAGAATTACAGGTTTTTTGCATGTGGCTTGTCTCTCATGCTACTAAATCTAAAGATTGCTTACTTTTTCAATATTTGATGTACATATGGGTGTGTAATTAAAAAAGCATAGATATTGTACTATTTATTGCATGTTTGTGTGTAGGCATTTCTACTACTTGGTTTGCTCGTATTCAGGGCTTTGCAACTTTCAGTATTCAGATAATCTGACAATCCCTTGAATGATGTATGACTATATAAAATAAGAATCTTAAGTTATGAAGGAGATTATCCATAAAATTTAGACTATTTTTAATGTGTTCTGTTATGGTTCAAAAAGAATTAATTATTGTAAAATATTTGAACTTAAAATATTAAAGATCAGAATATGGGTTTTATAATTAGTACATAATAATATCTCTTGCACTTTTTTTTTTTTACCATAACTGTACCTAAGATTATGTATATGTTGCTGTGTAATTTTTTTCTGGTGAGTGAATCATGGAAACTAAGCAAGTACTTTGGTTTTTATGGTTATTATAAGCAGTAGTTATGCACACCTGGATTACGTACAGCTATTATTAAGTTATATAAACAATGTACACCCAAACTGCTTGCTTTTTCTCTATAATTACGAAATTTATATAGTGGGTACAGTTTTTGTTTTTTAGAGCAGTAGCTTGTAAGATTAGAAGTGCTGAAATGCATGCATTGTATTTTCAAAAATAAGTTTAAATGTGGTAGTACTGCTACCCTTATTACTTCCATAGCTGTTTCTGCTTTTATAAAAGCATTAGAACACTTAAATAAAACCAACCAGCATTAATGAACAAGTAATACACCAGAAAACTATACAGAATCCTTGAATACTTCAGTGTGAGGAGTGTGCTGTTTCAAATTAAATTTGTTCTTATATTACTCTCATGAAGTGTTCGAAGTTTGTCAAATACTCTGTGAGGTCTAAGGTAGATTTTGTGTTTGAAGGTAGAGCTTGCCTTTCCTAAACTAAATTAAATTCTACTGATTTTTCTTTTTTCTTAAAGGTAGGTAAAAAGGGAAAGCAGATAGTTTTGGAAATCAGTAAGAAGTTGTCTGGAATACAGTGGATCTGAGTGTGACACAGTCCCCACTAAATTATCAGGACCAGATCTATAAGGAGGTACTTACAAGATTGCAAGATCAACTCGTAATAAAATAAAAGGGCTACTGATAAAAAATTAAAGAATCAAGAAAAAAGTTGATCTAGAACTTGAAGAAAAAGATGAAAATGAAAAAGATTTGCAGGAGCAGCTAACTGTTTTGAGGTGTGGCAGTAGTTTGCCTAAGAAGACAGATGAACAATATTTAATTTGAAATCTCAAAGGACAGGTTAGTCTGCATTCATTTACGTATGCTGGTTTTATATGCTCTTTCTTCAGAGGTCACCTGCGGTTATCCATGAACTGTATTCTAGATGTACAGGTACTGTATCTTTATACCTCATCTCCACATTTCTCACACAACCTTGTGAGAAATTGACTTTTCCTTGTTGGCTTTCTATATCTAGGAAGTACCAGAGAGGAAAGCAATACCATCCACATTAGAAACTGTTACTATTAAACAAAGATCTCCGTACAGTATGCAAGATATTGATTGGAAAAGGGAGAGCTACAGTCTGCCTGTTGCACCTTGTGAGCTGGAACAGGTGGGACCCTCCCTGAGCTACCATGTGTAAGCACTTTCTGTTCATGTCACCATGAACGTGACCAGTTGTGGCACGTCACTGAGAGGCATCACCTTGCAGACTGTCTTGGAGCAGGTTTTTGTTTTGCACGTTTTGAAACATTACAAGGTTTTTGTTGCAAGCAGAGCACTGTTGCCAGCATCAGCCCTTGTTTTGCTCAGAGCTGTGTAGACTGCACAGACCATTACTTTTCCTTGCTGCTTTGCCTCCCTTCAGGGATCTTTTCTCGTGCCAGTTATTACTTCATAACACACTCAGCCGCCTGCTGGGGTCAGCGCTGGTTTGAACGGTCTGTCCTGCAGGTGAGCCTCCTCCTGCACTGGTCTGCAGGGTTTTCCCCTCAGCGGGATGAAGTCACTGTTGTCATCTTGCCCAAGAGAAGTCTGATTACAAGGCCTTGGACTGCTCCTTATCTTTCAGTTTGCTGGTTCAGTGCTGGCCTGATAGTGTTTGATTCAGCATTTCAGAGTAACCTCCTCATCCCTGTTCTTGGCGACATTGAAAAGTCCATATTCTTACTGCTGCTCGAGTGTTACTTGATAATTAGTTTCCCTCAACTTCTTTTTATCATTTGTGGTTGTGCCTAATGGTGAGACAGATGACCTCTTGTGCTGGGGAGTTGCAGGAGGGATCAGTGGGAGGACAAGCCCGGGGCTGAGAGTCTGCTGCAGTCCACCTGGGTCAAGAAAGGCAGAAAGTGGGTGAGCTGGGTCCTGATTCTGATCTTAAAAATCTCATCAAATGGTTGGGAGCAGCAGAGAGCGGGGCCTGAGCCCAGAGATGTCAGCAACATAGCTCAGCCAGAGCTGGTGCAGTCCTGAGCTGAAATGGCTCCTGGCCTGCTGTGGGGGGCTGCAGGTGGGGCTGCTGATGCCGTTTGAGGACTTGGTGTTCTCAGAGCCCTGACAGTGCCTCTGATAAATGCCCACATTGATCCTGTCCTGGGTTAACACCATGGAATGCTGTGCTGCTTGTAGCATTCATTATCGTGCCCAAGAACGGTACAGAAAACAGAGTGGTTTGGTCTTAAACTGTTACAGCAGAAATAACCTTGAGTGTTTCAGCATGCGTCTGCTGGCTCGTTATCTTTTACAGTCCTTTTGTGGTTGTGTTCTTTGGCTTGTTTAATTGTGGCACCAGCTGCTTCCTCTGTGGTGCTGTCCCTTCTCTGCTCAAGTTTAGAGCCTGGATCAGGCATATGTGCACACCTCCTCCCTTCCAGGACCTTTCTGACCTAAATACAGGGAGTAGAGTTGTATTGAGTTAATGTGTTAGCAGCAGGGCTGCACAATCAAATGGATGCAAACAAATCTTTCTGCTTGACTGAGAAAGTATATATGTAACGCCCATTTTTATGTAATATGTTATTACAGAGGCATATTAATATAAGAATGTATCCTAGGGTGAAAGAACCAAGATGATTTCCTAGCAACATTTTCAGATTTTAATGAAACAGTTTTGTTTGGATACTAGCAGACTCTCTGGCACGTATTGCCAGTTAAGTCAAAATAGAAAAAAAGGTGTTCTGGAGAAGGAAGTGTCATTTTCCAAATTATGACTGCAGTTTTTAGCCTAGTTTCTTATGGAAATGACTTTGTAAAGGCACACTATGTGTCTGTACACATTTTCTTCCAACTTTTAACTTGGCCTGTGGCAACTGGGTTTATTACAAAGTGCAGGTCTCGAAAATGCTAGACTCAATAAATTTCATGCAGATGTAACTCAGATATAGAAGAGAAGTTCTGTAAATCATTTTGGCTGGGAAGAAGTCGCACATTAGTTGAGGGTCTGTAGAGGAGAAAGACCTTGGTAATACCTTAGCATTAAGAAAAGCTTTTGTTGGAAGTGGCGTCACAGTTATTTCGAATTCATTTCTTCTAGGAGTAACTAAGTTATAAAATGCTTGATTATTGTGCATTCTCTTGTTTTAGATTGTACTTTTAGCTACTCTACATGAACCTTAAATATCCTCTGAGATGCTTGTCCATTGATTTTACCAACAACTTCATTGGGTTAAAATTCCATCTATTCAGCTGAAAGTACAAGAACTTTTTGAGAAATGTAAGAAGCTTTGAGCAAGTGATTGTTTGTGTTAGATAATACAGAATTAGCTTTTGCCACATATTCTTAACTAATTAACTATAGTGTGTGGACTGAAGTAGACTAAAATCTGGCAAAAACTCCCATCTCATCAAGGGAGCAGATTTTAGTGTTTACAATTCTATATTCTTACTCTTCTTGAAGCAAGGAGCTTAACTGTACTACCCATGAGTGACCTGTTTTATGAAGACTGAACTTAAATTGAATACTTGGTGCAGGTTGTCTTTTTATCCTGAAATAATGGGTGAAGTACAAATGCACATTTATGAGCCACAGATTATAAGTACAAGTAGTCAGAAATATTTAATGGACTACTTTCTTAAAGTGTCTGAAAGATAACCAGGAAAAGCAAATAAATACCTCCTCAGCAAGGATGTAAGTGTTCATTACGATGATTTTGAAGGTTCTCAAATGAAAGATCACCTAAATATGTCACAATCATTAACAAAGACATGCTATGGTAATCTTCAGGCATGTTTCTCCTTCAAATAGGTTAAGTTGTTAAAGAAATGCAACTGAGACTTAAGAAACATGGAATTTGTTTTGTATTTTCTATATTTGACTCCATTTATCTTGGAAGATGTGACAGTATATTATAAAAGAAACTTTGTAATTTTGATTGTGGGTATATTTCTGTCCTATTTATTTATTGAGTGAGATTGAATAAATAGTATTTATAATTTGAATTGCAATGAGGCCTACAGGGGTTTTAAAGTATTAAAACATTTAATTTAAAATGATCACTGAAGGGGTCTTTCTCAACATAATCAATTTTATCTGAACATAAGGAACATCTTCCAGCATCCTGAAAAAATAATTTGCAGTCGTGTGGTGACTTGCTGCTTGCACATTTCATTTTAGCAAGAGCAAACATCTTAGAGGTTGCTTCATGGCTTGAATTAGATGTCAGGGTGGGCTTTCTCCCAGAGAATGATGTGACTGATAAAACCATCATAGGAAAAAAATTAATGTAGTCTTGATTCGCTGAGCAAATATTATTTGAGTAGTGCTGTTTTCAGTGTCACAGTGCTTAATATTTAGAAATATTAGAACAGTAATAGTAATATAGAAATAGTTTAAATGTATTTTCAGGGCTGCTGAATCAATAGTCTTCTGAAAATTCCATGTTTTTAAAGAAGATAATTGATTACAACTGAAGTAAACAGGTTGTTTGCTCTTGCCTTGTTTTACTTTTACCCTGTTTTTTACTCTTATATTCTCTCTTAGGCATAATAATATGCACAGGACATAGCAGATGTTCAAAAGAGAAAGAATCAGAGGTTAAATATTAAGTTTCCTGAATGAATTGCATTAATAGATCCAGAGTGGTATACAAAGAAAATCTATTTTGAGAAAGGGAAATTGTGCAGTAATTTAATAATGTCAGTTTTCAGCATTTGAAATATTTTTCTTTGCTTTTCCTTAACTAAAGTGTAAATGCATAAATTGACAAATGACTGAACTTTTGTCCTCCTACAGATTAGCATTTAATTTTTATTTGAAACATATACTGGGGTTTCAAACTCAATCTTATTGTAGTTATGACAGCTGAACAGTAACATTAAAGTTATTTCTCAAGCCATGTTTTAAATAGGACTACTGTGGCTTAACATACTGTGACTAAAAGTCTTAGCTTGGGTTTACAGAACATAAATTGTAGTGATATATGTGCCTTTAACGTACCCTCAGACATTTTAGTCTCAGAAATATTTTTATTGCAGGTTTGTTCTGTTCTCACCAGCGTGGCTTGAATTACAGCTAATACAGGACAGAGAGAGAGAGGGAAATGAGAGAAGATTTGGGTGCTCCAACGAGGAAAATGCTGTAAGGAAAAACAAACAAGACTAGGAAACTGAAGTGTTCTTGCTGCTTGTTGTGTCACATCTGGATTGGAGTAATTTTAAAACTTCAGTGGGGTGACAGGTTGATATGACAAAGTGCAGTTGCTGTTTATGGAAATATGTGTCAGTGTGGCACATAAAGTCCCTTGAAGGCATGGTTTCACATTGGGTGCAGTTGCTAGTGAGCTCACATGGGAAGACTACTGGCAGTGGCACTTTGCTGTTAAGCTGAGCCAGATAAGAAAGAGGCTTGCCAGGGCTAGAGATTCCTGCTGGACATGGGGTTTTGCTTTGTGATGTGAACCTCTCTCTGCCGTAGGAAAAAGGAGAATGAGAGTTAATGGTGTTTGCATATTTGGTAGAGGGTTCTTTACCTCAGGGCTGAACTGTCACTGTGTTACCAGTGTCCAGGCAAATAATCCTGTGCTGTAGGAACTGATGTGCTGGTTTCTGTCCCTGCTGAAGTGTGGGTCCCAGCACAGGGGGTGGAACTTTGCTGGGAGGCGTGGGTGCTACTCGAGGTGGGGTGTGGAGTGTGGCTGGCATGCTGTGGTACTGTAGGGCTTGGCCAATGCCTGGCTGACCTCTGGAGGCCTGGGGCAGCTGACTCAGACGAATGGTATCCTCTGGTTAAGGCAGCATCTCCAAAAGCATTTCTCACAGGTGTGGTAGGAGGAGACTGGGATCAGAATGTGAAACACCCAGTTCTGTCACTGGTGTGCCATTGTGAATCTGTGATTGGATGTTTTTTACAACTGAAGGCCAACATCTGTTTCCTACTTACTTCCTTTCACATCTGAGAACTCATCTGGCTTTTATCTGGCTTTCTGTAATTTGTCCTGCTCACGTACTTAGTTTGTTTGTACTACTGACTCTTTGAAGAGAGAGTTTGATAAAAACTATGATGGATATGGTATGCCATTTTGCTACTACATTAGTCTGTAGTCCCAGGTTGGTGTTGACTCTTTGGAGTCATAATCAGTTCATATTTCCAAGTGGTAGATTTTGAATGTGATAACCAAAGTCTCAGCATATTAGTTTTTGTCTGTAAGCCCTCCATTTTGTATTAATGTTTTAAGTGATTGATAAATAAGTACGTACTATAATTTCCCCCATATTTATTAATTGTATTTTGATGACAACAATTATTTTCATCAGTATTTTAACAGACACAATTTCAAATATTTTAAAAATAATTTCAAATCAATGTGTGTTGTGCACAAAGCACTTTCAATTCTTCTTCACTTCCATTTGATAGACTTAGAGCCTTGATCAGTAGAAAAGTCTCCTGTTATTTTTCAACATATTTAGTACTTGGTGGCCTTAATGAAGGTTCTTACTGTGCTTTAGCAACTGAGGAGAAATGGCATAATTTGACTGAAGTGAAACCATGCAAATGAAGGGGGGTGTGTGTGTGTAGAACTCGATAATTTTTTTAAGGGTAAGATGAAAGTATGAATGATGGCATTGAGTTCAGGGGAACTATAAAGTTTTCAAAGGCAGACAAAGCCTTGAAATAGGATGATGGATGAATTATTTTCAAGTCTGAAGCTCTAGGTGCTTCAAAGGATCTGAATGACTAATTGTTGGTACTCAAACACACATTCAATGTGTGGGCAGGGCAGTTGGCTTAAAACTCAAACCTCATTTTTAATTGTGTCTATTTTTTTGCATGGTTTGTATGATTACTTTTTAAATTTCCAGATCTTAAATTCTGATGACGCTAGTGCATTTGTTTTTTACTTGCTTATAAAAAAATCCTTTTATTTCTCACTGTATTTCTTATTTTCTTCTGTATAAGCATTATTTAGCGTATTCTTTTGTGTAATATAGTTTATTAATTGTCAGTAATTTTCTTCTCGCTTTTTATTTTGTCTTATCTTTCTGAGAGATGTACTTACCAGTGATAAGTCTGCTGAATTCTGTGCCTTGAAGATTTTTGTTTTTAATTGTACTGCGCTTTGTTTTCCTGTGAGTGACTCAGTGCTTGAAAATCTTTTTTATGCATTTAAGACTGTTTTCACATTCCTCAAAAAATTAAGAAAAGTTATTCCAGAAGTACTTGTTCAAAGATGGAGAAGAATTATTCTGCCTTCAACAGCTGGAGTTGTGCATCTCAGATAGAAGGGCTTGTTCGTCCAAGTGTCAGTGATGGAATTACAGCTTCCAGATAAGGTCACTTAGCATGAAATTCAAGTAACCACTAAACAGAAAGTTTATTTAAACAGCTTATTACAGGTCAAATCTAGAAAGAAATACAGAACTGATCCTGACAGTGAGATAAATGCAATTTTGGCTTCTCTCTGTGCATCTCCTTGGCAGAAAAGGAATTCCTGTAAAGAAATGAAGAGTGGAGCTGGTATCTGGCAGAAGCTTCACATTCTCCCTGATGGAGTGATGAATGATGAGGCAATTGAGAGGGTTCACCATCTGGCAGACATTTGCATAGTTTGAGACATCTAATACACAATTATGTTTAGATAAGTATTCTAGAAATTAGAAAAAAGGCTCTAACTTGACAGGACATATAAATACTGTAGTTCTTTGAGATTTTTTTGTTGTTGAAACACAGATGCTGGTGGTAAATCTGAAGTTCTGAATGATGCTCTTTGCCAAATCAAATGTTGTTATAACTTGCTTCCAACTGTTCAAATAGGATTTGTGCACATCTTGAGTGATTCTTAAGAGTCTAGCTATTTCCTTTTACTGTTTGCCCATAGTCCCCTAGGGAGAAATGAGGTTTAGAAAATGGTGATGACATGTTGGTGCCCTGTTATTGTGATAGTATCTCCTGCTTGTTTCTGACATAAAACACTGTAATGAAGAACTTACAGTGTGCATGATACAGCATAAATTGAAGAGGGCTCAATAAATGTGGTTTCTTACTCTGTTTAAGGAATTGGTCTGGAACAAACTATAGCTTACATACTAAAAAACAAAGCCCATTATTCTTTTTTAATTGTAAATGGATAGTTCTAATATACAAAACATTTTCCTGATCAATCAGTTTTCTCCTTAAGAGCTTGAACTGGGATTATAGTTGTCAAGCATAGTTGTTAGGGTGATGTGACAAAGATGATCAGTAGTTTTATATCCACTTACTATGCCAAATTGTTTTCTGTAATTTCCCAAGAATCTCTCAGTAACTGATTGCTTATTCCTTAGATACTATGTAAATAACAGTAATTTGAAATAATTAATGAAATCACTTGGTTGTTGGTGGGTGTTTTGTATGCTGAAATGACTTTTGCTTAGGATAGTTACCTTGTATACGTAGCACGTAGGATGAACACTGAAGAAATGGTTGTAAATGTCCCAGTGTGGCCAGGGTAGAGGGGAGGATTGTCAGGGTTCTTGCACTTCCCTTTAGCTGTTTTGAATTACTGTCTGTCTCAGTCCAAAAGCAGATAGTCCATGGAAACCACAGTATGTGTTTAGTAATGTCATGTATCTGTTTCAGTCCCCCTTATTCTCTGCACTCATAATCCTGGCCCTACCAGGCATTCACTGAATTTCCTGTGCAGCTTCCATGGCATCATACATACAGAATTGCATTTGGCATCACTGACAGCACCCAGCTTCTCCAAACAATCCCCATCTTCACCTTGACACCCATCCCCTACTGCCTCTCATGCAGTTGCTACTTGTTCCCACAATCCAAAGAGCATCCTCAAACATTTACATGATCCTCTTTTCCTTGACAGCCTAGAATTGAAGGGCTTTCTAATTTCACGTGATGGTTCTGGTCCTTCACATGCCTTTTCTAAGACTAAATAATGCTCTAAGTTCAACATGCTATATTTTGTTTTCACTGAAGCAGAATTCTGTCTGACTTCAGATTGAGTAATGAGTTACTGGTTAAATGGATAGTAAATTAATACAGTTTTGTAGTCTTTGATTATGTTGGATGTTTTGCCTAGACTGTTGTAGACTGCAGGTCCAGATATCTGGGGATTAAGAAATCATTAAATGCTGATATTAATTGTTATTAATACTAATTAGAACCAGCTTGTACTTGAAGTCTTAAAATGCATGCAGTCAGTAAATGGAAAAAAAAAAAAGTAGACAAATTACTTTTGTATCACATGTTTTCAGACTTAATACATTCTGAGAATGAGTGTGCTGAATGGTTGCCAGGTTGTTTATTTTAATTACTCATTTGTCTTTGTTGGCTGACCTCTGCATCCACAATGATTCACTAACGCTGGATCTAATGTCTTATATTTTTACTTTCCTTTACTGATAGAAGGAGCACATTACATTTCTGACATAACTTAGGCCTTGTAAAATGAACCAGTGTCATTATTAATGGATTTCATCAGCCAATCTATTGGCTTTAGAAAATGCCAGCATGTACTGAGTACAGTGCAGGCTTTGCTGTCTGCTTCAAATGCTTTTATGGTCAGATTTAACTGTAAACTACATCAGTGTGGATGTACAACGGGAAGAGTATGCTTTTGAATAGTTTCAGCTTTTTTACATGCAAGTGCATGTGTATGTTTGTTTGAGGGTTTTATATGGAGATCTAGGCTTTGGCCACCCAAATGCAGACGGGCAAGTAAAGGAAGCCGCAGGGAGTGATAGTTCTGCAATTCTGCAGTAAGATACGAAATACAGTTTTATTGGTTGAGCTTGTGAGGTTTTTACTTGATAGCATATATAACACTGTGTTAACACACTTCATAGCATGTGTAATGAATTCCATCAGTTTCAGGAATTTGCTGTGCACACCGAGTTGAAGTCTGTTGGTTGCAGTGGAAAGCAGATGCTGAGAAGAGTATAACTGAGGACACATGAAACCCCTGTCATCTGTTCAGCAGAGCCACAACTTCAGATATTTCTGCAGTTGTCCGTAGATCATAGGCTTTGCCAATGTGGTATTTACTTGCTATCTCATGAGGTTTTGCATCATACACTAGACATACCAGACTTAGAGAAATTTCAGGGTCCATTTAGACATCCTAGCAAACATGATCTAAACTGAAGCTTCTGCTGAGATGTGTTGTCCCTACCAGGCATTCCTGATATTTTCCTTTCATGGAATACAGTGATCATGTCGCTGCAGTTTGTTTGGATGAAAAGAATAATTTTTGACTTATCAACCAAGTGAATCAGTTTGACTCTGTGGATTCATGATCTCCAAATGAGTGAGGTGGAGAGAGTGGGGACAAAAAGAGAAGAGTGAGGAGAGGAATAGGTCTACCAGTTTTGGTGGCAGCTACCTGCTAGATTGACATAGTTGAAATATCAAATTATGTTTGAAAATTGCAGAAATGTATAAACCATATTAGGAAGCATTTTCTTCCATTCCCTATGCTGCTCATTTTCTCCCTTGAGCTATTGTAGCACTTTAGTGCAACCATACTACGAATTAGATTAGGAAGATATTTTAGCTGTGAAGTAACTTGAGTAAAAAGATTCTTGAGATGTATCACATTTGCATTGCAGTCACATTGCAGTGATCACAAGGGGATGGGAACAGCTGGACATGCAGTGGGAGCTTCTTATGCAGACATTATTCTTGATGACTTGGATTTCAAACAGGCACAGATGGAGAAGAGTGATACTGGTAGAGAGAATGGGCAAGGAAGGAATGGAGAGTAGTATGGCCTCAGCAGCTCAGGAGAGAGGGGTCCAACAGAGCCAGTGTTGAGGGAGATTTGAGATAATTTCTAGAGAAAAGAAAAAGGTCTGAGAGAAGCTGTTTGGGGAGGGAGTGGAAACACTTTGGTGTAAGAGAGAGATGGGAAAATTATTCCATTATTATTAGTAGGAGGAGAACTGTGAAAGCTCAGTCCTAGTCTGTGAATGGACTTTTTGGATAGTCAGGGATCTAAATGGGCTTCTGGTTCTAGTAAATTTCTACTTAGAGAAGCAAATCAGTGATGTCATTAGTTTTCTTTTTTAATGTTTCTTCATAAAATACCAGTGTAATTTAACATACATGGTCAATTTCATGATCTTAAAGTCATTGTGAGATGTTAAAGTTGCATAATAATGTTGTCTTTTTGCACAGTAGAGTGATATTTTGTTAGAGCTTCACTTAGCAAAAGCTGTAATGAGAGGTATAATACTTGCAGTGACAATCCAATCCATTATTTTTTATCCTTGACTTAGGAATAATACAGGGAGTACATTTATGTATATATCATGGTGGCAGGAAAGATAAATCAATAGAGTAAGACATTTTGATAGATCACAGGATTCTTTGAAAAATCAGTGCTGAAGACAACTACTGATAGACATGTTTTATACCTTTTACAAAGAATTATTATTACTTGATAAAGCAGGAAAAAAAAAAAAAGAGATCAAGAAAAAAATCAGTTGCTTCTCCTTCCTAAATCTTTCTCTTTTGATCAGCATCACTGCATGTAGATTTCGACTGAATGGCCCCGATTGCCAGAAAAAATAAGATGGGCTCCATCAAGTGTGTAGTGTCAAAAAGTTACGTAAGCTGTCATCTGTGTATTTGAAGAGGAGGGACAGGGAAGAGGGATAGGAAATGATATAATAAGAATTGCTGAAATGCTTTCCTTTTTTTGTGTGCATGTTGGTGGTAGTGTGGGGTTTTTTGTTTTTTTTTATAAGTGAAATAAGTGAGGTTGAAGAAAGTGGATTAAAATAAATTTCAGGGTACAGTTTAAAGGTAGCGGGACTACCAGAGAATGTAGACTTTAAAAATTGCAGGAGTGTTACCTTTTCATTGTATGTGCCCTGCAGCTGAGCTGTTGCAGTAAGTCATAGGGTGCTCTGTGATCTGTGTTGGTAACATGACTCTTGTCCTAAGACCCAAGCTTGCCGCTCCATTGAACTACTGCTGTCTCCTTCTACACAACTTTTCTATGAACTGGGGCTGTTATTTTCCTTTCTGGTGCGAAATCTCTCTAGTACAGGATCCGAGTTTGCCACCTGGACTCTGATCTGGCCGATCTGGCATGCACGTGCGCTTCGTAATGGGTGGACAATGTAAAACTTGTGGCTCTTTGTTCTCTGTCACTTTCCTTTGTAACCCTCCCTGTTTTTAAACCAGTAAAATTGAAGTCTTTATTGAAGTATGAAATTGCATTTTTTTTCCATGTACTAGTGGTAGTTATTGTATGAAGAAATAGTGCTGTTCCCGGCCTAGCAATCTTTTAAGCCACAGATTTGTAGCTAAATGTCACTTCTTTTAAATTTTTTTCCTTTTTTTTTTTTTTGTGACCCTCCATCCACCGTAGCAAATATGATGCATTTAGTTACACTTATTAATTTAATTTGGTGGGAAAATGGGATGTCAAATATCCCATGAACTAATGATTGTGTTTACCTTTTGATTGGTGCCAGACTGCCTTTGGATGAAGGTTAGCAACCAATAAAAAATGGAAGCTGACACTCTAAAATGGATTAAAATAAAATTGTTAATCATAATTACTTGAGAAGAATATCAAAATAGATTTTACACTTCAAATTAATCATTGTGCTTTGCTGCTTTTTATGCCCCCCACAATTTCTAATTCTATCTACTATGGATGATTTCATTATTATGTGTTGCTGAAACACTGATTTCATCATTTGCCTTTGTTTTCTGCTATTTTTCAAACTTTAAAGTTTTATTTTCTTTTGCTTGTTCCTATTGAATTTAGACTGTTCTGGTAAATGTAGGCCTTAATATAACTGCCTACATTTTCCATAGTTTTAATAGTACATGTTATGTTTTGCAGTGGCAAATGTGATAAATTGAAGTATAAGTGCATTTGTTTAATTCACCATGATTTATCTAGGCATGTCTCTTTTAGTCTTCTGTTTCCTTTGTTGAGCTGTCTGTAATCTCGTATTTTCTGACTCCAAGATTTATTTCTAATATGCTGCTTGCAGGAAGGTAGTTGAGAATTAATGACAGTGTTGAAAGGCAGGTTAGCTTTCTAGCTTAAGGCATACAGTAAAGGAGTCAGAATATTATTTGTGTTTCAGTTTTACTCTTCATGCTTTTTTAGTTATAAGCTTGTGGTGAAGATACTGTGTTTTCTTTACGATTTTGTGGTAACAGCATACAGTTTAAGGAAAGCAAAAACCATATAACACCAAAACAATTGTAGTTGTACTTCTGAACACGAAAAGAATTGCTTAAAAGACAGTGTAGATTTAAAACTGTGTTCCTCAAAATATTTTATCCCAGCTATGAGTCAGAAAAAAAATATGGAAAGTACATTTTCTCTTTTCCCTTTTTATTTATGTGTTCAATTTCATTGTTACAGCTTCAGACTAATAAGTTTTCTGCAGTCATGTGGCCTTCCGTAGTGCAGTGGAGAAAGCCGTTTTAAATATGTAAAACATGACAATGATGACAGTCCAAAATTCTTCTGTGAAATTTTAAGACAGATTTAAATGTGTATTTTGGAATTCTCTAGGTTTCAGTACAATTATCTTGTGTTTGTAGTTGTGATGGTGAATTTTGTGCCATGGATGCTGTTTAATATCTCTATATATGTTTTTTCTCTACAGAAAAACAACTTTGTGGGTGCCCTGTGGGGAGATGCATCTGTGACCTGAAATATGTGTTTGGTCATCTACAGTCTGAGGCAACGGTGTGTGGGCTATATATGACAGAAGAATTACTTGTGGATTCAGTCCAGCTGAATGGCTATGTCGTAATAAAGAACTGGTTTAAAAATGTTAATGTCTCAAGCCATTAATCCAAGTTTGGGAAAGCCTGGCCGCCCAACAGTAAAAACAATGAATTTTTTGTAAACGTCGGTGCATAAAGAACAAGCGGTTGATATATATTTTACCATGTGTTCCCTGATTGTTTAGCACTGAATCTTTCATTACACTGAAATCATGGTATGAGGACCGGTGGGGAAGGCCCTCCCCCCATCCCCAGCACACATCCAGCAACTAGAGACTGTGTCAAGATGACCTCTGAGGAGATGACAGCGTCTGTTCTGCTCTCTGTGGTACAGGGTAAGGTGATAGCTGCCCAGTCAGCTGGAGATGAAAATACTGAGAATGCTTTGGACACCAGTGTTATAAGAAGACATAAAGCCAGTTCAGGAAGGCAAACCACACACGATCTGTCTTACTTACACAGACTTGAAGAAGAAAGTCTTCAGGGCTCAGTGCCCAAAATATTCCCTCTGGCTAAAGAACAACTGGCTAACGACAAGAGTAATGAAAACTTCTGGGAGAGGAACAACTCCATCTCTGATTCAGTGGAATTTTTTAACATTAACTGTAACATTGTACAGAAGAACTACAAGAGCAATATCTCCTGCAGCCAGTTGTATCAATCTTGTGGTCCTTTAGCAGGGGAAGAGGCATGCCTGGAAACTGGAATTCCTGTTTCTCTGGAAAGAGCCATGCTTGCTGAAATTCAGTTGAAAATGAATGGACCTTCATTAAGAAGCCAGACAGCAGTAAATAAGAATGACAGCAGTGATCCTGATAAAGTGGCCTTTTTTCACTTACATTGTGCTAGTGAAAGGAATATATCAAAGGCTTTGTGTGGTTTACACAAGAGCTTCCTTTTGGATGACTGCTTGCAGCCCACGAGTGATGGTGATGGTAACACCGCTGGTTCCCCAGCCTGCACTTGCAGCATAATGCAGTTAACAAATAATTGTGAGAATAAAAATGGACAGCAGTTGTATGAAGATGCTTTAAGGGATAAGTTCTTATGTCTGGAAAGAGCACCACGAAAGGTTAAAGTGGCATGCTCAGGTGACAACTTCTGTGGAAATAACTTTACTGGAAGGATGCCCTCAAAGCCCTTTCTGAGCCATTTTGAGGACTGCAGTGATAACTGTGAAGAAGAGCTGGAAGAGGATTTTTTTAGAAACAAAAAGGAACGTTCGACGCTATTAATAAGACGTTTCTGTAAAAATGATAAAGAGGTTAAAAAATCAGTTTATACTGGAACAAGAGCAATTTTTAGGACTTTACCATCAGGGCACATAGGAACTGTTGCTTGGAATTTTGTTGAGCAAAGGAGAAACAACAGTGGCATGAAGCTTTCTAGGATTACAACAGAACAGCTAACTATAATTCAGTCCCTAATAAAATGGAAATTTAATTCCTGTCCTGAGAAGTCTTTATGGTATGAGGTAAGCTTTTCATAGTGTTTTTTGGTTTGGTTTTTTTTTTGTTTTGTTTTGCTTCCTTTTTTGTTTTGATAAGGTGATGACCTTTCCATTAAAAAAGTGGCTTCAACTAGTAAATACTTAGTAACATTGAATGTGATATTTCACTTACCCACATTGAACAACCTTATGCTAAACACTGCTTTTCAGAAAAAAGTATTGACATCTTCTAAAATTCTTTTGGTTTAAAATAGACATGTGGTAAATTATATGTGTATAAAATTTATACGTATATAGCTGTATACATATAGATCAGTATAAAAATGTGTATAGGTAAATATTTATGCCTAGATTTATGTATAAATTTGTTTCTTGATAAATATTCTTTTCATATAAGAATATAACACACCTATATACGGGATAAAAAGATAAATGCATTTTATAGATATTTCTATTTTAAACAGAAAAGGTATGTAATATACATTTATATTTTTCCATATATATGATAGGTATAAAATGATTCATTATAATTCTATGCAATTGAATATACATAACATATATGTATGTATAAACATTTGATGGATATAGTAATAATATAGTTGTTCCATAAATATAATAAAACCATTATATATGAGAGTCATAGATTACAGTGAAAAATTTGTTGCTCAGGAAAAGAAAGCACAGTATTTCCCCAAGTTGAAGGTATTTCTATTTCTTTTACACCTCTTTTACAATAATAAAACAAGTAATACTTGAATAAGGTACATTAATGTGCTGATACTGCCCTGGTTTGTGTTCCCTTAAGTTATGTAACACAATGAATATAAGTTTAGAATGAAATCATGAATGTATAAATTATTATAGAAATTACATAGCGCATTTTTAATATTTTAATATTTTAAGCACGTTCTTAATTATTTTAAGTAGTAAAAGATTTTCTGCACTGGTGGAAATTAAATAGTTGTTGATGTAATCTATAAAAGATTTTGACCACTGATTACTGAGCTTAGCAAAAAAAGGACTGTAGTTTTCCTGTGTTAAAATGTATGAATAAGCTGGAGGAAGGGGTAAAAATAATCAAGGTAAAGGAGTGTGTTGTCATATAAGCTATGCTTATAAATTGGTCCTGAATAAATGGAAATCTCTTCTCGAAGAAATTTCTAGCAATTATTGCTCGGAGTCTTCAACAACTTCCAGTAGGAATGAAATGGAAGAAACTTACATATTCATCTATCATTTACATTCATGTGAGATCACAGAATCCTGTGGTAAAATTGATCAAACAAATACGAAGTTTTGTCAGTGATAAGGGAAGAGAGGACTCTGACTCCATGACAGTTGTGCCCTCCTGTAATAGACTCGTGTCCTTCTAGAAATTAGTATTTTTCCACTTAAGTAGTTAATTGAAGAGTTCTCTAAATGTGTATATGTCAGGTTTTTTACCGGTTTGCAGAGCTTTGTGGTACTGTTGATTGTTGTGAAATTCACCACACTGCTCAGTGGAAGTACACACTTGCTGGGACAGCAGATGCAGTGAAGAGGGCGTGATCACTGTCCCACAAAGGGGTGAATATAATTCTGTAGGTTTACTTAACATGGTGTATGAAATTTTATGGGGGAGAGATGGGGCAGTGTTTTGTAGCTGAGATAGCTGAAGGATGTGTTTATATTTTTTCATTGGACATTTCCAATTTGACATGAGTTCCTTAGGTTCTATTGTGCTTGCCTGTTTAACCACTTTCCACCACTGCTGTATAATACAGAATATACGGCATTTTGTGGTGGGAGAGCTTTAATTTGAAGATTTTTTGTAGTCTATGTATATGAAATAAAAGTAGTAAGCACTCACTGAATAATTATTTAAGTAGAAAAAGTTCTGTCTCCAAGTCAGCAAAAGATAAACAGGCACTGTAAAGCACTTTGCATAACTGCAATGCACAGAATGGCACATGGTCAGAAAAAGCTTAAAACCACGTTTCTAAGTCTTTCTTCATCCAGATGGACACTAAAACTGTTTTCCTTCTTATCAACCTCTGTATATAATCTCCTTATATACAACATGCATCAAGTTCTCTTAGCATTGTTTTCTTGTTATTTTAGTGTAGAATATTGTTTTTGTAATATTATTTGTATGGGTTTATGGCTTATATTATTAGCATTATAGATGGATTTACACAAACATAGAAATTAACTTAATGGATGTGATAAAATATATGGACCTATTGAATGTATGCACTGGGTTAAAATAATTTAATGAATTATGGGCATTTGTAGGAATCTTTCACGCTAATAATCAAAGGAAGAAGGAAAAAGTAATAAATGAATGTGGTAATTTGTTCTTCCTTTCCCCTTATCTCACCCTTTGAGCATGCATTCTGTTTGGAACAGCTAAGTGAACAGTAGTTCTGTTCTTCAAGAGGAAAAAAAAGTTGGAGAAATTAAGTTTTCATAGCAGTACTGGTGCAACATGGAACAATAGAGACCTTTATATTTTAAAGTAGGAAAATGTGGGTCTCATTTGTGCATATCCCTTACATAAAAGTTCTAGCTCTAATAAAGGAAAGGCACTGAAATGTCGTTTGGTTAAGTGATTTTTTCTTTTTTCTTCCTCTGCTTAGGGAGGTGGGCCTAAGGATTTGCGCTATATTGAAAATACGTGATGTTACATTTTTCTTCATGTAGCATATTATTACTGTTGGTAGGTATTTCATATGCAGATTTAGACTCCTCTGGATTTAATGTATGTTTTGTATGAAGAGAGAAGATCTTTATCTTGAATATTTTTTCTAATTTTGCACTTAATTTTTGTAGCTAAATTCAGGCAGCATTTCCCCTTATTGGATGGGTGTGTGTAACGGGGCTGTTGTATCTGTTCAGGAGACACCTACCTGTCTGTGTTGGAACAGTGCAAACCCCTCACATTAGTACATATTCAGACATATTCAGGGAGTCACAAGTGCAAACAGTTTGCCCTAAAACAAATAGTGAGAGTGCAGGCTCTGGTGTTGGCTTTGCTTGAACAGGGATCCGCTGCTTAGGTTGAGTTCAGCTGCGCTGTGTTAGCAATCTGATTAATTCCTAGTCAGAGTTTCTGGGATCTGTGAGATGTAAAGTTCACAGAGCTGAAATACACTTTGGTTTTTGCTGGTATGATGGTGATTTTGCCATGGTGGTAAAGTAATGTGACAAAAGTGAACCTGTCCACCATTGACTAAGATAAGAAATCTGGGCAGCTCACTAGACTTTCACAGAGTGATTCTCTCAAGCTCTGGAAGTGACCTCAAGATCTGCAGATGGCAGCTGCAACAACATAGTTGCAGTGCATAATAGCTAAATTCTTTAGTTAAGCTTATTTTGTAGGCGTCAGTACTATCTCTGCTGTGTCATTACATTCCTGGTGCCAGCAGTTTGAGCTTTAAGAAGCAAGAACTCTGCTGCCTTGCTCAACTCCGCTCAGATGTAAATTAGCACTCTAATATACCTGATGTTCTTCATAGTTGCTAAGTTAGTAAAATGCCAAATACTAATTGGGCAGCAATTAAAGAAAATATTAATTGCTCCATGTCTGTTCCCATGGAGAATAGTGATTCTCTAATAGATTTACCTTGTGGGAGTTTTTCATAATTCATGCAATGGTTTGGTACAGTACCTCAGCATTTGTTAGCATGAGGTTTTTTCCCCTGTAGTGTCCATGGTGCTTTTATGACTCCTGTGTTAAATAAATGTAATGCAAAGATTTGTGATATGCATGGCTAATGTAAGAAGTTGCATGTGAAGATTTCTTTATTTCCATGAAGTTGAGCTATAATCAGTTGGTGGTGTCTGTTAACAAAAATTTCAGGGAGAAAAAAGATTTGGAGGTAAAAAATGTTTATTTTTGTAAACATTTTATAAAAATCTATATTTTAAAATTTTTATTAAGGTGGAATATAAAACAGTCATTTTGGATAATATTTTTTAACAAATAGAGCTAGGCAGAAGTTTTCTGTTTAATATATAATATTTTTGTTGTTGATAATTGATTTTTAATTCTTAATAGATTATTAGTTACAGTAAACATTTTGTAATTAATATAAATATTGATTTTAATTTTTGAACCTTTAGAGAGATCTCAGTTCCCTCCCTTTGCTGTCCTCCTCCCTTCCAGAGCTGTATCAGCAATTCTAGTCGGTGCATGCTTTTGTGGCATTTCTGAAAATACAGATAGATTGAGTATTTCACTATCAGTCATGGAAGTGATGTTTGCTTAGGCTATTTCAACAACAGTTGCATTAACCAAATGCAGAAACCCAATTTTTCACATGTTGAGTTAATTGTAATCTTAACTTCTCAATATTTATCACAATAAAGAGTGCAACCCTCTTTTTTATCTAGTAGTATTTTGGAAGATACACTTTTCCAATGTATTCAAAACCTAATTTATATAATGAAGAGGCCCATATTGATTCTTAAGAAGTGAAAGAAAAACTTGCAAGCAGTTGATTACCCTCTGTGCTGGTATGAATTAGCAGTATAGAGTCCCCGTTTGTGTGCTGTGTTTCAGTCACGACGGATCTGAGCTATTGCACAGAGGGCTTGTGGAGTGTCCGCATGAAGTTACCTGGACACAAGTCTTGTTAGTAAAGTTATTCTGCCAAACTCTCTGAGACCCACAACACACAAAGTAGTCTAAAAAAATTAAATTATTACTGACTTTCACTTCTGGGTTGTTTTTAATTGTTTCTGTAGGAATTTCAGGTCTGGGTTTGCTGTCATACCTTATTTCTGTCAGAATTATGTGCTTTTCCCACAGTTTTTTACTTTTTGCTACATATTTTAAAAGATAGAATTCTTTAAATGGACTTTTACTCTCTTCCTTCACAGTTTTCCCTGCATACCTGAAATGTAACATTGCTTTTCAGGCTAACATTTATGCTGTACTTGTATTTAACAAAAAAGGCTACTTTGTGATTCTATGGTGTGGACCACAGGCAGATTTGAGATTTTTCAGCTTTCCATTTTGAAATAAAATTTCTAGTCTAGCATGCTGAAAGGAATTTACAGGAAATAATGACATAAAGCAAATAATCTGCAAGTGGTTGGAGTGTTTCTCCACTCTAACAATAATTTTTTTATCTGACGTGCATGAGTATTTTGCCTGTTAAAATGCCATTGTGCTTTTTAGACATAAAGGTGTATATTTACTTATGGTAAAGTAGTTGGTAGGTAAGGACAAACAGGTTTTTATTCTACCTGGACCCAGTATTTCTCATTTCTTTGTTTAAAAAAAGAAGTTAATGAGCAGAATTGACTATTTGGAAAAAAATCAGGGAAGGAGGAGAAAAGCCAAATAGGCATGAAATTATGTTTTCCCTTCAGTAAGTACTGTAAAAATAAATGGAACTTTTAAAAATGAAGGTCTATACTTGTATTTGCTTTGGGTTGAGTTACTCCAGCTTTACAGGCTAGCTTTAAAACCAGAAAACTTACCCTCTGTCTGTAGAAGTCATTTTACTGCCATAATGTGATAGGGTTTGAGCTAAATTGCTTAATATTTTGTATTATTTTACAGTTGCCTTATACCTTTAACAACATTGGGCCAAATTATGAACAATAAGTTTTAGCTGTGACCACACTTAGGTATTTAGAGCCAATAGTGTGGGAGTCTTGGCAAGAACATTATATTATGCTTTCAGTTTTTCCACATTTTCTGTCTTTCCTTCTAGTGACTGTTCATTAACTGTAAAGCAGCATGAAGTTCTGGTTTAGAAAATCTCCCTGCAGCACATTAAAGGGTTCATTTTAGAGTGTTAGAGTTGGACACTTTTCTAAATTCTTTCTCAGTTGAAACTAAGTTATCTCCATTACCTGTATGAACTGTTGAAAAGTTGGGTTGTTTACTCTGGTGTAAGTTAATAAAAACTGTGCCATATAAACATGACTCTCTTGGTGAGTGAATAACTAAAATTTGAATTTATGAGATTTCATATACATTTTAATTTATCTTGCTTTTCTACAATCTTTCAGAATATTTTAAAAAAAATTTTCTAAAATGAAGTAAGCTTGGCTTGACAGTAGTTGGTGGGCATATACCTAAACAGTATGATATTTCAAGAACAACTTAGAGGAAAAATGTCTGTTGGAAAATTTTATTTTGCCACAATATCTAAGCCATCCTCCATGAGATGTGAGGCTATTTGGTTCTTCTGTGTGTGAAAAGTGCTTTGATAATGTACAGTTATGAGCCCTCTGGTCGTGAAATTTTCTTGAAAATATGGACTAGTGGCAACCTAAAAGTGAAAATAAAGATTGAACATAATACAGTCATTGAGCACTGTCCAAGAATGCCCACTTGGCTGGGCCACCAAGTGCCAGGGGGTCTGAGGGTGCTCCCGCACCCGTCAGCGCCAATGGCACCAGGGCAGCGCTGGAGCCAGGCTGGCTCAGGGCGGGGTGACAGCACACAGAGTGCTGCTAGTGGGGCAGTGCTGGAAACAGCAGCCCTGACATTTGTGGCCACTTTTTCATTTTCTTTCCTTTTTAGAATTTTTGTTGTCCTAATAATTTCACTAGACAATGATATAGTTAGACACTATTATTTACCTGTAAAACACACGTATCAGACAGTGCTTCTATTGTCCTGCAAATCGCGTGAAAGTACAAATTTGTTTAATATTTTCAACTGTAACCAGATACGTTAATTTTTGAACTGAGATTGAAGACTTGCTTTTAGTATAGAAAATAATGGAAGATGGAGACCTACAGAGAAGGTTGCTGGGATAGCACAGAAGAATACAAAAGCAATGAAAAAGTTTATTTTTGTCTTGAAATCAGCACCTGCACTTGTTGCAGGACTCTGAATACTCTAATGAACTCTCATGAAAGTAGGGTTTTTTTTTCTCTTAGCTTTTCCAGTAACTGTAATGCCTGTTGAGTGTTGCTACCATTTGGACTTTGAATCCACAGTAAAATAATGTAATCTTCTTTTAAGGTGATTAAAAGTGATTGTTATGTACTGGTTATTTTCATGCTAGTCTCTCAACACTGTAAATATTGTTTTCGAGCAATCAGAATGGATACAGGCCTTCATTAGTAAATAGTGGACAAAACAAAGGAGGTATTATTAGCTGCTCCAGTTTCATGTTACAGCAGTCATAGTTCTTAGAGTGTTTAGGAATTCGCTTCAAGTATTAGAGAATGGGTGAAATCCTGGTCATACTGTAATCTTTTAAAATCTCCTGTTGGGATAATGTTACTTGGAGGGAGAAAAAGAAGCATGTGCAGAATGAAGCTATTGGTTTCATGTGAACCATAGTTTTATGTCAAATGTTTTAAGAGACAGACATGTGCCAGGATGACAGACAAGCTTATATTAAGCACTTTTAAAACGACAGTTTTATACTAAAAATATTCCCTATATAAATGTATATTTATTGTAATATAAATCAGGTGGGATCATTAACTTAACAAATAAAAGTTCCCTCAGTCCCTATCAGTTGTTTATGCTGTTTTTTACTGGTCATGTTATCACAGTGCCTGGAAGCCCTGCTTCTGGACTCGAGTCTGTGTCCTAGCTGTTTTACAAACAAGTGATGATCTCATCTGTTCTCTAGACTTAGAGGCAGTTGGTTGTTAGTGAGCTCACTCAGAGTTTGAAGATAAACTTCTCCCAAACACTCTCCATATGCTGTGGCTAGATTTCCTTTTATCCTCAGCAAGCTCAGTAGCTGTGTGCTGCACTGTAGTCTGCACAAGAGACATATCCTGTAAGTTTCCAGTGAAGGGGAGGGGGTGGAAACCCACCTTCAAATTTACCTACCAGTTATTAAAATTAATGTTAAGGAACTTTGTAGTTACAAGCATAAAAGCAAAGAAAAACCAAGTTTTTAATAACAATGTATATAACCAATCAACTATGAACTACTTCTAGGCTGAATAAAAATCTGAATGATAGTTCTGGATGGTTTGTCTTTCAGAAAAAATATAAGAATGTATCTGAGGCCTGGAGAATTTTTCTAAATGTGATTTTGTATTGAATCAAGAAAATACTCCATAGAGCAAACTGCCCTCCATCTCCTGATTTAAATCCTTGAGTAACTTTGCAGACTTAAAACATCCTGCAGCATGCTTGAAGCCATTATCGTTCTGACCCTTGCATATGTGAGATTTTTTGATTTTATAGAAGCACATTGCTGTTGTCATGGGAGCTGTAACATTGGACTTCCTGTCTGCTGTTTGCAGTCTTGGGATTGCATTGGTGGCTTGTGTATGTCCATGTATGCATTTTCAAGGGAAAACATGTTATTTCATGAGCATTCAGAATATTTCCCTTTCAAGAAAGTTACTTGTATTCTGGGTTACCTATATGTCTTTTTGAAACTTACCTTACTTGAAATGCAGTCAAGAGAAACTACAAAAGTGCAAAACCTTTTGCTATGTGGCCATTTCATTGAGATGTAGTGATTTACTGTCAGCATAAAGGAATTTTTGGTCTATTCACACCAAGTCACTCAACAGGGTTGGGGCTGCAGAAAAGATAGAGGTTATCTATAAGCATGAAGTATAACATGAAGCATGTTTTACAGCAGTGTATTAATTTTCTTGTTTTCTGTAAGTACAGAAGTAAGTAAGAAATAGAGAGGTTTGTTTCTTTTTTATTGTTTTTCTTAACCAACAGATTGTGGATGGACATCTATTATAGTTTAAATGCATTTGAGCAACAAAGTTCTTTCATCTTTAGTGGGCATTTGTGAATCATTGCATATCTAATTTAGCTTGCATAGTGATTCTTCGCAATTGGTTTGTAAAAACTGCAAATCCAGCCTTTGTAAATGATGATCACTTTTGAGTCATATTTTTTCTAGTTTTGAATAAATTTCTCATCACACATTGGTTTTGCCCAGCTGTTTCCTGTTTTTCCTCCCAGTGGTTCAGCTGCTGAGGAGATAAATGCATCAATGCTTTGTTTCAGAATTAAATTACCTTTATAAAATGATGGAAGAGTACAACAAATATGTTGGACACCATTACAAGTATGAAGTTATGCTGAAATTCAAGAGATGAAGTACTATTTGCTATACCTAGGTGTTTCATACTGCAGGGCTTTTGCTACACCAGGAACTCACTTGATACAGAATTACCAGAATTACCATCGGAAATACCAGGATAAAGCTTTGTGTGGGGAATTTGGATGTGTGTGATGGAATTTTCAAGCAGTTCCAGGTTTTTGTGTTTGCATGAGGATATTTTGATTTATCTGGTATATCATCTACATAATTACCAGACCATTACATCATATTTGTCCTGTTCTGCTACCCCCAGGTTTTGGACTGCTTTGGATAGATAACAGGTTCATTTTTGTAATCATACAAATAACTTTGGAATTTTAAAACTGAATTTGATATATATTTTCAGAATAAAGCCGGGCTGGTGTATCAGGGAAGACAGAGAATAGTTGGTATATTTCCTGCCTATTAGAGCTGGCTTGTTCAGTACACTTTGTTTCTGTTTTGTTCATGGTGAACTGACTCCATATCCACATAGAGACCAGCTGTGTTTTGTCCTTGCTTCAGACGTCTTTCTTGAGGACCTTTGAATGACTTAGTTACTAACCCAAAAGGTGTTTATATAGATAATAAAGAAAATATTGCTCCCTATCTTCAGATTTGAAGTAATTTCTGTGTAGGATTGTAGAAGGATCACCTGTTGCCCCAGATTTGTTTTGCTCTAGACTAGCAGGCTGTTCTGTGGCATCCAGCTGCACCTGTCCCTCGTGCTGTTTTAGTCCTCCCCGGAGAGCTGAGTGGGCAGATTTTATTTAGTCTGCGCCCTCTGGCATGATAGAAAAGCACACAGAGACAGTTGGTAGCATGTCTTCTCCCATGGTCAGTCCCCTGGGCTGAGGGCTTTAAATATTCTTTACTGTTGGGTCACTGAGTTTCTTATCAGTGAGTAGCAGAGGAAGAGCTGGGTCTGTAGTGAAGGCCCCAGCTCCAGAACCTCAGGGCATGCGTTTGCTTCCTTGGACTACTTCCTCAATTATTTTATTTACCCATTTGTAGGCTTATTCCATTCCTGTTTTAAGGGCTCTGCAGTTTTCTACACATGCCACGCTTAACAGTATTTACCTCAGGATATAGTCCAGCTCTTGCCATTTGAAAAAGTTTCACCGCTGCAGTTTGCACTCTCTTCATTTCTCTATGGCTTTTCCAGGCTCCTTCTCCCTGCGTTTCTTTTGGTGGCTGACTACAAGATCTGCTCTCTCTTTCAAGGCTTCCTGACCTTGGAAGTCTCCGTGGGAATTCTCATTAAATGCAGTGATAGGAAGGGGGAAGCATTTTCCTCTCTCCCTTGAAAATTCTAGTTATTTATAACTCTCCTAAGTAGCTTTGCTGTTTTTACAGCAAGCGTATCGAATGGTTTTCTGATCTTGTCTTCTAGTGCCATTCTTGAGCTTACATTCAGCATGCTTACTATTCCCTACCCTGGTGATCTTGATGGGGATCTCCTTTATTCTTAATTTCCTTTATAGAGGGCAAGAATTTCCCAATATATTTTTCTTTAGTTCTCTACTATTAGATAGTACTTTTTTGTAATATTCACAATCTACGTTCAGCCAAGTCCAGTACTTAAGGCTGAAATTCCTTCTTCATGAAATTGCATGGTCTTAATGGGCATTTCTACTTATAAAAGTCCAGCTTTGTGGAGCTCACATTCCCATGCGGCATCTGTTGCATTTTTAGCTATTATATGTCAGTTTAAAATTTTGTTTTGTCCTCTTGTTTTCCATATTATTTTTAGGGAATTTTTTTCATGTGAGATTCGGTAAATGGCATTCAAACTTTACATTGGGTGATTGATATGCAAATGGTTGTACTGTTACACTTCAAGACTGCAATTTCCTTTCCTAAAGAGCTGGTATTTTTGGCCAAAGTTAAATCCAACTATGATAGAGCATAGTACGTTTGTAAGGGGTTTTTTTCTACTGTACTCATCAGGAAATAATAAGTATTTGCTAATTAATATTTATATTAGGCAGTGATGACCAGATTCCCCTAATCCTTGCTAAATTTAAATTCTGCCAGTCTGCCAAAAACCACAAGGAAAACAACAGCCAAGATGAAAGCAGATTCACAGGACATACCCATGTGGTTGTGACTCAGTGAATCTAAGAGAACAAAACCTTTAAAACCCCTTTTTTTAAAGTAAAAGACATGGAAATTGATTTAACAGTAGTGGGCGAACTTGCTAATGGGGTATGAAAGGTAGTTAACTGAAAGAACTAATGAAAAGGAGCCAGTGTTCTATGACAAACTTGGAAGGAAAATAAAAGAGATAGTTGACAAAGCGTCCTTTGAGTTTTGGAACTTGAAAAATGTAGAGAGCAAAAACCGACAAAATCTTGTTTTGAAACCTAACCAGAACTAAGAGATTTGCTGGTTTTCTGTGGAACTAAGACAAGTGTAAACCAGTGCTAATGCTGTCATGATAGTCATGTACAGAGTTTGTACTTTCAAGTAGAAATATAAAGAAAGTTAATAGAATTTGGAGAGAGATTACCAGTCATCATTTGATTTGTAAATCATTTGAATTGAGACACTTTGGCAAAGCTTGATGTGACAAGGCCAAGCATGTGTGGCAAGGCTCAGTAGTTGGGCAGTTTTACTACCTTCTTGGATTTTTAATTGCATGATATTTTATAGGGTTTTTTTCCTCAACAACATTTCTGTCATGGAAAATATTTGACAAACTGACCTGCTTTTTAAAAAATGGTTGTTAGTTTAAAAAAGACAGATCTTCAAGAAGATTTAGTGTCTCAAGTTTGATAAAAATTGGTTTTAAATTCTTACCTGATCAACAAATGAAATTAAATAACGAAATAGAATGGCACATAATTTTGGAAACCTTAGAATTACAAAGTTTCTTAGAAGACTAAGATGAGGCATATCAAAATATTTAACACTGCTGCTGCTAGTTTGAGTCTGCTTTCAGAGACTTGCAGACTTCCACCTTTCTCCCAGAGACAAGGAGCAGAGCTCCCCACTTTCCTTGCTCATATATTACATTGCCACAGTACTGGCAGTATTTGTGTGCATACAAGAGGAGGTTTTTGGTTGCTTAGCTGACATTTGTGTGTCATTAATAGTATGTGGACCACAGCTTGGAAACCCATGACTGAGTCCATGACTTTGTTGGATCAAATTGTGAAGTTTTTGACTGAGATGACATTATTTGCTTTATGTTCTTTTGATAAATACTATGCTGGGCTCCATAAAGACAGTCTAGACCATTAAGTTGTTTTCATGTTTGGAAAACAGCCTGTTAGCATCCCTTATGTCTTAGGCTTGTCCTGAATCACATCATAGAGCCTCTCTTTGTGCCTGTGTCAGTTCCAGCTGCTTGGGAGGGAGTCCCACAGCTGTACCAGGGACCTGGAGCAGCTGCTTGGTGAACAGGGGCTCAATGGCACAGCATGTCTGCAGGACTGTAAAACCAGTTTCAGGGTTTACAGATATTTTTATAAAAACCTTGCCATGTTGTTAGGCCAAGATGTTAAGATATTAAAAGTCTTTGATACCCATTAAGACTGGGGAAAAAAGTTCTTGATGACTTGTCAAGATTACCATTGTAGGATAACAGAGGTTTGAGGCATGTTTTTCTACAATAGATTATTCATTATTTTGTATGGTGGAAAACCATACTATATTTTCTTCTAGATATTTGCCTCATTGTAATTCTTTTCATTAAGAATCATTCATAAAATTGATTAAGCATTGACAAAATGCTAACTGGAAATTTGAAACCACGCTGTTTTTGAAAGACAGCAGTGTTGTTACCACCGAGCATTCAGCAGTTTTGATTTTTGTACTTCTCTAATTTTTAACTTCTTTGTGCAATCAAGTACTATAGGCAAGTCACTGGTACCAGTTTTTTTTCTCTAGGCCAGGAGAGAAGTGCTTATTAACATACTTTACCTGATATTTTCTTCTATATGATCAGTAGTTAAAGGATCTCCTTATTAGTATATCCATTAGCATGTGATTCAGCAGTTGATCCTCTACATTTATTGACATAAGACTTAGGTAAGAATGAAGGGCATAAAAGAAATTATATTTTGTGTGTCCTGCCTGAATCAAGTTTGGTCATAGGATTTGCTTGGATCAGATGGCTGTAGGACCATTAGATTTTGTACATCCCTGGTTCAAAGACTATTTGCATTTTGCTAATTGGTGCATGTTGCTCCTCTCCAGCCAGCTGTTGCCATGTTGTCCAACACAGCGCTTTTAACTTAGCCTAATACCATGGACAGATACAATTGGTCTGGCTGACATCAGCCAATGAAAGCATGAAAGTTTGAACTGTTTGTCAGAGTTGAGTCCCAAAAACAAGATGGAGATGATCTGAGAAAGCTTTGTTTATACAGTCATTCTCATTATACTTTTCTGAAGTTAGACTTCACACTTTGGTGCTATTCAGAAAGTATTGCAGCCAAAATTGTGTGTTTAAATTAGACATAGAAATTTCCTAATCAGTCTGCTCGCAAAACTACCATGATTTTCAAGATGCTGAATGCCCTGTGTTCCTCATAATCAGACAGCAACAGTTAGAAGTCTTAGGGATTTACAGGTTTGATTTTTAGGAGTCCAGTTTGAAAATTGGGCCTATGTTTCACTGAAACACTCTTTGAAAGTATTGACAGGGCTGCTGCATCACTGTCATCACTGATTTCCACTTAGACCTGGTTTGGATGTGTATGTACGTGCACATACATATATAATCAGGAGTAACTGCCAGAATGTGGTATGACACCCATGATGATAAAATATTTGTACTTCTGCAGTCCTTTTGACAATAAGGCTTCATTAGATAAGAATCTTTATACTATATGTATACTGACCCAGATCTCTGCTAGGATAGTTTTACAGGTGTAACTTTCCCAACAGAACTGTGTTAGCGTCTCCTTGCTAGGAGAGCAAAGGCTAAGGTTTCAAAACAGCTCACAGATGGGCTTGTGTTTATTTTATATGTGGGAATTCTCATTTTTCCATACCGTGGTTACAGAACACGTATTTTCATTTGTTAAAACTGTATGAATACTAAAATATAATTAAAATTTGTACATTAGAAGATAAAGAAATAGGAAAGATCTGATCTTTGCACCTGTCATTGAAATTGTACTATATTTGAAGTAAAATGTGAGGTATATGCCATCTGGTGGATAGAATAATTCATACAGTTTTACTGCAAATCTTGATATATATTCTCTGCTGCATTATCACTTTTAATTGGCATTGGTGGGTATTTCTTCAGTCAGAAAGGGAAAAAAGCCCTGAAAACTGAATTTGAGGCAAAATGGAATTCCAGACTTGGTGCTGGTGTTTGATTAGACAACTGGATGCTTGGAAGAAAAACTCCAAAGCCCAAATGATAATGAAACCATTTTCCCCCACTTCAAATATTAATTCTAAATGTTTAAAATTGTGTACCAACTAGTCAAAGATCATACCTGACAGACCTTTCTCCAGGCTCTGGCTTGTTGCAGATGATGAGGTGTTTGCCATGGCTGTTGCTGTGTCTGCGCTGGCGCAGCAGTGGGGCCGGGGCAGCCTTTCTGAGCCCCTGCAGCCGTGTCCCACAGCATCATTCAGGTGCCTTTGCCTGCAGGTCACAATTCCATTTTCCCACCCATTTGGAGCACAGTTTCATTGAATATCATTTTCTGCAGAAAGCTGTGCTTCTAAAACTGTTGGATTGCTGGTTGGGGTGAATGCAGAGGTGACTTGACTATTTAAAAAGCCTGGGTTAGGCAGATACACTAGAGAGCATGGCCACTATCCAGTATTTCTCTTTGCACACAATGCTGCAGGGGGGCATGGCTTCATGGTACACATCTCAGGATGGTTTATGGAATAGACATAGTATGGGATAACAAGTGGAGCAGTTGATAGAGAATTTCTGTTATATTGATGAATAGTTTATATTCTTTGCTCTTTCATGGACATGAAGGAATGTAACATCCTGTTAATCTACTGGAAGACTGATAGTACAGCTCCCTTGTTTTTTCTTCAGATTGACTGACCCAATATCTGCAATTAAAATATCTAAAATTAGTTTTTCAAAACTTACTATTTACTTGCTTTAAACTTTAAACTTATTTATTTACTTTAAACTTGCTTTTAACTTTTTTGAAACTTAATATTAGCCTATTAGAAAATAATGGAAGTACTTCATAATATCTTTCATACTGGGATTTACTACAGATTTGATCTAATAAAAGCACGTTTGTGCTTAGAGTCTGAAAAGGAACAGATTATTCAATTACATTGTAATCAATGCATGTATGAAATGGAATTGTCATCACCATGTTATGTCATTGTTCCACTAGCTAATGAAAAGGCAAGGAAAGAGCTGAAATACAATACAGTGGAAAAAACAAGTAATGCTATTGCTTCCACATGCTCCTGATTTCCCTAATTCACACTAGCTCAGGTGTCTGGAGGTTTATTGGTTCAGTCATGGTGCACAGGAGGGAGATATAATTGTACATGGAAGCATTCATGGTGTGTTTTATTATTGGAAGTAATGGGCTACTTTAGAAATATTTTTAAAGATTCTTCTTGACAGTAAACTTGCTTAGAGGAGACTCAACAGACTTGCTATATGTGACTCCAGACTTCATGGAGTTTTTATTCTCCTTGTAACTGAATTATTTCTCAACATTCAAAGATAAATAATGTTTAAAAATATAGTAGAACAAGTGTTCAGCTTATTTGCAAAAATTAGAGTTGAGATGTTATTTGCACTGTGGTATTATACAGGCTTCTTTCTGAACTAAGCTACTTTGGCACTTTTTTGTGTTGAATATTTAGTGAAGAAAGAGCACTTACAGTCTTGTTTAACAGTCTTTTAACTGTTTCACTGGTCAGGAAACACATACTCAGTAGAACACTGCTAAAATGTTGACAGGCTTATACTTCACATGGTTGCAGTCTTGCAGAAGCATATGTATGCTATACTTGGAGTAAATTCTCTGGTTTGTGCTATGAATCTTACTGTGACTAAAATGTTTTGTATGATTATTTACCCTCAGAAAGGCCACAGCACTTCAAAAGGTTCAACAAACACTGGTGTCGAAAGTTGCTTTGAAAAGAACGTTTTCCATAAACTTTTAAGCATTTTCCACATGCTGCTTTCTCCCCCTGAAATTCTGAATTACTTCTATCATATTTAAAAAAAAAAAAAAAGGTGTTCTTCCCATCCTGGTTAAATGATGGTCAGCCAAAGGAGGAGCCCAAAGAGAGGTCATAAACAAAAAAAGTGCTCGTGTATAGGTATATTTTCCTAATGATTGTTGGGGAGAGTATTTTTATGATATTTCAGGGGTACTCAAGGATTCCTTTAGGCAACTTGTGGTGAAGCCTTCCTCCATTCTTCCAGCTGAAGAGTGCAGTTAGGGAGGCCGGTCTGCTTCCGTCCTGTGGGACCAAGTGGAAGGGCGAGGTCTTTTCAGAGGCTTTGCGATGTCACGTAGGTCCAGATCCCATGTTTTATTTAGGACAATTAGGTCTAGGATGTATATATCAAACCTTAGTTTTCTGAGATATCCATTGCCTTGCCAGCTTGAGAATCCTCAGAAAATGGTTAAGGTTTGGTTTTAGTGTTTTGCTGAATTTCTTCTACAAACCAGACAAAATAATCTTTTCCTGAGGTGAATTTGCCCATCATGGAGCCAGCCTTCCTGGCTTTTTGTGCTTATATGGCTTGAACAGAGATGATATTTTCTCTTGGATAGTCTTATGCCATGACACTTACATTTATATGAATATAAACAAAAAGAAGGGTTTTTTTGAGCAAATTATCTTAATATAAAAGATCTATTCCATTTGCTTTGTGTTGTTGATTAAAATGTCCTTTGTCTTCATGTATGTATTTAAAAACATTTAAAAATCTGTGTCTAGTAAAACATTGCTCTTGGCAAAAGGATGAAAAGAAACATTTTTTCATGTAAAAAACATTACAAACACTAAATATAATAGATTGAATAAAAGAAAATTTAAAATAAATTTTTTTTTCAATCTTCAATGCTATTTATTTCAAACAAGTTTAGGCTTTAAAGTTAGCCAAGCCTCAAAACAGCCTGTGAATTTTAAAAAAATGGAATGTCACTCCAACTCTTTACTAGGACCTTTTAGATTTAAATTCCTTGTTTAAAAAAACAATTTTCCCTTTTACTCTCTATTACTTGAATAACATTGTGGGCAAAGCTTTTTTCTTGTTTATGTCACTATCAAGGCTATAGAAAACAATTTTCCTACCAGTAGGTGGAATCAGATGAAAATCTTAATTATTAAACAGAATGTAGCTGTATTTTCTGATCCAGCTAAAAAAAAATCATCTGAGTTGCTCCAGTTTTGAAATAGCAGCTTTCTAAAAAATATGTAGCTCATGAGAATAGAAATTAGACTAATAGAAAGTTATTATTTATATTTAAGAATACTATGACTTTGACACCAATTCCTTACATGCACTTTTGGAGAGTACTCCTGGATAGGTTAAAAATGTTGCATGAAAGAAATTTCCGTTATTAGTTAATATCTGTGTCTGTTCAGTAGGCAGTTATTCTTCTGGGCAACTTTTTAATAAAACTTTAGAATTAAAATCTTCAAATTATGAATACAAATATAAGATACAAAAAGAATACAGTGCCAGAAACTTATGAACATCTGGGTTTTATAGACACTATTTTAGAAAATAATTCTGATCATTTTTGTAATTGTTTTGTATTACATTTATTCCCACACCTCCTATAAAGAAAGTTGGCCAAATAATTGATTTTATGCATTTATTCAGAAGGAAAGAGGGAGTAAAGGTTTCCTGGTAGTGTGTATAGTTTCATGTATAGTGTGTATAAAGTTTTGGCAGTGTTAACTCTTAGTTTTACATTTAATTAAGGTAGCAGGGTTGTCACATATATCTCTTCTGAAAAATCTGAGATTATGCACAGAAGAGTGGCTGATTCACACACCAGTTTATCTTCATCCTGCTGATTGAAAGAGGTCTGGAATCCTTTGGCAAGCTCAAGCAGGAGAAAAAGGTTTGTCCAGCCTTGTTGTATTCGTGGCAGTTGAGGGCGAGTTGTTCAGCGAAGAGCAAGATGCTGAAGTTAGACATTACAAATTTTCCTTCTGATTCTTTCTCTGTTTTCACTTTGAAAATGCTATTTACATGCTCATTTTTTCCATGGGTTCTGTATTTGTAAATCTATAGTAGTTTTATGTACTGATTTTGGGGTATAGTTTGTTTTCCTTCTGGGTGTTTTGGAAAGTGAATGAAAATATTCACCCACCCAGTACTTGTGAAACTTTTCAATAAACTTTAGAAATTAGGAATTATACAGCAAAGAAAATGTTAAGGTCTTCAGTGGTGGACAATGCAGATTTTCCAGCTTGTCTTTGGCAGATATAAAAAGTGCAAGTTAGACTTCAGTCTTTTTTTTTTTTTAAATCTGCTAAAATTGTCTCCTGCATTCTTGCCTTTCGTCCTTCTTTACTGTAACTTTGTGTGCTGGAGAGTTCCCATGTATGTTCTAGGAGGAAATAATTTTTCATGGGAATGTTTTTCTCCTTTCACCGAGGACAAGATTTCCAGGGATGGTTTGGATCAAATCATACAGAATATTTGTGATGGAAAGTATAATTTACTGGAGCTCAAAATGCAGCTTACACTTTCTCTGTGAAAGGACAGGGATGTTTAATGTATTGCAAATGCATGTCTTGGTATGGACACAGGTTCCAAAATGTTTGAAGAACGAAAGCCCTCAGGGAGAAACCTACACAGACAAATTCATGAGAGGTATGTGGGAGAACTTGTAACACCAGAATTCTGCATCTGGGGTTTCCAGCTATGGGACAGACTTGGCAAGCAGACCAAAGGGAATATGTTTGTTGTGGTCTTTTTTTTTCTTTCCTAGGATGTATACTGTAGTAAAATTCTTTGCAGATATGCACTCTCTATAGTTCCATTCAGACAGAGAAGCAGAAAGCTAATGAGTTATGGATTTAAGGATTTGTAGGAAATACGGAGTTTGCTTCTGTTCCATAGCACAAAGTTTCTGCTCTTTGCAATGTCAGAGAAGGTCACTGTGATTAAAGCTATATTAGAATTGACTGCTCTTAAATAAGAGGTCAAATAATCAGTCTTTTGCAGAGATGGATTGTTCTCTTTGGAAGGAAAACAAAGTTGAGTAATAGGGTACCTTCACCTTTTTGTCAAGAAAATCCCACAGCTGGGGACAATGTCAGCTTCTCTGAAAACATGTCACACCATTTATGACTTGTGCTGGCACAATAAACTCTAACTCTCATCCCTCAGGCATTCGTAGCGGTTTGTTTACCTAAAATTTCTTGATATTGTTGAGAAAACATTGCTTTTCTTCCTTGGACTGAAAGAGCAACAAACCCAAAAAAAGCTGTTGATGTGGGTTGGAGGGAACAATGTTGTTCATCTGTTGGATTCCACAGATGAATGGGACGTCTTGTAAATGCTATTAGGTCCATATGTTATGAGACTGAAAAATACATGAAAAGTGTATTTGACAGGAAAAGCTTTTGGTTTTCCTGCTGACCCTGTGCAAAGATGAAGAGAGCAAGGATGTCTTAAGGGTGCCTGACTCCTGACTGTGTTAGTCATGCCAATACTTTACCTCATGTCCTTCAGGTGATACTGGAGTTCCTGGTGAGAGCTTAGAAACAACTCAGAACTGACAACTTAAATGAATGTGGACTTGTCAGCTGCCTCCTCTGTCTTCCTTTTTTTTTTTTTGTGTGTGTGTGTATGTATGCACAGGGACACACTTCAGAGTGCTGTCATTTTAGTTAGATTGACAAGCCTACTTGTGTAGAAAATATGTTCCAGACCAGAGTGACATGATGATCTTAAATTCAACTGATAGAGAACATTACCAGACTATAGATGGAATTTAGATAGTGTTGTGTTTTTCTACACAAACCCTAAGTCCCCAAAAGAATGAGAGAATTTTCATTGTTTATCTGCCAGAAGTGCACTTAAATTGTATTTGAATAAATCTGTTAGATTATTGTTTTGTTGGGACTGCCAAGAACGGATTGGCTGTCTTGAAGTATTTCTTTGCATAGTGGATCATGCTGCATATTAAAGAAGCTTAAAAGAAGAAAGCAGTTTCTGTGCTAGATGGTTTCAGGGTTCACGCTTTGGATAATGATGTGTGGTTGTAGGCACTTAGAATTAAGATTCTAGTATGGACAGCAGAAGTTAGGAATTTTTAGCAGAAATTAGGAATTTTCAGTTCAAATTGCATCTTTTTTCAGGTGATTTTTTCTAGATTCTCAAACATTTCTGCAGCTTTTGTGGAGTAGTAGCTATAAGAGACTATGAACATAAGCAGCACACAGTATATATAGGTAAAGCTACAGATAGGTAGAGCTGCTTAGCTAAATCCATTGTAAATTTTAAAATTTTTTTCCAGTTACCTTCTTTGAAAATCATTTTGCTAAGAAATCATTAATGTCTCCTTTAAAACATCCATATACTTGAAAATGTCAATTCATTCTGAACTAAATGCCTGTAGCAAACTTCACTTTTATCTTGGAATAAATGTCCTTGTAATTAAGAAAAACAGTTACAACTCTTTGTCTGAACTTTATCATATTTATTCATTATATTAAGTTTTTTTTAATTCAGAACAACAATTTTTCCCCTACTTTACAGTGTAAGTAGAAGCTGACACTGAGACTGGAATGAATGTAGTAAAGATGAGCATCTTTTCAGTGATAATCTCCCAGTAAAAGTAGGGCCACCTGTTATACAGAAAGTGGTTTTGTTGAAATGAAGGAACAGGATTGTCATCTGAGATGTCCATTATTTAAAATACTAGCAGGTAGAACATCCGCTGACATTTCTCTCTGTTTCCAGTATAACATTGGCAGGCTGCTAAAGGACTAGAGCTGGGTTTTGTGACTTGTAGTTTCAAACATTATAATAATGGTAGGGAATTTCTTTGAGGAGCTAATCTGTGTTGCAAACCTCAGCATGGTTCGAAGTCTGTACAACATATTTTCTGTAGGAGAGGTATCTTAAAATATTTATATGATATGTCTCTACCAAAGGCTCTAGATTTTGACATTTCAACAAAAGTTAATCATGAGCAAGAAAGCAGAAGGCTGAGTGTGTACCTCCTATGTTGTCATACTGTGTAGAAACACTCATTATTGGGCACAAAATAGGCAAGAAGAGACTACAGCTATTTGTCTCGCTCTTTACCCATATAAACTCTCCTTCCCTTGTTGTTTTACTGTTGCACTTTTGCTCAAAAGTATTTGATCCATCTCTGACTACAAAAGATGCAATGATATTGGTATATGTGGAAGAGGTGTTTACGCTGTTCTTTTCCAAGGGGTTGTCTTCTAGACACAAATCTGTATGGGAACAGTGAACCAAATTTTAGAAGATCCTAAAGGCGTCATGCCTTGTCAATCAAAAGTACATTTTCCCTGAATATAACCACTAAAATATTTCCTCCAGCTTCTAGCACTTGAGAAAATAAACCAGAAATTGGTATTAGGGAGGTTGGATACTAAAGCACATCTTAAAATATCAAAGCAATACCAGAGGATCAGTTATTAGAGTTAAACAAATTATTTTGTTCTAAAGAAAAGTCCTTCATGTGTAATTGTTGTATGATATTTCATTATTTTTAGAGAAATAAAAGATTCTGTAGAAAAGTTTATTTTATGAATCCTAGGAAGCCTTATTCAACAAAAGCATGCATGTGAAATTTTTCTTGCTTCAGTTTTGGAAGAGTGAGATAACTGCATTGTAATGCCAGAGCCTAAATACTTAAAATGGTTGTAATGTATTGATCTTTGGGGTGTTTAATGACAAGGTGTTAAGAAATTTTATAAATTTTTTTGTATAGCCTTAAGCTACTTCCTGCTACTTTTGCATTACTTGCCTAGATGATCTTGTATTTAAAATTGATAGTCCTGATAAATATAATAATATTAAAACATTTATTATAGAGGTTTTTTCCAGAAATCATTATATCTGTTTTCTTTGAACATAATGCTCTCTGCCATATGCGTTTTTTATGTACTTACTGCTGTCTGGTAATTATTGTAAAAGAATACTGAATGAAGCTATCATGTTTTACTAATAGTTGGACATTTTACATGCTTTTTACTTTCCCAGCATCCTAGCATGCAACTGTAGCTTATGTTTTAAGAGTTTTTCTTCTGTGTGTTTCCATAACTGTAGAGAAAGGTAAAGACAGTAAATGGTGTATCATGTTATTTAAAAAGAATTCAGAAGATATGCAGCTCTCACATTTACGTCACACGTTCTGCTACTCAGTGGTTCTTCAAAACTCCTGCTAGTCAGTGGTTTTCCTACTTTCACCATTGTCATCATTACCTTTATCACATGCTTCTTTTTTTTTCTCCCTTCCATAACTTGTTATTCTCACCTATAATCTTTTTTCAATCAGTGTTTGTTCAGAGATCAAGTTACTGAAGAGCAGTATGTGAGGGATAACTAAAGAGTAACAAGGCCCACTTCTGAGATAAAGTTAGCCAGGTTACCAGATACGGAATTAGTCATGTTTATTTGAAGTGTGACCCACATTAAGGACCCTTTCTGGGGAAAACCGCAAAATAGCCAGTGTGCTGCAGAGCTTTCATGTTGGCTCCATCGTGTATCTTTAATTAACGAAAACAAGGATTTGTAAAGCTGCTTATTTCAGTTCCTGTACTAGCAAAAATTCTCCTTCATCTACTTTGTGTTCCTCTGGGACTCTCTAAAAGTAGGATACAGCTGTCCTTGGAATTTTTTAGGCTTGCAAAAATGACGTGTGCACCAGGCCTTTCCTTTATAAATTGTGCCCCCTTGTGAAGAAATATGGTGGGTCAGTAGGAAGGACAGCATGAGAGCAGAGCAGTGTGTGGCAGCCTCAGCTGTGTGCTTGGGAACTGATTCTGGAGGACTGCAATTAGAAATAATCCTTCTGTTTATATAATTTGTCTCAAAGTTTTTTTTCCTGTTAATCTGTACATTTTCTGCAGTGGTATAATTGTATTAGTAGCTTAGAGGTGAGAAATCTAATGTGGGAAGAATCATTTTACTTTTGCTTACAGTGAGTTTACATCATGCCAGTGACCTTATTTTCTGTATTTATAAATAAGTTTTAGAAATTGCTTCATGGCTGGCATTGTAAATTAATGTTTTCTGTAAATTCATACAATACCAAGCACAATGCAGTGCCTTCAGATAAATTTAGCATTGCATCATTTTATTTGCAGTAATGTAAACACAAACTCCAGTAGACCTGCAAAATTAAACATTAAATGTATCAGATTTTATTATCTCTGTGTCTGTGATCACATTGAAATGCTTATGGAGTTTTAACAAGGAACAAATTTCCACAGACTGTTGGGAAGTAGACTTGTAGGAGCTGCGGAGGTGAGGCAGCCCCATGTGCAGTGCGGCCACGGGATTAGGATTTGGCAGCAGAGTTCTGTTCTCTGCAGGCTCTCAGGCAGCCTCTGTAGACGGGAACCGGCTGTCACCGGGGGTTGCTGAAAGGCAGCCTGCACTTTCTGCTTCTGTTGGCTTCTTTCAGTCTCTATAAGTTTGGTCATTTTTCCTGCCAGATGGTATGATATGGATATGGTGAAACACAAGGGAAAAAGGTATGGTTCATGTAATACTAACTGTTAAAAAGTTTTTCTTACTCCAGGGATAATAGGAAAGCTTTCCTTCGCCAGAAAGAAGAATGTAGTGCTGGAGAAAAATATATTCTTGCTTTATTAAGCGAGACATTTCTTTCTGGAACAACTTTCTTTTCAGTCAGTACTTATCCTGTTGTTGTAAACAGTTAGTAATTTTGAAGAGTCTGTGTTGTTTCCTTTTTATTTTAAATAGGGGTACTGAATGTGAATGTTTACTAGCTTATTGCGTTTAATTGATTGTAAAGCCAGAATTTTAGCACATAAAGTTATGAAGTCTACTTTTTTGCTTAGTATTGGGCTCTAACTCTGTAAATAATGTAAATATTAATTACATACATTTATTTTTCTTACTTTATTGTTTTGATAAAATACTTAGATGTCATTAGTGAAGTTGACATTAAACCCCCCAATGAATTTCGGACTCTTACTGTGACTTGATGAAGAAATATTACATGTACAATAGGATTTATAGAAAACACTGGATATTTTTTAGTAAAGAATATTGAAATCATATGCAAAGTATGTAAGACTTGTTTTTTTTGAACATGCAGTAAAATATAAATGGAAAAAAATTCTATAGCTATCGCTTCACCCAGTGTAATCAATACAAAACTGTTCAGTAGAAATGCAATCAGGATGACATTTGATTATTATATATATTTTTATAAATGCTAAAAATTTGGTTTTGTCTTATTTTCCCGTCATGTGCATGTGAAGCTAAAATTACACTACCCACTAGTGATGATAGAGAATTGTTTCATTTTCTCAAACAGATGTTGTACTTTTAAATAGTGTATAAAACTTGGAAATTGTCTAATGTTTAAATGTACTGGACTAGTCTTCCAGTAAAGAAATGTGTTTCAGGAATTTAAACTGAACAGTGCTTTTGACTTCAGAAGCAATTTATTGTGTAGGTTGGTTTATGGGGGGATCCAAGTACCTGCTTGTGAAAAATAACAAAATACTGTTCTTTTTTATACATGAGCTCTCATGATTAGTAAGAATAAGTTGTGATGGTTACACTTAATGAATGCAAACTTTGTATCTCTGTGACAACTTTTCTTACTTTCACTTAAATAGCAGGAGTTTTACTTTTCTGATACCTTGTAGTTTGGTTATGTTCAAATCAAATGACATGGGAAGATTAGGACAGAGCTTTGGGGTTTTAAGGAACGTGTCCAAATATTAATTTGTTTTTGTGCTGCTACAAAATCATAACACAAAGGGGAACTAAAGGTTGATACATTAAAAATATGTTAAATCGTATGTACTATGGTAATGTTTGGCAGCATTAGGTTGTGGGACCTACTCTCCAGGAAGCAGAATAAATGCATAGGAAGATAAAAGTTCCTGTTTTAAAGTGTGTACACAGTGATAGAAAGGTGAGTTGTGGGTTATACAGATAGGGCATTTTATTAAATTACCATATTACTAAGTAGCATGTAAATATGGGCTTTTGCTGATATATTAGTAAGTCTAGGGCACTAATGTCCTGTAAATGAATAAAATACACAGTCAGCCAGTCAGAAGATTAAAAAAAAGAATGACTGGAAAAAATGTTGAGTTACAGTCACACACGTGTCAAGCGTATATTGAAGGAGCAGTTAGCAAGCCCATTCTTAGTTTATGGAATTGTATTTGTTGCCATCTTTATTTGTTCTTATCTTTCTATTAATTTAGAGAGGGGACATGACTCTCAGACAGCGTCTTTTTTGTATCAGTCATTTTAATAAAACCAAACTAGTGCCCAAGCTTTACATCTTCCATTTTCATAAGTACCTAGACCTCCATCATTGCGTCAGTTTGTTTTCATGTGGTCTTTACATCTTCATGAGCAGATTTCATTATAGAAGAATGCGTTAGTACAGTTTGTAGAGTAACTTATGGAATCTAAAGACTGAGTTTGAAAATAGGTTTTAGAAGTACAGATGGAAATTACTTTTTTGCACCACGCAGTTGCCCTTTGCGGTGCCAGTATTGCAATAGGTTTACATATTTAATGTAGATTTGGCATTTGATGAGATTTCTGTTATAAAAAGCATATGTAAACTTTTCCGTCTACGGAATAGATTGTCCTTGATGTGGTTCTGAGAAGATAGGAGCCTGGAAATTATCTCTCCTTGTTTATTCTGTTCTACAGTAAAGATCCATTAGATCTATCTAATCTTTATGAAGTACTGGTTTTCTGGGGTTTTTGTCCCTGATGTCACCTTAAGTTTTTATCGTAGCACTGTTTGAACAAGTCTTCCTGCTTATTCTCAAAATGATGATCCTGTGACAAAACTGCCCTCTAAAGATCTTAAGAATGTACTTGTCAAGTTGAAAGTATTTGGGACTTGAGTAAAATGTTAAGCTACTGCTAGAGTTTCATTGAAACGTATAATGCTTTCTACGTTTTTTTGTCTTTCCATGATAATTATTTAAAACAAGGGCAAACAACCATTTTTGCTTCATAGTTAACTAAAACATCCATTACAAATTTTCCTCCCTCAAGTACATGAATAGTTCGTTATGTACATGAAAACTTGCTGCAGTTAATTCAAAACAAACCTGTACTCAGCTCTCCCAAAGCTGTTAAAGAGCACTATTTCTCATTAAGGTGAAGCTTTTGAAGTTTAAAGAATCCTAAATTTGGCTCATGTACTTATAGATAAATAAGTCAAAATGTGTTCAGAACTGGTGTGATAGTATGAAAGAGAAGCTTGTAATAGGAATCTAGGTTTTATCCTTCATTTTGTGAGGCTAAGCATACACACAGATCACTTATGCATGCAATTCAGTGTAATATAATTGCAATTTATAAAAATGATTACACTGAGCAGAGTGGCTATGAATTTTGGTAAGGAAGCTGTTGTATATACAAAGTTTAGTTGAAACTAATGCTAAAGCAAAATAAATCTCATGGATGACTAAACTCTAGTCCCTGGGTCTGTAACAATCCCCAGAGAATAAGGAAAGTTAGTTTAAAATATTTTTGTTCATCTGGTCTTAAGCCAGATGCCTTAAATTCTGAAAATCAAGCCTCCAGTGACATTCCACTCCAGTGGGAAAAGAAAGGAGAACATATACTCTGATCCTGCAGAAACTTAACTTCATCCACAATTAAAAAGTGTAATTTAAATACTGAACTACTGTGCTCTTATTCCTTCTCCCTTGTTCAGTCACTCCACTTTTTCATTCATACTCATTCTCTTAAAACAAGCATATTTACCTTAAAAACATGTTTTAAATGTGATGAAGGAATTAGAATTTTTGAAAATTGCAAAACTTTAGACTTAGATTATCTATTTTGTGATTTTCAGTGCAGTTAAACTGAACTGGAAATATAATTAATGAATCAATGCCCCATGTTTAGATCTTGGACTTGACTTCCAAAGCTCCCTTTGGAGACAGCATCAATTATAACTTAATAACAATGTTACCACCCTTGCATCATTTTAGCAGATTTGGATGATAATTAAAAACTCTTTCAGTGACAATTACTGCCATAGATTCAGTTTGATTCCAGTATACAGTTGTCTTAATGTACGTATGGCTGTTAGTGTGTATTCAGTATCTATCATCAAAAGTGTTTCATAAAATAGAAATATGATGTGAAAATTGAATGTATGGTGTTCCCTAGAACAGTTATTTAGGGGCAACAGGTGAACACCCAGCTGAGCTGGCAACAAGGAAAACAGGAAGTTATTTTTTAAGTTGCTGCATTGTATATTAGTTCACAGTGTCTTCACATGTATAGCTTTTCTACGCTTCCAGATGCAGTGCAGTCTTCCTTAGCAGCTAATGACCAGGGAAGATGAGTAGTGTTGAAGGTAGTGCCTTCTTGATCCAAGAAAGCAACATAAGGAGAATTGCTGCATTGTATCGTGATGGATCATTGTGATCGCTTAGTTTTAGCTGAAATTTATATTCTAAAAATTTACAAGATAGCCCTTTTTTATTCTTATCTTTTTGTAGGGGTTGTTATTAAATGTTCATTGTAAACAATGATGAATGAAGACTCACTTTTTATCAGTAAATTATGATTAAACATGTCACTTCAAAGTTAAGTTTGAAATATCAATATTCTCTTGTGACTTTGGCAAGGAATTTTGCCTTTCCTATTTCTGGGTAATTTTTAAAAAAACCCTTAAAGTGGAAAATGCCTCTTTATAGAACAGAGTTATTTTGTTTCATGAAATCATGTTCTGTATCCTGACCTAAAAGTCTATCAAACAATTCAGTCATGAAAACTCTGAGAATTTCCTGGCCCCGAAGTACTATCCAAAATAATCTTATAATTATTCATGTGACCCTATGAACCCAACAGCTGAAGTAGAAGCAAACAAATAAGCATGGATTCAGTGTCTATAAAATTAGAAAATGAGAACTAGATTTCCTGTGCTAAGGAAAACGTGCTCTTTTATTAGCTGTATGCCATGGGTAGGATGCATAAACTTCACAGCTGTAGTAATCTGCCTACCAATCTTTTACTGTAATATCAGTTAAAATTGGTTATAAATAAAAGTATTTTGCGATACAGCAAGGTTCTATTGCACTTTACATTTATTCAGTCCTTAGGTTTCTGTCTACATATCTGAACTATAGACTGTTTCTGATAGATGGGCTGAGATCCACCTTTCAATGTAAGTCCAGAATGTAAAGTACAATAAAATCCCATTATGAACCCTTTTTGATGCAAATAGAAATAGTGATTGTATAATTAGAAAGGCAGTTTTATTACACGTACTTTGTGTCTGAGCTTTGGCATATTTACTCTGAGCTTGAGATCTTAAGCAATTCTGAGCAGTTTGTCTACTTACAGGGATGCAGCATTACTCTGTAAAAACAGAATTAGCCAGCTCTAGGACCTTTAACCCTTGCCACTGGCTATCTTATGAATTTTAATATGAAAGACATGGGAATGGAACAGACTGTGTGCTTTCTGAATCAGTTATAAGTATACATATTAACAAAATATTTTTAAAGAATACTTAAGGCCAGAGTTCGGCATAAGCAGCTATAGTGAACTTTGACAAATAGATGAGATTGTAGAAAGAGGATGAGAAACCAAACTTGTAAGGGATGGTGAGATACGGTTTTCAGCAGCCATAATTTTTAGGTTTTTCTGTTTGATTCTAAGATGATCATGTTGACAGGAGATCTCTTAAGTGGTTTTTTTTCTCTACTGCATGTTACTCCCAAACCTTATTGTCAGTTTATAGATCAGGACTATGCCACTAAGCTCATCTTTCAAAGTTGTTTAAATAATCAGTTCACATGAGTGGGAATGCAGCTATTTTTAAATGTGTGAGTTCTCTGGAAGCTTTTCATCTAATGGGAAGAATACAGTTGATATTAAGGTACAAACCCATAGAGATTTCTGCCTGTATCTGATGCGTGTCTGGAGTTTTTGTTTATTTTTTAGAGAAAATCTAGACTTGCTATTGCTCCACATACAGAATAATAGGTGAAAAAAAAAAAACCGTGGGACATTTGGAAGATGCAGTGATCCATTGTAATAGCAGCATCCTTTATGGTTTGACTACCAAAGACCTTTCTACTATGATGAAAGGAGGAATTTAAAAATGAAAATATTAACCTGTCCTGAATTGAAATTGTTTCATCATGACACATTTAATATTCTAACATCTAAATTATTTGAGTGAATTATTTCTGTCTTTCTGAGAGTTTTAAGCCTAATTCGCCTATTTTAGGTAATGTACATAGCTACACCAAACCTTCAGAATCAAAAATTCAACTTGCTAATCATCCTCTTGTTTTAAATACTTTTTATAACATACCTGTGAAGTTTTATATGAATGCTTTTTTTCCATCAGTAAGGTATATCAAAAGTCATTATTAAAATATATTTTTGAACAGCGCTTATGTGTGTGGTACTTATACTTTTATGTTTAAAACATAGTAGGTAACAAGCTGATAACCCAAGAAATTCCAGTCCACATGCTCAGGTATTCAAAGACATGATCCACTTCAGACTAGTAAAATTATCAGCTTTTCAATAAAATACCCAAGGTGTGCATTAGTTAGGTGGAGATTACGCAGATGTTTATTTAAAGAGTAATTTAACTTATTTAGTTACTAAGGCAGCAATTTTTTTCATAAATTATGTTGTTGGTGAAAGTTTGGAGGAAGTAAATAAATACTCAGGAAATAAAACTAATACTGGCTGCATGTAGAATTGACAAGGGTAGAACAGAAAATGTTTAAAAGTTATATGTTGCAAAGTACTATAAAAAGATAAAAATATTTAAAACTCAGGAAGTGAACTTAGTAATAAAATAATTAATAACTATATATTTTTTTTTCACATACACACTTGTACCAACAGAGGTGTAAATAACTGACTCCGCCGGAAATGATATTTCGGCTTTTCCTAGCTAAGATTACAGAGGTTTCTCTCAGTGGCAAAGGCATTGTTTCACATTGCTGAAAAGTGATGTGAAGAACTCCTGTTTTGTGTTCTGTGTCATCCTTTCATTTTCTCTGTAATCAACTTGAAATTTCAAGCATTTATGAAAAAACTTCCAAATTGCAATTAATGCCTTTTATCAGCTTCTGTTTTATATCTTAACTTGATTCTTCTTAGTAGTTATTTGAATCTAAAGTGTAATACCTGCCATAAAAAGCAGGACTTTCTTGGAGTGGAGGTACTGTTTTAAATCTGTATCTTAATTAGATCACACTGCTTTTTCTGTCTTCTAAATCTGTGAAGTTCATCTTTCCTTTGGAAAGGGCTATTTAATACTGTTACCTTACAGAAATGGAAAATAAGTAAGTAATAGCAACCAAGTTTTTACCAGAAGTAAAAATGATGACTTGTTGGAAGTTTCGATCTTCTGTTACAATTTCTGTTCATAAATCCAAATGTCAAATTAATTTTTTTTAAAACTGTGTCATTATTTCCTGATGATAAGGAATGAAAAAAATTCTCCACTAAAGGCGTTTGTCAGACACCAGAACTGAGTAGGGGTGGCTGTTAATATTTCTGAATAATGTTGAACTGTACTTAAGGATTATTGCCTGTGCAAGATAGTTTGATCCTCATTAAATTCTGTTTCTGTTCTTGAAATTATCTCATCCTTAACAGGATGCAATTCATAAAAAATATTGGCTGGTGAGGTAATGCACATTCTGTAGTTGCAATTGAAGCTGTAGAAAGTTCACAGAACATCACTTAATGAATATTAGTGTTTGGGCACATCTGTGCTTGATCGCTCTTTTGGCAGCCTTCCAGCTGCCACTGCCACTGATTTCCATGTTCCCAGGGTCAGCTCATCTGTTCTCTGTGTGTCCTCTGCTGCTCTGGGCCACGTTGCCCATTTACAACTTACTGTGTAGAGCTGAATACTCAACAGAACTTGCTGTTGAGTAAGTGAGCATTGTTGCTCTGTAGCACAATACTGTTGTCTTGTGCTCTGTGCTGACATTCTGTCAGCATCTTCCTCATCCTTGAAGACAGCACAAAAGCTGGAAAGGTTTTTGAGAGCAGAAATTGCAAAAAGGATATTGGCAAGACAGCTGCTGGAAGGGTTTCTTCTAACTTGCTGGAACCTGAAGATCATTTGCAGAAAAGGAAAATATCTGGGTCTCCCCCAGTGACTGCATCCCTGGGCATTGGAAAAGCTATGTGAGTATGCTGGAAAAAGCATTGACTCCTATGATGAAGAGATGCCTGAAGCCTTTTATTGCTTTCCTGTGATCTGTTCTTTCCTTCAGGTGTGTAAGGGGACTGGACAGGTATGTGCCCTACCCCAGGGAGGGCAGCCTCTGTTTCAATTGGGAGATTTATTCCTACTGTAAGGAGAAGGTGAAGACAACATAGCATTCCTTGTATGTTATGAAGTACATTTCAGATTATACCATGACACTGTATCCTCTTATTTTTTTCTTATTTTTTAAAATACAGTACACTGTTTCAGCAGTCTAGGGATACTTTAAGGAACTTTTCCATTACAAAAACTGGCATCTCAGCAGGGAAGTTATTCCATTTTAACACCATGTGAAAAAACATAGAAAGCAAGATATGAGCAAGTTAAAATATAGACAATACTCTTACTCCGTGCCATTCTTTCCATTTTTGCTGAATTGCATATATTTCACTGTGAATATGTATTTATAGCTCTAGTTTTCTTGTTGATTAGTTATCAAAATAGCCCTTTACTGCTGTTTCTTAAGCACATATGCAAACCTGCGCCAAATGGCCGTGTTTCAGCAAAACCTTCAGGTGGTGGTAGTTCTTGTTCGCGTGTTGGTGAAGCTGCAGGCAGGCTGGGTGGCAAGTGCCACTGCTGAGTCTGTCAGTTCTGCTTGGTGGGGCAATTGCTGGCTTGCAAAGCCACCTGAAGGGTGATGTTCAAATACATCTCCAAAACTGTTGAGTATGAAGAAAGGCATCATAATATGTAACCCTTTATTTGATTGCATTTTATTTTAATCTGGGATGGCTGTTTGTACTTTGAGAATGTTGCCTGTTAGCCAAAAATGTTGGATCATGAGATGCTGGGAGAGGATCTGTGAGTTTGATGCCAGCTTGCAAAACTGCCAGATAGTTGTCTTTGTGTTTGCCACAGGGAGAAACTGCAATAGAGTGTCATGGCAAACAACAGATCAGAGAAGCTTGGGAGAGGTAGTTGCCCTGGTTTCAGGTAGGGTAGAGCTTTCTTCTTAGTAGCTGTTACAGTGGATTTGGAATGGAAATGGTGTTTCATCTCCTGCTGGGCTGGACAGTCAAGAGTCTCTCACACATTTCAGTGGTGCTACAATTTAGAAGAGCTTACAATTGAGTGATTGCATTCATCCACTTCATCTGGAATAATAAGTTGGGAATGAAATTTCGTTGACCACAGGTTTTATCATAAACCTTGCCCTGCTTGTTCTTGTAAATACCAGAACTCAGTTAGACACATAGCCAAAAATTTCATCAGCTGTCCTGGTGTGTGCTTATTTGGTTACAGGCTGCTGAGTACCACCAAGAAGTTCGTGTTCTAACAGTCCAAATGTCTGACTTTTGTACTCCAAACACTGAAAGCCACTTATCAAAATGTCCAGTTTCTTGAAAGGATTTCTGAAGACCTCACCTGATCGATTGCTGAAGTGAACAAGACTTGCCAGTGAACAGAGCTGAGAAATAGTCCTGACAGAGCAGACCTTTCTGCCGTTCTCAGCATCCTCTTTGTCTAACACAGTAAAATCCCTCGGCTTTGAACAACCTGCACAACTGTTTGAGATGTGGCCTCTGGCATGTCCTCTTGAGAATATCATGTACACAGTAGGGAGAAAGATAAACATATACACTATTGTAAGGATAACAAAAAATGCATTCGGTGTTTAATGTATTTCAGTTCTTATAATTGATACATAATCAGAAATTGTTACAAGATAATTCATATTTTAGAAAGACCTTGAATTAAAGATTTGTACTTTAGCAATGATCTTGAAATGTCATGAACTGATGAGTGGGGGTATGGTCATAACCTGAATGAGATAAAGCTGAGAAAATCCAGTGTATTTCAGAAAATTAACTATCAGCAGTACCTGTTTTTACATTGTGCTGGAGTACCATTTTGGAAGACATAAAACTGAAATATTGACCAATTCTGCATTAATGCCTCATTCACCCAAGTTCACCTTGCATATTAGTTTCTTTCTGACAAAGGTGTTTTTTTGCATAGCAGACTGTGCTTCTATTCCATGCTATATATGTCCAATATATAAATGATATAATGATGGAATAAATACATGATAGAATGATAAGTAAATAAATGATAGAATAAATACATGTAAACACAATTGGAGTAGTCCTTGGTCATGACTTCCAAGAGACCACTGTTAGCTTCATTTGACCAATTTTAGTAAGGGTTTTCTTCTGAAAAATCTGCAAGGCCAAAATGAAAAATCACCCACAGAATTTCCTCACTTTAATGTAATTTTTCTTGGAACAGAACAAATTTGAAAAGAGCAGCGTTTCCTGTTCTGTTAATTGTGTTTAGGCTTGTATGTTCTGTGAAACCTTTGTGTTTTCGAAGGAGATGTTTAAATAATCTTCAACACATACTGTCCTGAGAGTTATTACTTGCTAATATACCACTATGGCTTACAGGCATTTTAAAATGCTTTAAAAGTGTGCAACAAATGAAGGCAGGCTGCTGTCAGCATCCTCCATCACAGAAGTGCTCTGCAGGTGAACAGCCAGGAAATCAGACTGAAATGTGTTGTACAAACTGAACACATGCACACACCTCCTACATTTCAATATTTAATCTTGATCATTCAGGATATCTTGATAGATGTGTTTAGAGAGTGTTTGGACAGATGCAGTGAAGTATTAAAACCTCATTACCCTTTTGTATTATATTTTACAGCGCAGTAGCAGTAAGCGTAATTTTTCATTACTGTTCTTTGCAATGAAATTCTTGGGTACACATATCCTTCTGTACATATTCTGCTGCCTAATAAATGGGACATTTTTAGTCGGCTCATAATTCCAGTTTCTGGGTTTCAAAAGCACAGCAGCAGCTAGATATTTGACAATATGATAGCATGCTTCCAAGTTCTAAACTAAATACTCGAGGCAGAAAAAATATGAAAAGAGAAACAAAAAAAAGACTACAGTAAGAGATACATGTGAATTTAAGTAAGAAATTGCAATTATTTTTTATGAACTGCTATATCTGATATTTCCAGTACAGCAGTACCCATGAACTCCAGCTTCATTTTGGGGGAATATGTGTCATAAACTGGACAGTAAGTGGCTGCGGTGTTTAGGTTTCTGCCATTTCTACACAGTAAAGCTGTAGTAATGTTGTGGAGAAAAGGACATATTGCAATTTGCAATTCTGTGATGATTAAACAGGAAAAAAAAAAGATTGCAAGAGAAAACTAAGGTATAATTTCAAGGCTAGCATAAGTTGCTTGTTCTTGTAGTTAATTTTAAAGAGATTTTTAATATCTTAGCAAAATATGTCTGTCGTCACTGTAGGAAACTTTTATTGCCTGAAGGTTATCAGTAAGTTAACTTGCAGATACCATTTTAAGTTACTAGAAGCAAAACTGAGGGGCTTTTAAAACTAAAGTTTTGATGATTTATTGCATACATTATTAAGAGGTGAATATTCTATTTTGTTTCCATGCATTTTCCAAGTATGGACTTGGTTGTAAAGCTGCAAGGATGGAATTCTGTCTGAATTTAATCTTTATTTTAATGCTAATTTTAATTTTTGAGTTGGAGGACAGTTTTCTCTACTAGAAATCAGAAATATTGTATGTTGCAAGTAATTTTTATTTTCTTTTTACTTACCATTAAAATCTCCTTAAACAAGAAAAGAAAGTAAAAAGCTATTGAAGCCATAGTATACTTTTATTGGAATACTGGTGTATTACTATATGGAGTTTCTGGTTTCATCTTGTTTCTTTTTTTAAAAGTGTTGTGTGTTCATTACTGAGTGTTTAGTATTGCAACACTTTCAGAGTCAGATACTGTCCTGAGTTTCTTTTGAGTTACTGTTTTGTATGCAGTAAGTGAGACATGGCAACATCAGGCTGCAGATGGTTTTGAAATCTTTAATTTAATATGTAAGGCAAAAGTGAGGCTTGGTTTTCTTGATGTGTAGCTTTCAGTTCAGTGCTGCATCTTACTCTTTTTGGTTTACATTCATTTTTAATTACATTAACCATTCTTTGTTAGTGGCATTGATCAATAGGATCTGGATTCTGCCAGGATAAATTGTAAGCTCTGGCTTGGAATAAACTTCTTTGTCTCCCAGGCAAGATTAAGTTTCCCAATTGTCTGTGCAATCTCTCTGAAAGGTGGTTTTCCCTATCAGTTACCTGAGGGATTTGTTGCTATTCTGATTGTTTCAGTTCTTTACAGGGGCTGACAAGTATACACATTGTAAGTCTGTATTTTTTCATAACCTCATCTGTGTGCAGCAGAAGTAACATGTTCAGAACTTTAACACATCAAAACAAACAGAAGTTGAAAATGTTAGGTGATGTGCAAAGTCTTTGGAGACAGCTAGTGCCCCAAAGTCTACTTTACACAGAAGAGATTAACACCATTATTCTATGTATAATCTCTCTGGCAAAACACTGTCGCCTATTTCTGTCAACAAATGGTTTCTTTGCTTTGGCAGCTGAGAGAAATTTTAGTCGTGTAGGCAACAGAACATGCCTTTATAAGTTGCAGAACCCAATTTTAAAAATATTTTGGATGGTAACTGCAGTTTTGAGAAGTTAAATTATATTCATTAACTAAATATTTCTTTAAAACAAACTGAAAAGACTAATTATGTCTACTATGTGTAACACACTCATAGTCCAAAGGTTTACTGTTTCGCAGTACACCTTTTGAAAAGGTACTTGCAGACAGTTAGCTAAATAAAAGATCTATACACATCCCATCCAGGTAAGGCACGCTTTAAAAACACATTTTCTTTCTGAATTAAGGTGATGATGTGTCTATACGGACAGTCAAAAGTCTGTGAAACTGCCAGATAGCAAAGAAAAGAAGATAAAGATGCAGGTGTAATATTTCTAGAAACCTCAGACCAAACAAATTTTGGAAAATCTGCAGGGAGAGGGGAAAAAAGAAAGGTGCCACAGCATTTCATGCTGTAGTGTAGTACATGAGTAGTGCAGTGCATCACAGAAGGTATCTTTTAAAGGGATTGAGTTATATTATAACCGTAGTCAACATGTGAAAGTTTCTTTTTTTATCTTAATAATATGTCAATGTTCTTTTTCAGATCATTGAGTTACATTACTAGTTAATGAATTATTATGTTTTTAATATAAAATTTTACTGTTTTCCCCCAAAGGTGGTTATTACAAAAATTAAAGCTAAAATAACAAATATCTACTTAATAGATTAAATTGTAATTGATTTTCTGCAATTTGTTTACACAGATGAAGGAACCACATCATTGTTCACCTCTTCTGTTAGTGGAGGGTCAGATCCCTCGTGGAGCAGGCAGTTGGATCCCTCCTCACTGACCTGGCAGGGTGAATGGCAGGCTTGGGCAGAAGTGATGGGTGTGAGATCCCTGTGCTGGGAGCCCCTTCCCTCCCGGGATCCGTGGCTGGGCACGTGCGTGTCCCGTGGGCAGGGTGTCAGTGCCTCTGACACGTGGCGTGCACAGGCTGTGCAAACAGGTTCTTATCATTTGGCTGAGCACATGTGTGCTTGCTTTGTAGGGCTGGCTGCAGTTTCTGCCATGTTGATGGATAGCTGTATTTTGTTTATATGTGGGAAAGGATGGCAACAAGACACAAGGCGCTAATTGAAAAAAACTGTCATTAAGCCATCAGCTTGTTTCTTCTGCACATCTTTGACTGGTGGGGATCAATCTCATGAAAATTGTCTCAGCACCTGTCCTGGTGGCAGTAATGCTGACCTTTCCCTGTGTTAATTTTTAGTTTACACTTTGTAATTAAGAAGCACAGATCATTGAAACAAATTATTAATGTTAATCAGTAAGTCAGCATGGAAGAATGCAAAGAATCAAGTCTCCCCTTGTATACTAAATGAAGAGATTTCTTCCAGATTCTTGCTTTGATCATTAGACTCTTTTAAATAAGCAAACATTACTTAGTTGCTAAGCCACAGACTGAAGTTCATTAGTGTGTTATCACAAATATTGGAGAAAGAGTACTAAACCAATATAAGATAGAGGACCTGTGCGTAGGCTGGAAGTAATGCAATAAATGTGAACATTTTGAAGGAGGGTTCAGAGTGATTAAAACCATCTCTGTTTGCAAAACCCCGCCTACTCAGTAAGAAAAAGTGCCAACCCTAAGTTGATCTGTTTTTTTCTGCTACTGATATCTCTAAGGTTTTCTGGAAGTACAACAGATCTAATAGTATTATAAACAATTTTATTCATATTCAGTATTTTAAATGTTGATGAGGTATATTGATATGGGGTTTTTTTAGTCTAATGGTTTTCTTTAGAATGCTTTTAAACATAGATTGAAGGCCAGAATGACTTCTTACTTAAATATTCGGTTTGGGAGCCTGACCCAAAATTCTAACAAACCAGTTTTGGATAAGTAGATACTGCAGGTCATTGAACTTCACAAGAAGTCGTGGTCATTTGGAATTGTTTTATATTCAGTATGTTATTCTAAGCAAGTGAACTAACAGTCCATGCTTTTCCATTCTTCACAGATCTTCAGTACAGTGAGAGAAGAGGAGGAAGGAGCAGAAGATATTTTTGAATTTATTCCTCATCTTCTGAGGAAGCTCCCAACATCTGTTACAGACTGTATATACAAAGGAGATGGTTTTTGTGTAAAACCATGTGTAACAGGTGCTTACTGTCAATATCGTGCCACTTCTCAGAGGACTGCACTCTCTAACTATGTAACTGGTGCTTTACTAGAAGCAACTACATCATTAGGAGCAAGAAGTGGTCTGTTAAATATCTTCGGAGGATCAACTGGAAGAACAATGCTTAAAGGTAATGAAGATTTTCTTTTATCTCTGTCCACTTAAAGTATAGAATGAGTTGCAAAATTATGAATACAGATAAAAAAGATTTTATGTTTTCAAATATTTTCCTTTGCAGTCATTATATGAATGGCTGTCTTAGTTTAATAAAGTAAAAATGCAACTAAACTGAAGAGACTTGTGTTACAAAATGTTTCAGGTTTTTTTCTTGTTAGAATCTTTTCTGCCTGCATCCAAATTTAATGCCTAAGCCATTGTTTTTAGGGTGTTTCCATGTGTAGTATTTCTCATTTACCAAGTGCTCCTGCTCATGGGCTGACTTGGTTCAGAACTAGAGAAAGGAGTGTATGCTCTACTTGGTTATTACTGTTGTCATTGTACAAGTAGCTGTCAGCATTGCACTGTATTGTGAAGCATGAACGCTTCGTTACTGGTTTATATTGGCCTTCTCTTGGGTCCATCATCTTTGTAGTACTGGATCATTTCAGATAACATGGGTGCTCTGTGTGTGGAAAGTGCCTGTTGGAAAATGGATGTTGCATAGTAAACTTCCATGCTGATCATCTTCATATGTAATAATATCCTCAGTGTGATTTAGTTTGATCTGTTTTGGAAGCTAAACAAAGCCTTCTTAGTAAAAATTCTATGCTTTAAAATATGGTATTGTACACAGCAGTACTTATATTATTGATTAATTTTTAAATCATGCCTAGAATATTTCATAAGTTACTCAAGAATGTGGAGATCTGTCATCATCTGATAAACCATAACAAAAGGATGTACTATCTCTGTCATGCCGTGGTAGGAGTGATGCATGTGGGTATTATGGCTTGCCCAAAATTTTACAGAAATATGACAAAATAAGTGGAAAACCAGTGCGGTTCCTTAACTAACGCAAATACTGACTTCATTTCTAACAGACAAATAATGGTATAGTTTATGGTCATATATGACTGTCTTATTTTTATCCCAAGAAGTGGCCCTTTCTTGTTTTAATTCTAGGTGAATCAAAGGGTAGAGAGAAGCACTGAAATATTCTATGAAAGACAGGTACAGATGGCAAACTTGTAGCATGTGAATGAATTTCAGTAGTGCCTTTAGTAACGTTACTAAGCGTCATGTACCATCATCTGTGAGAGACAGATACGTACAGTATAGCACCCAATTTTGGTAGGGTTTTCCATTTTATTTTGTTTGGTTTTATTTGTTCTGGGGAGATGAGTTCTTTAGAAAAATGAACAGGAACAGTCCTGTGCTAGCTTGGAAATCAAGATTAGAAGAGCTGAGCCATGTGCTTCAGAGCGGAGTTCTGGAACTGAAGCAGCAGCAATAGTTAGCTCAGGCCCACCAAGCTGCTGATATGGCTACATCTTTTTATGGAGCCTCAGCTAGTGAGTGCTCTTGTGTGCTTTGTGTACTCCATGTACCAGCACACTTTGCACTAATGTGGGGGTATCTATGGTGACAGTATTACGTGATGTATGTTGTTGGATTCTGAGCCAAAAGATGTAAGACATTAAAAAAATAGTTCAAGATTTTGAACTCAGTTTGCAATTCCACTGATAGCCTGTGTAGAGAGTAGAGACTGGATTTACTGTAGTGGTCTAGGCATGATTTGCTGTGCTGATCTCTGGTGAGGAAGAGGTGTGCTGCAGCTCTAGGATATTGAAATTTTCTGGATGTGGAAGCTTCCTGTTCATTTATATTGTGATGATGTATTATATCTGAGAAATTATGAGAGTTCTCTTTAAAACATTTATATGGAGTGTTACCTGGTGATGTGACCAAGTCATTTACATTAGCAGGGAACCCAGCTGTATTCTGAATTCAGAGCTCTGGTCATCATTCATGGGTGTGTACCTTTTGAGAAATTGTCCTGTCTATACAGATTGATAAGAAGGTTATTTTCATCTGTCTGGCATCCTCTGTATTGCTGAATTTAACCTCAATAAGCTAACCTCATCTAAACCTGAGAAATTTTAATTCACATCAATAACTCTGTAATCAAATGCAATGGAGGATTTATCTCAGGATACAGAATGTCATGGGAACACTTCACTCAGTAGTTGTTTGCAGGCATTGAAAAGGGAAGATATTGATTGTGTTGTGGTTTAATAGCTGCTGTTGTTTAACCCTGGTAGATAGCATCTTGCTGCCCCTCACTCCCCTAGAATGAGATGGGAAGAGAATCAGAAGGGTAACAGTGCAAAAATTCATTGAAAAATTCATTGAAAAATTCAGTTGAAGAGAGTTTAATAGATAAAGTAAAAGCTGTGTGTGCAATCAAAGCAAAATAAAGAAGTAATTCAACACCTGCAGTCAGCAGGCAGGTGTTTTAGCCCTTTCCATGAAAGCAGGGCTCTGTCACATACAGTGACTTCTTGGGAAGACAGGCACTGTAACTCCAAACTGGTTGTTAACAAAAGAGTAAATATTACTGCACTTCACATGATTTTCAAGACAGTTCTTAAAAAGCTTCCAAAGCAGAAGTAACTCTGCTTAATAGAACCAATCTATATCATGAAGTCTTGAAAAGATCTCAAGGGCTATTGAATTTGTGTTTGGAAACCTTTTCTGGACTAGACAACATTCCACTACTTTCAAAATGTTCGCAATTTTTGGAGACAAAGTTCAGTACTCTCTTGCACAGTGTGTTTAAAGAGGAGCTCATTACTTTAATGGGGAGTGCATTCATGGTTCAAAAAGAGGACTTCTCAAAAAATCAATTCTCTCTTTAGTTAGGGCTTTTATGTAATATCTGCCCAGGAAATAGGGATCCTGCGAGCAGGAAGTCCCTAATACTGGGATAGCCTCCTGGGTTTGTGTCTCTCTAGCACCAAGCACTTCGTCAGTTCTTTGTGCTCAGTCCTTCAGGGGTTACTGAGTGACCTGAGCAATGAACCTTGCAGTCACAAGCAGTCCAACTCCAGGGAATACTTTCTAAGGTTTTGCTTGGTAGCTAAGGACCTTAAATGCTCCGAGTCCCCAGGGCTGGGATGGTTTTGTGGGCAGATCAGCCACTGTTGTTAGTTCCACAGAAGGCTTCCAAACATACCAGACCTTCTAAGCCAGAATTCCCAGTCACGTGGATCTGGGACTGAAGAGTTTTCAGAAACTCAAGTAGGGCCTGCTGTGTAGGAGAGTCATGTCTGGGGCCTGGAGCAGAGCTCCTGCAAGCCCTGCTCTCAGATGGCTCTCAGGGCTCTCAGGCTCCCGACTGAGGGGCTGCCACTCCGCTCCCGCTAGCACAGGGATAGTCTGAGACTGCTCCCGGGAACCACGGATGCCTGGAGTTCCCACAGCTGCTCAGTGACATTCACATCCTTGTCAGCATCTTTTTCCTACAGAGAACATAATTTTCACATATGAATGCTGAAGACATTTAGGCTGCGCTGTTTTAGTACCTCTGTATGTAACTCAGAGTTTTTGGTTGGTAAAAATTTTAAGTGTGTCTTTCAATGGGATTTGGATTGAAGCCAAGTCTTTTTTCCTGTAGAAAGGAAACCCTGCTTCTCAGCCTGCTCTGTGTCTTACAAATTGATTGTCATAGAAATTTGCTCATAGTTGTGAATGGGCCAGAACTTCCACTGGAATCATATTTGAAGGGCCAGTCATTGTCATAGTTCATATGGTGTTGACATTTTTATGCAGAAAGTGAAAAAGTTGTGTCTTTCTTAAAGAAGGAACTAAAGTATGTGAAAATGTTTGTACTTTACATTTGATAGAATTATCGTTTGAAGGAAACGTGTACACTTCCCCCCCCAATTTAGTTCTGTTTGTAATCTAAGAAAAAGGGAAGGACAGTTAGAAAGAGGTGTCTGAAGATGGAGCAGACTGCAAACACATTTCTTATCAGTACTGTTTTCACTTTAGAGTCTTCTAAAATGGGTAAGTCTGATGCCACTCTCTGTGATATAAATCGGACTACATCTTCTAGAGAAAGCTCAACAAGACTTGTTAGACAGACAATAGCAGGTTTTGACCAAGAACATAAGGAAAGTAATTTGTCATGAATGTGGAGACAGACTGCAATGATCTTAAGAAAACCTGCTCTGTTCATCCTTCAGAATTTAGTGATTTCCCATTTTTTGTAATCAGACTTTGCCATCTGCAAGACTGCACAGCAAACAGGTGCCCAAGTCTCTGTGGCTTTTCCCACTGCTGTTTCTTGTATCCTTTGCAAAAAGTGTATTGTTGCAATACTGGGAAAATTCCAGGATCTCTCTAGTTAGGGCAGTTGTCTGATAGCTATATGTCAGAGTCATGGATGATAACAAGCTTGATGTACATAGATTTAGAAAGGCCAGCATAATTTAGCTGGTGGGTTGTGTGTGTGTTTGTGTATGTTGTGCCCAAAGGTTAAGACCATATAGAATGAGAGATAAAGCCAAACAAGCTGAAATTGAGACCTGAAAAGACAAAATGTGTCTTAAGGTGACAGTCTGTGGTGAGATGTGTCAATGCACTGTAGGAGAGGAAATCAGATACTGGAGACAGGTCAGTCTGTACGTAGATAATGTGGCCTGAGGCAAGGGTGTGAGTCAGGAAACAAGGATTTCATGCCTGCTGTGTTGCCTCCAGGATGTAGGTTAGGAATAGCAGGAGCAAGTGCAGGTCATCTGGTTAGGAACAGAAAGACGACAGGAAGCACAGATCGAGGCTGACATCAGGAAGGAGGAGAAAGATTTTGGAGGACAGCTGTAAGTGTAGGGACACGTGGGACTGTCTGGAGCTGGCTACTGTGATTGTCCCTGCAAACTGGCAGAAGGGAAAGATCACTGAGGTCGGTATCCTGGACCTGTCTCACCCTTTGGCCAGCCCTAATTGCAACCAGATTGGGCTGCAATCAAAGGGACACACAAAGGGTAGTGGGAGAAGGGCTTAATGAGGATCCTTGACAACATTAATTTAACAAAAAACTTCCTTCAATCCAACCTGTTTAATACATTATAGGCACAAAGATTTATGTTCTGTCGGCATAGCTTGTCTTATCCTTACAGTCTTCTTTCCAGGGTCAGTAAGGCATAGTACTGCAAGATAGACACATAATTGAACCAGGCAGAAAATTGAAGTTAACCAGTGTAAGTAATCTTATTAAAAGAATTTAAAATATTTTCGTCTTTAAAATTGCACCTTTGGATGTGATAGATATCATACTTCTGGTACATGTCTGTATGGATCTGGATATCCTAATCTGTGTACAGGGCTAAGCAATTAAGAAACAACTGAATTTCAGCTGCTTTTATGTAGATTTTCAATAATACTGTGTGAGAGTTTGGGTACACTGTTGATCCTTTAACCTGTCTATCTGAGTCTCAGCTTATAGCAATATTTTTCTTGGGAGTCTATAGCTGTTATTTCCACTAAAAGAAAAACAAAAGGGTTTAAATACATAGAATGAGTCTGTTGTTAGAGGTTTGTTGTGAGGAAGGTAGTAAAGGACATGCTGATGTCTGTAGATGAAGGCTGAGAGAGCAGAAGTTTGTGCAAAGTGATGTTAGTTTTAAAATCAAATTTATTATTTTTTTATGACAACTACTCTTCAGAGAAAAATGAAAAGGGATTGAGTGCAGATAGTTAATCCCTGAACTGCCTATTATTGTTTATTATTTCAAAGGTCTGAACATTTGTTTGAATGGACCTTGTAAAAGTAGTGTCCATGGGAACTTTTAAAGTGTAGAATGGAACTTTTTCAGTATGTTTATGTTAGCATGTCAGTCATGAGCAGAAAACCCCAAGGACTCAAGAAACAAGATGACTCAAAAGTCATCTCTTGAAGCTTTGGTTTTAGGAAACAAACTAGAAGAGAAAATTCAGTTTTGTAGGATAATGGTGTTCTATTTCTCAGAAATAGAGTCTTGTGACAGAATTTTTTTGCTAAATTTCAAGAAATAATGTGCAGTTCACTTAGCAGATCAAAGACATTCAATTTTTTTTCCTTTGGGCTTTCAGATATTTGCTTTTATAACTAGTGAAAAATACTTTAGTAATTGAGCCTATAATGATGAAAAATGCCTAATTTGATGGCTCATTTTTTATATTTGTAGTGAGATAGCATTAATAAAATTTATATTTATAAATAAAATTATTTTTAAAGTTTTCTATTGCATCTCCATGTGCATCCTTATGTTTTCATATATAACATGATTTTTTTTGAAAATCTAAGTGTCCTAGTTTCCATCTGGAAGTGGGAAACAACACTAAATTGTCATTCTTCCAATTAAGAAAGAATATGCTTGTGTTGTCAATGAAAAAATAATGTTGTGTGGGCCAGGTCCCATGGTCCTTCCTTCAGTAGAGATTTTTCAGACAAGACGTATATTCACCGTATAAACAAAGTGTCTCTGAGTGTACTGCTCGCGTTCCAGCTCTGCACAGACCTCTCTCAGACTTCCTGGGGAAATGGAGAAAGCTTTCTTGTGGCAGCATATTGGTGTTCAGTCTTGTGTACTCTAGCAAATTTCATAACTGACTTTTCAGTGATGTAGTCCTGCTGCTTATAAAAGTGATGTAAACCTTGTGTAGGCAAGGGTTAGGTTAGAATGAAGAAAAGAAGTGATAAAAGTGCCAGAGCCAGATACTGACTATGGGATGAAGGCAGGGGTTTGGTTTCTACTGACTTTCTGGACATAGATGCTGTCTTTTTAATTCCCCCTATTTGTAATTTCTTCAAGGTTAATCACATTTCTGGAAGCCTCAGGGTGGTTTTTCTCTACTTTGCCTCTCAAATAAAATTTTTTGGATGGTTGCCTAAGTCATAGCCCTTTGTCCCAGAAAGTTAATGCTATTGCCTTTTACTAGAGTTGTTAGTGCAGAGAGCATAATAGCTGTAAAGGTAGGGCATTTGCTAATAAAGAAACACACATTGTGGTTTTTGTAATGCTTCAGATGAAGTTTCCTAAAACAAAAGTAATTCCATTTATTACTTTTGGCCTGTTTAAACAACATTGATATAAATATAACTTGTACAAAAGCCTCAGTGTAGGGTAACTTATTTCTTAATATATTTAAAGACAAAAATCCAGCAGAATTAAAATGACTCTTGTTTATAACTCTGCTGTCAAAATCAAATGCTTTTAGTCTTAGCAGGATGTATGCTCATCCTTAATTTCTAAACTTCCTTCCATTTGAATCCTAGTGTTTCAGCTTTTATCTGGGGAGGTGGGAAACCTGACCTTTCGGTGAGCCAGCCAAATGCATGTCTTCTTCATGGCTTACACAAGGCATGTCAGTTATGCATTTTGCCACAGTTTGTAGCTTTAAACTGAGCAGCTGTTGCCTCACTGTTAGTTTGGACAAGTGCAGCGTGGAGACTTTTTGGGGCACTGAAGTACCTGCTCTTCTGGCATTTTAGGAGGAATCTAGGATTCAATGGAAGGCACATGTGCTGGTGAGATTTGCCCTTCTGTGACCCGTAGTACACGGTTCTGATTACGCACAGGGAGTTAAATCAAAGTGATAGTTTTGTTTCCAGAAAAGTAACTTGGGTGCCGGTTTTCTAATCTTATTTTAGAGCTATAATGGCTGCATTTAATATTAGTGCTGTAAGGACACAAAACTGTTTCTAGGTGGAAAATGAAGTAAGGATTTAATTTAGGCAATATGAAATAATGTCTTAACGGTGTATTTTGTATTTCAGCTTGTTTGAAATGGAATGCAATATTTCAAATAATTTAGGAAAATTGCTTTGCATTTATTTAGTTCACATTGCAACTATTTCAATATTAAATTATGTTGTGGGACATTCCTTTGTTTTGTATTCTACAAAAAAACAAGTGTCTGTTGCAAAATTGCTGGACGAAATATGAATTTCAGTACTTTAAGAAGTACTAGAACAAGGTAAGGGTTTTTTTCCTAAAGTATATCAATTACTCAAACATTACACGTTCATAACATGTTTTTGAATGTAAATGCACTGCTGCTTTTTCTTTAGTGAGCTTTTCTTCCTGGATCTTCAATATGCAAGCTTATAACTTGCAAGCAGTTTTTGTTTCATGATTGCTTAAGGGATTTTATGGTTTTTTTTCCTTTCTGAGTGGCATGTACACATAGTGGCATGTAATAGCGATGTTTTGCTCCCAATTGGTCACAAAGAAACCCCTCCATTTGCATATTTTTTTCAAGTGGCATTTGTAACTTGAATGAAGGTTCATAATATTTTACTCTGTGAAAGGAATGTCCGTTCTGTGCTAACTCTCCCATTGCCCTAATCTGGCTGTTGGCTAAAGGCTGTGACAAGCATTCACCATTGCAAGCGGCAGTACACATTGCAATAGGAAGGTTGTCTTGGTTGTCAGCACCGTTATTCTCACCTCAGTGATTTAGAGAGCACAGAAAAAAAGCACCCTGATATCAAGTGTATCTGTATTAATTGCAAAACAGTGGTGGTTTTGATGTGCCTATTCAGGCAGTGATAACAACTCTGAGATAACTAGAAATAGTACAAGAAAGGGAGTGAAATTTATTTTAGTTAATTTCAGCTCAGACTCTTCTCTTTGGCTGTTTTGTAATGTTTTTAGCTTTGATTTGAGACGGAATGGCGTAAACATTTTTCTAAAAATTGAGCTGATATGAGGATTTTTCTTAGGGCATAATTGGTTTAGCTTTTATTTAAGAGGATTCATATTGACATAGTTTTGAAATGTTTAGGTATTTGCTTTTGAAATAATAGTTATGTATATAAAAGCATTGCTATCTATTTTAGTAATTCAGAAATAAGTAATCTGCCAGGAAGATTTATCAAAAGCGAATTGAAAATATTTCAAAATAATAGTAGAAGAACTAGGATACAATTTGCTGCTAAAAGTACCTTTAACTTTTTTCTTGAGCTTAATTTTAAGGGCTTTGCACAACTCTACAGTAATTACATATTTTTGTCTACATTTCCCATGGACTTTGTGGGACAGATTTCATGCACACTTGCATGTTTCTTTGTAAGTGTTGAGATCCTCTAGGAAAGGGATAGATCTGCTTCTGTTGCATTATGTTTCCTCTCTTTGCCCCCATCCATAAGAGCATTTTTCTTTGAGAGGAGAAAAAGAATTCTCAATCTGGAAAAGCTATTGCTTCAAATGCCTTTTATTATGTTACTCCTAGCTTTAGAGTACATTTTACCTGGAGCTGTTCACCTGTATTTGCTTGTTCAAATTTAAATTGCAAAGCTCTGCAGAGAAACAGCAAAATGGTCCTGTGGAGAGCCAGGAGTTGGGCTGGATGATCCTTCTGGTCCTTTCCAGCTCAGCATGTTCTGTGATTCTGTGAAAAATTTGTTTAACATGGATGAAGTGTCATAAATATTTGTAACTTATTCTAAAAATGATTATACAGTTTTTTCAAATAAACTGCTCTTCTTATTAATTTCTAGAACTTTCAAGTTGGAATTCAGAAGAATTCCAATTGGAAAGGTCATTAATCTTTGGGACTTGATTCTGAAAATAGCTATACCTAAAAATAATGCTTTTGTGTTGTTTGCTTAGAAGAGTTAGTTCTGTTCTTGTGTTGGTGTAGGCACGCTGCTGATAAACTGTAATTTAACATTTTAGGAACTTATTTGTGGTATTAAACTTTAAAGCACCATGAAATAGCTTTGTTATTATTTAAGTTGAAGTGTCTTAAATGTAAAAAAAAAAAAAAAAAAAAAGAACCTTAGAAGTAGAATTTTCTTCTAGGCTTTAGGTGTTCATAATATGCAGTTCTGTAATTGCCATGAAGTACCAGAAATTGAATTAAATCATATAGTTCATGTCTACCTCATAGGTACAGTATTTGAATATAAAACCTCCTAATAGCTACTAACAAAACTTTTAAATCTGTATTGAGTACAAAAAGAAGAGGTGCTGGTTGTCTTGAGGATGGTGGTAGAATTTGCATACTAAGTCAATGTTTGGGAGAGAAGTCTTCAGGTATTTTCCATTACCATATATAGAATTAATTTCTCTAAAAAAGACATCAAGAGGAAAAATGAAAATATTCTTGTTTTCAAAAATAGAACTAGAACTGTGTCAGTAGCTAGGATTTCTGTTTGATTCCAAATCACCAAAATATTATACTTTCTTTTGTTCAAAAGAAACAGATCCTTCAAAACCAAAACTTTTCTTTGAACATCAAATATTGGAAAATATTTCAGAAATCTTGAGAAGGAAAAAAGGTTTAGTTATTGCATGGATGATGGTACATCAAATTTGAAAACAGGACGGCACTAACAGCATGTTGTTTGGGAAAGTAAGAAAGCTCATAGAATTGCAAAGCCTGGTGTCAGTGGAGACATTTAGCTGGTCTGGCATCATTCTGAGTTGTCTCTGTTCTAAGCTCAGTAGTCAAAAGGCAGCTGTGCTACTGTTCAGCCTTCTGAGGAAGCCTGAGAACCATCATCCACAGGCTCTGCTTTTCCCAAGGCAAAGAAGAGTGGCACTTCTAGTGTGAGTTTGTCTGTCATCAACGTCCAACCATTTGTTCTTGTTATGAATTTTTTCTGTTGGATTTAATTATTTCAAATCTGATATATTTCCCCTGCTATGAGGTGCTTACATATCTGCTACAGTCAAGTCTCCTCTCAATTTCACTTTAGTTCAGTAAAGTTACACATTTCTGATCTAAATATCTTTCTCTGGGTCTCACTATTCAATCCTGGAATTATTTTATAGCTCTCTTTGGATACTCTGTGGTTTGTCTGTGTCTTTAAGAAGTAGAGAAAGGATAACTGCATGTTACTGGTGTCATCCATGATCTATACAGGGGGACCTGGTTTTGCCAGCACCACTTCCTAAAAGCTCATAGACAAAATTTGGTTTTAGGGTCCCAAAAATTTATTTCTACAGAGCTGTTAACCTTAGGAAAGCAAACCTCCTTTTCATACACAGGATTTGCAGTTCTTATGCCTGGAATGCTTCCTCTTTCTTATAGATCTATAATGTGTACACTAACCTGGCTACTTGCTTTTCTCTTAAAGTCAGGTTTGTAAGGTAAAATGGTTAATTGCCCTGTAACAGTCCTGGAATAATTTGCGTTGGAAGGGACTGTGCTGGTCTTAAAGACAAATGTGCTTTATTTTTCCAGTTGTTTTATTTTCTTGCTATATAAACAATATTGTTGACATGGTTGGGCCTAACTCTATTTAAAGTCAACTTCAATATAGGTAGCAGTAGCACCACAAGGAAGGAAGAGGAGTGTTAATTTTTGCTGTGTACTTTTATAGAAGGAATTAATTGTGTTTGAAGTCTTCAAGTTAAGGGAGATTTCTTAAAGTCTGAGGAAGGTACTAGTTTTGAGTTTGTTTTCAGATGGTAAAATCACTGGCTTTGATAGTTTCCTGTTAAGAAAGGACTGCAAACACCCTTTCTAGTATAATCTGCTAAAGCCTAATGACAAAGGCACAATTCATTAAGGAGTCTTGTGACTGTTTAGAACAGCTTTTATGTAGCAAGTGTATTAATCCTGTGAAAGCCAAATGTAATAAATACTTTCTTTTTTTACAAAATAGCTAGCTTCAGCAGTATGATACATAGACCTATATTCATTTGCTTGAACACAATCTTGTATAAATGTATCTTTTTAAATTTACCTCATGATCCCCAAATGATATAAACTAAACAAAGACAATTACAGAAAATAGTTGCTTATATAGTTGATTATAGCAGGGTTTAGTCCAAGCAGAACTGTATCAATTTACTAGTGAAGTTGTAGAAAAGCTTGCAATGATAAATAAGTACTTAGAGCATTTATATTAGAGGTAGGAAGAAGTAAGTAATATTGAGACAAGTCATAGATGTTGAGATTGTTTAGATCTCTATTATGAAGTTAAGGTTGATTTAATGCTTTGTGTAGTCTATTGTTTTACTTCTTCTGGCTTCCAGACATGTGCCTGCCCTGTTCTCTGCTGTCTGCTGTATTCCACTAATCCCCCTCTGGCTTAAACTTCTGTGTCGTAGAGCCGATTTCAGTTCTAAGGCTAAATCACACAGACTGCTCCACTCTGTAATTTAAAAACATAGGAAAGGAAGAATCAAAATCTTTGAAGCTTTGACTTTTTTGGCAATTCTTGTTATTGTGATGAGTTTTTTTTCATTAAGCTGCATAATGTTTTTGGTGTCTGAGTACTACAGAACTTTCCTTGGACTCCAGATTTTATTAAGCATATCAGCATTTCCCCTGGTCACTTGCCTGGCCATGTCTGTACTGCATAGCACTCATGGCTCTGTCTGAAGTGGTGAGGAAGCCCATGGTGCCATTGGTCCTTCAGTCCTTGGTATAGCCAATGAAAGTATGGGACTGTGTTCTGTATGTCTGTGAAAGAACTTTGATTATATTGACCTGAGTTTTGTTGTGTATTCCTCTTTTCCTCTTTAAAATGTCTCACAGCATCCTTTGGGTTGTGCTTCTGGCACAGGCCTTTGTGGTTCCAGAAACCTTGCTAAGAATAGCTGGCTAGTAGCAATACTTTCTTAAAAGAAAAACTGGCGTGATATAATACTTACATAACATCATGAATGTGACTTACTATGATGGGAAGTTGTAAATTCATGTTAATCCCTTATAAAAATAGTGTATAAATTTTCCTTAGCTTCCCATCAGCTTCCTCATGAGAAAAATCAGCTTGGTAAGGATGCAGGCTGTTACAACCCTTTTGAAAATTTTCTGGTAATTGGCATCATTAGGTGTTTGCATTGAAAGATACCTTTCAAAATTACCTTTTTAAAATTTGGAAATTGCATTCTAGAGTAAGGAATAGCTTCTTTCATTTAATTCTGTAAACTCATTACAGAATCTTTTTCTTCACTCAGTAAATTTAGCAATGGTAATTGGACTTGGCCAAACAGGTATTGTACTACACTGGAAGCTTGCATTCAAATTGCAAATAAAGAAAAAATGTGAGACTAAGAGGATTGTTATTCTAGGTAGAGAGATTAGTTTTACTCTTCCTGAATTACGAGAGGAAGTAGTTTACAGAAGAAAAGAGCTGAATTACTTCCCTTCTGAAAAAAAACCCAAAACCAACACTATGGCAATAATTTTACTTTTTTCCTCTGTAGTTACAAACTTTCCTTTTTTTCAGGCTGGCTTCCTCAGTTGTATTTTTAACCCTACAGGAAAAATGCTAATTTGACATGCTGTACGTTTACAATACTTATTCACCAATGAGCTTGAGAAAAGACTGTGTCTGGGGGAAGAGAAAAAGCAGATAAACTAATCCACACTAAAATAAACAATAAACATGTATTAGGAGAGCCATCTGTGTTTTGCCTGCATGGACATGCATGTTGTCTGCATGTTGTTTTTCCTTCCTTTAAATGATCTGTTAAGTAACATACCTTTTGTCCTGAGAGCACTCAACCCAGGATACTTAGCCCATAAAACTGTATTTCTCAGAAATTATTGTTAATACTAGCTTTGAAGATAGTTCAATTTTACTTCCAACCACAAGGAAAAAATATAAATAATATGTAGAATACAGTAGTCCAAAATAGTTCAGTTGGAAGGGCCCTACACATCATCTAGTCCAACTGCAGTAGCTAGCCTTAATTCTTTTAAACTAAAACTTAGGAGATTGTTTTTACCCAGGAGTACATGTAAGGATTATGGCAAGGGCATCTGCTGTGATTCTGCCTTTGTGTTTCTGTGCAGTGTAAACAGGACACAGACCAAATGATATTTTGTAGGCAGACACCTAAGGAGGAGTAGCACAGCTCTGGCTGTGTTGGGGAAGAGTGGAGGTCCCTGACCGCCGTGGCAGTGCTCTGCAGGACGTGCAAGGAGAGCCGTGGATTTGCTGCACAGTGGCTGCACGTTACTGACTGGGTCATCATCAGTTAATGACATACTCATTTTCACATCTTAAACATCTCCCTCTCTTTTTGACCAGTTTCAGTGAATACTCTTTTAGTATGTCTTAAAATGCTTTCGAGCCATTTCTTTATAATGAAGTGCAAGTGCTGAATGGTTGTGAATTATTAGTATTAGCCTTGCCCTTCACCCTGTTATGTAATCCATCAATTTATTTCCAGTTCATAATTTTTCTCCATTTTTGGCATCTTTTTCAATTAGTGTCCTTGGTTCACTCATTTATCCTTATGCAAGAGAATCTTTTCATATTTTCCTCTACATCATGAATTTTGAACTAGGAGGTAGAATTACTGCAGCATTTCTTTTTAGCAGCATAGAACTCACTGTTCTTATTAACTCTTTTTAAAGTATCTTTATAAATTATGGTACTGTCTTTAACAGCACTTTGAAAAGTGTGTTAAAGTGTGTGAAAAGTATTTTGTTCTTAGGTTCTTCCTGCTGTACACTGCTGATACAAAACTATTATCACAATAGTTTTGTGGTGTTCCATTACTAAGTTTTTGACTAATGCCTTAAAAAATCATGCAGTTTTCTCTGATGTGTCTTAGGGAATTTCTGTGTGTATGTTTTTGATAAATACAGGTATATTTCCTGGATTTTGTTTTTGTTAGAAATCTAAAAATCTTGGATATCAAAATAAATTATAGCTGCTACAATAAATGTGACTGTGCTGGCCTATTCACAAAATGTTCTCATTATCAGAGAAAATTCAGAGCACACAATAATTGAATCATCACCAAAACCAAGTGGTGAAGGGGTAGATTTTGTAGGTGCTTCAGTTATGTAGAGGTTGAATTTATATTATTCCAAGTGTAATATCAAATAAGTTAAAAAGTTTCCATAGCAGATCATACAAAGACATTTTGTACCCAGGTGCACAATCAAAGTATCTGCTGTTAGTGATTTTATTCTCTATCCATTTTCGTAGTTATGTAGAGGACAGGTCTCAAAATAAACTCATGTTAGGAACAGAATCTGTTTAGGGAAATACTGAAAGCAGGCCAGAATGATGAAAACTCTGAACTGATTGAGCATTTTTCAAGTGTATTCCATTCTTTTAAAATTCTTTCACTGCTAAGCTTCAGGGCTTAAATCGGGAACATCTAATCAAGTGTTGTTTTTACTGGATGTGGCTTGGATTAATTTTGTTCCAATAATCAGTAAGAATAATAACCAAAACACCTTATGCAGCAGATTTGCCTGCCCTTTGGTCTATGTGGAAAATCTGGTAGCGTGTCTCATGCACTGGATTGTCTTTCCTTTGAAGATTCAAAAGACAAGAAAAATTAGTTGTAAGTGTTGTACGCTTATCAGATCTTACTTAATTCTCATGTTATTCTTTGACATGATTAAAATCAAGTTCTCAGATTGGCATCTAGTGTTCATCTTGTGTCTCTAACACCAATGGCAGTTTTGGTGTGTGCTTCACTTGGTATGGCACTGAAGCCGTAGGAAGCATTCTTATTATTTTTACCTTGAAAGACTGTATTTAATGATTGTTGTCCAAATTGAAACAGTTTTCATGGGGATAGTTGCTATAACTTGGGCATTCCTGTGCAGTATTTGTAAAACTGGACCCGATGGGAGCAGACCATTGCTCTTTCCCACCTATCCTTGAAGGTTCACTGCTGCATGTAATCTGAACTTCATGATAGAGCAAAGTAAGGAAGATGATGCTTTTTACAAAATGTATTTCTGAGGATCTTAAGGCCAGAAATGAGTTTTAATTTGTGCTTATGGTAATTTATGAAGTTGTGCAGCAAGGTGCAAACTTCAACATATCATTAATTAAATGCAGGGATTGTTAATGTCAAAGTCCAGTGCACTCAGACTAGAAAGAAATTACTCAAGGCTGAGGCATTGAAAATGCCTGTTGCAGTTTTACAGGTATTTACATTATGAATGCTATGTTTTGCTGCTACAGTTTGTAGTCTTTTAAAATTAAAACATTCCTAAAGCAACAACAAAAAAGAAAATGTAGAAAACCAGTATCATAAGCCCTTGCCTTAATGGGTATATAACTGTATATGCATCTAATTTTTAACATCCTTCTTTTCCATAGGTGTGTGTATATATATTTTCAAACTACATTTTTGTTTGCATTTTCTGCCATACTCACTGATTATAACAGAGTTCTTTAATTCTTAAAATTGAAAAACTTTTGCATTACATAAATGGAAAAAAATAGAAGCAAGATTAATTTTTACTGTCTTGATTGAAATACTCAAATATTGGAACCTGACTTGAGATTCTTGCACTCTGTCAAATCACTGGATATTTCTCCATTGCAGCATTAACTGAAAGTTGTATGCATTTTAATTTAATTTTGAACAGCAGCTCCTGTTTTGATTTTGGACAAGCTTTGTGTTATTTTGGGAGGTGAGGTCAAACCTTGAGTTCTGCTTTGACTCAAGCAGTAACGAGTTCATTTTGCATTGAGAATTATGTGTTCTTTGTCTACAATACTCTTTTCTTCCAAAGTAAACTCATAAATCTTCCCTTTTGACCATTTTGTTCTTATGGGCTGGAATTTATCTGGTAATTTACATGTACATTTATTTAGCATTTGAACTTAACATTCCATATGCTATGCTGTATTTATATCCAGATCTTTAAAGGTCTTGAATACAGATGCTGCACAGAGAACCCTCCTGCTGGTGTGTGTTGCTCAAGTCAAAGTCCTGTTAGTCTACCACTGTGGCAGCCTTTAGGAGAAAGATTTATGAAATGCATGTGAAAGTGGAATATTTCTGAAATCATTTAGGAGTTTTGCAGGGGAGGGGATTCATTAGATGGGATTACATTGCAGGAAAAAAATGAAAAACTCAAAACCACTTGAACAGCAAGTGCGGTGGTGTCATATTAACCTCTTTCCAGCCTTTTCACATATCTGTTACACTGTGGTATAAAGATGTAGGTTTAGCCCAGAATCCCTTCATCCAGCCTTCTTGGTGATAGTTGCCTCTGAAGCAATGGAATCTTGTGTCTGGTCTTGCGCAGTGCATGCTGCAGCATGCCACAGCAAGACAGATGGCATGTTGGTATCAAACAGCTTTTGAGAGCTAATTTTCAACCAGTCAAGCAGACATTCGCAGTCTATCTACCAAATTATAATTAAACCTTCTTCTGGCAGGTGTTCTGAAATGAGGATCCAGTTTCATAACAGCAGTAGGTGAAGGTCCCCTAAAATAGCAGGTCTCAGGTGGCCCATTGCCATACATGTAGACTGGAAGCAATAAAGCTGCTTTCTGACTAAATATGTACATGGTGGATCTCTTCAGACTTCTGGCAGCACTGCTGATTCATCTCTCCATAATACCTATAAGCATGTCTCTGTTCAGCAAACCCTGTGTGACACAGGGTGCCCTTTGTAGTTGAAGTATCCATTTGCTACCCTGTTAGCCTCAGGGTAATTTTTACAGGTGCTGCCTTCAAAGCCTGTTATTTCAAGTGCAGAAGAAATGTTTACTGGCTGGGGTTAACACACAAAAACCACATTGATTGTTATGCAGATATTCTGCAGCCATTGCTAGTTGTACTTTTCTCCATGATGATGCAGTCTCAGCTCTTTGCTAGCTGCCCTGAAAATGGAAAGGAATTGGAAAATCAGCATCAAATTGGATGAGTTTTGTCCTGAGATCTTCTGATTTTGCCAAGTCAAAATTAATGTTACACCAGTACTCGTTGCATCTTTTTTCTTGGGAGTTTACAGCCAGAAGAAAACCCAGTATGTATTATGGACTTTTGTCAGTCAGTACTAGCCAACCTGCATACAGAGAGGAAATGGTTGGTTAAATGTGTTGATAATATATGGTAATTCAGGGACAAGCAGCCAGGTTCTCCTGTACACTGCAAAATATTTCCATGAATGACTCAGGCTAGTGGAGTGGTAAAAGCCCTTGGATACAATTCCAGAAATCTGAGCAGCAGCGTGGCTGTAATTACACACGGCAGTGTAGCTGTACACTGGGGATGATGGGAGGCAGGCATGGCAGTTCAGGTGTGGTGAAATCATGGTGATGCTTTGAATTCCTTGCATGTATGATGTCAGTGCTTGTATTTCACAGAGATTTCACAGGATATTCTGAGTTGGAAGGGACCCGGAAGAATCATTGAGTCCAACTCTTAAGTGAATGGCCCATACAGGGATAGAACACATGGCTTTGGTGTTATTAGCACATGCTCCAGCCAACTGAGCTAATGTCAGTAAATCCAGTTTAGAACCAGGATCTTCTAATCCAGCCATAAACAGAGTTCAAATAGGTTTTCAAGCTCATACTTATGGGTAGGAACTTCTGAAAAATGTAAGGACTGCTATGTAGTTGTTAACTCAAAGTTAATATATTAATAAATACTTCATGCTGATCATCTTTAAATCAACTTTACAATCTGAATGAATGTTTTGTTGTGCATAGGTTTCACCCTGTGAAAATGTTTACCCAACTTTGGTGGTTAAAGAAAAAAAAATATTTCTCATGCTTGTGCATCTCACCTGTCCTAATGATTATGTCACCTTTTTAGAAAACTTAAATTTGTTTCAAGTCAGAAATTATATAGGCAGGTTGTATCTCTTAACAATACAGCACTTTTATGGTTTTTTCCCCTGGGATTTCACATGATTGATCCTATAATTGCAAAATTTTAAAAGTGTGTTCAAAGTCTGGTTTTCAAACCTGAACTCTTTGCCAGTTCCTAAAACAAGAAGTTATTTTAGGAGTGACTGTTGTTACAATCACTCCATATCTTTCTTTTTGCTGAATTCCACTATTCAGTCAGTTCGTGAGTCAGGATTTTGTGGTATATAATGTCATTTAATTCAGTTATACTTCAACATGCTAGTTGCCTTTTTAAAAAATCCTCTCCAGAAGTTTCATAAATCTGTTCAGCAATAAAATCTCAGCCTCAGTAGAAATATCTGTGTGTTATAGTTTCAGGGTGTTCTATTTCCAGCAAAATTCTTTTCTACATGTGATTTCTCCTTTTTCATTTTCCCTTTGTACTATAGAACCTATCTCTTTTTTCACCTGGCCCAATGTTGTAACTTGCTGCTGCTCCCCAAGAGAAGATCACCTTCTCCAATGTCTTGTTCTTACTATGACTGAATTAAACTCAAAGCAGGCGTTCTTGAACTAGCTGTGAAGTTTGCTGTTTCTATTCCAAACCTGGAAAGGGCCCTGTGCCCTCTGAGTGTATCAGTAATCTTACTTAGTCTAATAAAAAAAAATAATTCTAGAGACTCATCTTCATTTCTTCATGTTGTCTCTGTGTCTTCTGCTTGCTGATGCTTAGGTCCTAAAGAACTCAGTTTATGTAGTGCAAGTACACTGTAGATCAGAGCTCCCCTGCTAATAATAATTTCCAATGTGTGCTGATAGGCAGTTTTAAGAGGTAGCCCATATTGCTAGATTTAGGTATATGGACAGAGAACCTGAGTGTCTTCTCATTCTTTGATTACTTAACTCATAAGTAAATTTGAAGACAAAACAGATCTATTGATTTCAGTGGTTTCTACAGTGAAATTGAACTTGAACTTGATCGTGTTCTGTGTCAAGCTTCCCACTTAGTTAAATATCAGGCTCTTTATTAGTGGAGTGAGTTGTTTGCAGTCAAGATTGATAATGGTGAATTCATGTTCATTAAGGGAGAGAGAGATATTTTTAATTAGATAGAAGAGAAACAGGAAATTAACAGAAGCTTGTTGGTTTGGTTATTATGGTATTGAGATATGGAGCATCCAAGGGACAGCAAAACAATGTTATCCCAGTTGTGCTGATCCATACTGGAAGCTGGTGTTCCATTTAACTGCTGTATATTGCATAGGTGTCTTCTGCTTGGGCAGCTTTTATTGTATTTTTCCTCTTTTTTGAACAGAACAGTTCTACATTTTCTATATTGACAGTTGTTCACCTGTGGCTATTTCTTAATTTTTTTTACTGTGGTCAGATTATATTTTCTCACTGTACACATAATCCATATGTTCTCCTAAAGCATATGAGCAGTTTGGAGGATATCTGTAGCATAGCTTACTAAAAAGGCTTCTATTAGAATCCATTTATTGCACACACATTTTAATACCAGCAGAGAAAAAGAATTGTCGTAAGATTTTTCTGTACTTTCAGTTAGATTAGTATAATGTCATAGAAGCAAAGTCTATTATCAAAAACTGTCTAAGTTAAAAGATATTATAATAGGTTGAGTAATTACTTTTATTCTTTCAGCTATTGAAATCCGTCTTTTGCTCTTGTGCACAGTCTGTCATAATCACAAGATCTTTTCCAGTGGCCTTCTAGAGAGTGAGAATGTTGTTAGGGGCTGTAATTTTCACTTTACAGCTCTAAAACTGTTTTTTGAATGTAAAGATAGAATAATTTTTTTTTAATCAAAGTAAGTGTAGAAAGAAAAGGAGCTAGAAATAAAACTAAGACAGAAATACAGTTATTGAATATTTCAGTTCATCAAACTTTGTTGAAAGAAGATTTTCATATTCTAGGCAGGCTTACTCTTTTTAGACAGCATTCATTTAAAAAATGTAGTGACTTTTCCCTGGCACTCTGTATTTTTCTCCCATTCTTAAAAAGATTATTCTTTTGTTAGAGAAGAGGAGCCCTCTTTGTTCCCACGGGCATCAGCGATGATTAAGTCAGTCTAGGAGTCCTTTGTTAAAACTAAGCAGAGGTTATCTTGTTTTGAGTAATAAAGGCAATACTTGTGGTGTTAAAGATTATCTGCTTCAGCTGTTTATCAGCAGGATAAGCAGAGCTATCCATTTCGGCTTCAGGCAATTCGCAAATGAATAGTCTGGGTCCTCATTTTCTTGTAATATTTTTAGCATTAACTTGATGTGGTAGAACACAAAAACCAGTAGCATTTGCTGCAGCAGCTAATTTTAGTGAGGATCGTATCTTGCCTTAACTGTGAAAAAAACTACTGTGATTTGGGTCTGAAAGCAGTTCCATTCTGCAAGTTACTCTAAGGACCTGGCCGTTCTTTGAAGTGCAGAAAGCTACTATCTGTTTCCTGAAGAACACAAACTGACAACACAAAGCTGGAGGATTTGCGTATGAGACTGGATAAGGAGTTTTATAGCAGAAGCAGATCCGTTCCTGGAGTGAAAAATGGTGGAAGTCTGAAGCACACACACACACAAAAAGATGAAAAAATAGTCCAGGGAAAAAAAAACCTAGCTTAATACAGGCAAAGAGACAGAAAAGTACACTTTCATGCAGAGTGTAAATCATGGAAGGTGGTGAAGTTGAGAATAAGGATCCTGGATTTTCTGTGATGAAACACAGAAGACTGGAATGACGAAAGATAAGATACCTGAATCTGGAGAGGTAAATCATGCCAACAACCAAGACTTGCAAAAGATGTGAATTATGGAAGAATTAAATATTTATAGGTGTAGAAAAAGTCAACAGAAATAAGTTATTCTACTTACTTAAATAAGTTATTTCTACTTCTTCAGTATTTATAGCCATACTTTAGCCATGAGCTGTGTGCCTTCAGATTTCTGTTTAGCCTCTGTTCCGCTCCTTGGATATCAGCTGCATTTTTGCTGTAGCAGCCTGTTCCATGTGCTCTCACATTACAGAGAGAATTTACATAAAGTTCTTCCAGTTTAATGAAGAATTGAGAAATGCTAGTTTGAAATTCAGTGTTTTGAATCAGGAAGTGTTTTATTTACTTTCAATCTTTCAAATCCAGCAATACTAGTGGCTGCTCTTGAGTCATCTTGGCTTCACTTCCATGAAAAGATTTTCTTCTTTGACAACTTCATTTTTTTGTTAAAGTGAAGCTGGGTTGTGAAGATTTCATTATGAAGGATGATAGTTCCATTAAAGGTAGTTTTATTAAAGGCATTCAAAATCCCTCCGCTAGCTTTCTGCTGGATTTGATCAATGGGCAGTCAGTGTAGTGAAATCCAGTTTTAATGAGATTCTTATTCTTAATGGTTTCAGGCAATATAGAGATATGCTTTGCAGCCAGCCTTGGCTGTGGTCACTTTGTGGTGTTGAGCCTTGTTCTAAGATGTGAGAGGTTGTGCTAAGTGGAGCCTGAAGGGTGATTATACTTAGGCAAGGTAATGCGCCAAGATAATGACCAGTGCTCTACCCTATTGCAAATTCAGTGTCAAATTTTGCCAGATTTTGAGGTCTTTGTGCATGGTGTGGTTGGTACAGTGATGGAGAAGGTGAATTACTAAGAATGCGCCTTTAAACCTCATCAGCGAGCAATGGGATGCAGAACAGCTCATATGTTTTCTCTCTTTCATCAGTCACTAGGCACTCCTTATTCTTCCTGCCCTGCCACATTGACAGCTATAAGGTGTTTACAGCTGTACTTACCAAATAACGTTGGGTTTGCAAAGCACCAGTGTCGCTGTGGCCTTGCACTGTCCGTAGTACTTGCTGTCTGCCTCCTCTGGTACGTGATCACCTGCAGCCAAGCCACCATCTGAGCTGCCTGTCCTTTCCTGACCTCGGTGCTTGTTCCAGAGACTGGATGTTTCTGACAGCTACAGCTTTTTACCAGTTGGGATGTGTTAGTTGCCTTCTGGGGGCACATCTTCTGGTGCAGTTTTGTCTGAAAAGAATCCATTTTTTTGCACTAAGACTAAAGTAAAGCACAGTAAGTGAGGATGCTTGGGAGATTCACTTCAGAAGTCCATTTGAGATCTGAAATAAATGTACAGTATAGACACAACGAAACACCCTCTGTTTCAGTGTGAGATGCAGGGAGGCTGGTGTGGGAAGGGCTTTCATGCACGTGGAGTCAGTGAGGCATTGTGACTTCTAGGGAGCAGATAGGTGTTAGTGGGCGTTTGTGTCACACCTTCCATATCATCTTCCTGAGATAATGCTGGTTGTGACAGTGACAGTTCAGTCCATGTATGTAAAGCATGTGTAAATACGTAGTGCTTCTAATATAAAATGAACATTGTATTTTGCGTTGTTTTTATTTAGGCATAAGCTTGTGTTCTGCTGCAAAGTCAAGAATAGTGCACATGAGCTTTTAGTGCTTTTTATTACAAAACCTCTCAGAATAGCTCTGTGCAGGTTGAGGCAGGAAACAGAACTGAAGTCTCATGTAGAATTGAAGCAAAGACAGCTGAAAGGGAGCCCAGAAGCTCACTGCACTCCACCTGTTGCCCAAACCTGCACCACATATCAGTGGTGTTCCTAACTGGCTTTCCCCCCCCTCAGTCTTTGCTGTAATGACAGAGATTTCTCAGTATATACAGATACTGTGCAGCACTTCTTCATTATCACCAAAGTTACATATGTTTCCTGCTATTTAACCAAGCTACTGCTTGTTGCAAAGTAATCCCATTACTTTTTTTCTTGCTGGTGTAGACAGAAACAAATTGTTCTTTCAGAAGTTTCTTCACTATTTGAACATTTCTCAATAGGTTCTGTTAGCCCAAAGACTTTATTTAGGGCTATTGCAATTTATCATTTGACTTTCAGTAGACTTTATTAAGAAAAGCCAATTTTCTGTCTCCTTAACTTCCCTCTGATTAATAATAGTTTGCACAAAATGACTTAGAGTGGAAAACTCATGTAGCATATTTTATGTTTACTAAAAGGGACTGAATTTTAATCAGTCATTATGAACTTGGTTTTTTCTTTCTTAGAGAAACAAATTGCACCCTTTATTACTTGAGAGCTTATAGATATATTAAAAACACTGGGTAAGAGATAGTTCTAGGGTGTAATCTCATTATGTGTGGAAAAAATCTCTGAAGATATTTCATGAAGCAATGCAAAAAAATAAACTCCTTTTACTGAGAATGATGAAGAGTATGTAATATATGGCTATGAATGTTTTTACATTTAAGTAATTATTGAAATATTTTTCAGAGAACCCATTCTAAACTTATCTAGTAAGAAGATTCACTCAGTATTTTGGAATCATTGTGTTGATGTTTCATGCTTCCCACATGATCTTAGAAAGCTTGCCTTCTTAGGAAAAGTTTTATTTTTCAAGAGATATCACTGCTGGGATATTATAAAACTACCATGAATGTTTTGTATTAACGGATAAAACATGCATGCTCCCAAATATATGGATTTTCTGAGAGGAATGAAAAATATTTTGTGGCCTTGGACATTTGGTTTCACGATGCAGCAAGCTCAAATACAATTTATTTTATAGCAAGTGGATTATGAAGAAAAATACTGACCCACATGGGTTTTTAATTATCATTATACATTATTTCTTGTGGGAATCGGGTCTCAGTGCCCCAGTCAAGCCCTCAAACTGCTTTGCACCGTGGCTGTTACATGGGGGCAAAGCAGAGGCACACTCTGCCAGATGAGCCCTTTATTTGAGGCTGTGACAAGGCCACGGGTGCTGGAGGGAGGTATTTGGATGTTTCTGGAAGCAGGTGTGTTTTGGCAGGTGGCTTTACAATCTCCTAACTCTAACTGCCCTCTATCTAGCCAGCACCAGATATAAAAAAACCATGTAAAAGAACATATTAGGTTGTTTAAACAGAAAGAAGGTACTTAGAATATAGTGTGCTGCTGAGTAAATGAATGAACAGCTTAACAAAACCAAAATACCAAGTTGTCTCACTTTTGCACAGCACGGTCCAAGAGTTAAAGGCAAAGCCTGATGAATTTTTCCTTTGTTTTGTTTTAGAACGACAAGCGTGTACATCCATGGCTGGCTCCAGCGTGCTTCCCTCCAGCGTGGCCGGTATCAGCAGGGAGCTGATCGAGCTGCAGCACCTCATCCAGTTCCCAGAGGAGGTTGCCAGCATCCTGACCGAGCAGGAGCAGGAGCTCTACCGCAAAGTCTTACCCATCGACTACCTCTGCTTCCTCACCAGGGATTTGGGCAGTGCTGAGTGTCAAAGCAAGCTGCCGTCTATTAAGGCATCCATATCTGCTACTGTTCTTTCTGCTCCCAATGGAGAACATAACGCTGTAGAAGATCTTGTGACAAGGTTTAATGAGGTAAATCTTTTAAATTGCTTTTTGTAAGGGTTATTACCTGATGTGTGGGTTTGTTATTTCCTTTATCTCTCTGAGCCGAATTTAGCTGTAACAACAAATTTTTAAAATATAACTTAAGATGACCAGTTTTTTAGCTAAATAACTTACACATTAATTCAATTAAGTAGGAGCTATGTGATCAATTTGCTCAGTGATGTTGGGAAACAGTGGCCAACCTTTTTCTTGCACATTGTAAAGTAAACATGAAGAAAAAAATTACAGACTTCTAATTCTTGGTATTTATACTGACAGTATGGGGTAAAGTTTCAGTCAGTTTATTATTTTGTTTAGGTGCTGGAGTTCTATTTATTTGTTTTGGATTCTTGTAGACTAAGCATGATCTTAGGAGTCAGCACGGAAGTATTATAAACTAGAATTTTCTGTATTTGCTGTAATATAACTACACTAGTCTGCACTATTTATTTAATCACTGTGTGTGTCTTAAGCATTGTTATACAAAGAAGTGTCACTTGACATGACATTTTCACAAGCCAAGTTGAGTTCTTCAGTAAGATTTTATTTTATTTTCAGAAAGGTGGTCTTCTGACGAGTTTAATAGAAAACTGGTTAAGGATTGAGAAAATTATTTAAAAAAATCCACCCAAAACTCCAACCCAAATCAAAAATCAAACCACCTAAATAAAAGCTACTGGTTTAGCTGCAGAAACATGGAACAGTTTGTTCTTTTTTTGGGAGTAGAGGGGGGTGAACTATGTGTGATGTTAGCAGTTTCTAGAATTGTAGAAGTGGAATAAAATGAAGATATAGTTGACTTAATGCTTTTTTAGTTTGCTATCCACTGCATTCTTATGGGGGGTGAGATAAAAATTTCTTTACTACTATGCAAGTAGAAAATTTTTTTGCTACTATGCAAGTAGTAAAAAAAAGACATAAAATTAAGTAAATGTAGAAGAATGTGTATTGACCCCCAGTGACCTTCCTGTGTGCTGGGCAAAAAAGAATCAGGGAATGAATAGTTAGCATGCTTCAAAGTGTTCCTTCTTGTGTATTACTGAGATTTAGCAACTAAAATAGGGTAAATATATTGGCTTCTCTCGCCTCATTCAATTATGGGAACATACATAAAAGCTGAAGCTACAATATTCAGTCTTTAAACAGAGCCTAAAAATGGTTTTATTTAACTGCAGTAGCAGTACTCCGTTGGAACGGACTACAGAAGGTGCTGTGGCTGGAGAGGACTGTAGGTGCTGACCCTGCTGGGGCCCTCCCTCCTGGGGGGCTTCTCCTGGGGCTGAGGCAGGGGAGATGAGGTGCTCTGGCCAAGCTGTGCTCCAGCCTGGTGAGGCACAGTGCCAGGGCAGTGTCCTGAGGACATGTGGCCATCAGCCGCACAAATCAGACTGACCATGATTGTGTTCTGACATTGAAGGGTCCCAGGATTGAAAAGCAAGTAGGTCCTGAAGAAGGCTTGTCAGAAATTACTGAAATTACTGAGTCTGTTCCATATCAATGACAATTTTATCATTAAAGTTGCCTTTTGATAAGATAGTCAGCATTATCTTTTAATCTTGGAGGTTTTTGACTTTGCAGTTTTTGTTGTCTAGTGTTCCTTGTTTGGTAATTGTGCAGGATAGTTTTTTATATCATTTGAATTAATTCCCAGATCTTCAGTGCACAAATTCTTTGGTATTTAGTGCAATGGATTATTTGAAGCATAATCTGGAATGCATTTTTAAAAACATAGATGTTATGTGTTTAAATAGAGTTATTGTAAAATATTTACTGCTTGTAATAAATCACTGGTTTGCTATATGCTTTATCTTACAGTGGAGTATATCAGTTGCCATAGCCAATCATGAGCGTGAACTCTCAAAGTGTCTTTGTTTATAAATGGAAAGAAAATTCTTGTACAAAGAGTCATGATTTTGTTGGCAAAACTCCGTGAGCACTTGCTGATTTTTTTGGCATTCCCTATAGAAATACTGAAGTGTATTTGTAATGTGGGAGCCAAAACTACTTTTAGGATGACAGGCTTCTGATACATGATGGGGAAAAACAATTCCACGTAATTTTTCTGTTAAATAATAATTATATTATTTTGTGAATTTTTTATAAAGCAGTACACTTTTTAGTATTTTTTTTCTGACAATACATATTAAGGAGGAACACTATAAAACTTGTGTAAAATGATAGTCAATCCTGAAGATTTTGGGCTACATGCATACAGTATCATCAGCTATAAATAAAGCATGTAGTCTTTAGGGTTTGATTAAAAATGGAATTGCATAATAGTGGGGCCTTGGGCACAACACGTACTCACCGGTGAGCCACAGCTCATACTTCATTTGCTGCTAATAATATCCAGTTGATCTTAGAGTCTTGTCAGAGCAAGGCTCTAGACCAAGCTAAAGGCAGATATTCTTTCCTGTTACTAAATGTAATTAAAAGCTGATTCTGAATTAGTGGCTAGTGGGAGGATTAGAGTGAAATACAGTAACATCTACCTTTACAAAACTATTGGCTCTTAGACTGTGCACTCCATAGTGCTAGTAATGTATTTTTCTGCTCTGATGGAGCTTTGGCTATAAGAAGTTTAGTTTTCAAGGATGTAAAACTGTAGGAAGAAACTGTTGAGGTTCTGCAGAGTTAGCAGAGCCCTGGCAGCTGGGAAGTTTGGAAAATGGTGCCTAAGTGTGCTTTAGGACTCTAACAACTGGAACATACTTTTTTGCCATCTCTCCTTGTTGCCTGCTGTGCCTCTCTGCGGAGGGGAGCATAACAACACACTACAGCACCTCTCTTCTTGATTCAGTTCTTTTCTCTGATTCTTGTATGACATGAGTTCACCCTGCTTCTTTACATGGAGTGACACGTGCTCTTTCCCCACTGTCATATGGCACAGTCTTCTTGGGATTCTGTTTCTTTTTCTGTCTCTTTACCCCTCCAGGCTCTTGTACCTTTATGACTGACTCCCAGCCATTCCTCTGCCTGTTACCAGCAAAGTGACCACAGAGACACAAGCACAATGCACATGTTGTAAACATTCATGTGTATGTAAACATTAAAATCATTTCAATCATTGCTTTATATAAACATGAAAAGACTCTCTTGTAACTTGATGTTTCTGGCTTAAGCTTCAAGTAAAAGAAAGCCAATAAAGCTTTAAACAAACTGAAACATTTAATTTTCCATGCTGACATATAGGAACAGAGCAATTGTGGGTTCTTAGATTGAAAGTTGCATCAGATTGGAAGACAGACAACTGACTGTGAAGTTAGTCCCACTGATGAACTGAAAATGCAAAATCAGAAGTCAAATGCGTAAGGTGATTTTTTGGAAAGATATGGTTGCCAGAAAATAAGCTAAAAAGGTTAAAAAGTTTCAAAAGTGTTAGTATAGCCCTGCTACTGGAGTGGGTTCATCACTCATTAAAGCCTTCTTAAAATCAATAAAGTTAATAAAATATGGTTACCTAGGTCACTTAGTGATGTTAGTTTTATTTTTAATGGTTAAATTTTGTAAGGTTTTTTCATTTTTCATTCAAAATACAAATTTAAACCTCACTAGCAAAACAGAGACATATCATTTTACTGAAATAATGGAATGTAAATAAATATTGCAGTCTGTCTCTTAGTTCAGCATTTTTTTGCAATGCCTAAATGGGTTTGCATAATGCTTTTTAAAAGATTGTGTTTGTACAAATATCAAACTCTTTCCAGTCCTTGTTTGGAATAGTGTTTAATCAGATTTAAAATGGTAAATGTTCTCTGTAATGTTATATAATTTCACACAAGCGTGTAAAGTAAACCATCTATTAATAAGCTATGCAACTTAAAATATTCAGATATTAAAAATGCATCTGAAAATTATCTTGCATATTATACCAAGAGCCAAAAAAATTTACTAATTTAACCTCAGTGAAACTCATGTAAAAATTCCAGTTCTGTTTTATACATAGAACTGTGTATAGATATATACACAGATATTCATCAATATGCACTGACAGGTTTGTGCACAGTTATCAGTGCAGAGGAACTCATTTCAGGCAGCTATTAGTGCTAATGCTGCATACTGCTAGTGTTTTTTAATTACTGTTTTTAAAGGGAGAAATTGGATGATCCTGATACACTAAGAATTCTGCTTTTAAACAAAGTAATGTTTTTCCCTCTTGCCGTGATTACCATCGGATATCTGAGGAAGATTATCATTCATGTTCTTTAGATTTTACTCAAATGTCTTGATTTTTATCAGAAAAAAATTACTAAAACCAGATTGACTTGTTTAAATGGGTTATAGATTGCCATGCTTATCCTTTGGATACCTTAAAAATCATCTTGTTTTGTATGCAGGTATTTTTCATACACATACTCTATTTTGTCAGTATTAAAGTTTCTGTCTTTCTTGCTCCAGTTTAGGCAGTATTTAAATCAGCTACAATTTGTTATAGAAAGATATCCATGGCTAATTTATGGTAGGAGTTAAGGAAGGTATGTACTGTAATCTTACCTTGTGGTGAACCAAAAGATTTTGTTTTACTTGCTAGCAACAGTAATTGCTAAACTTCAGGCAGGCAGCTGTGTTTGGTAATTTCACCTCTGAAAGCTGCATCTCTCAAATATTATTAATTTCCTGAAAATGTAATATAAATATAGAAGACATCATTTCTTCCATTTAGCCTCACCCCCTGAAGTATGTAGCTTGGGAATTGCTGTAAAAGTTTTACAAACTGAAGTGCTGGTGAAATGAATGTAAAACACTACAGATGATAAAACACGGCACACTGCAGCTAGAAATTGTTAATAATTTCCTCCCTCAAAGCACCACTACATTTCCATTCTTATAAAATATAAAAAGTAAGTTAATTCCCATTTTTAAAAATCACATAATGCATTCTCTAGCAGGTATATAGAGGATAGTTAAGAATTCATATATATATATATAAATATATATGTATATCTATATGAATAATCTAAATTTTGAGTATTAGAAGACTGAAATAAGAGAATGATTGAGGAAAATCCACGACAGATTTAGGGATACAGTTAGTAATTCAACATGCATTAAATGCTGTTCCTTCCTGTGTACTACATGGAGCGAGGTTCCCATAGAGTGAATGATAAACAGTCCTGTAGGTTGCACTTGTACAGTGATTTAAGGTCATGTACCATAACTTGAGGATCAAGTTCCATCAGGAGTGTCTCTTTCATGTCCTTCATGTTTTATTAGTAAAAGCAGCTGACCCTCAGTAATAAGCTATATCCTGGCCCTGACAAATTGGTAAATATTTGCCTGCATATAGATTTGTCTTGAAATCAGAGGGAGTCCAATAATTGGGTAATCAAAAACATAGGCTCATTTTACATTTTTAGTGACTGATATATATTTCTCATGTTTAAAAGTAAAAAATAATAACACTGAGTAAAAATATGCCTTTCCTAAGTGCATTAGCAATAGCTAACCTGAATTTACTTGAAGTCTTTGATCAAAGTAAGGTAAGCCAAACAAACTTCTAAAAAATAGTTAAATTAGTTATTGAATGCAGCAGATTTTGGTGCAGTTAAAATAGTAGCAATTATATAAAAAGATAATTTCAGAAAACCTGAAACTGTACAGATCTTTTTGTACTACAAACCGTAGTACATATTGCTCAGTATAGCTTGCATTGCCAGGACATCGATACAGGTCCTGTGTGCTCGGATTCGCATTTGAAGGAGATTCCTATATCTCTTAAACTTTGCAAATGAGACTACTTTCTATGTATCTGAACTTTATCTGGCTCAATGTTGTTAGTGCTTCTATTAGGGCACCAGAAAATATTTAAATCTTAAGCAAATATCTGTTCAGTTTGACTGGTTTAGTACTTAATATTAGTGTCCAGTAATCCTGAATGTCACTCATTTTTATCCATCTGAATGAAAAGACTGATGTTATTATCTACTTGTTTGAGTGGATTGTGTGTTAATTTATTACTTTTCTTGTGTCTTGCCATCATGTGGGTTACGGTAACAAAGCCAGGATACATTTTCTCATGCTTTTCAGACTCATCAGCAGTGCAGCGGAAATCTAATTATAGGTTTGCTGTGATGATTTCTGTTCTGAAGGGAGCTTAAAATGACTTACATAAACAGAACTATGTAAGTCAAGTGTGAAAAAAAAGAGTAAACTAAGGAAATAGTGATTACTGTGTTGAAATGTAGATCATGATCTGATGTTGGAAGTACTGTCCAACACAAAAACTTAGTCCAAAAAGCTTTACTGCTCTTTCTGACAAATACTTGCAATGCATTTTGATCTCCTTGGCAAGGCTACTCCTGTGCACTCTTGGCTGGGATGTGCTGTGTGTGCTCAGGCGCTGCCTGAGCCCTGAAGCTCTCGTGCTGATGTCATGGCAGCCTGGTACCAAGGCAGCTGATGGTGCTGCATCCTGAGGTCAGGTGTTCCTCGGCTGTGCTGCAGCTGGGGACGTGGCTCTGCAAGCCAGCCAAGAGGGAAGTGCTGCAAGAGGAGGTGCTGTTCTGTATCCACTTGGCTGGAGTGTCCAGGAGTCGGAGCTTGCCAGGATGGAGCTTCCCTTTGCTCTCTTCCCCTGCTAGAAATCCCTGGATTTAGTGACAGAGAAATTGTGCCACATCAAAATACCATCTATGCTAATAGCTTGCCAAAGTAGGATTCTGAATTCAGCTTCCAGATGAATTCCACAGCCACCAAAAAATTAGTACCTATAGAGTTCTCTGCTTTTGTGTGAGGTGCATCTAGCTCAGCTGTACATGGACAGCATCTGAGGAAACTCACTTCTGAACTCCCATTTCAATGAAAATTTGATAAGTTTGTTATTTCTTGAATACCATCTGTTCCAGGAAAAATTAAAATACCAGCATTTCTAAGGCAGGCATGTTCATTATTTCTCAGGAGTGGTATGTGTCTTAGATGCTCACTTCTGTCCCCTGATTCTACCCAGTCGGTTATATCTGCCTTTGTCTATTCTATTTTAGAATGAAAAGATTCAGATACCTTTTTTTCTTGTTTAATGAAAGATTTTTTAAAATGTTTTCTACTCCTCTATTGTTGTCCAACAGGAGGAGTGAGCGTGAACTTCCTGGTGCCTTTTGTACCCTTCTTTTGCTCTTACATGTTATACAGTATCTCAAGTCGGCAAAGGCTCACCCATGCTGCCCTTTATAGTTTTTTGTTTGTGTTTACGAATTGTAAAAGTTCATCATGCGGTTTATAGTGATCTTAAACTCTCTATTAAATAGAATTTCATCAAGTGGCTGCTCTAGTTTAAAGGTTTCCTGTTAACAGGGAGTCTGAAGTCAGTTGCCTATTTAAATATTCTTTCTCAATTTTGATAGTGTTTTCTCCTGATCATTACATCTTTACTACTTTAGATTAAAACATATCTGTTTAAAATTATATGATTCATTAAAACTTTTTAAACCTTATTAATCAAGTCATTACCACATTTGGTATTGCATAGCAAACAAATATCAATTTTTTGTGAGATTGCATGTTTAGCAGTTCCATTCCCTAACAGAGCCATTTCTGGAAAATGAGAATAATCTCCAAGAATAATATGTTGCTTTATTCCAGCATACAAAAACAAATCTGTGCCACAGATCTGATTGTTCTGTTTCACAGTTTCTGATTTTTTAATGGATTTGTTTTATTACGTTTTATTCTGGTTTTGCCCTCATTTGATGCCCGTGCCATGCAGTTCTGTGATGGTTTGTATTTTCCATACCTTCATGTTCTTTGGGTATGCGCTTCTTGGTCAATTGAGTTTTTATATTTTCGGAGTAACTAAGTAAATACACCAAATAAAATTTCAGCTGAATTCAGAATCTCATTCTGAGCTGCTGCAGTGGTTAGTGTGCTGCCCCTGATGCACACAACCTATTGCAGCATCCCCATAGTCACTGTCCTCACTCCCGAGTATGTCCCCAGTGAATGAATCTTCAAGAATTCTGTCCCAAAAGTGTGGCTTTTAATTTTTTTTCTGTATAGGATGTATGACTTTTCTTCTCACATGGACATTTCTCCTTTACTGTTCTTGATTGATGTTGCCCTCAGACAGGTTAAATAGTAACTTAGATTTTTTGTAGTCTTTGATTTTCCTCCCTCAGAAGCAGGTGGCTTGGAACACAGAGTCTGTATAGATATGCATAAATAGAAGCCCTATATATTTTCAGGAGGGTTATTTTCCTGTTAGTACTAATGCATTTACATTTTATTTCACATGCTTGGTTTTTAAAATAAAAGTCTGTGGCCCCTGAGGGGTGAACTAGTGTTTCCTAATTGTTACAAGCCTCTCTTCACACTGGTATTATCTGTAAACACTTGAGTCCTTCAGGACCAAAGAATGGAACACAGTGTCAGTAAACAAATCACGTTTATTGCCTCCTAAGTGTTTACACAATGACAAAAATCAAGCCTCCAGGGAGTCATATTGTAAAAAGAAACAGTTGGTTTAAATTAGTTTTCCATGTGAAATATAGCTACTTTTTATGGATATTGTGGGAACATAAACTGGAAAGAAAATCTGCACACTGATAAAATGAAGGGTTGATTCTTATTTGTTTAAATACAAACAGAATCATGTAGTGAGTTGATTTCTGATTCCAGCATTAATTGCCAAAGAGAAGTTGGTAGTATGGGCACACTTTGAAAGATGAGAATTCTTTTTATTTGCTTGATTAGTGATCTTGCAAACAAATAATGCAAAATACCTGAAATGTTCAGTGCATGTAGGAATTAGCAAAATTGTGCATTAAATGCAGCTAGTTTTATGAAATTAACCAAAACCAAAAATTCCAATTTATCAACTTTCACTGTTCATATTGTTAACAAGGGTTGTGTGGGACTGAGATCTATAAGCCACGTTAATGAGAAATTACACTGCAGATCTCTCCAGCAGCTTTAGAAATCAGCACTAGCTGAAGCTGTCCATTTTCTTCTGTAGCATCAATGCAGATTCAGAATATCTTATATTAAGATGCTGTAGATTTTTGTTTAATAAAAGTTTTTCTAGACTAATTAATGATTTAACTGTTGCCATGTAAATGTCACTATGTAGGTTGTGTTTGCAGTGCATATGTGATTTGGCTATGAGCCTGTAAGTGGAATTTTGGCTGATACCCTCCTGATGGAAGAAACCAAACAAACCCATGTTACCTGTCAAGGAAGCATGAGTGCTCCAAGGGTTATTGTTTTGGCTGACCATACTGTCTGTTTGGGTTTACCAGGTGAGCTCCTGGGTGACCTGGCTGATCCTGACTGCAGGTTCTATGGAGGAGAAACGAGAAGTCTTCTCATACTTAGTACATGTGGCAAAGTGCTGCTGGAATATGGGCAACTACAATGCTGTAATGGAATTCCTGGCAGGGCTAAGGTACTGGCAACTCTTTTTTGTTAAATGGCTTTTCAGTGATAGATTGCATTGCAGCTTCTGTTAAGCAGATGTCTCTGGAGAACAATGAAACTAAACAAAAATCCATGGCTAAGCCACATCATCTCATGCTGTGACTTTCTAGTAATCCCTTTTTGAAAAATGAAGCATGCTAAACCCTTTCTTTTTTCTCAAAATGCTCTGAGAACTCCATCCGTTTTCCTGGTGCATGTTGAATATATTGCATTGCAAAACTTTTTTTAACAGAAATTTTAAAAAATGTTAAAAGAAGGTGGGAAAGCAGTTGTGGTCTATCTAATGAGCAATAACTAATGTAACCTTTGGTTGGAGTCTCCAGAATACAAGTGCAGCATGATCATGGTGATGCTTTAAAAGGATCAGTCTTAAGTGTAAAACAGAAACTACCCGAAAATTACAAAAAACCCTCAAAAGACCAAACAGCCAAACCTGTGTTTAATTCCTCTGATTTACTTACACAGACTGATGTTGGGATCTCATGCTGTCATGGTCTTATTATCTGCATGGTCTGCATTATCTCAAGGAGGAGAGAATGGGGGCTCGCGGTGTGCTTTCCTCTGGAATGACAGGTTCCTGTAGGGCCAGGGGAGCAGGAAGGCAGTGCCTTAGCACTGGCACTTCAGAGGGCAGCAAGTGCCTCTGAACAGGGAAGAGTTAAGATCAAGTTTCCTATCTCTTGGCTTTGACCCTCGTTGTATAATATGTTTGTGTAACAAAGCTGTAAAGTGTTTGCATTGCTGTTCTTTGTGGTTCAGTAAGGACCTCACTGAGCTATTTGTTTATGGTTTTGGTATATAAAGCTCTTTTGGGACACTCATAGGCGTGGGGAGTATATTTCAGCAGAATTCATCCACCAGCTCTAAGCCATATAAGTTATGAGGGAAAATGCAAGGCCAATTAAGGGCTTAATTTTGTCTCCAGTGCATCTGCACAGTGCAGGAGAGAAGGGAGAGGAGGGTTAGTGCTGATGAGCAGCATTTCAGGACAGGGATGGAAAGTGGGGTTAAGGGCACTCTACAGTGAGGTATCTTTGGATCTTTTGGTATGTCTGAGGCCAGGGGTGGGAGGAAAGGGCATGTGATTACACAGACATACAGTTCAGAAGGTAAAAGAACTCCCAGAGGTACTCATAGTCCTTGCAGCTATTTCTGTTGGAAATCAGAATTTCTTTTCAGCTACAACTCTGTACTGATGCCTGAGAGCTTAAACATGGTCCTGACTTCCTTATTTCTGTGAAATTGAATAATTTGTGAGTAAATCAGGGAAGAAATCAATGTAAATTCGTAAAAATAAATTTAATTAAAACTCTCCAACTTTTGTTTACTTTATGGATTGTTCATAATATAGTTGAAGGAATTTGTAAGAAACAATCTGATTTATCTTTATGCTGTTTCCTCAATCTTTTCTTATTTCTTTATGAGCCCTTAGAAATTTTAGGCAACGACACAATAAAAATGTTAGAAAGCCTACTGGTGTGTTTTATGCAGCTGGGCTTTTATAAAAATGTGAAATACTGCTCCAGTAGATCAGACTGCTAGTTTCTCATTTTTAGTTTTGTTCTTTGATTATTCAAAAGGAGAATTTTTATAAAAATAATGGTCTTGATTTCATTCATCTCTGTGCAATTATGATTTTCTCTATTACATATATGCTGCAGATGTTGGACTTGAAGGTAAGTTGTTGAAATGTAATAAATTTTGTGATCCCTTCTTGCAATAGGTCTAGAAAGGTTTTAAAAATGTGGCAATTTATGGACCAGTCTGATATTGAAACCATGCGAAGTCTGAAGGATGCTATGGCACAGCATGAGTCATCATCTGAATACAGGAAAGTGGTCAACCGGGCACTCAATATTCCAGGCTGCAAAGTTGTTCCTTTCTGTGGTGTCTTTTTAAAAGAGCTCTGTGAAGTTTTGGATGGAGCATCAAGCCTCATCAGACTCTGTCCACGATATAACTCCCAGGATGAAACACTAGAGGTAAATGAGACAAATATTCTAGGATGTTATGTTCTTAGCCAGTGCTTTATTTTATATAATCTTACCCATAGGCATCATCAAATTAAGTTTTCTAAACCAGACTGTTACTAGGCTACTCATTTACATGGACCTCAATTTAATTCCTTTAGTTCCTTGGCAATTTAGATTTGGTTGTTTCTACCTAGTTCAATATCAGAGTACTGAGAAATCAGCATTACTAATAAAGGATCTTGATTATACTGTGGATTAAGTAAGTATGTGAAACCTGAAATGTGTTACTATTTTCTGCTAAATACTCCGACCTTCTACTTAATTAAGTGGGAATTGGAAGTTTGTGGTTTCTTAAAAACAGAATTTAGAAGCTCAGCAGATCAAGCTTTTGCTCTATGGAAAGAAACTATTCTTATGAGTTCTGTTATTGTGGTTTGAAAAGAAAAATGCCCCTGTTAGATGAAACATTAAAGACGAAGCCTTTTTTTTAGGTTTTCAGGAGTTTTAACTTATCTTGCTTGATTTATGAAATTATTTGGTCTGTTTTGTATTGCAAGTAGGTACAAAATCCCATGGGAAGCAAATAGGAAATATACACTAAATGTTCTTAATAGTAAATATTCCTACAGTGAGAAGTAGATGATACAATGTTCTATTTGTAGCTGTACTAATCTTTTAAATATCTCTATAGTTTGTTTCAGATTACAGTGGACAAGATAATTTCCTACAACGAGTAGGCCAGGATGGTTTAAATAATCCAGAAAAAGAATCAACAACAAACAATATCTTTCAAACAATTCGGAGCTGCAATCGCAGTTTGGAGTCTGAAGAGGGTGAAGATAATGTCAGTGAAGGGAGCAGCTCAAGGAAAAACTCCTTGAAGGACAAAAACCGCTACCAGTAGGTCTCATTTTATTTACTGTCACCACTTCTATATGTCATGGATTTGGTCTTTGATTTTCTTTTACCAAGGCTTGCCTTTTGAAATAAGAGCAACTTCAGCATCTTTCCTTGTATTTACCCATTTCCAGTTCAGAACTTTTCTCCCCTGATACTCAACTGCTTGGAAACTCTCTGTATAGCTGTATTTTCCCTCATGATGTAGTTACTTCCTCTCATGATAAGGGTAAATCCATTTTGTCTTACACAGAGAGCTTTAAAAATCCACAGTTACAATTACAATTTTGATCTCTAGCGACAGGAATAGCACCAGGACATATTTGCTATCAGAGCTCAGAACATTATATTCTGCATGCTCAGGCAGTGTTCTGGCCCCTTCAAAAAAAAGGGTTATTTATTATCCTTCAAAAGACTTCTTCTTTTAAGGACATGTTACTTTGAGGGGTTTCAGTTTTGTCCAGGAAACATTCATGTGTGAGTACATATTTTGAATTTTCAGGTTGCTGTTAGTCCTGCTGTTTTGCAAAGAAGTTTACTTCATTGTGCTCTGTGTAAAAAAAGGCAGTGTTCAGTCTGATTTCACTTTGAAGACGACTCTTGAAGACTGTACTTGTCACCAGCGGGAAATACAGGAAATGTAAAACTTAGGACATCACAGGATGTTCTAGATTGTTGCTTTGCAGAGAAGTTTCATTGCAAAGCCCATGTAGACATAGGTGGGTCAGGTCAGCTTTCAACTAAGTAACTGTGTTAGACTAACTTCAAATTAAGTAACAGAACTTTACTGCTCTGAGGTAAAGCATTGTAAAATTACGTGAGGGCTTGCATAAAAACATGCTTAAGTCACTGCTTGAGTTATTTTACTGATAATGTGTGTCAGAAATATCAATATGTTCAGAACTATCCAACTTACTTCACCTACTTAAACATTGAATATAAAAAGTGACTGCCTGAGAGGCAACTGCTATCTTCCTGTTTAAAATGCATTTATTTCATTAACATGTAATTCTAAATTTCATTTAAAATAAATCATCGTGATTTCCTGAAAGAATGGTTTCTAATAGAATTATTCACATCTGGCTTTAGCTGCTTCTGGGAAGTGGTGCACTAGATTAAGCCAAGAAAGACAGACCCACTTCTCTGCCCACGTATGCTGTCTCTTCACTTACTTCAAGTAATACTTTCAAGTACTAATACTTTCTTCCAGAAATTATTTTTTGTTAATTAATATGCCTTGAGATCAACTTGCAGATTGCAGTTCAAATGGTGAATACATGAGGCATATAAACACTTCACTTGGATGAACAAAATAGAAATTAAATGGAGTTCCTTTTTTTATGTCTTTATGAAATAATTTCTTGGTAAATTACTTATGCTTTATTCATAAATGTAATATAGTGAGTTGCACTCCAAACTAAAGTAGGAATTCAGTTTTTTAAAAATCCCAGTATGAATCTGAAAGGAACATTTAAAATTTAAATGAACAAAACTGCAGATAGGTAATTAAAGTTGTGTTTCCTGGTTCAGGCCACTACCTACTCAGTTATGAATATCTGTACTTCTGATGCAGTAAATACTGATTTTAGCAGTAAAATACTTGTAGGAGAATAGTTCTGAAAGTACTGATTTAACTCAAGTGTCTCACAGGCTTTGGAAATTCCTTCTTCACTTGCCATGTTGTTCCTGGGCATGCAGAGAACTGAGTGAGGCACAGGAGCAAATTGCTACAGAGGCAGATGAGCCATGTTCTGCTGTACTTGTATGGAGGCTGTGTTTGGTTTATTTTTATTCCTATGAATAACTAAAGGGTTCTAAGGAAGAAATTTAGTCCTCTTTCTGGTGAGACCTGTCATATTTGGATACAGTGTTATAAAATCCAAATTATACCCTAATTATGCATTATCTGATAATTGTAACATTGTGGTCATAAAGGCAGAAAAATACACTGCAAAACATGTTTCTCATTACTTTGTAATTGTAAGAAAGATTTTCAATTAGTTTTTCTTTTGATGATTTGGATTAGTATTGTGGAACATGAATGCACCAAAGCTGGTAGGTTAATTTGATTTGAAGAAAATGAAAGGCATCTAATAAAATCAGTGGGCAATGGGTATAATTACTTTCCTAGTTGCGTTAGCAAATAAGCTCCATCACTCTGTAGTCAGTGACCCAGCTAATTGCCCTTGATTTCTGTACATGCCAGATAAATGTCAAACATTAATCTTTCTTAGAACTCTGTTCTGATGATTAATAAATTTACAAAAAATAAAGGTGTGCAGGAAAATGGGGAAAAAAACACCAACCAAATTTGAAGTAGAGTTTTTATGAAATTGTTAATTATTGAGTGACCTATGAAGATACTCCTTACTTTGAATCATTGCTTCATTAGCCTCATCTTATCTTCACATTTAAACTTTTCCAATTATGGTAAATAGCGTATAAAATAGTGGTGGAAAACGTCAGGGGTTTTCTTTTCTTTTTGTATACCTTGCAATTTTCTCCTCTAAAACTGCAATCTGTGTCACTGTTTTCTTTACTTTTCATTTCCTTGCCTCTCAGGGCAGCACATGTAAAGAAAGCCCCGGGTCCAGCCCAGGCTCTGTAAGTGCTCTCAGGAATTGGCAGCGGTGTCGCTTTTGGCAGCTCGTGTCAGAGGCTCCATTTCTGTGTGTGCTTGGCTTACCTGCTTCTTGTATGTTCCAGTCTGCAGCCTGCAACATGTGAAACCAGGCATCAGCAAAGCTCTGCCATTGCTGCCTCTGCTGTGATAGACTCCTCCAGCCATGCACAGCTGCTCTCCAAATACATGCTACAGCATTTGTACAGAGACCTGTTCCATTGTTTTGAGGGCGTAGGGGAGAAAGAGCTGCTTCAGTTTTTGTTTCATTTTAAAATGTAATTTTATATAATACAGATAAATATTTCAATTTACATATGTCTAGTAAGACAATTTATATCAGCTCAGTCAAAACACATGACCTTTATTTGTAGCAACATTTCTTAAAGAAACTAGGCTACACTTAAGACCAATGCAGTTATTTTGTCAGTCCCTTCACAACAAGCAATAAAACCTCTACCTGTTTGCCACTATTTTTTAAATTTGGTGAAGAGACAGAGATCTCACCCATTAATAAATTCATAGAGGAATCATTGCTGTATAGAATGAGGGAAAAATTCAGATTAATTTGTCATCCAGGTAGAGGAGAGTTTGAGGAAAAGCTGATGATCATCTGTGCTGTTTAGCACTCGGGGAGATGGTGTATGTGACTTGGAAACACGACATGAGTCATCTTTGGCTTAGTTGGTAGGTAAGGGGCAGGAACTAGGAGTACTGCGGTGCTAAGAAGGGGAAGCAAAGAGGGTATTAGGACAAGATATCTTGAAGGATATGTAGAAGAAGATGGTTTTTATTTTATTGCCTGGATATCCTTAGGAAAATGTGCTTGATTAGTTCTGTTGTACACAGAACAGTTTGTCCTTGTTTATGTTCACTGAAGTACCCAAAGAGCATATTGAACATTTCTGCATTTAGACATGTTAGAGACTTCTGCAGGGAAGACATTTCATTTTAAGTACCTCTCCTATTAGCTCAGTATTGTTGTTCTTTATCTACTGTTTCTAATTTTGGCAAAATATATCAGAAATTTTGGCTGCTGCATACAAGTTTATGTTAATATTTTCTTTAAGTAAAATAAAATTTCTTATGGAAAGTATCTGATAAAATTATTTGTGCATTCTTATGAGGAAGATATGTATTTTAACCAATATTTTACTTATTTTAATCAGAATAATATACAATGTGAAAGGTCTGCACATTAAATCAGTAATAGAACAGAGATTAGAAGTCCTGTCTGAAATGTGCTATATCCTCTAACAGTTTCCACATATGGCACTTAATATTTCAGCTGAAGCAATCTTACACAGAGGATTTAAAAACTGGTATCACTTGGCCTTAAGAACCAATCAGACACTCTTTATTATTAATGCAAAGTTTGGAAAGGTCTAGGAAAGTATAATGTTATTGTTTCAGGAGTTACAAGTAATTGTAACAGCATCTCTTACCTGATGCAAAATTGCACTAACATAAATTATAGTACTTCAAAAACTACACAAGTTCTTGTAAGTCCCAATTATATAGTGATGATAGTATTCCCTTCATTTAAACTACAGCAGAAAAAATATTCATCAAGCATAGCACAAGTCAGTACATGTATCACTAAATATAAATCTCTCATCTTTGCTCACTTGCAGATTTCTCATTGGAGATCTTTCAGACTCTGAAAGTGACATATTTGAGCAGTTGAAAGAATGGGACACCAGTTCAACAGAAGAGCAGCAAAAGGCTTTCTGCCATGGGATAGAGCTCATTCCCTGGTACGTGTTGTCCATCCGGGCTGACGTCCATCAGTTCATGCAGCAAGGGGCGACCGTCATTCATTACGACCAGGAGACACATCTCTCCGCTCGCTGCTTCCTCCAGCTCCAGCCTGACAATAGTACTTTGACTTGGACAAAACCCACCACAGTTTGCCCTGCAAATGCTAAGGCAAAACTGAGTGTGCTGGGCAATACTGCTGAGCTTGGTAAATACCAGTTTCTTGGTAATACTGGGCTGGTGGAAGGCTTTTTGGACTTGTTTTCTGCCAAGGCAGTATATATGGGGCACTCAGGCATTGATATGCACACTGTGTGTGTTCAAAATAAGCTTTGCAATATGTCCCTTGAAGAAAATGGTATAACACTACTTTATGGACTTCAGACTACTGATAATAAGTTGCTGCACTTTGTTGCTCCAAAATACACTGCCAGAATGCTGTATGATGGATTGCTGGAATTGACTAAAGCTGTAAGAAAAATGAGGAGATTCCCTGATCAAAGACTACAGTGGCTACGGAAACAGTATGTCAGCCTTTACCAGGTAAAAAATGCTGTGATTCTCTATAAAAAAGTTTAAAAATATCAACAACTTAATGTAATGCAATTAGTTTCCATCTTAAGTAAGATTAGATTAAAGATTAACACTAAATCTCCAATTTTGTAACACGGATTAAGCAGCAAGATCTGATTCTCCACACAAGGTTATGTCAAACCTTGCAAGTGTCCAATACACTGAGGTTAAATTTTTTTTCTTACAAAGCTCTTCATATATTTGGAGTTTTGAAATAAGTATTTTTTTAAGGAAAAAACAATGACTGTAGTTTAAAAGGGCACGAAAATAATGAGTGATAATAGTTAGGGCCAAAAACATCCCCAAAGCAGCAAACAAAATAGCCCTGGGGAATTCACTCAGTAATCAGAAATTGTCTCCTCTTGATGTTTCTTTCATTGGTTCCTCAGAGATCTATATTATTGCTTTAAAAATGTGTCCTTATTCTCCTTGTTTTGTTAACACTGAGAATCTTTGTAGGAGGATGGAAGGTTTGAAGGCCCAACCTTGGCTCAGGCTGTTGAGCTGTTTGGAGGCAGACGATGGAGTGCAAGAAGCACAGGCACGGGATCTCTCACCAAAAGCACTGAGAAGCCCAATGTGCAGAGGAACAACACTCTGGGAATCAGTACAGCTAAGAAAAAGAAGAAAGTACTCATCAGGGTAGAATATTTTGTTATTCACGTGTTTTGTTTCCTCCTTGCAGTCACTCTGTAGCTGTGTTCAGAACCAGAGAAAAGAAGTTTGATGATGATGATGATGATGATGATTTTTAAACTGTTTATTGTCATTTCAGGTTTGAGGATTATTATTTTCCAGTAGTTTGTTCTTATCTCATGCTTGCAGCGTTGTTAGGATGTGTAGGTGCCAGGGCTAACAGAATGGGACAGAATCTTCTTGCAGCCTTTGAGTGCTACCTCAGTATAAAGAAAAAATACTGGTGGTGATAAAAATCTTAACATGCAAAGTGGTGTCTGGAGGGTGGTGTAATTTTTTTTAATCCTTTATGCTTTCATGTTTCGAAAAACACTACCATTGTTATTCCACATTGCATTAGATTGCATTTTGTCTTGTTTGGGTGACAGGAACATGACCTAGTCTGACAGTCTCCTCTTTTCCTGGACTAAACTGCTTTCAACAATAGGCAGGAGAGAGGAAAATGCAGGACTAGCACCTCTGCGCTACCCACATTTTCTAGTGGGCAGGTAGAAAGATTCTCAAATGACAAGATCCATCCTCTTTAGGGCTCCAGTGCACCAGTGAAATAGTGTAAAATCAGCTGCAGCATTCTAGAGAGGCACAATCATTATCTTCTGTCTGGTGTCAAACTGAGGTAACACCTTATGGTCCCATGCTATGCATCTGTTTAAGTTGTCTCTTTTCTACTGTTACTGGCCTCACAGGAGTCTGTTTCCTAAGGAATAGCTGATTTATCTCATGATTTTGTTACAGATTGTACTGAAATGAAGTGGAAATAGTAGGTTTGGGATGTTTATTATTATGCTCATTATTTTAGGGTGAAAGTGGAGAGGCCACTGATGATGAAATGGCAACTCGGAAGGCAAAAAGCTGTAAGGAATATCGTAATAGAAGTGGTTCAGATCCCCAAGATATTGATGAACAAGAAGAACCAGGTAAATATATTGCTTCAGTAATTAAAAATCTGTCAAGGTTTTGCTCAAAGCCTTTTTAGACAGATATTTTTTGTAGTGTTAAAAATAAACTTATAAAGCTACTTTTGCAGTTGAAACTCCAAATCTGTGGACTCTGAAATTAATTTCTTTAGTTGTTCATGATTGTTCTTTCATTTAGTTTCAGTAGCATTCCCTTTCTATTCAGATAAAATACATTCGTAATGTTGTTCAGTACATACTTTTTTAACTGTTTTGGGACAAAGCTGGAATCCTGCTAGTGTCTTACTGTGTTTTAATGAATTTTCATATAGGTCTCCTGGACAAAAGCATTTTTATTGGGCCAAATGTAATTGTGATGAAAACTTTATTTTTTCCTTAGATCAAAATATTATTATTAATGCTTCTCCATCTAACAACCTTCCATCAAGAAGAGCTCACTCTCTGACAGCATCTGGATCTCCCAGCTTAGGAGCCACATCATCTTCACCAGCAAGACCAGTCTCCTCTCCTGTAATATCATCAAGCAAAAGTCAGTCTAGGTAAGGGCAAAATCCATTTGATGGAAAAAAGAAAAGAAGCTACTATTACTTATTTATTATCTAATGTGGGGTTTGTGCCCAACTGGCAAAATCTGACAAAAACAGCACCAGAAATGTCATTAGCCTTTTTGTAGACATCTAAAACACATTTGTAGGAGAACACAAGACATTTAAGCTGAAATGCCATGAATCTGAGGATGGCTTTGTAGCAAGTCCCTGAGCAGCATGTTTTCAGTTTATATCTGTTACAGAAGCAGATTGGAATGCTGTTCCAAAGCTGCACAAATACAGAGATTAACTCTTTCTCCAGATCTTCTCCAAAACATTATAGGCATTTTCTGAATAGTGAAAATCAACAGAAATGTTATAGATGTGTGAGCTGAGGTTCTGAGGTTTCTCAGCATAAATAATTTCTACCTGAGGGAGTAATAGCCTCTGCTGACATTCCTGGTGATGGCTGAAGTACTATATTGGGAAATGGAGGAACCAATTTGGAATCTCTTACAGGCGTCTTTTTCTTGAACATTCATCCTTTCTGTGCCACTCAGGCAGTGTGAAAGGTTGTGCTGTTGCAATATGTGCAGTATCATAGTGCACTATTATATTCATGCTATAGATACTAATGGTGATGGTAGTAGTAATTACAGTATTAATAATAGTTCAGAGATGTGGACAGTACTTTTAAACATACAAGAAGACAGTCTCTGAGGAGGCTTTCCAGTGCGTTTCTGGAGAAGGATTGCTGAAATATCATTATGAATATGAATCTTGGGGGTTCCAGGAGAGAACAGTAAACAATAGAAGGGATTACTGCTGCTGATAGAACATTTTATTTGTAGAGACATGTCTTGTACAGTGGTTTCAGTTGTGTATTTCTTGGGTATTGTATTTATACTTAAAATAGTTGGATTTGGCAACAGGTGGGATTAGTAGAGTCACCTGTGGACATGTGTGGTTGGGTTAATGCTGCTTTGTGAGCCTCTGTGTTCCTTTTGTTTTCCACTGTCATTCACAAACTTGGATTTGTCTTGGTAAGCAATTTTTTTTTTTTGGTAATGGTGAGAACAGCTTTATTTTACACTGAACTGAAGAAATACTGCTTTACAATCTCTAGAAAATTATTCCATGTTTTGCAAATCTGCTTTTTGCTTTTATGCTAAAATAGTTGTTGTCTCTAAATTAGATTAAAAGGTTCAATGGAGAACTCACATTCCCTGGAAAAGGACAGCTAATATTCTTTTAAATCCTCTCAGGCCTGGGTTTCTGCATGGATCTGTGTGTAGCTAAGCACTGTGGACCTCCCCCAGTTACCACAGGTTTTCCCTGGCAACGTTGCCTGGCACTTGCACAGCATCACTTTGCAGAGCAGTCCCAACTTTGCTGTGACCCTTCCTGACAGAACTTGCTCAGGATGTACCTTATGGCTGTTTCATCTGTCCTGAAGGAGTCTTTGACATATTTGACCCATTATCTTGACCCTGTTTTAATGAGCCATTAATAAATTTGGAGCACTGGAGAGAGTTTTATTCTGAACACAAGTAGCTTGCAGCTGCCTTTGTCATTCCTTCCAAGCAGATGGGCATCTGATGAATTTCCAAGTTCCTTGGAAATCTAGTGCTGCTTGTAAAGTGGAGGAAGCAGGAGGATGGTTGATAAGATCCTGGGACACAGAGGACAGTATACAGAAAACTAGAGATGGTGGCTTTTTTGGGAAGAGAGAGTAAACCTCCTCACTCAGCAGTCAATCCAGATTGCTACTAATTGCAATTTTGGTGGTTGGATTTTGGCTTTTTTATTTAAACCTTTTGTTTGTATTGTTTTCCCATTACTCTGGAAGATAATCTTTAGTGATCAGATTGGGTGAAATGGTGAGCATTTTCTTCTGCTCTTGGTCTCCCATTTGGTACTCTGCAGTTCCAATCTGTTTTCTGGAATCTAGAGGCTTTCCTCATCATGGTTTATTTTTCCTGTCTTATAAAAATGCTGGGAATTATTTTAGCTAAAAAAGTTTTATGCAGTATGTCAGTACTTTCCATAGTGATGTCAAACAAATCCAATATTATCAACTAAAGTAGATGGCATTTTTTAATACTTTTAAATCACACTTTGTTTTCAATTGCATGCATCCATCCATTGCCAGGAGTGAACTCAGGAATCTGGTCCAGCCTATTTGTGTGGAAAGTCACCTGCTTGCAGGCATGTCCTTAGGAGTACTGGACAACAAGCTGGTCCTGTTTTTCCATCACAGCTGTCTGAACTATTTGTACTGAGCCTGATGGCAAAATTCGTAGAAGAATGGATCAGTATATTTGAACATTACAGAGCAATGAAATCTGACATGTGATCTGATATTTTGAAGGAAATACTGTAACTTGTGCAGTTAATTATGGTTCAAACTAGATAGTTCTTGATATTTGTGTTGTTGCTTAGATCCTGCCCTTTTCAGGGCACTGTTGCTGGCAGATCCCATTCCTGTAATGTGTGTTCATTGGTGTTTAGGCCCAGGAAGGGGCTCTGCATCTCAGCCCCTCATTGCAAGTTACTCCATGTAGTTCACTAAGGACTTGTTCATAGTGCTCAAGTAAGGACTAACTGTACTTATTAGTGCAAATCCTCTAGAAGTCAAAGATTTTGGGACGTGACTTTTGGAAATGTGCTGGTTCTACTTCAGAAATGTTCAGCTGCACAACTTAGATTAATGATTGCAGTTACAGAACAATCTGTTTTATTATTTTGTCTTCAATGGACCTTATACACAGCCTGCATTACAAGAATCTTGGCATTGTTTTCTTTAAAGGGAAAATAAGTGCTTTCATTTGTGCCATGTACATCAGGCCTTTTTCCACATGAAATTTTAAAAGTTATATTATTTAAAAATTTAAATTAAGTTTTAAAATAATATATGTTATTCATTCTGATAAAGTTTACAGTTGTCTTGAAGAAAAAAAATAGCTGCTATAAACCTAGAAGGTAGAAAACATCATTATGCATCTTAGAAGATGGTGCTTTATTTGCTTCTTCCAGATACTGGTAATAAATGCATTAAGGAGAGCACAAATAAGCTGTTAATATGTTAATGCATAATATTTCAGTTAAGTAGAAGTTTAATGTAACTAAACTACAGCAGTCTTTTTTTGATTTAGCACATGGAGCAGCAGTAGCTGGCATGGCCGTGTCAAAGGAGGAATGAAAGGATTTCAGAACTTCATGGTGTCTGATAGTAACATGACTTTTGTGGAATTTGTAGAGCTCTTCAAATCTTTCAGGTAAAAGATTTTTTTTTCTGTACTAATTTCATTCATCCAAGTTTGTAAAAGAGCAAAAATTGAATTTTTCTGTTCTTTTTGCAGTGTCCGTAGCCGCAAGGATCTGAAAGACCTTTTTGATGTTTACGCTGTGCCTTGCAATCGATCTGGCTTAGAGCCTGCTCCACTTTATACTAATTTGAAGATTGATGAAAATAGCTGTGGATTCCAGCCTGATTTAGGTTTGTTAAGGAGAAAAATGCAATTGTTAGACTACTGAGCAGCTTCAGTTATTTCACTTAATAAAATGTGTCTCAGTCAGTCTCCTTATCAGTTACGAGTGTAAGTAGAGGACTGCTGCCATGCCTCCACTAATACTAGTTAGTGGGCTATAAGAGAAAAATGAAGGGAAAGAAAAATATTCCAGCTTTCCATTAGCCAGATATATTTGTAACTGGTAATAGCAGAGGAATAAAACTTGTTGCTGAATGGCTGAGCTCAGGGATCTGTACAGATTGCAGGAGTCCTGGAAAGGCTAAAACACTGAGCAAATATAGGGAGGAGAAATGAAGAGGCTGTGCCCTGTGTCCCATTTGGCTGTTCTTTTCTTATCTACTTTCCTAGTGGATCTGCTTTATGTGGGATAAAGGGGAAGGAAGCCTCTGTCCCCCTTTGCATTCCTCAGTTACCATAATCTAAGTCTGGGATTTTCGCCACATGTTAAGAAAAGTCTTTCTGCCAAGCAACCTGTGGGGAGGGTGCGGAACAATTGGCATATGAAACTGGAAGAAGATAAAGGGCAATTGAACAGTAAGGGTGTGGGGTTGCACACAGTGAAGGCAAGGCTTTGAGGCTATTTGTGGTGATGAGATGGAGCAGGAGAATCCTGGGTGTGTAAGAGGCTGTGGATCCGTGTTAAAGGTTCCAGGATTTTGTTCAGAGTAATTGGATACTTGTAATCTGCTCACATGCATGCTTAATTCTCTCTTTTATTAGTGGGTAGAAATGAGATTTTGTTCTAATTTACTGCTAAAACACCCAGTGAGATACTTGTGTGTATTGTATACTAGATTATCTTCTATACAGGATATGTAATACACATAATTTGTTTAGCTTATACTGTTATTTCCTCATTTTTTTTTTTAAGATTTGTTGACTAGAAATGTTTCAGACCTTGGTTTGTTCATTAAGAGCAGGCAGCAGCTATCAGACAACCAGAGGCAAATATCTGATGCTATTGCTGCTGCCAGCATCGTAACCAATGGTACTGGAGTTGAAAGCACATCACTGGGAGTGTTTGGAGTAGGAATCCAGCAGCTGAACGACTTCCTAGTGAATTGCCAAGGAGAACACTGCACCTATGATGAAATCCTCAGTATTATCCAGGTCTGTAATACAAATATCTTGCAATTCCTTTTTACTGGAACTCCAGTTACTTCCATTTTCCCCATTAACATTGTGTGTTGTTCAGAATAGCATCTGTGTGGGTATCTCCTTTCACACTGATATTGTCTCTACAGTTTACTTGAATTTAAAATTTAATACTATCCTTATTTTGGACTAGAAAATTGTATGGATGTCAATAAATATATCCATTAAAAATGCAAATAAATAGTTTTATTAGCAATGTGTACTTTAGCAGAGAAGGGATGTCACCACCTACAAAAAGTGTTTATGACTTTTTTTTTAATTTTTTCTTTGTCTGGCCCCATATTTGATTGAGCATAATCTTACATTGGAACTTTAAAAAGCACCATTTCCACATATTTTTGTTTTATTGTAAAAAATCTTCCCGAGCAAACATGGCCACTTTATTCCCTTATGTACTATGGCTGAAGATTTTAGAAACTGTGTAGAAAACTTTTTATTCCTTCAAATTCCTCCATGTGTAATTAATATACTCCAAAACTAAATCCCTTTTTAACAGTTAACAAAGGCTAAAAACTATATATAAACTACCAACATGTAAGATAGAATTGCAGAGTTTAAAAGACAGAAATTCTAAAGAAACTTCAAATTGGAATACCACAACTCTTGTTGACATGGTGGTATGTTGTATTTAAGCATATTAGATAGGAGTAGGACACCTGATCATAAATCTTTCTTAATTGCAAATTAATGGCTGTCTCATCTTGGAACAGGAGGTTGGATTAGGCAACATCTCTTTCAACCTGAATGCCTCTTTGATTTATGATTATGCTTTTAGTATGTTTGTGTAGTCATTTGTAAAACACAGTTTGCAGGCACCTGATTACTTTATCCACAAAGAGACTGTGTTTAAATACTAACTGTTTAGTGCTATGAGCAGACTACTTATAAAAACATGACAAAGACATGTTTCTAAAAATTTTTATTATTTACATCTTTGATTTCTTCCTCCTCATAGAAATTTGAACCTAGTGTGAACATGTGCCAGCAGGGGCTGCTATCTTTTGAAGGATTTGCAAGGTAATTACTTATGTGCTTTTATATATATATATATATATATATATATATATATATATATATATATATTTGTATGTATATATAAAAAGATGATACCAGTGTATTGATGTTTCTCAGAGAGTCACAAAATGCTCATCACAGTATAAAATTTCCTCACATCTTCTCACTTCTAGATTTTTGATGGATAAAGACAACTTTGCCTCCAAAAATGATGAATCACAGGAGAATGCTGAGGACTTGCACTTTCCCCTCTCATATTACTACATAGAATCCTCACACAATACTTACCTTACTGGCCATCAGCTTAAAGGGGAGTCCTCAGTGGAGCTGTACAGCCAGGTATGCAAGATTGGATTGTTGTGTAGCTTTCAACATGAACTTGTTTGTTTTACTGGCAAGTTTCAGGAACGTGACCTTTTTGCTTTGAAAATCTAGATGTCCTAAACCCCTGCTTGCAAAACGTTGGAAAACATGATGTGTGGGAAAGCTGCCTGTAAGCACAGTTGTGCTCAAATGCCTTTTCTAAAGCAAAAAAAATGGGTTTAGTTTGAGATTCATAGCATTTAGACACCAGTCGGTCTGACCCAACCTACTAAAATTAGACGTTCCCACAGGAAAGACTGATCTAATATTTTAGTTCATTCAGATGTCAGAAACACTACTGAGATACTGTACATTGCACTGCAAAGACTAATTTCAAATAGAGCTATAACTTCTAAAAACGTTACTTCTAGGAATATTTTACAGTTTTTGCTTATTGGGGAAGGAACAATTTCTCCCTTGGGCTTTCAGTTCTGTATTTGTTTGTGTGTATATTATTTACATATATATATATATATTTGTATGTTTATGTGTTTACAAAATGCTGGAGAAAGCATCAAACTTCCTGGCAGCAGTGTTTTCATTATGCTGAGAGTTAATGAGAGTTAATGACTCATCACTGAGAATGGGACTCATCTGGTGTCCCCTATGCTCCTTCACCTCGGGCTATAGGCAGAGAGGTGAGGCTGTGTTAGGAAATCCTGAATAACACAAATGCACTGAGTAATGCAGTTGCAGAGGTTCCTGTACTAGCACTGCACAGTGATCTTAGTATTGTGTTGGTAATAGATGGGAAGTGAGATAGAGATCAACTGCCTTCAAAGTTTGCATGATTAAGAAAAGCTTCTTCCTGTCCCTCAAGTACTTGTTGCCAGCTGAAGGGGCACTTTGGTCTGGCTCAGTGTGTCTGGCTCTCAGAGAAGTGGTGGCGTGCCAGCTATGGACACAACTGTCTGAAATAAAATTATTCAGGTTTTGAGTAGAAGTAATTTTTTCTTTGTTCTTGAATGGTTTTGCTGGAAATGGTTTTAATTTTTGGGATCTTTCTATTCAGTAAAATATTAGCTTGTAGTACAGATGGCAGGCATGCTAAATACTGATCACAATAATAAGGTGGGCTGCCAAAAGATGGATTAACTCATCTCTTCCTTCATCCTTCCTCTTTGCTTCCTTAGTTTTCTAGCAATGGCTTTCTAAAAGAAATAAATTAATAATTTAAAAATTGATGAATTAATTGATGGCTGTAAATAGCTTGATATAATTGATTAACATGGCCTGGCACATTTCCATTGTAACTATTCTCATAGAAGCTTCTCAAGACTTCATTTTCAGACTATCTTTTATTTATAAAGCTAATAATAACAAAAAAAAAAACCAGCAAACAAACTGCAGATGCTTTCTCCATAAGTCATCATGAGAGCAACCTGAAAGAAATTGCCATGTTCCTTTATAGCTGTTTTTGCAGGTAAAAATATGGGAATATTTCTCTCTCTCAGCAAATTAAGCTATGCAATAAGAACCACCTGCTGCAAACAGATTCCATGTGTCCTATATGATACCATGATTTTCAAAGCTTTATGGTAATTCTCCCAAGAATATACATGCTTTGCTTAATTTTCCCAGTCTTTTTCAATGGGAAATAAGGAATTCAGTTAGGGAATGGAGTTAGCTGGGGGCTGTACATTCCATGGACTGTTCACTTCACAGAGATTGCTCTTTCCAGCAATTTCGCTGAATCACTGGGCTTTCATTCAGCTCTGCTTTGATGGCATGATACTGTGGCTTAGATGTGCTTACACTGTTTAATTGCATTTTAGGTTCTTTTACAAGGCTGCAGAAGCGTAGAATTGGACTGCTGGGATGGTGATGATGGCATGCCTATCATTTATCATGGGCACACTCTTACTACAAAGATCTCTTTTAAGGTATGCTGGTAATGCATGTAGAAGCAAAAAAAATGAGAAGTTATTTTTTCCGTAATGAAGGGGAAAAGAAATTGCCTGCTAGAAAAATAAAAATTCTAATGGGCTAAATTCTAACAGAATATAAACTATAGATTATGTCAGACATTAAATTCTCAGCAGTAAATATGCTTTCAAGTTAGTTTTTGTAGCATATGTAATGTGATTTTCTGTCATTTTGTTGGTACCTAAGTAACAAAAGTGCTACCACCTGTGTTGTAGCAAGTGGTAGTGCAAGTGTGCTTGCATTACTCTGTGCTTTCAAAGCAAGATGACAGCTTGGTTTGAAAGCACAGAGTGGCCTCTTCCTTCTTGCAGAGGAAGGCAGATGTCTCCCCTCTCAGCTAGCAGTAGGTAACTGAGAGCTGCAGGATGCTGCTGTGCTCTTTCAATGGCCTCTGTCTGTCTGTGGCAGGAGGTGGTGGAAGCCATCGACCGCAACGCGTTCATCACCTCCGACATGCCGGTCATCATCTCCATAGAGAACCACTGCTCGCTGCCCCAGCAGCGCAAGATGGCCGAGATCTTCAAGGTGGGCCCTGCACTGTGCTCAGGTATTCCCAGCACGAGCCCTGGGGCTTTCCATAACACATCACCTGTTCTTGTTATTTCAGAGTGTATTTGGAGATAAGTTGGTGACAAAGTTTTTATTTGAGAGTGACTTTTCTGATGATCCCATGCTGCCTTCCCCTGGTCAACTGAGAAGAAAAATCCTGCTTAAAAACAAAAAGCTGAAAGCCCATCAAACTCCAGTGGATATATTGAAACAAAAGGTACAGTCCTTCCTTAAAAGCTAGCAGTGAGACCCAACTCTTGTTAGAAATAGTTCATTTGTGTTTGAAGTTTTTGCTAATCCCAATGTACAGCAGAATAATCTAACGCACATTCATGCTTGGATAACTCACAGTGAATTGCAGTGCTTTCAGATAAGTAGACAACACATACAGTAAATTATAGCTACAGCTTAACTAAATTTTAGTGTCTATTAATTTTATAAAACTTCATAATATTATGATTAACACCACATGCCCTGTGTGACAAATATAAATAAATCTTTTTCTCTGAGATTTTAACATTTACTATTCATGTTTATTGAGAAAGAGTCATATGCATTGAGTATGTGTGTGTATTTACAGTATGTAGTCATTTTTGGTAGAGTTCTGCTTTGTTTCTTTTTTCAAATTCAAGCCAGTCAAATACTTGATTTTGTAATTGACTTTCTGTGGTAGACTCTGCTACTCAAATGGTGTTTATTCCCATGTGAGAATCTTTTTGATTTCTAGAATTTAGGGCTGCATCTCAAGTAGCCTTAATCTAATAATGTCTGTGGTTACTCAGCAGTTCAATTGAATCCTTGAAAACTAATTGCCATTACTCAAAATGTAAACACAATTGCATTAGACTTAAATTCTTGTTATCAGATGAGTAAATCACACTGATCATACCCAGTATATAGATATTCTCCATCTTTTGAAAAAGTATTTAACTGTTTCTGAAACAGCATATCTCAGACTGGAAAAAGATAGTCTTGAATGATGTGCAACTTTGACATATTTCCATAATAAATTAGGTTTCATATCTTATTAAGTGTTTTTCTTGCAGTGCAATTTCTCTTTATGTTCAAACCCCCAAAGTGGTATTTTAGTGTGATCTCAACAATCTTACCTATTTCTCACTTAATATATTCAGTGCTTTCATAGAAACAAAACAAGATACAAACATGAAAACTCTTTTTCTCTTCAAAAGTACTTAGCAATGATGTAGTGTTTCTGTTGTTGTAGGCTCACCAACTGGCACATTTGCAAGCACAGGCTAACAACGGGGCTAGCAACCCCACACCCACCAATGAAGAGGAAGAAGATGAGGAAGATGAATATGACTATGACTATGAATCTCTCTCTGATGGTAACTATATTTATTTCTTTGTTTGTTTTTTACAGTGCTTTTGTTAGAACTGTAGTAATAAGATGTGAATATTCTAGTTCAAGCATGAGCTGGGTAAGCAGTGTCTTTGCATGAGTCTGAGAAGGCTGAAATTCTTCAGCTGGTGGAGAAGAGGGGTAAATAGGAAGCAGATTTACTAAGTCATGAAGTGATGGATTAAGGGAAGCACAGAATGTTACTCATTAGATCTAGCAAGTGCTCAGTAAAGCAAGTGGAAGATCAGTCTAAAATAGGTAAAATATTTGTTTGTGCAGCTGGTAGTAAACTTCTGGAATGTGCTGCCTTGGGAAATTGCAGAGCCAAATAGCATCAGCATATTAAAAAAAAAGGATTGGACAAATTCATGAAGAGATGTATAAGCAGTTGTTATTGGTAGCAGTATTTGGTCCAACATCCTATTATTCAGTGATTGTAGTTGTTGGGGTGGTGATTAGTGGCTGGTTGCTCCGTTGCCACTTTCAGAAAGAATACTGGGCTAGATGGACAACTGGTCTGACAGAGCTGGGGATGTTCTCCTGAGTGAGCAGCTTCACTCACTGCACTTTTCATTCTGCTGGGAACCCATTTAAGTTCTAGGTGTCATGTCCTGCAGCACAGGCTTCTTTCCAGGTGGTCTCTTGTTTACAATACTTGTTCCTCTGTTTAGTAATTTTAAAAATAGGCACAAAATTAACAAATGCAGTTCAAGACTTGACACTGCTTGTGGAATAGCAATGTTATTTATGAGTTTGATGTCAATGCTGCCTTCAGTTGCATTTTGCCTGAACGTTGGCCTAGCTGGCTACTTGAGCATACTCTTTGTGAGCAACAGGGTGGAGATGCTGTAGATGTAAATTGCAGTGAAAACTCAAATCTTTGCTAACAGATTTGCTGAGGAAATTTTGGAAACTGATTGCAGTAAGTGAGTAAGTGGCTTTTTAGCACTGTTCTAGTTAAGAGAAGTCTTGAAAAATCTGAAGCTAGCAAGAAACATTTACACCTTCCAGTATGTGAAGGAATCTGCAGCATGGTTTACTACCTTATTACAATGATTATTCTTTGAAGTCTTTAATTATCTTAATATTTTGTTAAAACTAATCTAAATAATAGTCTGTAAACTTTCTAAAAGAGATTCAGTTTTAATTTTCTTACCGATACATTTTTTTGTGTAAGGCTAATAGTTTTACAACTGACACTTACTTTTCATATCTCTGGCTCTAAGTCTTAATTCCCTTTACTCTTATTCCCTCTCTGACTCGTTTCCCTGTAGCTGATGTCCTTAATGCTTCTCCTGCTCCTAACAGCCAGGAAGGTAAAAGCCACTTGGTTGAGCATTTTAACTGCATGAAATCAGCACTGCATCTTCAGCCTGTTCAGTGTGACAGTGTGAATATATAGCTTCTACTTCATATTATAAATGCAAGCAGATATTCTTACATGGCATTGTTAACTGGTCAGGAGCTGTTAGAAGCCTGCATGTGTGACACTTGTTATGCATAAAAAGAATATGGTCAAAGCATCAGGATTATCAAGAATAAATTGAAACCATTCCTTTTGCGACAACTGTAACATTTTGAAAGACCACATCATTATGAGGCATACTGTTCTCTGAAAAATACATAGCTTTGAAGAGGTACTTCTATAGATGCAAAAAATACTTGTACATGATAAAAGTAAGGAGAGGAAAGCCAAAAATTGCTGTACAAAATGTTTACATATTTGACGGAGTTAATTGTGCTTGGTCTTTGGCATTTTTTTGTCATTCAGGAATACCAGTTATTTTCAGATGGCAAACTTAATTTATTAGATGGTTTGGTTGTAAAGATCTTCTGAGCACAAAAGGATGGGCTTTAAAGGAAAGGCAGTGTCTTAACCAAACTGAAGCATAAAATTTTTAAATAGAAGGTTACTACTAGAGGATGATGCTCTGACCAGTAAATGCATTATTTTAGCATCTAATTATTCATATAAGATTCACAACACTGTCCACAAATATTGTTAATTCAAGTTAAATTTCCAGTTGAAATTGTTTGGTTTTATGTTTATTAAAATCCCATTAATTTTTAGATAATATTCTTGAAGATCGACCTGAGAATAAATTATCAAGTGATAAACTGCAGTTTGAATATAATGAAGAGACTGCCAAACGACTAAAGAAGGCTGATGGTGCTACTTACAATAACAAAGGAAAGGTAGTTCTGCTTTTTCCCTCTTTCTTCTCAGCTGCACTTTTATATATAACCAGGTTCAAAAGGATTTGGACAGTTTAGGTAACTGAGACATCAGATAGCAAATGCACTTTAATGAAGAGAAACAATAGAAAGCATGCAGAGACACCAGAGAAAATAGCCTAAGTAGAACAAATGCTCAACATACTGTTCAAGAAATGTCCTCAGAGGTTATAGTATATGTAGGCTGCTTGGCTGAAAATTAATATTGATGGAACTGAAGATTTCATCTGAATCTTCAGCATCTTTATGCTTCAAAATAAGTTTAAAATGCTGCACTATGATATCAGATAATCACAGCACCTCTTATTAAATCATCTGGAAAAAGAACCAGTATATTGCTGTTTAGTGTTTTGTAGATTCTTCTCAACAGGGATGTGTTTGTTTTGTCTAAATGTTTGTAGAACTGACAGAATAAGGCCTTTACACACTACTGCAGAATCAGTAACAGGTATTGATCAGAAATGTGCACATGGGAGGGAGATTTGTTAGGTGAGAACAGAAACCATATAGGAAGAAAGTGATAAAATATTTCAAAGACCTAAGTAAGATATGCAACAGTCCTTCTGCATTCAGTAATACTATTATTAAATGTTCTTGGTATTATCACTCAGGTTTACGACATGGAGCTGGGTGAAGAATTCTATCTTCCACAGAACAAGAAGGAAAGCAGACAGATAGCCCCAGAGCTATCAGATCTTGTCATTTACTGTCAGGCAGTAAAGTTCCCTGGTGAGTACACTGCCCTGTTTTATTGCTTTAAGCTGTCTAACTCCTGGAGACTTTATGTTTATGTTTTGAATTAGTTTGAAGTAGTTGAGGAGGTCCTTTCTTCATGATTTGGTAGTCTTCGTAATAGCAGCTCCTGGCTGAGAAGCAGTGTTCATAAATTATGTGAATACATACTGTTTGTCATATTAAAATGTTTACAAAAGTGAAATTTGCCAGTCTTCACAACTTAGACAACTGCTTCACTGCCAAATGCCAGATGACAGAAAGCTTTATCTTAAGAGCTCTGAGTTTCCATGTAAGGACCTACTGAATTAAGAAGGAGAATATTCTTAAGGCCTTGAAGGTAGAGTGTGTCACATTTCTTTAAGTGACCTCTGTTTAGTGTGTTTCACCTTTGCCTCCAGCTGCATTTTCTGTTCTTTCCCAAGTGGACAGGAGAGGAGCCATTTGCAGGGTTAAAGCATCTTCTCACAGGGTGAGTGAGGGCAGCTGCTTGCAGACTCTCACCCAGTCTTCATGGAAGCAGTTATGGAAATCAGAAAATGTTCTTCTGTACATAGGAAGAATAACTTTTGCAGAGAAAAGGAGGAGGAATAACTAAAGAGATCACTGATAGGCACTTGTTCAGTACTGAAATATGAGGTTGGGTATATTTTGGCTCATACTATGTACATAAATACTTTTAAATTGGGAATTTATTGTTTATTGATATGTTTAATGTTTTGAATGAAAAATCTGGTCTTTAGTGCAATGGTTCTCTGTGGAAAAATTAGCAATTCTGCCAAATCATGATCTTACACAAACAGAACTTTAATCAGATTAGAGAAGCTAACCAAACATAAAATAGTGTCAAATAGGCAAGATAAACATGCTGAAAAATGGACAGACATTCTTTTATAACTTCAAAAGTTGTAGGTGTCACTTGTAAAAATAATGCCTTCTAAATATCCAAATCTGATACTCTTTTTAATGAAATCTGCAATGAGATATATTTCAAGTAAAATATTTTCCTTTAAGAAAATATATTCAAGATTAAATGGGGATAGTTTGGGTTGTTCCAAGCATTTTGACACGTAAAAAATTCTGATGTTCTAAGAAAACTTCGAAGTATTTAATTTTTAATGTAATACTGGTTATTAAAGAAATACCTGCTTTCCTTCTCAAATTTCTTCTTCTTCCTCTAAAGGGATCATGAATAGAACAATTTAGAACATTATCTCTTTTCACAGATGAACACATAAAGCTGTAGAAATTACTTTTCCAGCGAACTTTGTCTCCTTTGAGACAAATACTGCCTCCTCTGGAGGAATGTAGGTTTCCATGGCCCCCAGGCCGCTGGTTGGATTGCTCTGCTCAACTGGAGGGCACAGCTGTGCTGCAGTGCCCTACCCAGTATTGCCCGTGAATGATGGGAGCAAGGCTGCTGGATCCATGACTGTGAGCTCTGGTGCCTGTGTTCCTAACCAGCTCAGAAAATGCAGGAGTTTTGGAAATAGGGAGGGTAGAATTCATGTCAGTGTCTGATCAATGGTGTAAATACTTTATTTCTTCTGTCTTCATATAATTTTGTTCTGTGTTTACACTTGCCTACATCCCTGAATGTTAAACACTGATTTGTGACTATAAAAAAGGACGAGGACCATAATGTTCACTTACCCTAACCTACTGGGTAACACAGACTTCCCTAAGTGTTCCCTGGTCGAAACAGAATTTATCATGTGGAGAAAATAACATTTCTTGTTTATAAAACTTCTGGTAACAAGGAACCCACCATGGCTCTTGTTGTTTCTGTGCTCCTTGGCCTAACAGTCCTTGCTTAACTTGAATTCCAGTGTGTTGGATATCACTGTACCATTATCTGGGAGGCTGGAGGTCTGTTCTCTTGGGTCACCCAAGCTGAGGGCAGTGGAGCACCCCTGAGCACTGCTACTGGCACATGGCTCATCCCCTTGGTGCTGAGATCCTTACACAATGAGTAGAGAAACTCAGTACATGAGAGCAGGATTTGCACAATCAAGTGGAGGGGGCAGGGAATCACCTGCGCTCACCAGCATGAAATTTGTCACCATCATCTCCATCATATCAGATTACCTGCCCCTATAATAGCACTGCTCAAGAAACTAAAGTGAACATAAAAAGGGGCACCCTGCATATGAAAATCCTGTAAATTCCCTTTTAAGGTCTGCAAACCTGCAGACTTTCTGTTGGTTGGAAACACACGGTGAGAAGGTGGCAATCACAGCTTAACCTGTTATGTTAGTGTGGTGAGAGGGAGCAGGGCAGGGAAGCTTGCAATCCTCTGGATTGAGTCCAGAAGCAGTAAAGCACTGTGCTTGTGTCTAACACATGAGAGGGGCACTGAATTCTGTAACTTGAGAAACATGGCACAGGAGATGTAGGGAAACACAGAACATTTACTCTGATGCTGTGGTAGTACAGTAGGATTTGTGTACAGTATGGTGGAATCTGAGCTGGTCCTACTTTGACCAGAGTTGGACCAGATGACTTCCATATCCTTGTCAACCTCTATTATTTTGTGATTTGATGATTCTGTGAATTGGTAAAGCTTTGTTTTGAAGTCAAATTTAAATTGGAGTGAAAAATGGAGCTTGTGTGTGGGAGGAGATGTGTGACATGCAGAGCATGGGAGAGACTGAAAGGAAGCTGCCAGCTGCAGTGTGCCCTGTGGCATCACGCTGGGCTGTCAGCCCTGGGCTCTGCACTGCTCTCTGCTGATTTATGAGGTCAGTTTGTTTCCTCAGTGACTGTCTCCACAACAGGACTTTGAAACTGGATCTTACTTGCCAAATCCATTTGATCCATTCAAAACTGGATTTAAATAGTGCTGGAAGCACACAGTGCATAACTGCTCATTCTCCAATTCAATTCATATTCCTTGATCCCAGTTTCTACCATCTTCTGTGGTTTATGTGTATGCTTTGGCCCAAAGAGACAATACATCTCCAACATGGAAAACATTTATGTATGTTCTCAATTTTACTAACCCAAGCAGTTCCATTGAAATTGTGTGCATAATTTTAGTAAGTACATGTACACATGCCATAGAGATTGAGAGCTGAAAATTTGCAGCTGTGGGCAGACTTCAATCAGAAGAGGCCAATGTATCCTCTTGGTTATTTACATTTGTGTTTGAAATATTAGTATTAAATCCAGAACTGTCTTTAGGCAGGTGTGAATTGATGTGACTTAAAGTGGAAAGTTTTAGGAGTCACCGTTAGGCATGTAACAGTGTATTTGCTTTGTTACATTCCATATCACAAATACATCTTGGGTTTCTGAGAGCATCCCACATCTCACTGCTGTGGGTGCCAGAATAATTATTGTGCACTTTAATTTTGATCTGCTTTGTGCTCTCTCCAAGCCAACAGAAAAAAACTGACCTTAAGTGGGATTAAGTCTGTTTACTTCACCAGGATTCAGGTCATGACTTTTAATGATTATGTTTCTAGAATGCACAAGTTTGAATAATAGCTATACTAGAGCTTTCCAGCTCCACTCCTAGTATGTATTGGCTATTAAATATGTAATGGATTTTGCACGCCTAACTGTATTTAGCAATACTGAAGTATAAATAAACAGAAGAAGAGGAATCTGAAAACATTTTTTGAAGTTAAACTGTTTAATCAACAGCATTTGGACATATAATATTTATAATATTATATCTTTCAATCATGATCTTGCATTTATTTAATTACATAGGTATTGTAACCTAGATTAATTTCATTATATTCGCTACTGATTTATTGCTTCTGTAGGAAAGATTTTTATTTTTTTAAATTATTCCTAGGATGAATACATTGGGACTGTTACTGCATACTTTTTTAGTATCAGTTTGGACCATTTAGTAATTTGAGAGGAAGCCTTTACCTTCTTCAAGCCAAAAAGTAAAATGGAGAAAAGTTATATCACACAGAGAGGATTGTATATTTTATTGTTTCATATGGGTTTCTATATACATTATATAAATGTATGCATATATGCATTATATATGAAACTATGCATAATATATAAATATATATATAAAAGTGTGTATATATTTAAAGATGTTAAGATTAAATTGTGGAGAAAATACACTGTTTGTCCTGTGTGCTATATAACAAGAGTATTCATACCTTCAAAAATAATGTAAAATATGGTGGAAAATGTCATGCCCTCTTGGTCATGTTTTTTGGCTCATTTATTTTGCATTTATGGGAATAGGCTTGTCAACTCTAAACCCATCTGGCTCTAGCAGAGGAAAAGAAAGAAAAAGCAGGAAGTCCATTTTTGGCAACAATCCTGGCAGGCTGAGCCCTGGGGAGTCAGCTGCTCTTGCCAAAGCATCTGGAAAAGGTAAAGTTAGCATCTTCTTTCACCAGTCACGTGGAATGACACTGTAATCCAACACATGTAGCAGACCAAGTTGTTAAAGATCAAATACTTCGCAATGTGTAAAACGTTAAACTTTGGAATGGTTTTTTGTTAGCACAGCAGCTATTACAGTACCACTATTACAACTGAAGTGGTGAGTGTGGAATATTAGGATTACTTGATCAGAAATGTGATGACCCTAATTCATAAGCAATTTGAAACTAATGTACATTTTAAGTATCTTGAAATTTATATTTTTAAAGACATAAGTGAATATTTTCAAAGTACAAATGAAAGCCAGGACTGCTGGGCTGGTCCAGAAGAGAATTTTTATTGTCTGAAGTAGAATTTAGAGGCCTGAAATTTGGCCAAGTCCAAATGCATAATTGTGCAAATTAGACTCTGTAGGTGATTCAGTTTGTGAACCTGGAAATTGTGCCTCTGCCTAGGAACAGATGTAAAGAAATGCAGAGAAAGTACAGGAAAGGCTCTGGAGCGGGAGTAAGGCCCAGATCCCCTGCCTTTCAAGTGAGTGCCATAAACAGATATTTTGAACTCATTTTCTGGCTCAGGGAGGGTTGTATTTCTTGTAGCCCAAGGGCATGGCTGCAGCAGACAGGAGAGATTTCCTTCTAGAGGCCAGTGTCCTAAAAATTAAGAAGTGTGGTGCCTTATTCTAAAGCATATAAGTATTTTGCTGCCTTTTTCCCCAAATTCTGCAGTCTCTGTAGACTGTTTGGAAAATTAGCAGATGGCTTTCAGTCTTGCCTCTCTTCCTCATGTAAAATGCATAAATGAGAAGAAGGGAATTTTATTCCTTTATGTCATTTTTTTATTCCTTAATTTAATTTTTTATTCCTTAATTTAATTTTTTTATTCCTTAATTTTTAATTCCTAAATTTTTCCTAACTGACAAGTGCCAGTTAGGTATATATTTATGAAAGTGCTTGTTAGCACATCTAATCATGGTATTATTTCAATACTTGGACATTGTGTTTCCTCTCAAGGATTGTTCTTACTGTGTCAGAAGGACTGTGACACTTGTCCTGGGAAGTGTCATTTTCCAGGATCACCTTTTTCTACCATAACCAAAGCACACACACATACTCCACTAGAAAACCTTGCGTTTGTGGAGCCTCTGGGCCTGCAGCCGTACCTTGAGGGCACTGTTTGTTTTCCAGGTCCCTTTGATGCGATGCGGCCGACCTGGGAAGATCCTTGCTCTCCTTACAACTCTCCAGCCTCCCTCAGTGCCATCATAAGGACTCCCAAGTGCTACCACATCTCGTCCCTGAACGAGAACGCGGCCAAGCGGCTCTGCAGGCGCTACTCGCAGAAGCTGATCCAGCACACCACCTGCCAGCTGCTGAGGACCTACCCCGCTGCCACGCGCATCGACTCCTCCAACCCCCAGCCCCTCATCTTCTGGCTCCACGGCGTGCAGCTCGTGGCTCTGAACTACCAAACAGACGGTAAGGCTGCACAAACACAGGGTTTAGTACGTTGGAAATTTGATAGGAGGCCTTAAGTTGTGAATTTGTGTTTTCCCTATTTATTTTTCCCGGCTCTTCCAAGGGGACCTTCCTGTACCTGCAGCCCATCCACAAGCAGGTTCATACCACAAGAGTCTGGTCCATGAGGGCAGTGACCTCAGAGTACAGGTGCTTTATGCTAGTGCACCAGGTTCTCTGATAACCCAGAAGTGCCTGGACAGCAATACTTCCATTTTTATTTTTATTTTATTGATGAAGGTTGTTTTTTTTCCTCCCAGTTCAAGTAACTCTTATCCCTTCCTGATAATTTCAAGCATAAAAAAGTGCTGAATTACTTTTCACTTGGAAGTGCTGCCTTGGATGTTGGTTTAATGTTGATCAAAACATTTTTTGAATATTTGCTATCCTATCTTGTGTTCCTTCACATTTTCCATGGAGGATCCATTAGGTCATCTACAGTGCTCTACAGAGCCTGGCATTAGCTCAGTTTGTTAGAGCATGGTGCTAACAACATCAAGGCTGTGTGTTTGATCCCCAGTGGGCCATTCTCTTAAGAGCTGGACATGATGATCCTTATGGGTCCCTTCCAACTCAGAATATTCTGTGATTCTGTGATTCGTTATACAGTTCAGGGCACATTCCTAGAAACTTCCCAGAGAACTGTTGTAGGCAAGCCCTACAGCTCAATAAAGACAATGGAAAGGAAAAAATGAACTGTTCTTAGAGTTTTGTGTAATTACTGGATAGGTTGGACACATAAATCACAGATAGTTGTGAAAACCAGGAATAGTACATAACTAAAATAGTTTAAAAAAGATATTTCAAACATGACTTTGCCTTCACTGTTGCGGTTTTTCCATTGTACCATTGCTCTCTGTCAGTTTTGGCTGCCTTAATTTCGCAGATCTTCCTCTGCAACTCAACGCAGCAATGTTTGAGGCTAACGGTGGCTGTGGATATGTGCTGAAACCTCCAGTTCTGTGGGATAAAAACTGTTCTATGTACCAGCATTTTTGTCCATTGGAAAGAGATCTTGATAATAAGGAGCCAGCTATATATTCTTTAACAGTAAGTACATTAAAAGGGAATTTCATACAGGCAAACAGATAGAAGTAGACAATATACAACTACAGTCTTTAACCAGTATTGAAGTCACTTTTTATGCTTCTAAATGAAAAGATTGAATCTTTCAATGTTGCTTCCAAAGGTCAGCCTAACTGACAGAAATTGGAGAGGAAAGGAACAAAGATTTGTCTTTATTTCATTGTATTGGCTGATTTGTATCCATAGTTACTTCCCCTGTTTCCTTCACAGTATTTGTTGAAACTCAGTCCTGAAAGCATTTTCCCTGGGACTACACAACTGTGTAAAATTACACATGTGCCTTGATGTTATACACATTTGTGAACACTTGAAAAGCTGCACAAAAAGCCATTATGAAAAGCTGTACTGAGTCTTGAAAAAATATTTTTTTGTAAGTCATATAACAAGATATGTAATTCATGGATTTGTGGCCAAAAAAATGTACTCTCAGAAGCTAGTCCTTTCCAGGAAATGTGTCAGAAAAGTGAAATTCATAAGAACCAGAATTTTCCCAGCTGTGGTAATTGCGCACTTAATTCTTGTGTTGAGTGTGCCAGAGCTCAGTGCCATCACCCCCAGAGTAATGGAGAAGAAAGTGATCCTTTTTGACTGCATTACTGGTACATTCATTGTGGATTAATGTTCAGATGCCTTGAACAGTTGTATTTTTTCAGAGGAAAGATACCAGAGCAGTGGTGTTGGGGGTGAGACAATTGAGGGAGCTCTGCTTTTGAACTTACTGCCCTGGCAATCCCAAAAGTGAGCGTTGTAAAACTGTGCTGTGCAGAGCAGTGTTTGGCTCAGGGTCATGGCAGCTTAGATTGTTAATGGGATTGCCCCACTGACAGTTCTCCGTGCTCCTCCCTCTGCTGCAGATCGTGTCTGGCCAGAACGTTTGCCCCAGCAACAGCACGGGCAGCCCCTGCATCGAGATCGACGTGCTGGGGATGCCCCTGGACAGCTGCCACTTCCGCACCAAGCCCATCCACCGCAACACCCTCAACCCCATGTGGAACGAGCAGTTCCTGTTCCGCGTTCACTTCGAGGATTTGGTCTTTCTGCGCTTCGCCGTGGTTGAAAACAACTGCTCGGCTGTCACAGCCCAGAGGATCATTCCCCTGAAGGCGCTGAAGAGAGGTACAGCATGAACAGTGCTGGCACCCTAAGCCAAAGTGGTCCAGCACATTCCTGGGTTGAATCCTTCCAGAGGGAAATTTTTAATCAGTTGCATTTTTCTGGAGGAGACAGGGAGCAAATACCAGACAGCACACCACGGCCTGGCAGCACAGTGCTGATCTGGGACTCCCAGGGAGCTGGCAGCCACCCCAGGGGCTTGTGAAAGGTCTGATCCTGTGCTGTTGTGGAGGCAGGGCCATGTGGGACACACCTGCCCCATCCTGAGGCTGCTCCTGAGGCTGTGTCACCAGGGGACTGGCTGCTCCCTGAGGAAGCTTGGGGGGATTTCATTCCTGCCTTGTCCTTTGCCCAAGAAACTGCTGCAACAGCTGAGCACTGTGCAGAAGGGAACTGCACTTCTCACAGCCACATGGCTGGAGAGGAGTCGGAGAAAGGGTGAAAAAACCCCCATCACTAATTGTGTGACACCTGGGGGAGAGAGTTTCCATCTTGCCAGTAGCTGTTTTACATTTGCTTTGTACCACTCTAATGTCACACAACTGTCTGGGGTGGTGTGTGAGATTTCGCCGTACACATCTGTTTCCAATGAGAATTTGACCTTGCTTCATTTGTGTTCGGATATTTCGATATTTTGTGTATGACTCTATTGAATATTATGGTAAAACAAAGGCAGGATGCTCTATGAGCCACTCAGCAGTAGGATTCGTGTTACTCTGTTGTACAGTGTGTTAATGCAGTGCTATTAAAGTGCTTCAAATCCTACCTGTGTGGCAAAGGGTAGCTATAAAAACAGCAAATTTGATTTTTCCATTTATGAGACTTGCTAGGATGTGGCAAAGTATTTACAGAAGGATTTTTCCTCTTTAGGCTACAGACATGTCCAGCTCCATAACCTACACAATGAAACATTAGAAATTTCCAGTTTGTTCATTAACAGTCGGAGAATGGAAGAAAGTCCCTCTGGAAACACTCTGCCTGCATCTATGGTAATTTATTTTTTGTTTGTGTGCATGAACTACCTGTATTCTTGGTTGAATAACTACTATGGCGTGAAGATTTATAGAGCCAGAGTGGCATTCTTCAGAGATACCTTGATGGGTTTTTTTTTGGTGCCTTTTTGTTGTTGTTGTTGTTATTTGGTTTTTGTTGGTGTTTTTTTTTGTTGTTGTTTTTTTTTTCTTCTTCTTTGGTGGAAATAAGGTTATCCCACCTGGATAAAACTGTGGGAAGATAAATATTTTTAAATCCTTTCAAAGTCTGGCTCCTCTGCTGTATTTAGTTATAGAACAAGAAATGTGCTCCTTGACTGGGGGAGTGTGGATGAGCAGTCAGGTTCAGTGCAGCCTCATGCATTCCTTTGTGCATGAATTGTAAGCAAAGCATTTGAGACCAAAAAAAAAAAAAAAAAAAGGGAAGACATACATAAATTACCAACAACTTTGAAATAATGAGAATAAAATTGATTTCTGTTACAAGAAAAGATGAATTCTGCAGTTCCATAAATATGTACAGATTTATATATGTGTGCACATCCACTGTTTATTTGTGCAAGTATGTATACATACATACAGGTATCTGTATATATAAAAATATACATGCATAGATGTGATTTTTGTTTAAAAAGTCCTTACTGTTAGTTACCTGGGTTACTCATATTTTGGCAAATTTAAAAAGGTATTTTATCATTTTGCCAACTCCTAAAGTCTTAGATAAAACCTTCTGAGCTCCTGTGTGTGCAGCAGATAGGTTGCAGATATTCCCTCCTTTGAATACATTCCAAATTTGTATCTTGGTGAATTACTAGGGTAGAAAGGAAGAACAAAGAATTTGGAGGTTGAAACAAAGCTATTGCTTTTCATCCAGTGATCTGTATGCTGAAACCAAATATGTGAGCTCAGCTAGAATGGGGAATGAGTGGTGGAGATTGGCCCTTTGTCGAGGGGTAGTTTATGTATTCCCACTGGAAATCTTCCTTTTTTTCCTTAGCTTCAAGAGATGATGGAGGCTTTTGGAGGGTTTGTTGGGGTTTTTTAGATGCCTTAATGTGTAGTGTAAGGAAGAGCCATGTATGAACTGAACAGCTTTGCTTTGTCAAGGCACTCACAACTTGTGTGTACAGTTTCTTTTAAGCAACCTAGAAATAACATGCCTGTGTAAAAACGTCCAGTAACCTGTTGAATGTTGTCTGAACAGTTGTTTAGCCCGGGAGAAAGGAAAGCTGCCGTGACTTACAAAGTGACAGTTCATGGAATTCCAGGCCCGGAGCCTTTCACTGTGTTCAGTGTGAGTGCAGGGACCACGGCTGCACAGCTGCTCCATCAGGTGAGCTCCTGCTGAACTGCAGACTCTGCATTGCCAGAAGCCACACCAACATCTGCTCCACCTCTGTCTCCCTGCACTTCTCACACCTCATCCCAGCAAGGGGTGCTGTTAGAAATGCATTGCTGTGCAATTAATTACACAGCAAACACACAATAGAAGCAGTGGAATTTTCCCAATAGTGGCTTCAGAGAATGGGTTTTTAATGTTAAAACATATTCTCTATTAGTATTTTAATATTTGGGCATATGCAGATGAGAAAAGCAATGTCTCTAGTCAGTGGGTGCTGTGGGTTCTCCTTGCAACAAAGACAAACATTTCTGCACAGTTCTTTGAACTGAGGCACCGTAGGAACAGAGAGTAAAAGTTAGAGGGCTAAGTTCATGAGTAGAAAAACCAGTTAACTCAGCAGGGATTGTTATTCTAGCAGTGGGAAAAGACTGTACTGTCCTGGGATTATGAATAAATTTTCTGGCCAGCCAAAAAGGACCAAAATAAGCTGAAATAGTACTGCCTTGTCTGGAATAGTTGAACTGCTTGGCTGGGCTAAAGAGAACAGGACATTACCCTGGAGTAAAATATCTGAATAATAAATAGCACATCAGAAATCCTGCCTGCACTGTCAGAATAGTTACTGATTCTTAAAGCTTCCTTATTCATTCTCATTTATAACTAGTAATTATGCAGTGTTTATATTTAGCATTCTGATTGTTGTGTGTTTTCTGTCTTAGCTCTTGGCTACCATAAAAGGCACCGAGTCATGCGCTGCAGACTATTTTCTGATGGAAGAGAAAAGTTTTATATCAAAAGAAAAGAGTGAATGCAGAAAACCACCATTCCAGAGAGTGATTGGTCCTGAAGAAGGGCTAGTGCAGCTTTTAAACAGTTGGTTTCCAGAAGAAGGATATGTTGGAAGAATTATCTTTAAAACTCGAGAGGAAGTAAGTCTGTTTTAGATAAATTATTATTTACAAAAGTAGCTAAAAATAGTTCTTAGGGCCACAAGACAAAAGGGCGCTGTATTTGTTTCACTACTCAGTGAGTAATGTCAATGCTGTGTCCATTATTTAAAAACAAACTTAACTCTTGAGTGAGAAGCACAACTGGACTTTATACACCTGTGTGACACCACCTGCACCTCCCTGAGCTCAGCTGTGTGGTGTTTATTCATTATGGCTCAGTCACCAGTTCAGTGACTCTGTTTGGAGTGATAGTTCTAATTTAATGCAAATCTCAGTGATGCCATGATAGGAAATTAATATAAAGATAATAGTTAATACCAAAGGATCATAGTAGAACTCCAGAAAACCACCATCAATTTAGATGGCAGCAATTTATCATCTGTCTAGAAAAAATAGAAATAATTTTAATATTAAAGAATAAGTCTAAAAGCCTCAAAAGATGATTAAATTATCATTTATAGGCTAAAATAATTAACTAGGTGATTTCTTTTAATTTAAAGGAGAGAGATTACTTCAGTTTACACTATGAGCAAAGCATCCACAGTTTAAAATATGCTAGTGCCCAGGCTTGTGAGACAGAGAAAAAAAAGCAGGAGAAAGACACTTAATGATCCCATTATCCCATTTTCAGATGCACTTTCTTTGGTCAGTTAGGCAAATAAAAACGCTTGCTTAGTACACTGATTTTATATATATATATGTGTGTGTATGTGTATATATATATATATATATATATATATATATATATATATATATATATATTACAGTGGTGCTCTGGTATACTTTAAACTGAAAAAATGTATTTTTGCTTATTTTGACGGAACTTTTGATAAAGCATCAATCTGAATTGCTATTATTTTACACAAGTCCATATTTTGGTTTCCTTTGTATCTAATCTTTGGAACAAAAATAACAAGGTAGAAATTTGTTTGTAGAAATAGAATTCCACTGACTGCAGCACTGCCTCTGTCAGTGAATGCTGCCACATGTGTCCTGCCAAGCCGTGTTCCTTCAGAAAATGGGTAAAAATCTGCCTGAGGTCATATGAAAATTATGCTGTTGTTCTGTCCTGTTGTGTGAGTACCTCAAAGCATTTTCCATAATTCTGAGCCTTTCTGGAGACAGCAGCATGTCAGAGCTTGGGCTAGAAATGAAGCTGCAAATCTGACAGGAAAAACAAGGAGCAGGTCCAGTGACAGGGTGCAATACACAGCCCATATTTACAGCTTATGAATCCCAGCTGTGTTCCAAGTGTTCCAACGCTTGGACAGAAATGCATTCTCTGAGAGAAGGTTCAAGGAGGAATTCTGTCTAAAATCTGCAGTAGTCATTGAAAAGGGAGAGAGAAACATGCAGCCTTCCTCTTGCTCCACACCACAGGAAAATGTTCACTCAGATTCTGGCTCTCTAAATTCTTTTGGCTTTAGTGCAGGAACAAGAAAGAAAAGAACCCTTTCCACCCTCTCCCATCGTACTGGCACCATTGCATGACAAAACATCATTTTGTAGACATAAAGGAAGGATTTAAGGGACCATTTTTGTGAAATAGAATGTTATGCAAACATCTCCATTCTTCACCTACTATGAAAGGTATTTCAGATATTGATTTCAGAAAACAGGGGTATTTAGTAGCATTATTATTATTATTTATTATTAGCCATAGTGGCTTGTCAAACCTCTCTTAAATGCATTTAACAAAATGGAGCCAAGGCAACCGCAGTCTCCAATTTCCATGTAATAAAATCCTTGTGTGACCCCCAGCTACTAGTTACCTCTCTTCAGTAAATGAATTTGTCTGTCATTTTCTCTGTAGAATTTAAATGAGAGAAATGTCTTTCAAGAAGCAAAGGAAGAAGCAGCCCTCAGCTCTGAGGATGACAGCTTCTTTGTTCAGGTACATGATGTCTCCCCAGAGCAGCCACGCACCGTGATCAAAGCTCCGCGCCTCAGCACGGCCCAGGATGTCATACAGCAGGTAAGGGAGCGTGCCCACCTCAGCATGTGGGCTGGAAGTTGGTTTCAAACAAGCTAAGGTGGGATTTGTTCTCAGCACTAACGGAAGAATCGATTTAGTAACCTGAATCTGAGAGAATGCCTTGTTTTTTGTTTTTCTGCTTTTAAACAGACTCTCTGCAAAGCCAAGTACTCCTACAGCATTTTGAGCAATCCAAACCCAAGTGATTATGTGCTCTTGGAAGAGGTGACTAAAGAGCCAGCAAACAAAAAGTCTTCAACATCTAAACCATCTCAGAGGATTCTCTCTGATCAGGAGTGTGTGTTTCAGGCCCAAAGCAAGTGGAAGGGAGCAGGAAAATTCATCCTTAAGCTCAAAGAACAGGTTCAGGTAAAGATGCAATACTTTGCAGCAGATGTTACAGATGGTCTGTAATCAGCTCAATGGGAACCTGCTTTCCATGCAAGGGGGACACAAAGGCATGAGAGCAGGTGGAGAGGACAGACTACAGCAAAAAGCAAATTTCCTCTTTTCTCTGAACCTCCCTTACTTCTTTGCAAAACTGCATCAGTTATGTTCAGCAGTACGATTCCCTCACAGCCTGCAAATCCAGAGCAAACTTTATCTGCTACCAGCTTTCTGTTTCTCAAAACCTTCTGGCTGTGCATGCCATGTTCCCTATCATAATAAAGGACCATTCAAATGGGCAGAACTTAAAAGCTGCTGGAATAAAGTCGCCTTTATTCCTGGCCAGTGAAAAAGTTGTTCTGTTGCTTTATCTCAGGCTTTAAAAAATGGCAGGAATTAAGTACATGCCTGCTGGGAGAAGGAGCTGCAAACACCACCAATCCACAGCTGCTGTTGCTTTAAAGTAACTGCATTATAAGCAGAGATTACCAAATTTGCTAAACACATCTTTAACAATGAGTAATTTTAAATTAATTTATTCAGAACAATCAGAAGGAAGTGCCTGGATGAAAGCACAGCCGTACTGAATTCCTAAAGGGAGGTCTGCTCAGCAGTGTCAGGTGTTTTCATATTCATTCCTTATTTCCCAGCGAACAAGCAGCTGTTAAACCACCTCTGTGATCTTTCGTAATTTTTACAGGCAGCACGAGATGACAAGAGAAGAGGCATCTCCTTCACCAGCGAGCTGAAGAAGCTGACCAAGTCGAGCAGGCAGTACCGGGGCTTCGTGTCCGACAGCGGCCAGGGCAGGGAGGACAGAGCCGCGTGCGCCCTGGCCTTCAGCGACATCATGGAGTAGTCCTGCCCAGGTATGGGACAGTGCCCAGCTCTGGGCAGCCTTTCAGAGCAGCATTCCCACAGGATTCCTGCTCCCAGGCTGGAGCTGAGCAAACCAAGTGAGGTACAAGCATTGGCAGAATGATCCAGAAAAGCCTCAGACACTGGTGTGCACGAGCACGATGACAGGAAGGTCTCAGAGTGAACCAGAATGGAGGAGTTTCACCCACTTTCTCTGGCCATTTAATCCAAAATGTTGCATCCCAGTTGATTTTGCAGTTCTCCTTTTTCTCAACAATTGTGCTCAAATAGCAACACTCTCTTACTCTTTTGCTCTGGGCTATGGCAAATGGAAGTGAGCAGTAGAGTTTTCATTGTTTTTTGTTATGTCCTGATAATAAAATCATCAGGACTGGTGATCTCTTTTTCAGCTAAAACAAGTTTATAGTGTTAATTTCTGTCTGTGGAAATCTTGCCAGTAATGTTTAAACATTTACACTATCCTTTGTGTATCTCTTCAATTTCTTCCATCTTGCTTGACTTCAGACAGATGAAATACACAACAAAGACTGTCCCATTTATTTGGAGATAGTAAGTGCCGCTTGCCCAGCACTGTACACTAACCAGACACTTGCACAGAGCTACTACAGCACTGTGACAGCTGCTGGGAAGTTGCAGCTCATTGCAAATGAACTAGAAATCTTTTTCAGTGTTGATAATCCCGCCTCACTGATGGCCAATTTAAGATTTTTTTTTGTATACATCTAATCATTAAAGCATTATTTAGCATGTACTGTAATGCTACTGCTAAGTCACTAAATTAACAGAATTTAAGCACTGTTTCCATTTGCAAAGTATTTCAAATAGGAAAGGATGAATTTGATAGCCTATTTCTAGGCTGCTGTAAAACCCTAATGCATTAAAACAATCTGAATTCAAGGAAAGCAAAGTAAATTATGGGAAAATCAGAGTCACTTTCCCTCTTCTGCATTTGGCTGGGTTTTTGTTTTGATGGGGTTTTGTTTTGTTGTGTTTTCTTGGGGTGGTTTTTTCCCTTTTTTTTTTCTGAAATCCAAATGTGGAATTTACATGACTGAATCCTTCTGCAGTGCCTTTGAAGGATCCTGCTGCGGACTGACCTGGTCAGAGTTGTGTGCCCTGTGCTACAGATGCTTAATGCAGGCAGTGCTGCTGGATTAACATCCAGACTCTGGGAATCCTAAATGGGAGGCTGTAGATGGGAGAGGTGCCCGTCAGCTCTTGGAAGATTCCTCTCTTCCTGTTTCTTCACATCTGCAGATTCTCCATAGGCGGATGGAGAAGTTTTCTTGGACTGTATGTTGTAAACAAGCACGTGTCATCATCCTCCCCTTTTTAAACAAAAGATAATTTTAGCTTGTTGCCTCTAAGGAATCAGAAGGCAGAGAACCAGAGTGGTCTTTTATGTGTATTATATTAAAATAACGCACTTTTACCTGATGATTACTGTTAAACACTGTGTTAAGTGATTGTAAAGAGATTTAAATATACTGTAACTTCCTTTGCATATCTGTTTAACTTTGGTGAATATACACAAAACACTCAAAATTATTTATGGTTTATCTACATTAACAAAATAATGTACAATACCTGAGTATACCTTACTGGTAGTGAGACCTTGGCAAGGAACAACATTTTCTTCTTATAAATTTTTGTTTTCCAGGCTTGTGTTTAAAGAAAGAATATTTATTATCATGTTTCAAAGTACATGCCTTTGTATAGTATATTTATCATATACTACTTTTTAGAAAATGCAGATTTTTTTATCTTTCTCTGGATTTAGAGGAAAAAAAATGTTAGAACTTTTCTGGTTCTTTCTTTTCAGCACAAGATGTATAATACCCAGTACTGACCAAATTAAAAACAATGCATTGATAAGTGTAATTAACATTTCAAAATTTTGAATTCAAACCACATTTTTCCATGGAGTCAGGAACTGTCTTTTTACTTGTCTGTTAAACCCAGATAGTATAAAGAACTTTTAACTCTTGACAATTCTGTTTACATAGCAACACTGTTGTGAAGTTTTACTTGTGTGCTGAATTCATCTTTTGTTATCTAAGTTAGTTATGGTAGTCTTTTATTTTTCCCTCCATGGGAGTTACTGGTGTGTTTAGTTATTTAAAATAATCCATTACAGGGGCACAAATTAAACAACTGCTGCCATCAGCCATCCCTTTCATCTCCCACAAGAGGAGTGTCTGTGGGGAACAAACTGCTCTGCACATGTTTTTGTTTCACTAGAGCAAACCCTAAACAGAGGAAAAAAGTTACAGGCAGTAGTCTCATGACAGCTAATGCCATTCCCCCCATGAATAAGAAAGTGTAATAAAAGAAAACAAAATTATTAACTGGCATATAAACAAGCAGACAGAACCTGCATTCTGTCACCAGAAACTACGGTGTCTTTCACTATACACGACAGAAAATGCCTATAAGGTAGCCATTTACCAAAGCAAAAAAGTGCCCTCTTGAGGTCACTTCCAGCTTTCAGAAAAAATAACCACAGACATACAAAAAAGTCAAATTTCTCAGTGGCATATCCTCACAGAGGCCATGCACTTCCCACTGCTCATCTTTCACAGAAGTTTTGAACTTAGGTACCAAATCAGCATTTTGCCAATCAGCAACATGGCCCAAGTCAAGCCCCCAAGCAGCTCATGCTGTCACTCATTTCCAGGCCCAGCTGCAGCAGCCCCTGTGAGGGACATGTGCTCCCTCCCCTCCCTCCCAAGGGAAAGACTGAGCTCCAGCAAAATGTTAACAACTGACAACTTACACATAGGTCTATATGCATCATTTGCTTTGGATACTTTGGAATTACTGGGAAATACATCAACCTGCTGCACAGTTCAACTGATGCAACCATTTTTTAAATGTTAGCTTCATTCTCTCTGTTACTTTAACACAGCAGTAGTTTGATGTCACTGAGAAATTTTTCCTTTTGGTGTTTTTTATGGCATTTTAAAAACACTTAAAGTCCTGTAGTTTGCCCTTACCTGTTTAGCTTTTTCTTTTTTGTTGGTGTGGTTTTTTGGGTTGATTTTTATCTTTAGCCACTCTGAAAATTTTTAGTATCACCTGTAATATCACAGTAGGCTAGCAGACACCCTTGCTAATTAGTTGGATTCAATATAGAAAGTTCTTATACCCACGGGGTCATCCCCTAGTGCTTTTCTGTCACATAGATTTAAAATAAAAATCATGGAGAAGCAAAGGGGACATCAGCAGTCATGTCATATTGTGCACCACAGGCCCAACACTAGCCTGAAGTATTCTGGACATTTAAAATCAGCAGTTTCATACTATTTCTGCTAACACAATTGTTCTAGCTGTTGGAATAACTTCTTAATATAAATATCTTCATCATCAATCACAGTCAAAACCTCCTTTGTCTGCTCTTTATCACAGTGAAAGAGAACAGCAAAATATTTGGCTTTTTATTTAAAAACTCGAACTTTGTAGGCATGTAGACATCTGGAACTGTGGAAGACTAATGAACCTGTTCCAGTATTTTCATTAAAATACACACATCACTTAATTTAAAGTGTTGGTAAATATCCAGGTGAACTTTTCTTGGTGAAACATGATACACTTTGGGGTGAATTTGGGAAAGAACTGCAGTGCCCTTCCTCTTGCTGGTTCCAAGTAGTGGAAATACAACTCCACTTGAAGCATTAAAGAGCAAGGGGGAGTTGTTAGCGTTTGTGAAAGCCCAATTAAAGAGCTTGCATGTGCTAAGCTGTTACACTAATAGGAATGTTTATTCTGTTTAGCCACAGATTTTATTTCTGCAAAAATCTGTCCACACATTCCTATGACAAAACTGACAAAATAACTTCGTCCTTTTCCATGCTTTTGGCTGAGTATGGATATCAATTAGGAAAATACATTCATTTTTACATTACAAACTACTTACAGGAAGCAACTTCCAGGATAAAGTTTGAAGGAAAGGAATGTAAATAATCAACATCTTCCAGAAACATGCAGTCTCTGAGCAGTAGCAGGCCTTGCACCGCACACTTTTCAGGTGGAAATCTCTTGCTTCTCCTGCTCCACTGCCTATTGGCAAAACCACAAAAGTACTCTATTCTGTCCTATTTAAAACCTGCTCCCTTTCTACCAGTTTCTGACCCTTTTGTGTGCAGCACATGGTGCTTGCAGTGTGTGGCTGTCAGAGCCAAGAGCTGGGCAGTCCCAGAGCTGTGTGCGTGCAGAGCTCTCCGCTTGTAGGGCCCGGGCACTCCAGGAGCTGCTTCCTCTGCCGCCCACAGGGCTTCCTGCCTCTGCCTCACTGACCCCAGCAACAGCAGGCAGAACTCTAAAAAATACCATCTCAGCTTTTGGCTTTTTAAGCCTAGCTTTTCCCTTGCTCACAAATATTACCAGGTGAGGTGTCTGAATAGCTGCTTTTAGGAAGGTGTCTGCTAGAATTCACAGGCTTTCGAGAATTAAACACTTCAACACAGAAATATCCAAATACTTCAACAACACTTTCTCTTCCATTCATCATTTATTTTCAAAAAGAGAAAACTGCTGGTAGCTTTAGAGGCTAAGTCTTCAGCTTCTGAAACTCAACTGTCTTTTCTGCTTTTCAAATGCTTCAATTAACATCTGGTGTTTAATCACTGTCTGTTACTATTCCACTGTAAAACTCAGTTTACTTTTAGGGTAGCCCACTAAATGTACCAATGGTGGCAGTTTTTTCCTGTCTGTGATAAATATTTTGTAACTTAAATAGTGATAGACATTTGGCAGAGTTAGCAAATTAAACACAAAAATAAACAGCAGTAAATAGATTTTGCTCCAATAGATGTATAAGCTCTTTCAGAATGACTTGTACAGTTGTCTTCCTCTGCCTCTTCAAGCATGTCAAAATATTCTGACAATGCAACATCACTATGTGCCAGTCTTTATATGTTTGGAAATTATGTAAAATGAACAATTTTAAAAGAGACTTTTCCACCTGGACTGTTTTCTCTCTGCTGACTTGAATAAACTGTATTTGTATATGTTGTAAAAAAATAAATGGTTTAAGATGTTGAATCTTTGTTTTTGCTTTCCTGAACTGACAAAGGTACTGACAAATGGCCCCCTTGGAATTTTGCAGAATTTAAATCACATCTGTATTTGCAAACATTTAACAACTAAACTAAAAAGAACTACTCAAAATGAATGGGAATGACAGCCTAAGCAGACAGAAATGTGTATAATCACTAGTGTTATGCATGCAGGTTTGTAGTGCACATAGTAAATATAATATAATACATAGGTATTTTATATGTATAATACAATACATAGGTATTTTCTAATCCCTTACAGATGCCTGTTCTAAAACTATTTGTAAATTTATGTTTAATTACTTGGTGACCTAGTGAGATCAATACTGAAAATGTATTAAAAGAGAAATAAATTAATTGTAAAACTACCTAAGAAACATAAAGCAAGGATAAAGGACTAAATACCCTATAGAAAATAAGATATTTTCTAACTTAAAGGAAAGCTTTGCAAAACTTACACACATACCATTATCACATCACAGCTTAAGCACTACTGAAGTGCATTAGCTGTCAGCCAGGGACAGCCCACTACTCACCTTTAAATTATTTCATATATTTCACCTGCTCTTTGCAAAGCAAACATGTAGCTGAAAATGGATTCTAAAACAGTCAGACAATAAATAATATTTGGAGAATGTGGAGACAATTACCTACCAAAAAAAACCCCACAACCCAAACATTCTTACCTTGTATTTGTCCATTTGTCCAGTATTCTTGACAGCAATGCTTTATTGAAGACACTGCAGTAGAGCATTCAATCATGATGATAGCTTAGAACTGAAATTCAATATTCTTAATTTGTCACAGTCAAGATTCATCAGAAGGGAAAAAACCACCAAATTCAAAATCATTTCAAGATGAGATAAATGGCTAGAGGACATCAGAAGAGGAAAAATGCAATACATATTCCAAATGTAACTTAGACATCAAAAAGTCAGTATTATGTTAACATTTTCAAAATATTTATTAAGTTATCAGCACAACCCAGTGAGTTTGCAGAAACACACATGTTTATATTCTGTTATAAAAATTAGAAAAATACATAAAATACAATGTGCATGGTTGCAAACAATTCTTAAATTACTTGGGTTTGTATATTTCTAAAACACTGAATTGACAGTTCATTGTGATTCCCCAGCCCCCTGAACAGGGACTTGGTGGTTAGGGGGACAGGCCTGTAGCTGTGTGAAAAACTGCTGTTACATTTTTGTGTATTTCTATATTCACACAAAAGCCTGCTTGTATTCCTTTTATGATGACTGGTGATTTCTTTCAGCCAATCTTTCTCCATAATTAAGAATCCAAGTGAACTTGATTGATAGGTACATTTATGCCAAGGATGATTCCTTCAAGTGCTTAGCAAAATCCAAGTGTTTGTGAGCAACAGTCTCACTGATGTGTTGTTGAAGCTGTTTGTTTAGTTCTTCATCTACAAATGAATCCCTTTGTGAGAAGGTATCCTGAAAATTACAAAATAGGAGTCTATTACTAAACAAGGCCATGTTTTCCATGCCTACCTCAGTTTAGCAGTCTTGTTTCTCTCTCCTGGTCCCAGACATTTAGCCCAGACCTGTTCAAGTGGCAAGCACCGTGTCAGGCAGTCCTTCATAAGCTCCTGGGTTTGGTGAGGCTTTTCTGCTTTGTGCTAAGCTGGGCTTTAGAAGATTACCTAAAACTCACAGCCATGGCTGCCAGCTCGGGGTGGGGGGTTCACACTCTGCCCCCTGTTCAACACCTTACAAATACAAATCAAGCACACTGTGGTGACAGCACACATTTATACATCAAGCACCTCTGACCAAAAGGCAACAATGCTCAGAGCACAGGTTGTGAGTCGGAAAGGAATCCCCTGAGCCTTCTGCCTGCAGCCATAACTGGAGTTCTGCATTTTCCTGGTGCTCAAATAAAGAATTATGACCAAGCACATGATTTACATTTCCCTGTGAAAGTCTTAAAATTTCCATTGCCAAGTACTTTGTGCACTCATGGAGAAATGAGAGCCTCATTTGCATAGGGCTCCAGTTTGGAGCTTCTGTCAAGAGCAGGGAGATGCTGACAGCCTGGCAAGGGACATGCAGAACACAGAGGGTAAAACTCGGGTAACTGCCAAAATTTGTTAAACGAGTCAAACAGCCATAGAGCAGGCAAGACCCCAAGGTAATTTTCCCACTTAGGTCCATTATAGATATCCATCTATGGGCACTTTGTGATCTTCTGTTCCATTGTTTCTGCTCCCTAAAGGAGCTTGTGCATTTCCTTACTCAAACCCTCATTTTTCTCCCATCTGCTGTTCTCAGCCTTGCTCTGTCAGAGCTACTCATGTAACTCCCCAGCAGGACACACATATCAAAGAGTCATTATAAAACAACTGAGTAAGTTAAGTACAAACACATTTTCAGAAGTTGCTTCTCTAAAATGGAAAAAAAAAAATTGTGCTCCCAAGGCTTGAACTGACATTACTGAGTTACAAAGTGGAGCACTGGCAAGGTTATAGGTTATAATGTTTGCATTAGAAAGGAGAATTATCACTTTTTAAAGGACACCACTACCTTGACACTTAATGGAGGCTGGCATCTGGAACACATCCAGCACTGAGGATATAAACACACTTTCCCCATTTCTCCTCTTTTTACATTAACCCTTTGTTTCCTCATATTTCCACTTTAGAGCTGTAGTGACACTAACAGGGATCAGTATCTCTCAACACACTGAATCAAACACTCTGGAAATCCAGCTGTCTTGGCAACTACCCACCCTGGGGAAAGAGCTGGCTTTTTAGCATTGCTTTTTGAACAAACATTAGTACATCATTACAGAAAAGAGCCAAGAAATCTGCACTGAACCACTGCAAAGTGCAAAATAACAGCTACCATATTAATCTTGCTATGTTAACTGATGCTGTGGGAGGTAGGATTATTTATACAGCTATTTTTTCCTTCCTTATACTCAGTCCTATCTTATCCCAGTTTAAAAAATGCAGAAAGTACAGAAACCAGAAAGCCCCAGAGTGTGCCAATGCCTGGGCACTGCACAGTGAGCCAGCAGATACAGGTTACATTGGTGTGTCACATGGCTAGAAAAGGACACAGAGCTATGAGAACAGTACCTTTCTTCTGGGTGCTACTGATGCAACAGGAGGATTAAAGGTCATTCCTTTCATACAATATGTCTCAAAAAGCTCTGTAGTAGACCTACAGTAAATAAACAGTGAAAGAAAAATGGCATTAGATAAACACAACTTCAGCTGATCTATCACCCAGAGGAGCATCCCACACAAACCCCACTGTGCCCCACAAGGCACCTGCTGCCAGCCACTGCCAAAGACAGGATGCTGAATGAGATCTTGGTCTGATGGCTGCTCTCATGTTTTAACCTACTACAGACCTTACACTGCAACTTGGCTTCTAGTTTCCTCTGGACACCCCAGTTCAGTGATCCTGATCCATATTCAGATCAGGGCTGCTGCTGAAGGTATTTTGCTCCCAGGGGAAGAAAACATACTGCATTTTGAGATGTTTACCCTTGTCACAGCCTGGCAACAAGTCTCCAAAGGGAAAAGAAAGGGAAAAACAAAAGGGCAGCCAGCATTCTGCATTCTGTACTGGCAGAAGAAGAAAGAGTTTGAAGATCAGAGTCTTAAGTTATTTTTAGGAATTCCTTTAATATAGTATAAGTAACAGCTTCCTTTCAGGGCCTATTATAAAAAAAGGAACTCTTTGATAACTCACCTTTGGCTCAAATCAAGTGGAAGAACTCCTGAGCCTTCAGTTGGAGCTCCAGCAATAAGGTGAGATGCAAATTTCTGAACTGTTGGATGATAATGTCTCTGAAAGAAAGGAAGAATGAAGGCAGTAGACAGGCAGTAAGGGATAATGTATTTATCTACAGAATCTCATGTTTATTTCCAATTCATAAGATGGAAGGTCTGCTTTTATTTTAGAAACTGAGTACCTCAAAATCAGTCAGTTTGTGGGATTAATGTCATGCATTTATTCCCTCAAATCATGCTGTGAGCATGACTCTCCACAGTTAGATAATTCCTACTCCCAGAAAACAGGGACAAAGGGCAGAGGAAGCACTCTCCAAACCCTGACTGGAATGACAGATCAAGGTGTCAGTTGCTCTTGGAAGAAGAGCTGGACTGCAAGAGAACTTAACAGATCTAAAAAGTCTCCAAAGGAATCTAATAAGGCAACCTGCAGTATGAACCAGTGTGGTATTATAATAGGGGATGTGTAACCCCTGTGTCCATACCATTGTGCTGGTCTTCATCTTCCTCTGTGTTGGAATAGGCTCACATGGGCCGAGATTTGACAGATAAGCCTGAAGACCTCTGCTCTCCATTTGTGTAAAGCACCTAAACATTGAGCAGCTATTTACTGCTGTTACTTCCCAAATCCCTGAGCTACTCACAAACCTGCAGCAGATGCAGCTCCCACAGTGCTGTGTTCTGGGCATTGCAATGCTCTGGTTCATCTAATTCTGGGAGATAAATTCCACTGCCTTGAGATTCGTTGTCTAGTAAGAGGTCCATCCTTGGGAATGTCTACAACACAAAAATAAAAAAAAGAAACTGAGTTGTTTATATTACCCACCCAATTATAACATGGTTGAGTCAGTTTCAGGATTCATCCCACTTCAGTCAGCTTCAGCAGCATTTAAACATATTCTGTTTTCATTATTCTTGTTAAAGATGCTTTAAAAAGTTCTGCACAAAATCATTTTAACAAAAAAATTCCATAGCCTTTAGCCAGTAAGCTAAAAATTTGAACAAGTAAAACTTACTTGCATGAATACCCTGTTTGTTGCCAAGATGCCAACACTGGAATTTGGAAGCACATGAAGAGCAAGGATGGAAAGTCGCTTTAGGAAAGCAAGAGCTCGTTGCTGGGAGACTTGCTTCCTCCTCTTGGCAAACATGACATCCAGGCACTGCAGCACAATCCCCATGTCCTCATTGGTGCCACCTCAAAAGCAGAATTTCCCACAGAGAGTAAAGAACCATCTCATGGACAAACACAGTGTACCCTGCTAGGGGCTGGGCACTGAACTGAGAACAGCTGGGAGCTCAGACACCTCTCATGTGACACACATTAAACATCCACCCTTTCTTGGTCAAAATAGTCCAGCTTTGAACAGAAAAAATGTACCATTGTTTCTGTGCTCCCTTCTAAGAATATACTTGTTCCATCAAAAGTATCTAATCATCAAACACTGCTTATTAGTGTTACAAACAATGCTTATTAGAATTAAGCTACTGTTTTAATCCTAAATGCATTCATTGTAACATTTTATATAAATTATTAAAAAGTGAAAAGATCTTTTACCTATCCAGAACAGCAGAATGTTTATTCTTAATAGTTTATTCCTAGTGAATCCATATTTATTTATAAAGTTAATTAAAATTATGTTAATTTCAAATTTTATAAATTTTTTTTCATCAATTTTTCAACTTCTCAAAATTACCAGAAAATTTAGATTAGAACATATAAATGTTATCATTATAAAAATCAGAAATATATACTAGAAAATTTTTAAAGCAGAATATAAATTTAAATTATCTTTAGAATTATATTGGAAAAATCAGGTGTTTTTTCTTTATTGGAGAGAGAATTAGAGAAAAAAGACAAAAATTTTTAAATTGCAACTGAAAGAAATAATTATAAGGAAGCAAAAAAACTGAGGATAGACTAAATGCTTATCCAAGATCAAATATTTGGCATTTCCTAATGAAATGACATGATTAGAACCTGTTACCATGTACTGGAATAATAATTCAAGTATTTGTATTGCAGTAATGCAATGTGCAACTTGAGAAAAAAAAAGTAGGTTAAATCAGACAATAATCTTCTCAGAAATCAGATATCTTAAAAAAGGGTAGTTTATTAATGCTACATAAAGGCTTTGCTAGCAAGGAAACAGAATAAACATTATCTAGGTGAACAGTGAAAACAGGAATCTGGAATTACCTGCATGTAGGCTGAACAGTGTCTTGTATAGATGTGTGTAAAATTTCATTGGATCGATGTTAAGAACATCACCTATAAACATAATCCCAAATAAACACATTTACTCCATTTGTTTATCAGGCAATATTAAACAAAAGTTTGTTTTAAAAAATCTCTTACCTTGACCAGAGAGTATATGAAAAGCACTGAGAATGCAATGAAGACTCTCACGATAGCTTAAATCCTAAGAACACAAAACTGATTAAGTACCCAAAAGAAAGTAATTTTAAGAAAACTGTAATAAAATTCAACTTACCCCAGATGCAATAAGAGAATGAAGGACAATCAATAGGTCATCAAAAAATTCCACATTTATGAGATGAGCAAACCTGCAATGAAAGAGATTTTAATTTTTAAATTATAGACATTATCTTTAAACTCAGTTCAAAGTGTTCTGAATTGCCAAGATCCAAACTTTAAAAGCAGGCTAAATCAAATGCTGAACATTTACTATCTTCACAGGAAAGAATAATTCAGCCCACAACATGCTAATCATGGCTCTTCTAGAGCATTAAAGACATGCCTGTGTCCTTCAGCAATTAATCAGACAAAAGAATGGAATCACATCACACTCTGTGGTGTTTGCATCACATCAATTCTATCGTGAAACTTCAAATCACATTGAAATGGTTTTGGAAATAGCAGAAAACTTCAGCAGAGAAATAAAAGAATTTCAACTAATTTATCAGGGACTATCTTTTCTCACTGCTTCAGACAAAAATTTCTTTAGTGCTTTATGTCTTTTCCAACACACACAAAAGAGGGTAGTCAGTTCTTACTTTGCAAGACCTTCTAGCACAGCTGGCAAAAGTGGAGACTTCTGAGCTTTCTTCAAGATCCTGAAGTAAGTTACAAATACAATATTCAAGGTCTCTGTGTGCTGAAGGAAAGAAAATAAAAATACTTAATCATGTGAAACAGACATTTCTATTTCACTTCAACTCAACTGAAATGCTTTTCTCTGTCCAAGCCTGCACTCAGGCCTTCCCAATCAGTCCTGGCACTGCCATCTCTGCTCTTCTTACACTGCAAAGCTCGAGTGCTCTCCTGGCTCTCTCCTGGCTCCAGCCAACTCCTCCTTTGCCTGAAGGCCCCTCTGAGAGGCTGTAACTCCCACTGCACAGTGTCCTGTGGAGCAGGGCACCTGCAGGACTTTTGGCAATGGAGTCAATACCATCTTGAGCAGACAGCAGAAGGGAATAGGAATGGCTACGCTGGCTTAAACTGAGAGTGTGGTTTACTAAAACCTAGATCTCTGTCACAGGCAAAGTGTTAGCTAACAGCATGATACAGAGATGTGGAATGCTGCCAGCTTGGGATGGAGGGAAGACAGTTTCAAAAGGGTTAGGAGCTGCCACTCTGCTAAAATAGGGGAAAAATGTCTAAATTATTTACCAACTTCAGTTTCTTTTCTTTACTTTCTGATGCTTCTGCTTCCAGGAGTTCTCGTTCCAGTTTCTCTTCAGCTTTCTTCCACTGAAAATACACAGTTGATTTTAAGACAACACATCCAATGTTTCCAACCAGTCTGGATATCCAGATTGAAAAGATACCCAGAGAATAAATTTTCCATGCTTGGTGAGTTGCTTAAGTCACCCTGTGATTCTACAGGGTAACCCTTGTCCTATCAGAAACAACCAATCAAAGGCATTATCAACACAGGAAAGAGGAAAAAGTAGGAAGATAATTAAATTCCGTCTAGAACCTCATTAATTTTCAAGTACAATGCAAAAATTGATCACTGATGCTGAGAGTTAACAATGGCAACAGCAGATATGCAGTCATTGCTGGAACAAATTGCTACATTAAATAACAGAAGTAGAGCATGAGAAAGCACATGTCCTACCTTTCTTTGCATTCTGGAAAGATTTTTTCTTTTCTCTTTGTAAGTCATGAACTTTTTCTTTGGTGCAATGTCTTCAGAATCTTTTTGTAATTCTACTTCCTTAATTCTTAAGTGAAGAAATACTTTTAACACCTATTGTAAAATAAAACAAATACAATGGAAGGTGATCTACAACCTGACAGGAACTAGGGCAAGAAATCCTGAATTCCATTTCATCTAGTGGGCTTTGATGGTCAAAGGTTCTGTTTACTCCCCTCCTGTTCCTTCACACCTGTATCTCTTGATCCCTGCTCCCAGTTCCTTCCCCAGCACTGTCCATTTCTATCCATTCCTCCATTTGCCTCTCACTTCAAGTCTCTGGCAGAATCTGATCTCTACCTCCCAGTCTCCTTCTCTTGCCCCATACCTCCCCAATTCTCTGGCTCAGCCTAATCCTGAATTGTCTGTGGTCTGACAGAGTGAGGAAATTCTGCTTGTCTGTAGCCAGCAGTTGCAGTAACTTTAACATCTGGGGATTTCTGAAACTTTTGACAGAAGAATATTGTGAGGTATAACAGAAAGACTCTTACCTCAGGTCTGACATCATAATTTCTACCCCTCACAAGGCCAGAAATTACTTTAACAACACCAAGTGAAGCATAGCCCAACTTGTCCTGTTTAAAGAGCTTCTTAACTGCCTCAACACACAGTTCAGAAATCTGAAAAGCAAAGCACAGAAACTGTTCTGTAAAGCCAGTCCACAACAACAGCTACTAACAGATAATACTCATGGTATTTACTAATTATAAAGTGCACACAGACTGTAAAATAGTGAACAGATACGGCCAAAAGATCTGGATATTGTGGAATAAAGCTCAGAAATAATTATTTTTCAGACAAAACAAGAACTCTTTCTCTCATCAGAAAATCACTTACCATTTTTGATGGATCATTCATGAGTGGAACAATGAGAACAATAATGTTATTGTGGAAGTTGAAGTGGGGTAGGGCCACAAACAGCTCACAGAGACACTTCACTGCTACCTCTGCTAGACCTTTATATGCCTTTAATGAGATGACATTGCTTTTCTTCAATTTCCTTTGCTTCCAATCTGCACAAAATATTATTTTTAGTGATTACTCGTCAGAATGATGATGATCTTATTAGTATTTACATTTTTAGTGATTGCATGTGTACTCCATACAAGTGCTATCTCAAAGACAGAAGTGCTATCTCAAAGACAGAAGGTACCATTCATTCAGAGGAGGGAAACTGCTGCAAACAATTTTGCCTTTACTACAACAAATGAGAAATGTTAACTGTACCTTTAATTGTTTGTTCCAGATTTTCCAAGTAAAATTTATACTGGCTTACAAGGCCTTCCTCAAATTCTCTCAGTTTCTGAGTTTCTTTTTTAACCTGTAAACATAATTGAAATGAGATTTATTTGGAGAGCTTAATATGGAAATTAGCCAACGGTGAAAAAAAAGTTTTAAAACAAATATCAGATATCTAAGCAGTTTTTTCTTCTAGACAGACATTCCTAGAAATGTATTCAAAATAAAACATATCTGCACTTTTCTACAGATGTGTTCTGAGGGCTTTTTCCAACTAGGCCTATTTCATTTATAGAGCTTGAAGAAATATTATCAACTAGATGCTATTTTAAAACCATGACTCTAAACTGCACTAAACCTATATCCAAAATACCTTCTAAATATTGGTTAAAAACAAGCTCCAGAAAACAAGTTACTCTGCATTTGTTCAGCAAATTGTTGAAGACATTTCAAAGAAATCTATGCCAGTTAGGTGACAACACTGCATAATTTGCTTTCTTTCTAATTCTCTTTAGTGCAGGTTCTTATTCCAAGGTTCATGAGGAAAGTCACCCAGGTTTGCTATACTACTTTCAGACACAACTTTTCCCCTCCATTACCACCTGCATGTCACCTGCTTATTGAAGGAAGTATGTAGGAATTTAATGCTCAAAACCAAAACCTCTCTTCCTGAAAGTGTCACAGCTTTAGAGCTTCAACAAGTATTTGTGTATTTGTCCCCTTTGCTCAAACCATAAAACCATATTAAACAAGTCAGTCTTAGCATCTGGCATAGCTGAAAACAACATTAACTGCTCACATACACAATAAAAAGATTTGCTATTTCACCTTGGTAGCCTTTTCTACTTCGGTCAGAGGCCGAATTTTGTAGGAAGGTGCAATATCTTTGAATATCTCCATCAAAGACACCATGACCAGCTTCCTCACAATCACAGCCACGTGAGGATCCTGCTCCATCAGCATGGCACGCAGCTCCTTCAGCTTCTTAATCTGATTGGAGAAAACAGGCAGACAGCAGATGAAAATCAACTGCAAACCAAGGGACAGGCACAACATACATTAACTCAGCAGTTACTCAGACTCTACTTAGCACTGCATAAAGAGCCAGGAAATTATAGATATCCCAACAAAATTTTAGTCTCAGGAATATTCAAAATATTACAAACTTGCACAGAATTACAGAAAATTATTGGTATATCCTGAAGCATTGAGAACTATCAGATACAACCCTGAAATCAGAGCTTAAGCATAAAGGTCATGCTTAAGGAACAAGAAAAATAACTAAGTGATACAACACTGACCTTTTCCTTGTTCTACCCATATATTCTCGTGCTTTTGCTACTGTTTGCTCATTCAGATCTTTGTTTCTTGACACAGTGAACAACACAGACACTTGTACATGCAGGTTAAGTAAATGTACCTACATTGCTGTCTGGCTCTGAGAGAATGGCAGATGCTAAGGCAGCTATGTGCATCTTCCTCTCCTGTAGCTTTTGTCTCCTTTGGGCAGCCATTTCCTCAGGAGTGAGAACAGGCAGGGGCTCCTCAATGAAGTCTGGCACAGACATGAGAGTCAGAAAAGAGGAGAATCATTTAACAAATACCATGTTGCAGATGCTGCATTTCAAACAGGTACCCAAGTAAGGCCCCATGAGATCAACACAAGAAGTTCCACAACCAAAGAAGCTTTAAGAATGACTTTGCTAGATCTTATATAGTCCATAGATTCATTTTTGCTCCACTTCAAAATCTTCTGCTTCCAAAAAGAAGTTGACTAAATGTTTTTGAATCTGCTCATGGTGTTCTCTGAATACAGTGGGAACATACAAACTCACTGCAATGTATTACCCCATTGCAGTGCTCTGCAATTTGTATCAAATTATTCACCATTCATTTTTTCTCTTAAAAATACAATTGTTTCTGTTTGTGTTTTCTGAGTATTATTTTGCTACAAGTATTTCCTTCCACAACTTTATATTTAGACAGTGAAGACCCAGAAGTCACAAAGTTATTTGAAAATTATCATTACTCAATAGCCAACTGCAAATGAAAATTACAGTGTCCTGGTATTGATGTTTTAAGTAAAAAAATTTAAAGACAAAGACAGACACTTAAAGCCTACAAAGGCTGTGTCCAGAACTGCATTTCAAAATTATCTCAAAATAGAACCACACAGATATTCTTTATGTAAGACCAATATTTCCTTTTTACTAGCAAATATGACACAAAGGATAAAAGCAACATCATGCAAGCAGCAGTTCTAGGTGAAAAATCATAATAATTTTGAACAAAGAGAATCTGAAGCCAGCCATTTCTGAGATTCTAACAGGTAACATTTGAATAATGGCTATGCTTTGGCGGCAATGTGGTAATGAACATATTCAAAAACATCCTGAAAAAATACACTTCAATTGCAAACTTCCTTGGGGAACAGCAAAATACTTTTCAGGTATGTAAGTGATTTGGAAAAAAAAACAACAGAAAGCAAACAAAATTTTTTATTACCCTCTGTTTCCTCCATTTCTTCTGTGTCCTCTTCTTCATCATGTGCAACATTGAGAACTGCAAAAACAGAGTATCTAGCATCAAGCACATAACAAAACTGTGAAATTTTAAACCAATAAATTATACACTTCTTGGCTACTGTACCAGCTCCAGAATCTGTGTCTTACCTGGCTTTTCCACAGCTTGAGGAATTATGCCACTCTTGTCTTTGATGGGGAGCAGATGGATGAGTTCTTTTTCTGGCTCTGTTTGCAAACGTCTTGGCACCTTCTCGTATTTCTCAATCACACTTTCATGTTTTCGTTTTTTGATGTGAACAGGTTCACTGAAAAATACAAGGCAAACTAAATGAACCAGCCATGTAATTAGACAAGAACCATGCCTGACCAGCTGGATTAAGTGGCTGCCTCTCACCCAGGCCAGGGTGCTGTTTCACCTCTCCTTCCTTCCCTTCTGAGCTCCTCCACAGCAGAGTGGCTGTCCTGGCAGGGCTGAGACCCAGCAAACCACCCCGAGCAGTCCTGCCATGAAGGACTCCAGCAGCAGCAACCAGCAGTACCAGGATCCTCTCACTGGGCAACCAGCCCAGAGCCTTCCTGTCCCTGCCCCACAGCCTCTCTCCTGCTCACTGTGTCTGACCCTCCTGTCCTTGCCCCACAGCCTCTCTCCTGCTCACTGTGTCTGACCCTCCTGTCCATGCCCCACAGCCTCTCTCCTCCTCACTGTGTCTGACCTTCCAGGTGAGGCTTAACCAGGACATGACAATGAGTGACCAAGGTCAGTGACCATTTCTACCCACCCCACTCCATGGCTGTTTTCAGCACTGTCACTGTCACTTCTCTGCTCTGCCCACCGGCAGAGCCTGTGTCACACATCCCCCTGCAATGACAACAGCAATCACCCAGGTGTGGCAGCCTTTCACAGGAATGCTCCTGAGCTGTGCCTAAGGGTACAGGAGGGTATTTAGTCTGGGCTAATATGAGCACACGATTTGTAAGCGCTGTAATATCTGACAAGTTTTTAAGACAGATTGTAGCTGATCAGTGTAAAGCAGACTGAAAATGTAAATTCTCCAATTTAAGGGAACACTATGACAGGAAAAAGACCATAACAGTGAAACAGGTAAAAGAACAATCATTTCCACTGTTTTCCTACCATTCTAAAAACATTCTGGCATAATGAATGTAAGACACACAGAACTACATTTTGCAAAATATCTCTAAATAGAACCACACAATAAATTTTGAGTTTTGCAAGACTTTAAACTTGTGTCACACCCAGTTAATTTGAAAGGGGAAGGGGAAGGTTTAAAACAAAATTCTTCTAATTCAAAACTTGCAGTGTGGCTACAAGACACCATGCAGCACAACTGCAACTTTGTACATAAAAGCTATTTGCCATTTATGCCTTTCCTTCAAACTAGACTAAATTATTAATTACTAAGCAGAATCAGCATTAAGAAATTAAAATCACCCTACAGCAGCATAGAGAGTCCTTTCACATCCATCAAAAAGGGCAAGGTAAGATTTTCAAACAATCATGTACCCAGACAACACTGTAGAAGTGTATTTCTAAAGACTATTCTACAACTAGGAGCACTGCCTTTCTACATATGTCACTGTGAACTGTACCCAATGCCTTGGTCCACAAAACTGATAACAAATTTTTGGTATGAATGTTTTGGTGTTGCATGTGTTTACAGACATGGCTTACAGAACCCTTTTTTTTTTTTTTTCCAGCAATCTGCAGTGCAATATGTGGTCCACAGTCCAGGGAATGTCCTGAACACTTTATATAGAAAGAAGACTCTGTTTACAGATTAAAGCATTTCTTCCATTTGAGGGATGCTACTTATCTCAGAGCCAGGGACCTCCCAGGAAGGAACACTGCAGCAGCAGTACCCTGAAGGTCAGGCAGAGCACCTGAATGCACTGATACACACTGACACACTGATAATGAAGTACAGACAGGCTGAGGAAACACTAAACCGGAGCTGCAAAGAAACACCAGACTGAAAGAGACCTCCTTATAAATGCATTACTTTACATATTAATTACATATTAACCACACAAGGCTGAATTAGTATGAAAAGGAGACATTGCAACTCACTTAGACGAAAGATCTCTGGTTAAAAAGGATGCTTTTTGGGCCAGATCCTCCATTAATTTTAAGTCATCTTCATCCATCATGTCCAGGGGAAGAGCATCTTCTTCTTCTTTTTCTTCCCATTTTTTAGCTATTTTAGAAGACGATGTTTACAGATTAAGATCCCATATGTATAGTCACCTTTGAAAACCTAACCCTGCCTACACTTTTGAGACCATTTTATGCCTTACTTCTACCTGGAGCTACTGACCTTTATGCCTGTGGGTTTTGTTATCCCAGAAAAGTGCACCTTTACTATGATATCCAAAATGATCAGTGCAAACACATTTCTACCATCTTTAACTGACAGTTTTAGGTGCCAGAATGGCCACATTTTGTATTTTTAACAAGTCTCCCATTCTTTCAACAGGAACAGCAGCTATTTGTATACAGAAAATGAAATGCTGCTTTCTCCAATTTTGTAACAGGAAGCAGCAGGATATTCAGTGAACAAACACTTACCAACTTGTTTCTTCTTGCATTCCTCCAGTGGAAAAGGCTTTCTAGAAATAGCATCTCTGACAGCTTCCCTTAGCTTCTTTTGTTCTTTACGATACTTCTTAGCAGCACTCTTCTGCTTGTACTGTTTATTCTTTAATTTATTGTCAAGTTTTATTTGACTAGTTCTCAGCAACTTGCGAAAACTTGGAACTCGCTTTGTGTTTTTTCTCTAGAAAACAAACAGAAAGCTACAAGTCACTGACATGTTAACAGTCTTTGCATAATTTATTCCAGTGTTTAAGATCTCTGAGTTCCTGTTTCTATTAGGACTGAACAATATGTTTCTTGCTAAAAGTATCATCAACTAGCCTCAAATTTACACAACTGTGTTACATCTTTGAGAAAGAGAGCACGGTGACAAATGTTTTACAGGAACATTCTCTGACAATTTTTTTATTAAACCCTATGTCCATCACTTTTAGACACTCAAGGTATGAACACAGCTCGTCAGGGCGCAGTTCTTTGCTCCCAAGCACTCTGTTCTCTTCTCACGGTGCTGCTGTTCCCCAGCACATGCTAAAGTACCTAGGGGGACTTTAATGTCCAAGGCCCCAGTCTTGGGCAAATGTCCTCCTGCAGGACACCTCCCCAAGCTGAGCTCTGGCTTTCTCCTGCCTGAAGCTCTCCCTGCCCAGCAGCTGCAGGGACCTGGCGAGGCTGCCTGCTGCCAGGCTCTCAACAGCAGCCGTAGCACAACAGGGTTACGGGGCCAGAGCTCGGGGAGGCACCGGGGGCTGAGGAACCGGGCCCGATCGGGGAAAGCCTGGAGGCTCGGGTCAATACACGCGGCCCGTGCCAAACCCGCAAAGCTCTTCCGAGGGTGCTCGGGATGGGAATGGACACGGCAGGGATCACCTTACGAGGGGCCTGGGAAGGCAAGGCTGTGCAGAGGAGCTGCCACGGAAGCGCTGTTGGGGACACTGTGTCCCTTTACAAAGGGGACAAGTGGCTGGATCGGTGTGGGGATCCCTCAGCTCATGGCTGGATCACGGCGCTACTAACAGCGCGATTGTGGATCACTGCCTGTACGGGCCGGTCAGAGTTGGGCTCCAAGACCCTTACGGGCCCCTTCCAACTGAGAACATGTGAGAATCTGTGAACCCGGAATTTCTGTCAGCTCAACTTTAGCTTCCCTTTTTATGCTGGATTATCGGGAGGGCCCTGAAAGGTCAGCGTTCGTCTCGGGGTGAGATGAGCCTGCGCTGCGCCGCCGGTGCCCACCCAAAACACCCGCACTGCTCTGCCCTTTCCGGAGCCCCGGCAGCACCGGCCGCTAGCGACCACGGCTCCCCGTCCCGCCCGTGAGCCCCGGGCTCCCTCCCCGCGCCCCCGGCCCGCTCCCCTCACGGCCCCTACCGGCTTCATGGCGGCGGCCCGCGCGTGCTGCCGGCGGCGGAAGCGCTCCCCGCCCGGCCCGGCCCGGCGCGGCCACAGCGGCCCCTGGCGGCGGAGGCCGGAGGCGCCCCCGGGCCAGCGCCGCCCACAGGAGCGGCCCGGGCGGCGGCAACGGGAAAGAAGCACGGCCCGCAGCTAATGTAAGTTTTATTTACACAGGAATCGGTACTAGTGGTCTTAAAGGAAGGCTTGAGCCTTCTATTTACAATTATATACAGATTTATAGTTGAAAAGTAAGAAAACTGTACAAGATAACACAAAAATATAAGACAAATTGGATCCAATTAGTGAATACATAAGTTAAGAAAAATCGGACATTTACATTTCAAATTGTAATGTTATGAGTAGCATATATGTAGATTTTAAACCAGATAGCAACGCAAGTTACACCACACTAAATCTTTACCCCGATTATGCAGACTCTGCTTTTAAAACACCAGACAACTGGAAGCCTCCTGCACTTAAAAATACATAATGGAAATTTTTACTTGATTTCCAGAGGGACCAGTTACAAAAACCCACATGTAAGGAATTTATTTACATTAAATATTAGCAAAAAATGGATCAAGAGAGTGCAAGTGTTCCTCACCTGCAGTGCTATCCATTTTAAATTTCTGTCCCCTACAACCACAGGTTGTTGTACAGCATCTTCTAGAACAGGAAATGTTTGAAAATATTTGCCGTGACACATACAGCATGACCTTATGTCTCACAGTTAAAAGATGTTAGAGAATTATCACTTAACAGATGCTTTTTGGATTTCAGTATTGCACACTAACAAAAAGACAGTTTCAAAAACAATTCTGTGTCTGCATTATTTCCAAGTGTTAAAAGTGGCTGCTTCTTTGAGAACACAAAATCCTTTAGATAGCCTTGTCATTTTCTAGTGTTCACCATTACATACAAGTATTTTTTAGTTGGAAATGGCTCGACAATATAAAACTTCTGGTGGCAAAACCCTTTCACAGAATACCCACTCCATTTACTGCACAATCAATACACCAAAAATGCCTAAACACCACTTGCTTTGAAAGCTGTACAGTGAAAATAGCAGCCCTGTTCTTACCACTGTTTAAAATTCAGATTATTTTTGCTCTAGGTTTGGGCACAATATGTCTACAGTTCCTGAGTTAATTACATTTGCCCAGACTGAAGAATGAAGCTGCAACTTAAACAAAAAACCAAAACAAGTAAATAAGACAATACCCCTTTCCCAAATCTTAACCAACTTGCACATAAACACACCAAACCATTTTATTTGGTCCTCAATACTTGCAAATTGTTAATTTTGGAGGTAATGTTTGCACCAAAGCATTTGGTTTGGATAGCAGTTTTGGGGTCTTAAGATTTAGCATTTCCCTCATCCCCTCCAAAAAGTGCCTTTGTGGTATTTTTAAAAACAGTTATGCCTCAAAAATTTGCTTAAAGTACCAACAGAAGTTATTACAAATGTTTATTGCATTGAGCTGATTCTTTTAAAGTATTAAATATGAACTCCTCGCTTCTCAGTTTCATAGGTTTTAGTATTCTGTGTGAAATCAGATCTTCCCATGGCAAAAACTAATACTGGCAAAAGGGTGAAGATTTCATCAGTTCGTTACTCCACTGAGAGCTGTGTCTTTTTTCCATCTCGTTTTCACATTTTCTTTAGTGCTTTTCCCACATAGAAGTGACATGAAGACTTCTTTGTCATCCAGTGGTTTTCCACATTTCCAATGGACCCCAACATTAGCTTTTTGGTGCTGGGCTATGGTTCTTGTCCCCTTCTTTGTTGTCCTTCATCAGTGAGGCAAACACCTGGAAAAGTAAATCACTGAATGAATATGAAGGCTGCCAGTGTTATAATAATATCCATATTAACTGCCACAATATTAGCATGCAGATGAATTTCTAGAATGAGACACTAGGAAGGAAGTGCCCATTGCTCAGGAGTCAGACAAGCAGCTTAAATAATCACAAAGAGAGGTGCCCCATATATTCATGTGCTGACATGTCAGATTTGATATCTACCTCCAAGAAACTCACCTGTGCCCATTTTTTGTTACTGTTCTGCATCTGAATAGCTGCAATACAACTAAAAAGCTTTTCTGATGTAATATCTTCTGGAAGTTTTGTTAGAAACTGTGCTATATGAATAAAGTCCATCTGTAGGAGAATATCTTCATATAACCGAAGGATTCCTAATCCTGTCCTAAACAAAAATTCTTCTCCATCTCTACAGAAAACATCCCAGACACGACAGGCCAGATCAAGTGGTAATGACTTGCTGTAGAGTGTAAAAATCCTACAAATGAGTCAAAAACAAACAAAAAGGAAGAGTTATAACTTATTTCAGAAAAAATGAAAAGACAACTTCCTTTAAATCTCAGTTACATTACTTTAAAGTAAGCAGAAGACAAGTTATTTTATACATTTATTCCCCTATTTCAATGATCCACAAGTCTCCAGTTCTTGAAGTCAGAACTTGTACTGTGAAAGCCATCTCTTTTGATGCCACAGGAAATCCTCCATTTCAATGCCATCTCCTTTAGAAAGCTCTGGCTAGAAAGGTGACAAATCTCTTCATACTCCAACAGAGTATAATAAACACATAAGAACTTAAGCAACAAAGATCACCACTGTGTGACTTAACCTTTCCCATTTAAGCCATACAGTTTAACAGCTCTGTTCATTTGTTTCCTAAAGTAAATCTAAAGCCACAACTAATCTCAATAGAGGGCTGCATCCCACCAATGTACTAATGATAAATCAATAGCTACATTTCTGTGATACATTTTCGAGTTTTTCATGTTAAAATCACAAAAATCTAATAATAATTCTAGATGAAGCTCACCCTTATGCACAAACAGATACTCTGTTTTTGACAGCACTACCACACTTCAAGGGTGCCTGCACTACTACCTTCCATTACAGACACACACACAGAGCTTGCTACTCTGTGCTTTAGAACATTCCTTACTTGAAATTTTTCACTGCATTTTCAAGTTTATCCCTTTTAACCAGGCCTTAAATTTCATCCTCCCTCTGCTTTAAAGTCTCTATTCCTACAGCCATGCTTTCTTCAGTAGCTGACTATGCTCATTTCATCAGGTCACTTACAATCACAGTACACCATACTGCTATGGTGTAGTGGCCTCCTCTCCCCTACTTATGTCACATAACTGCAGCAACAAGAAAATGAACACACAGAACTCCTGTTTGTCTCATTTTTTAACTGAATACATCCCTTTTAATAAAGCTTGAAGCCTGCCAGAGGAACTGCAGTTACACAAAACAGTTCATCATGATTTCACAAGACCTACTGAATGCCTTTTTTATGCTTTATTCCAGTGTTGAAAGATCTATAGCAAAGTAGAAAGTGTTCCAACAGTTCTGTGTTCTATGAACTCACCAGTCTATCAAATATATGTCTGGAGTAAGACTGTATGACTTGAAATGAAGAAACAATTTAGGAAGATTTTCTTCAAAAAATACTTCAAAGGCTGCAAAGTATTTCAGCATCTGTAGGGATAGTGAAGCACATGATAAGCCATCATCAAAAGAATGGTTGTAAACCAACACAAACCCCACCAAGAACTGATGTCAACACAGCACAATGTGACTCCTTAGGATAAGTAAAATGATTAAATGATCCTAGAGGAGAAATCAAAACATGAGAATGAGTTCTATGGATTAGTACCTAGTATTCTCACTTTTATAATCACAGGTTAAAGTCCTCCATTATTCAATAGGACAAAAGGAAGTCATCAATAAAACAACTATGCTTCAAGTCAAAAGAACGGTAAGGTCCAAAACCAGAAAACTCAGTGCATACCATGCTGTGATCCACACGGAAAAAGGCCAGCTGGCATGGCTTGTTTAGAAGGTTAGCAAAGGCAATGAAAGCATCTGCCTCCTCCAGATTGAGAATGAGCACAGCAGCAATGAAGGACATCCCTTGTACCTTCAAGTGGGAAAAGCATGGGGCAAATAAAGGTGAGTAGGTTCAGTAGATCTAACATCTTTGGAAATGGAAATATTTACAGTTTGCAATTTATCAAGTACTATTGCATAACATTTCCAGATGAATAGAAACAAGGTGGATAAATTATTTTTATGCATGCAATCAATTTGATTCCAGCAGTTCAGACGCTCTGGGAGGTCTCATGATCACAAGTCCTCAGGACTTGAAATACAAGAAAGTTAAAACCACACAGAGTGAATGCAGAGCTCATGAGAAACAAAACCTGGTCTCAAGTTCATTGTTAAACTATGGGAAAAGCAGTCATGGAGAAAAACTTCACATATGGGACAGTTTAGACCCAGACAGATACATTGGAACTGAGACAAAATTCTGTTTCAGAACAGTCAATACATGCCTTTCCACTTGCCAAACCATAATTTTTCACATATATAAAATTACTTCTAGGTGGTTAGCTGCAGTGCAAGTTTACATTTTTCCACCATTACTCTCCCAAAAACACTTTAGCCTGCAATAAAAGTAAAGAGCATGATTCTTGTAGTTAAATGATGATCTGAATACCCATTATCCTAACAATAATTTTACCAATTTCAATTGCAATCATCTTTATTCCACTGTCTCTAAACATTCATGCTGCCTGTTCTCATTAAAAAAACCCATGCAGTCAGCATTTTAACCAACTAGGGAAAAGAGTATTGATATGCATCAGAAACAGACAATCAGCTTTCCATTTCTGGGGCATAAATAGGTGTGGAAATAAGATTTCATTACATTTACTGCCATATTAACATTTTAAAAATGTGATAAGAAATATCAACACTAGCTATACTTCTAACTTATCTACAAAAAATTACTTCTTTGAATTTTGAGACTCCACCCTGGGAACAAGCAGTCTCAGAACCTGCAGAGTTTGTAATCTCACTTAAAAAATATGGGAGAGTCTCCAAAAATGAGGTCACAGATGACAGAATTCAGGCCTAAAAACATTTGAACATGAAAAACCAACTAGTTATTTATGCAGAGTCCCAAGCATATCTGATTTAGAGAGGAAGACACACCCTGTGCTAAATAATGCTTTGTTGTATGGATGAGACTTAAAACTTTTCAAGTGTTTTTGAGCCCTGAAGCATTAGAGCTTGTGAAAGATGTTCCTAGATACCCCCAGGAACAAAGGAAAACAAAACCCTTTTCTTCATTACTGTTCATTATTTAAATGCTTCTGTAAGCTAACACCATTCAGAGAGATGTTAGGTTTAGTTGGTTTGTTCAGGGGTTTTTGACAGTTTTTTTAATGGGTTTTTTTTGCTTGTCTTTAAACACAGTAATGTTTGCTGAAAACAGTCTAATCTTCACTGAACTCAGAGGGAGTGATTATTCTGTGTCAGCAAGACACTAAGATGGAATTTCTGGATTTTAGGACGTGCAGTAGTGAAGCAGGGAGTATCACTATGGAAATGGCAACTGGGAAGAAAAAGTAAGACAGAACAAGTGAGGTGCTAACTGGAAGCCCACTAACACCTTGTGGGCTTCTTTCCTGTGGATACTCTGTCAGAACTATAATGTCTTATGAACACACCCATTTAAAATTTTCCATGCAATCCAGATACTCAACAATAACATTCAGTACATTTTTAGCTATTTAATTGTCTCTAAGAACTACCATCGTCGTGACTGCTATGAAATAACTGCCAAAGTCTAATTATTAAAGCATAATAAATTATTATTATGCTTGTAGCATAATGTTTAGAACACCTATTTATTAAATATACTTTAATACATGACATCTTAAGCTTATTTGTCATGTTAGAAACATTGTACAGCAAATACTTACATATCCCACATCTGGTCTGTAACATGTATATGCTCCCAAAACGCTATGAAGGAGATCATGATAAGGACCACCCTAATAAGAGGAGAGAGTAGAAGGAGAAAAGAAATAGTTATTAAAAACAAAAATACAGGAAAGGAACAAGCTGATATTTTAAGATGCAGGTGAGCCAGTGAATTGTTGCTTTCTTCATACCATCTTTTACTCCAAGCATTACCACAAATGCTTTTGAGATGTTAAAAGAAAAGTAACAATAATCCGATTAAATAATTCAGCAGAAACCAGTACATAATAGAAAATGAGGCTATCTGGTACAGATCCAAGGTTGGACTTTCCTTTTCAGAGACAATGGGTATTTTGATTCTTCGTAGTGCAAATTACTGTATAACGATATTGCATCTTATTTTATATACATGTATGCACATATTATAGCTATATAAAAATCATAAAGCCTGAAAATGCATCAAGATTTCTGTAGCAGTGAGAATACTCTCATTTCTGCCTGTAGTTTCAAAATTAATAGGAATCAATTAATAGGAATCTCATCAACAGGAATCTCATACATTTTCAAGGAGAAAAAAAATCTCATGGTCCATCACTAAGTGTCTCTATTTTATTCTCATTTAAGAACATTTAAGAAGTCCAAACAACTTCTAAAAACTCTTCCATATTTGGCCAGTTATGTTTCTTGTTTAACTATTCAGAATTTTAAAGCTGTCATAATGAAAGTTAAAGGCATCTCACCTTCTGGAAAATATACAGGGATGGAAATGTGCGCGATATATCCAACTTAATTAGCTCCAGACTGGCCTCACGATCAGCAACAGATGCACCTGCATCTGCAAGCAAAACCAACATTTATTAAAGCTGATCAATTCTACAAACTTCAGAACAAAACTCCTGTAGGCACATAAAGACAAGGAAGGCAGCATTCATCCAAAAGCTTCCAGAAGAAATTCTGCCAGCCCTTGAATTATCTCTGTTCAATCCTCTCCACAGGGGCATGACAAAAACACTAGTGAAAATGTGGGAAAAAATACAGGTAAAAGACTTGGGGAAAGAGCTCTTTCAGAAGGCTTAAATCAGACAAGATTTCCAACTGGAAAGCAAAGATGACAATCTGATGAACAGCTAAACAGAACCTGCTCTGCTGAAGCTTGGGAAGCAGCATTTCATTCCAGTCTTCCTAAAACTATCATAATAGTTGGTCTTCCAGACTTTGCTACCAAAGATTAGTAATAAGCACTGTCAGCTTGCTTGCTTTTCAGAGATGAAAATTCTATCACTCTTCAGTTTCTCTTATTACACCATTTCCCAGGACATCTGGCACAATTAAAACAGCTCCTTCTCCCTTCATTCCCATCCAGAACTATTACCTCTCAAAAAACCAGATTACCTAAGCTTTTCCCCAAAGACAGCCCATACCCCCCACAACAAAAGAACAAGCAAAGCCCCACTCCACAGACCAAGGGCGATGGCAAACATGTTTTCCAAGGATAAGCATGTTTACAGTCATATACACCCCCCAAATTTTTTATAAATTGTTTGTCTCAAGACAACCTTCAGATGAGTCACAGGGCTATCCTATGGCAAGCACAAACAACTAAAGTAATGGAAAAGACACTAATCACAGGGCAGCATTTTAAAAATTATCAGTCAACAGCACAAAGAGTTAACCTTTATAACAAGGAGACATCCAACATTAAAAACATCACTGATACTATTTTTAACAGAAAGAACATGCACAGGAGACAGCAGTATGCCAGTGAATAAACTGCATTTGACAAAAGAGTGCTAATATCCCCACTTAATAGATCTGGAAGGAAGGGCCATCTGGGCAGGCAAGGAAATACAAGTGGGATCTGAAATGTGTCATGTTTTGTATTTTTCACCTCTCAGTTTCAGAACTAAAAAATAGAGGATATTCTTTTTTTTTTTTTTCTCAAAATCATGGATGTGATACTGAGGAGAACCCATCTAAGACGAGCTAAGCAAGAGCATGTATTGCAATTGAGTTTCCTGTTTCTTATTTTTGTATTTCATCTAATATTTTCATGAGAGCCTGAGTCTTGATACTTCAAAGGAAACATTTATTTGAAAGTAGCACATGCAATATTTTAATCTGTCTTTTATTGATACAGTAAGTGGTACCAAGCCCCTCGCTCACTGACTTGTTATAAGACAGCAAACATTTAAGTAAGGAATGACTTTGAGAACTTTTAACAAGTACTCTTGATGCTGAAATTGCAGAAGAACTTGTGAGACTTCTTGATTTTGCAAAAGTTGATAGGAGGTTGTTGAGCACTCACCTTCTATGTCGTTCTCAGTACTTGTCTCACTGAAGCTTTTCCATCGTTCCTTAGCTCTTGACAAGAAGATTTCATAAAGTTCTGCAAGAAAGCAAAACAAAACCAATAACCAAAAGGGAAGTAGTAAGAAAAGCACCCATCCAAGACAAAAGCATGCTAAGTATTCTTGGCTCTGGTTATTTGGTTTCATCACTGGGGGCAGGAAACGAGTCTATGAGATGGTTACCACGATACACAGTTTTATAGTGTGCACTGTATTGTACTTTCTGCTGGGAACATGCAAATTATGACAGGGAAATCATGCCTTACATAATTCAGATTTGTATTTTTGAATAAAATGCTTACAATTCATCAGTCATTAGTCATAAAATAAAGCAATTCCCCTTTTCACCCCCTTAAGAAAGCAAAGCTACAAATTCTCAGTTTTAAACAAAACAACTGTTTTCTGGGGGGAAGCACTACCTTAATTCTTAAAATACTAAATGTTTTTCTAAGCAGGTTTTGAACCTTGTTTCCATAATTTATGAGGCTACAGTGTCTAACTGTAAAACATAATTGTTCCCAGCCTTATAAAATACATTTATTCAGAAAGAAATATACCCTGATTTATAGACCTAGATTTTTTTTTTTTAAAAAAAAGCTCACATTTTTCTTTGAAAATAATCAACTTAATTTAGCATTAACATGTGATCTGTTAGGAACATACCAGGAGTGATGTTTAATTCATTTCCCACAGCTAGACTCCAAACCTTCCCACGTACACTTGGGGGCAATCCCTGCCACCACAGCTCTCGAACTCTTCGGGTAGCACGCCTAATATATAGGAGCAGGGAGAAGAAAAAAACAAAAGGCACATATTGCACATTTTTGTTTTGTAAAATCACTAGGCAATTTACAAGCAAAATAACATATTGTTTACCAAATCAATATTCAAAGATCTCTGCTGATGCTAAAGCCCCAATAAAAACCCCCAAACATTCAGCTCCCAGAAAGCACATGTCATGTTGCTCTGTAATGACCTCACACTATATCATGGCAACAAAAACTGACTTCTTGACAACACAGAAAAGGAAAATAAGGTATGTGGTCCTCAGTTTCCAGAGGAGAAACAAGCCATGCTTGCCTCATTTATACAGCAGAACTTTACTTACATGCCTTCCCAGTTAGGTAGTATTTCATTGACCCAAATCACCATAGCACTAGCGATATTCTCTTCTTGCTTGAAACGCTCTCTCATTATTTTTTTCCTTTTATGTGCTTCTTTAATTTCTGTCAGGCATAACATGTTAATAACTCTGTATTAGTGTATACAAATTAGTAGGTAAATAATTCAGCTACTACCCAAGTATTTAGATGTCTAAAAGATCAAGGGTAAATTACTGTTGCATGTACTATTTCTGTTGATTGTAGGTGTATTTCTCTGGACATTTTTAAATTTAAGCTAAGTTGTTCAAATACAGTGATTTAGAAAAGCAAAAATCAGGCTAGAAAACTAAGATAATTCTCTTCTGCAGTACACAGGATAACTAATAAGCAAGCACATCATCAGCGCTCTTTTCCACTCATGATTTTCATACAATATTTCATCTGAGCCTTATTCATTTATTAGACTAACCAGCAATATTTATGGATAATTTTATTATTTAAAAGTGCAATTCTACATCCATTTTAAAACTATTCAAATTTTACTGAAGCTTCCACCTAAAAGGATTCTTATTTTCTTTTCTGGAAACAGGACCTAAAGACCTAAGACAAAGTCACAATGCTGAACAAGAGAACAATGTCCTGCCTTCTGATAAAAAAAAGATCATTTGCAGATTCCTCTTATCAAAAAGGCTAAAAGAAGGACAGACCAATGCTCTCCTGACATCACTTAGAACCACTGTGAAATTGCAAGACATTTTCTATTTAAGCATGCACTGATGACATCAAGAGAGTAAACATGCCCTCCCTGGTAAACAGAGATGGCTGACCAGCTTCATCGAGGTTTTACTGAAGCTTTGAGTGTGTAGCAACAGTTAATAAACCAGGGCACACACATGAAAACACCACACATGGCTGAACCTCCAAAGATGCCGTTATTAAAGAACACAGACCACAGATCACAATTTACAAGAAACACACCACAAGAGCAGAGTGAAATGCATTGTCAAATGCTGTGGATTTCTTATTGCATCTTTCAAAGTAAGCTGCCATGGATCCATAGATGATCAGTCAGTTCAGAAGTTTGTATCTCTGACAATAGCCCAAGTAAAACATGCAGCACAGATTCTTAAAATAGCTTATTCCCTGAATACTAGGCACAAGACTACAAAAGTCCTTTCAACAACTATTCATAGATTGACACAGCACCAGATGCTACAGATCTGTTTTTTAATTAATCATGCCTAGTGGGAATAAGAAGGTTCACACAGGTACAACTAATTGAAAAATAACCCCAAAGTTTTCATCTCTCTTCACATTGAAATTGATCTGAAATTCTTAGGAAACCAGATCTTAAAGCAGTCAGCTTTATTATACTGTGGCTCGTAGTGGCAACTGCAGCAACACAGCTTGCAAAAAGAGTCCAAGTATCCAGAAAGTTAAGTATCTTAAAAACATTAAGTCTTTCCTTAAAAAGTAAATGAAAGGTTAAGTTGCATTCTGAACTTAGCTACGTTCATTGTAGTACAATAACAATTTGATAACTGAGTTCTGTTTTAAACTGCGTGCCCCTATGCACCAGAGAATAACCCAGACATTACACAAGAGGTTCTTTAATGTACCCACTTGCCTACAAGCCAGGATTTGCTTTATTTTTGCAGCAGAGCGGAGAGGAATTACAGTGATTGCTGGCAGTGGACATACCTCGTTTTTTTGCTTCTGCCACCATCTCGTCATACTCCTGTCGATGACGTAAAGCCTCCTCCACTGATTTGGCAGGAAGATTTCTGAAAACAAGTTGTTCCTGAATTCAATACACACAAATGACATTCTGGACCATTTCAGAACAGGATTAAATTCGGTTTCTCTCAAAGGTGAGCTTTGGGGCTGCCGTACTGTCAGTGTTCCAGTAACAGCTGTAGAGAACTACTAGATGTTTGCTGCTCCTGTTTTTTAGTTCTCCTAGAGCTTCCCCCAAAGTAAGGTTACTGAATTTGTTGAACACCTGGAATGATGCTCAAGTGAGTGACAAAAGGAAAATGCTGATATACAATATAGTTATTTATTCCAATGCATTTCTGGCCATGTGTATTTTAATCATATGTTCATATGAAATCTATAATGAAGTATTTTCAACAAAAGGTAAAGGTTTTTATTCATTGTAGTTAACCTCTTAAAATTCTCACAAAAGAAGGTAAGTTTGCCAAAGGAAGAAAGGGTAAATCACCCCTGATGTCAGAGCTGAAGCTAAGGAAGCTTGGTGCAGTCTAAAAGTTCACCAGATAAAAATGTGTTTGTTTTTTGGCTGCATAATGATCCCCTAATTGCTAAACACACTTCCTCTTGACCAAGAAGACTCACTTCAAAGAAAATTAGAACACAGGGTTTGGTCTCAGGCCCTTAACTAATATCTAGTCTACTTTGGTCCAAAATAAATAGAAAACAGTTTTGTCGTTTTAATATTTAAAAAGTTTTCTGTCTCCTCTCTCATATAAGCAGACAAAATAACTTATTAATGTTTTCAATGAAAGTGACAGCAGAATGTATTTTCAAAGGTTAGACTGTGGCAACACACTGCATGCTTGGGATGGCACTCCAATTTGAAAGAAGTGTCATTTGTAAAAGCATATTTATCTTGGCTTGTGAATTCTAATACTGTAAAAGTAAAGAAAAACATCAGCAATCAAGTTGTTGCATATCTTACCCTCTACCATACAGTAAAAGAAATAATGCACTTATGAAAACAAATACTCATAGTAATCTGTAATTCCATTCAGAATATTTCTGTCTTAGGAAGGAATGAGTTTATACAGTCCCAGAGAGAATATCCAAAGAAACACTAATATGCTTTATTTTCCATTTCCTAATTGGAAGAGATTAGAGCAAACATTTAACAGTGCTATCACAAGCTTTTCCATGGTGCAATTTGAAAACATTGCTCTATTTGTTTTCTTTATGTTCTTAGTCAGCAGCTCCTTTCTCTTTTCTTCAAACTGCTGAAGACTGTGGATCTGAAAATACTGACCATTTTTTATTACTATTCTTATTTGCACTTTATGTGGATTTTGTTACATCTTCGACTGCTGTTTCTCTGCCTTCAGCTGCACTTTTAGGTATTACCTACCTAAGATGTTTTAAGTTTCCAAAATAGGGTAAGGGAGGATAAGGGAGAAGGAAGTGCACACTGAAAAAGCAGGGAAGAAACAAATTAAGAAAATTCCTGAAGATTTGGGGATGCCCAGAGCATGGTCACAGACAGCTGTGAGACACAGTAGATTACAGACTGGTGGCTCCATTACAGTGAGAAAAAATTCCTCAAATACACTGTGATTCACTTAAAGGCTCTTCTGAGAAGTTTGTTAGGCTATTATGTGGGACAGCATAATCCAACCATTCTTTCACAAAAGACTTGAGAATTTTAGCTAAAATTCAGTCCTTCAGTTGCACAGCAGACTCATACTTACGCTGGTCGATCCTCCAGAATCAAAGCAGTAGTTGAAAGTGGTTCAAACTCAATGTTTTTACGTCTGGCTGATGGGGGTGGAGGTTTATACATTCTTCCTGTCCGTGCTTCATATTCCTAAACAGCGTTATTGATAAAAATTACATTTCAACTTTCAGCCTCACTCCAAATTAGTAACCGTATTACTAAATGCATAAATAATTTCACATTAAATACTTTAACATTACTTAGTAAGACAGCAAACACTACAAGTTGAAATTGCTGATAGCAACAGTGCAGCTTTCCAGGACTGCCGAGTAAAGATGAATGAGAAAGCAGTTTCTTGTATCAACTTAATCTTTGATCTGTTCTCGTTCAGTGTTTCAACTGAGCATCCCAGGATCAGGTGGTAAAGAAATCTGCATAATCTACCCAGCCTAGCTAGTGCACAAGTGTATTTAAGTAACATGTGAAGCTGACAATTAAAAAACCCACCACTAATTAATCAAGAACATGTGTCTCTTTCCATTTCTTCCTCCCGATTCCAGCCCCCCTTAAGATCCAGGACACCTCACATTCCCGAGGCCTGGAACAACCCCATCACACCCACATAAACCCAAACCACCTACACTACACTCAGTGACAATATACCAGTATTTATCATTACAAGCCTGTTCCATATAATTTCCTTCTGCTGAGGTTAAAACATGCAATCTACTTAGAAAGAAATATTTAACTGCCTCCAATACACACAAGATTCTGAGGAAGAAAGAATTCTAATCCTTTGACCAAAACAGCAACTCAACAAAACAAAAATATGACACAATCCTTAGAAAAAAGCTAAACAGAGCCAGATGAAAACGTCAAATCTCACATCCCCTTCTTTTTCTCCTCTGTAAACAAAAATTTACTGCCAAGTTAATGGAATAATATGCATCAACACCATTCAGCACATTGAAACAAGTATCTTGAACGACTGGACACAGGACTGGTAGAGTTCTGTTGTAATTTACACAAGCAAAATCAAAAAATCAATGCTCACCATTTGAATGAACACACATACTCTCAAGCCGAAAATTATTTCATTCCACTTAAAAATAGAAACAACCTCAGTACTCCTGTCACGTTGTATACCTCAGGACACTCAGTACATCTGTAAATTAGGAATGTATCCTGTGATAACACCCAGAGATCAGCATCCAGGCTGCAGCACAATAGCAATGCCATCCCAGCTTGGTAGAAGTTCTGATTTACTTCCATATTCTCCTTTGTAACAAGAGTCACCAAATCAAGTTCATTTAGTGGTCAGAGGCGAGGAAGCTCAAACATTAGCAACCTTTTCAACATCTCTACATATCTAACTTGTATGCAAAAAAAAAAGGGGGGGGAAAGGAAAAAAAATTTTAAAAAGCACTGCAAGATGTCTATCAGAAATGAAGCCACTCTTAAGCCATTTTTTAACACAAGTGATACATGTGAACAAGACTAGTGGTTCCAGCTATTGCCTGTGCTAAGAACTGATACACTATTTCCAAGGCAACAGAGGAAGAAAAAAAACAAAAATTAAAAATTATTCAACAGAGATTTTCACAAAAGGCAGAAACTCATCATCCACCTGTGTTTCTGAAAGTACACATTATGAACAGCTGGATTTTTTTAAAAAGAGATCACATGGGCAGAGAAGGAGAACTATAAGTGTTACTAGAAAGAGTCAACAGAGAGACCAAAATAGCCTCAGGCTCAAACTGTCATGGCTGCACATTCCCCAAACTGAAATATATTCCAAAGTATCAGAACCTTCCAAGGGAAGATGCTTTTTCCTAAAGAAGCCTGTGCTCTAGGAAACTGATTTGAAGATCAGATCCCACAACCATCAGATGTGTAGAGAAATCCTGCAAATAAAGAATCCATTTTTTTCTGGAATACTTTATATGACTACATGTAAAGAATCCAATATCCTTCACTGTGCAGTTGATGCAGAATCTAAAAAGCTTGAACTGACATAAAACTTCACTTTGAAAGATGCGAGTTAATATTCTCCCACAACAAGGTAAAAATACAACTTAAAGTCAAATGCTTGACATGCAGGGCATGAGGCAGAAGATAGAACAGTTGACAGCTAAGATTCAAGACTATGTAAAACCTGTATATGTAAAACAATTACTTTGGAAGCATCACATGTATGGTTTCACAAGAAGGTTGTTTAAAAAAAAATTATTGCAACATATCAGGCATTTATTTAAAATTCCAGAACACTTCCTAATTCCAAAATAAACAAATTTCAGCTTTAATAAAAAGTTATCATCTTACTAAGTCTGGAACGGCATCCTGTTATCTACTGCCAATAATTAACTCAGTAAGAAGCTAAAATCATGTTTTTCCTGAAAAGCACTGTGACAATATACTTAAGAGTGCTTCAATATGTGGAGGGACTTGCATTTCTGGTATTTATTCCTGCACAGACACAGATAAGCCTATTAAACTACAGACAGGTAACTGGGGCTGGGAAAACATCTTTTGCTTATAAACTGCATTTGTTTAACAAGATAAAGATATCTCAAATAGTTTCTTCTTAAAACAACAAAAAACCCCACCCAAAAACCAGAAACCCAAAAAACCCCACCCCCTACCACCACAACAAAGAACACCAAAAAAATTCTCTGGTATTCTAAATAATAATTTAAAAAAGTAAATAAACCCACAGAGGTCTTTATTGCTTGCACCTTTTTGTTATCTACATGGAAAACATGCAAGTCTGAAATTTCATTCATTCTTCTGCTGTAGTACCATAAAGGACAGTCAGACCATTGAGAGTCATTTTCAATACCTCTAAACAGGACTGGATTGCTCTGTGTAACATAAAAGTAACTGCTCGTAGCTTCCTCTTCCAATACTTAAGCCAATGACCTTAGAGAAAGGAAAACCACTGCACTGCAGCATTCCAAAAGCATTAGTAGACCTGAAGCAGGGTATGCTTGTGGGGATAAAGTATTTAGCTAAGTGTGAAACACAGGGATTCAGTGTGAAAAGACAAACTTGCATCTACAGAGCTCAAACGATACAGCTGTAAAGGAATAAATACCAACCATAAAATTCAACATGAATCTGGAATTAAGTTTGATCTATTTATGATCCAACAACAAAAGCTGAACTCGTGGGAATGAGTGATAAAAGCCTTTGGTTACAAGGACTATGAAAGTTCTCACAGTACCTATTATACAGACAAAACACCACACATCCAATTATTTTGTAGGTATGCTGGAGGAGAAAGGCATCTGATGTGTAGAGAATTTCTGCAACTAAAGAATGCAACACTGAATAAGCTTCCCCTGTCTTAAGGACTGCCTCTATTTAAAGTAGATGTTAAGGCATACTAATACTCCAATTAAACATCCTGTGTATGACAGTTTCTTCTAATATGCTTTCTCCTCTCTAATGCTAAGTCTGATCCTAAAATAGTTTTTATTCAATCAGCTGTGGCTTCTGCTGATGAAACAGAGTGGGGATTGCCATATATTGTGCAAAAGGTTTTAAACCTCTCTCCCTCCTACACACATGTGACTGGAGCAGATGGGTCTATGAAACATCTATATGATTATTTTCATTATGTTGTACAGCTAACTAGATATATCATCAGAAAGATTACAGGCCTTCATTTGAATCAGGGCTGATCATCCAAGAATAGAAGCATTAATAGAATCACCTAGGAGTGCATCCATGTAAGAAGAATTTCTGCTAATGAATAATCCTACATCAGCATGCATGTTGCCTCCAGGTTAAATGTTAAAATTGCTGAGCTAGCACTGGCTATAAAGTGATTATAAACAAAGGAGTGTTTATAGCAAGAGTAGATGTCACTTAAAAATCCTGTGAGTCATAAACTAGACATTTTCCCAGAAATAGGAATTCCAGATGCTGTCAGGACAGGCAGAACAGTACATTCTCACCTAATTTGCAGGTGAAATAGAAAGAACAGATGTATTGATGGAGAAGAAAATACTAATCTTCACACAGTACAAAAGGACAACCAAACAGACACTTAAGAGTTTCTAGGTCAATCTTCCAAAGTTAATGCCATTCACTTTCAATTCTTTGTTTGCTGTATTTTTTCCTCAGTTGGATATTTAAAAAGGTGCATCAAGTTTCATCTGTTGTTTACAAGAAGTCACCGGCCCTGGGCCCAATAAAGGCACGCTGAGAGCGGCCAGGCCATGTAATGTGAACCACAGGCACCAGAACCAACCAGCAGTTATGGGCCTGCTCTGTTCCACACTTCCACAGAACTGAGAAGCCAATCTGTACTCTTCATGTTTAACACAGAGTGCAGAATTACACAAAAAGTGTACAAAGTAATGGGCATGCACAATTTTAGAAGGATCCCAGTCACACAAATAGATAATGTAAATTGTAACAAAAGTTTCAATAGCTACGCTTTTCTAATTTTCCAATTCCACATTGGAAATAGTGATTAAAAGCATGTGGAGTTCTGAAGTGCTAATAGCTTGTGTGGCTCAGACACAGAAAGATTCTAATATATAAATTTTCAAATTTAATAAGTTGTTAAAAAATATTACAAATTTAGCCTTTAAAATACTTTTGCCATTAAGCAATGAGGCACAGCAAACATAGAAAGTAAATTACTGTCAAGCTGTATGATTACCTATTTCTTGCTATCCAAGAACATGCAATATAAACAATACACAATAATTCTCTATCACTTGAAGTTGTTAGTGAGATTCACATGTGAAACTTGTTTATTTTGCTAATGGTTTTTAATGAGTTGATGGTTAGTGCCATAAAATATTCATGCTACTGTGAAAATGTGATGTTTGTACTATTTTAATGAGTGCTACACAGTCCCATGCATGGCATCAAGTACAACTACAAAAAGTATATATTAAATTTCATACCCCTGTGTTTAATAGACTGAGAGCAGATATTGACGCAAGACTGCCAGAACTGTCATCCTAATAAGAAAAACAGAAGCAGAGCCTTAGTGAATTAATAAAGGAAAAGACCATTACAAAACAGCAATATACAACCCAAAATTTAAATTCACATGTAGACTATTTATCTTGTATTTTTGAAAAAACATGGATGTGTCTGTTCCTCTTCCTTTTCCAGCCCTCAAAACAGACATATACAAAGACTTCCCACTTGTGCAAGGTCTGTACAGACATTGACTGGATTGTTCTTCTGCTTTAATTGATGTTTTATATTTTCAGTAATCAGCCCCTTTGCCCAAAGGGAGATTTTTTCCATGGTGCTTCTCAGATGCATGACAAAGGCAGTCCCTGATACACCCTGTGTCTCCCTAGCACACCCCACTCACAGACATTAGACTGACTTAACCACAGCCTTGGAAGGTACATGCTGTTAGAAAGGAGAAACAAAACATTGTCCTCTGCCATGTTATTATTGATATTTCTAAACTGAAAGCTCAAAAGAGGGCTATAACTCAGCCTTGCTGGTGATAACAAGGATGTATTTGTAAAGCTTTGAGCAACAGTCACTTCCATTAAAAATAAGATTCTAAGCACCACTCAAGCAGCAATCAGGTATAAAAGCAAGCCCAACTACAGGAGATCCTGTACAACTACAGCTCTGCACATTTCCAACCAAAAGTCAAAGTTGGCTTTATAATGGAAAGATAAGCCAAGGTAAAATATGGGGTGCAGGGGAGGTGACAAAGCCCGCTGCTTTTAAGCCTGTGCCTGGAAGAAGGAAAAAAATGTTTTTATCATTAATTCAACAGAACATATTTGCAGTATTCAGAATAATAGAAACCATTTTAAAGGCTTTCTTCTTCCTTGCTATACTATTTTTCCTTTTCCATACTGAAGTACGATGCTAGCCTTGGAAGGATAAGATTTATATTAAAACAAACCAACAAAAAAACCCCCCAATCTCACACTTTAAATAAATGTCCATGAAAGACGGCAGATTTACCACCTGAACCTATCCTTCTGGAATTCGATACAGCCTGCCTAGATGATGACTTTGCTTCCTCAGCACCTCAAGCACAGCAGCACGTCTGCTTAACCTGCAAATGCTCAGTTCTTTGAGAGAAGAAAAAATCCTACAGATCATGCTTGGCTAAAGAAATTCAAAGGCCCAAGAGAGGGAGAGGGATCCCACAAAGAGAGAATCCAGAAGACCAAAAAAAAATAAAGTAATGTCCCACCACATCAAAGTAAAGTAAGTTCTATAATTTTTATTATCTCAATTTATATTATTTGTTTCCTCCAAATCCAGCAACTTTCAGGAACAGAAATGAAAACACATACCTACGTATGCCCATGCTTTCTTTTTCAAACCTTAGTAAGAGAACAGTTGCTTCAATACTCATTGTAGTTGTTCTTAAAGACTTTGTTTTTAAAAAAACAGCAGTCAAAAGAATTCACATCAGCAGAGTCCATACTTCCATGTTATTTTCAAAACACTGATCCCTTCTACCCTTGTAAGGTACTCCCCTGAAGATGCATTTGTACCACCAACATAGCACTGACATTGTTAGAAGTTCTCCTTAACAAGTTTCCCTTGTCAAAGCAACTTGGGACGTCCTGGCAGTAGGAGCTGAACTGCATTTTATGGCCTTTATTCAAAACAAAAGAAAGCATCTGTCACTCTGAGGTCCTACCAGTTTCACTACCATTTTACTGACAAGATACTCACTGAAGAAATCTAAAACATCGGGGAATGTCTATGGTTTACCTCTAGAACAGATATTTTACTGACTACACATGTGATAATTGAATGATGCAGGATATTTCTTGAAAATCTGACCAGCTACAGCATCTACAAAGAAACCATCCCAGCCTTCTCACTGCTTCTTGCAGGGCAAATTGTTATAATACTGCTATAGGTGTTACAGGTTCCTTGCAAGACCCAATATCCCCATTTATTATCTGTCCTTGTTTCTAGGCAGTTTGTTACCAATGTATTTCTGCTCTGTATCTGGCAAACAGGCAGAAGTATTGCCTTTCCTTTTTCTCCAGTAGTAGTGCAAGGTGAGCCAATGGGGCCTCTAAATAACAATATGCTTAAGAACCGCTCCTGTAAAAAAGCATTCAACAACTTTTCTAAGATAGTCAGTCCTTGGGTTTGCTTACAAACACACACACACACATTTTATAGGCATTAAGAGCTTTGTGCACTTTTAAACTCTAAAAACCAAGACTGGAGGGAAGAGGGAAGAGTTAATATTGCAAGCCAAAGTGTTTGAGTCATACGAAAACTGATTCAAACCACATCTGTTCCTCTGAAGAGAAGCCTCTGAAAACCCTTGTCCCTGGGAGACCATGGGAATTCTGCCGAATTAATGACTGCAATTTCTCTGTTAGATCTCAGACTGCAGATAACAACATTGGAAAAATATTCAAGTGAAGACACTTGTCTTAGCCCTCAGGTACTTCATCTTTGTAAATATTTCAGAGCCATCCCAACATATTTTCAGAGGTTAGATGTAAAACAGTGACCCAGTCAAAGCTAGTACTTAATGGACTGTCAAAGATTAAAACCTTCAATTTTGTACACAAGGTGACAGCTATTGGAAAAGATGGCTTCACTTCTGAACAAGCAGTCATTGCTAAAATCACTGCAAGCTTTTAATGGTGTGGCAGATTTAAGCAGAAAAGAAGCTTTTTTTTTCCACTTCATTTAAGGCTGCCACTGAGAAAAGCATTATTAAAACTGCTGATAAAGCAAGTTTGGTCTATGTTTTGCTTGATTTTTATATTGCAAAGTGTAATTGCATATTTTGAATTTACTTTAATTCAGGCGTATTATGAAAAACCCACCATACTGCTTTAAACACATTAATAAAACGCATGCAAGCCTGCCTTAATAAAATAAGGTAAACTTAATGATTTGATATTCAGAAAAATTTTTATCATAGATTAAAAGCTCTTTAACTGTAAGCACAAAAACTGAAATTGTGCTTGCATTTTTAAACAGAATCTGGACTTTGGGTCAATACATTCCAAAATGTTATATATCAGCCCACAAGTCTGTTTCTGCTTTAAATGCTTCTGCATTAAAGTATTTCAACAGTCTAATTTAAAGCAGATTTCCGTACAGACTGAAAAGAATTTACCAAACTGATCATTAATGACAACACGCTTCTTATAATAGCTAGTTTTATTAGCTGCAGTTCATGAAAAAAGGCACACTTCCTAAAACCATCAGATGCATTTGACATTTGCAGTCCTGGGGAGTTGTTTTCCCTTTTCAAAAAAAAAAAAAACAGTGAAGGAAAAAAGCCCAGAGGAAGGAGATGTCCAGCAAAAGAGTTGGCCTCAATCACATCCTGCTTGGGCAGCTCTAAATCCAAGGAGAGCTGAGCGTGCCAGCAGCTGCGAGTGGGGATCTGCAGCTGCCAACAACTTCCAACCTCTGACCCAGTTTGAGGGAGCGCAGGGCGCCCGGGGCGGCGCAGCTGCACGCACGGTGCAAACCCCGCAGGCTGCCGTGCCACGGAACACAGCAGCTTCACACGGCCTGAGAGGCTTGCAAAGAAATTATTCACAATCATGTTCATTAGGCAGTCTCTGAAGGCACAGCTGGCTGGCATCATCATCTGAAAAATGTCTGAAACAGTATCCCCAATGAAGGTCCCAGATTTTCGTGGAGGTTATTCAAGATAATACACGCACTACCTGACTTCTCTGGAGGTGAAGTTGTCATATAGCAGTGTCTAGTTGATACAGTGACTGGGAGCCACAAGCATTCATTTAAATGTGATCAGTAATTTACTACATCATCTTTACCATTAACAAAAAGAAAAAAAGAGGTTTCCTTCAGCCAGGATGGGAAAGGGACACATAAGCCCCACCAGTCTTTTGGCTATATATCTACAATGATGCAATTTTTCTCAGTTTTACTAATAGGAAAGTATTTCATGCTTCATGATATTGCCATAAAACTTTGATGTAAGTATTATCCTTATCCAAAAGACTTCCTCCTCCTATTAATTGCAAAGTTTTTCCTGTTGTGAGTTAATTTTTCTTGCAACAGGACTTCTTAAGATCTCATCTTTTACATGCAGGATGCTGACTCATTACTGAGTTTCCTTAATCAAGGGTTTATTTGCACCCTCCCAAAGCTGGCCACTGACATCAGTAAAGTGAAAGGACCATGTCCAACCATGAAAAATCATGTTCAGGAATGGCAAGATTTATGGCTAATAATAAACTGCCATAAACTCCCTCACAGGCAGCTTTCCTACCTTCTTGTAGTCTTACACATAAGGTTCCTTTTAAAAAACTGGCTAACAAGAAGTAACCATGGTTCTGGCCACAAAGAGCTAAAAAATTGGGGGGAAATGTGAGGTTTCTGTTTCAATCATATCTGATCCTTCCACTCTGATTTAGAAAGTCAAAGGGCACGTTTGGAGAGATATTCCATGTAGGTTATGAAGTCACCTGACAGATTCACAGAATTCCATGTAAACAAAACACATTAAGCTTTAATCATACTTTTGTCAACTTCTTGAAGGCCTTATATTCTTTTCACTCACATCCCCAGCATAGTGAGAAATTAGTCTAGAGACTACAGTCAGCCATTTGAAGTGAAGATTCTATTCCCCATTGATCTTCAATAACCAGCTGTGCCTACATTCATTCTAACCCATCATCAGCTTAGTAAATTCCAACATTTTTTGAGAAAAGAAACCATCAGCTTTTCTTCAAAGGCATATGCACAAGGAGCTACATAGTAAGTTTTAAACACACGTGCAAGACATTTGGCATATGCTAATTATGGAGACACTGGGGTCATTTCACAATTTAAAATCAAATTTCCTTAGGTATGTAGTTCTAACTGTGTGTAGAGCAGACTCTCAAGCTGGTTCCCCCACTGGTAACTGTATCTTTTAGCTCATGATGCTTTAGATAAAGACCATGAATGCTTTAGCCAAATAGAAAGCTAAAACCATTAGCAATTACTGGTACTTCACTCAAGATCATGTAAATCCAACAGTGACTCTAATCTGGAAAACATTATAGCACAAACCACATGACTAGGAGCAACTCAGTCATGGCTAAAGATAATAAATTGTTGTGATACATTTGCTTTTCTGACACTTTGGAGGAGTTAAAAAACAGAAACACTACTGTTGAAAACAAACACCATCACTGAGGGAAAACAGAATAAGAAAGTAAGACTATTTCTTCAGATCATCATCTTCAACAGGTAGCCCAGGAAAGATGTGGATGCCCCATCCCTGAAAGTGTTCAAAGTCAGGTTGGACAGGGCTTAGAGCAACCTGGTCTATTGGAAGGTGTCTGCCCATAGCAGGGAGAGCAGGACTCCCTTCCAACCCAAACAATTCTATTATAACATGATCTCCAGATCAAATATCTTCATTACTAGAAAACAGTAAGCAGATGACAGGTAACACTGTGCAGATTCTCCATTTCTCAGGATGGAAGAGACATCTGGATTTTACCACAGTATTTTCACAGCACAAGGCCAACAGCATGCACCTGCAAGCAAAGCAAGAATGCTTGCCCTCTCCCACCCAAAGAGGAAAACCACTTAAATTTGAAAAAGCATTCATTTTACTTCACACTCAAATCACAGAATAATCTGAGTTGGAAGGGATCTTCAAAGGTCACATAGTTGCAACCCATTGTCACAAGTCACATTGCATTAAAGTCCTTCAAAAAGATCCTCTAGTTTTTGACCTTGGTTGCTCCCAAAAGGCCCTCTTTGCCACAAAGCCCCGTCTAGGAGATACTGAACACTGCCTCATTCACAGCCATTTACACCTGCCAAACACATCAGCTTATTTGGAATTTAACAAAGCAGACAGAGAAAGCAGACCTCAAGAGATTCAAGTTACTGTTTTAACCAACACAGGGGACATTTATATTTCTTATGTCAACAAATCTTTCAGGTTTGCACGCTAACATTATGGTAATGATACATTACCAACTGCTCCCCTTTGAACACTGACATCTTAGTATTATTTTATCAGAAGTATTATTTTATCAAAGACAGATTCCACAGGAACAATTATATGGAAGTGCAACCTTGTGGTAGAGGAAGGAAATCAGAGGTGTCTTTGTGAAGAATTCCAGTAGCTCAAAATCAAGTTTAATTTACAGTATTATTTTGCAGCAAAGTATCTTGAGTGAGATTAAAACTTTAAATTAAAGATGATTACATGTTTCAGAATTCTAAGCAATTTGTCAGAGGTCACCTACATAGGAAGTCTTCCAGACAAGGATGGCAATGGAAAAATGAGTCATATTGCAGCATACCATGTTAAATATGACAAAATTTTATGGGAAATTAATGCAAGTTCTAATGTCTTGACAAAAGCAGCTTAAGTGCTTTCTGAACCTATACCATCTTTTTGGAAGTACTTTTTATAAGTACTGAGATGTACTGAAGAATGCACAAAATAATCATAAAACTCAAATTCCTTAGTAACTACTATTACTTAAACAAAGCCCCAAAATAATGTTCTCAGAGCAGCCTGTGGTCATATAACACCAATGTGGATATAACAGCAGAGAAATGCAGTACCTGTATCTTATTTTTACAATTTTCCTACCTTGAGTTATGTGATGTTTACTCACCTGCTGAATAATTTTGGAATCTTTTGGAAGGTTTTCCCTGGGTGGGACTTTTCCAAACAACTTCCAACCAGGAGCACTTTGGACAGCAGGTTTGAGTTCCTTTGTCCTTTTAGTGAAGAAGTTTCTGAAAAGAGAGAAAGGATTTGTTTTGTTTGTTATAAGCATATAAACAAAGTATATTGTTCCTATTTACATTTCTTCAACTTCTCCACCAGTTCACTTGGGTGAACTGTAGAGATTTACTGCTCGGCAAATGCAAAGTGCATTCTGCTTTCAAATAATTAATTTGAAGCGGAGCACCTTTCATTACAGGTGCTTTGATGCTAATATTTGTATTTAACACTCAATTTTACATCTAAACCACTTTATCAGACCTCTTTTTAGTAATAGCAGGCACTTATATATAAACACACACCACAGATTCTCAAACTTTTATTTGGGGCTTGTTTTAAGTGTTTCTTCCTGATTTATTTGGACACCGAAATGACTACAGCTGAAAAACACCCTGTAACTTAATGAGATTTTTTTTAATCGTGAATTATTACTTCTAATCTTCACGGCTTCAACTTTCATAGCATGGACTAGAAAACCATGAAACAATCACACAGCTTCAGTTTGGCAGACAAGCTTTATCAGTGCCTGAAGCAATTACCCCCAAAGAGGCAGATGACTGCATTGCTCCTACTTCTTAGAAAGCCAACCATCACAAGACCCTGTTAGTGACCACTTGTCAGATACTCAGCTATACTATTTGACTCCAATCACAAGTTCCCACAGAGCATGTTATGTACAAGTGCTTTAAAAATGAAAGAAGTGTATTTATTCTGAATACTGGAAAGTTACTTTCCAGAAACTCTTACCACAAAGGGATTAAAAGCTCAGGAGCCTGTAAGGTTATTTCTCAGGAAGCTTACCAGCTGACCTCAGAGAACACAACAGGGGAGTACTTTTAGTGGGAGATGTTTTTGTAGTGTTAACTAGCTAACTTCACACTCTTCTTCTGGAAAGAGATCCTCAGATTTACCCTTCACTTAATGTATTTGCTGTATTTTAAAATACAATTCCTTTTCAAATTGGAAGTAGTCATGTTTGTGCACAGCAAACAGTCTCCTAGCTTTGCTCCCAGATAAAAGGAGCATGCTTCAACAACCACAATCTGTCTGAAAAGTGTTCAGGGCTCCTAAATTCCAGTGCTGTCAGGGTTTCTGGCCAGACAGCATAGCTTTACAATTAGGAACTGTAGTGTTTGTAAGACATTGTATGATCTTCATATACAAGCTAATTTTTTTGTTCCCAGAATGTTTTTTGTTATTTGGGAAACAAGGAAATGCCTGTCAAAAATCCCTTCAGTGCAAGTCTGTGTGAATGAACTCTACAGCCTGTGAGCTTGTGTGTAGTTGAGGATCTAGCCACCAGCAAACTGGAGAGATGGAGAAGTAGGTGCTGATAGAGCATGGAAGCCTCCCAAAAAACTGTTAAGCTCAAGACTGGTGGTCCCATGGAATCCAGAAAAAAAAAAAATCAAGAAACCCAGAACACCAAGACTCTCTTCATTCCATTTGAGGCCACTGCCACTCACTACATCACCAACAGCTCGTCAAAAAAAAAAAAAATTAAAAGACTGCAATCAAGAAAACAGCAATTGCTACAGGCAGGCAGGGAGTACAGGATTACACACACACCTGATTGACAAGAACACCATGAGACATTTTTGTGGAATGCCCACAAAAGAGAATAGAATCTTTTGGTGCCACAGTACACTGTGCCACTTCTGTGGAGGTCTCCCAGATGTTGTTCCAACCCAATTATTGGGAAAGCATGCTTGGGAATAACTGATTGCATGGTTTGAATAGTTGTTTGCCATTATTGAAATTGAGCCATTGCTACTAATAATAGAATACAAATTGTTCTAGGAAGCATTGGTTGTGATCCACACATCCCACAGATGTCCCCATCAGAGAAATTTGTAATATCTTCATCCATCCCTGTGGAAGCCAAGTTAGCTCAGAAGCTCCAAGACAGTGGTTTCTGATACACAGCCTGGAAAGGAGGAACAGTGAAAAAGATCATGGTTCCCTATGCCTTTGAAAAAAAACACCCTTAGTCAATCCCAGAACTGAACACTATTAGTGAAATAAACAGATCCACTCTGTAAGACAAAAGTGTGCTTACATAAATAACAAAGGCTCATTTCATAAGGACACTTTTCACAGTGCTTTACATTGTCTTCAGGAGGGAAGGAGGAGCAGTCAAAGAATAAACAACAAAACAAGACACAAGTTTTCTAAAGACTCTGCACTACCCCACAGCCTTGCCCTTAAATCTGCAACAGCTGTATTTGAACTTCATTAGAGAAGACTTTTTCCCCCAAAAGCAGGTATGCAGGAAGGTACATTCTGGAGCACCTTTCTTGATTTCACAGGCAGCAATAACCACCCAGTCTCTGTACACACTATGGAATACCACCAGGGTTACTGGGCAGTTGAACTCCACTGCCTCTAGCATATGTAGAAGCTGAAAGATGCATTTAATATTGATGGCAATCTGTCATTGTATCAAAGCTGGTTCATTATTAACCAGGTAACTGGTAGATTTTTAAAAGGAAAAAAATGAGATTTAGGCATGCTCATGGCTTTTACAAGATTTAATTTTTCAGTTTTTTTAAACAAATAAAACATCAAGACAAACCTTTAATGTAGTCTGGAAGGAATGAAGTTTAACATTTATTGAGCACATATTGAATGAAGTCTGTTTCTTGTGAAGGCTAAGAGCTCGTAAAACTTTGTATTCTGTCAGAATAAACTTCACATAGGAATTCTAATCAGAAAGACATTAATGACAGATTACAAATAAGCTGTGCTGAAGATGGAAGGACACTTCTTAATACATTGTTTTGGCAAAGAACAGTATCACATCTGAGGTGTTCCTGACAGCAGCAAAGCCTTACAAAAGCCTTGTTAAGGAACAGCATCTGTGAATGCTCACAAGTTGCATTCACTGAACTGCAGGAAGTGTACTAGATTTGATGTATTTGTTGCTGCTTAGAATATTCATGAGTCTCACTGATCCTGGGAAGAGTCAACTATTGAAATGGCTGAAAAGCCAATAGCATTTTGGTACAGAATCTCAAAATCCATTTGAAAACCTCAAAATTCCTTAAAAGAGAGTCTACACTTTAGAACTGAACAATTCTTTCTCTTGCAAGGACCCATGGGATAGAAGTATTAAATTAGTTCATTGATTTAAGCTCTGGTTTACAAAAGCCCAGGGGAAAGCTGCAAGAGTTTTTTTTTCCCTGCTTCTTTTATATAACACATATTAACACCCTCAAATGACACTCCAAAATGTCTCAGTAGGTGCCTTGAAGAGCTCAAAAGCTAAATGAAGTGCCACAGGAGAGCATAAACCATGTTATAATCATCACTACTGTTATACATGAGGAAAGTATGCTTCCTTACAGTTCATTTTAATATAAAAATTAATTTAACTTGAAATGTTGCATTACATTAGACAAAAAAACCCAAACAACACAAATCACACACAACCAAAAAAAAAAAAAACCACAAACAAAAACTAGAAAAAAACCAACCAACCAACCAACAAAAACCCCAAAAACCAAAACAAAACCACTAAACTATGGGCACCTTTGGCAAACATACAGTGTGGCAACAAAAAAAACATCTTTCCAAATAAAATACACATAATTTAGGATTATTTTACCAATAAATCAATATTGTGTTTATATCTCAACGCTGAAAGGTAAACTACTATTCTCTGATTTCTAATCCTTACAAGATAACTTTGAGCTTGCTCAAAATGTTTACCCATTAATTTACAAAAAGCAACTCCAAGTTATATTAGCATAGTAAAAGTTACTTTTTTTAGATAAAAAAGCTAACTGTCAAAATATTTTCTGACTTTTACTTTACACACAACAATCTCGTTTACTGTCATTTTCCATCATCAATCATTTCTTCTCATTGCATCCATCTTTCAAGAGCTTTGATAAGAGGGAATTGTTCTGCTGAGAAAACAAGATTTGAAAGCCACAAGGACTGACAGAGGAAGTGAGGGCTGATTAGATTTTCCTTTTGATTAAGCACCTAGTACCTGTTAGTAAACACTGCATAAGACAACTGCATCATTTTAAATCCAGGGAAGCAACACACAAACAGGAAGGAATCAGCATCCCATCAAGAACATCCTCACTCTATCACACATAGCTTTTCCTCACAGAATCACAAAGAAGGGAAATCCAGCATAGAAGTAATAATACAAATGAGCACCAAGTTGGAGCAAAAAAACCCCAGTACATTTTCTCTGTGTTTTTAATATAGTTACAAAAACACAGTTAAAAGCCCTGAAGTTAAATTTCTCTGAAAGATCATTAAAAATCTACTGATTCCAACAAAACCTCAGAGCATGTAAAAGGAATGAAGTAACAAAAGTCATTAAAAACTGTGTTTGTATTACAAAACAACTGATTTTGCATCCGCACAAAGAGCAGAGTTCTGCTTGTACATGCCATCTGCTCTTGCTCCACCCCATGCTAATTTCTTAATAAGCTTCATGGGCATACAAAATAGGTGTATGTTTAAAACTTACTGAAATTTGAATTAGCTGAAAGATGAGCTGATAAGGAAATTGCTTATTTACCCAACAATCTTTACCCAGAGAATTGTATCAGTAAGGAGTTAGAAGAGACATGTTCCAGGAATTGCTACAGAAACATTTTAAAAAGCCCTAAAATTAGACGTTTTTACTTAAAACCATACTTTTAGAACAAATTCTGGAAACCTCTACATGCCTGCAATTCCATCTTCTGTATGGAATATTCCATAGCCAAATACATAACAAGAACTATTAATTCATATTGGCATCTCTTTACCAGGCATAACACACAAAAGCTGTTTAAGAACACAGCAGAATTCTTCTCCATACTCGAGTCTTGGCCATTCTGTTATGCTCTCATATGAAATAATTTGGAAATAACAGCAGACAAAAAAACCCCATTGCTTTATTAAGCATAATTAACCCCTCTGCTTTAAACAAGACTTTTCAATAATTTACATGCAGAAACAAAGGTAACTCAACTCTAAGCATAAATAATGAATCATTGAAAGGAAATAAAACCTTTTTGGTTAGCCACTTACAAAGCCTGCAGAGCAACAGGTATTCTACATTTTTAATTTCAATAGCTTCAAGTGTCAGCCCATTTTGATCCAACACATTTTTGATTGCTCTCAGCACAAGTTTCCAAGTTGTGCTCTATACTGGAAGAGATGTGACCCAACCAATTTTACAGTTTGCAATTTCCATCATTTTGCTACAAGCAGCAGCTAGATTATAGATTCTCTTTTAATTGTATTACCCCAACCACAGATTTGTTACAGGTTTCCAGTTTCAGCACCTTCTAGATGTAAAGATCTCCTCCTACCCTCTGCACCAAGACAACTCAAAGAATATTCCAAACTACCCTCTCCAAAGAAGTTTCAGTGTTTGCAATACTATAAACCTGCAGTCTTAGATGCTACACAAGCAAGCTTTTGGCCTCTCTCCCCTCCTCACCCCTCCAACAAAAACAAATAAAATAAGGAAATGAAAAATCCTACCCAGAAAAACAACCATCCTCAGCAAGACCAAGCTTGTAATATTTTTTTTAATTAAATATGTCTCCATTTGTATTAGTGATCAACTAAAGCCTTGGCTACAATTAGGTCCACCTGAAATTTAATGAACTGTCAAGGAGAGTTCTCAAGCCAAGGATTGAGAAGCTGGAAGGAGGTGGCCTCTGGTGTCTTGGAGAGGACAAAGATTGACAGAACTATCATGGAACTGCACTGATGAGACTTAATTAGATCAACTCTCTTATCAAGCTCCTAGTGAATACCAGTCCCAAAGTGGCTTTACAAACTCTGCTGGCAGACCAGTTTTACTACAGGTACACAAACACTTGGGAAGTTTTAAGAGTTGAAAGTGTTTAGCAGTATTGCAGAACATCTTGTACAGAACACTCACTGATAAACTCTATTTTACCAGACTACATGCTTCCCCCAACAAAGAGCTGTTGCCCAGGTAAGCTTTACAAGCAGTTCAGGCATTCAAAAACACACATAAACAAGCAGACATATAAGCAAGGTAACTGATGGCGTTGAATTTCAGAATGGTTTAATACAAATAAAGGAAGAGAATCAGCCTTTACTTTTCAGAGTGAAGTAGCAAAGCAGAGCTTTATGTTAGACTGTTCTATCATTTTCATATTTGATCAGGCAGTTATAAAGCTATTTTGACACTACACCAAACACTATGGTCAATCTTCTCTAATAATGATCAAAGGACACTTACCCACAGCATTTAAAACAAAGTCTTAGATCACAGCTGTGAGAAGTGGAGAATTTTTACCAGCTGACTACAGATATTCTGTGTATCTGTATTTTCTGGTATTTTTTGTATGGCCAGGAATATCTAATCCATCAAAGTCACAGCTACTTAATGAGCAACATACTCCAAGCAAAACAGTGCTAGAGGAACAAGAGCCCTTCCTCCCACAAACCCACATAATGGGAAGCCCATTTCCCCTCCTTGCACAGTAATGTCCTACAATCCCTTCTGCTGCATCAGCTCCCACACCCTCCACACCTTGCAAGTCAATCCAGCTCACTAATCCCACAGAAAACCATCAACACTTTTTCACTCTCCAACTTAATGAGCAACAAGCAGCTCACAGAGGATCATATAAATACCAGAAGCAGGGATGAAACATTTCCTTTGTTTCCTGACAATAACAAATTCTTCAGGCAGCTTACCAAGATATCTCACAAAGTACAACTCAGTTAAACAAAGCACCTGAAATTGTTCTAGATGTGACTCACTTTCAGTTGAGGCAAAACTCACCAGCTTTATAAGGGCAATCCCTATACCTATAGTTCAAATGCTTCCATACAATGCATGCTTTCAAAACAAAGGTGATAAAGATTTCCAGCCTTTGACATGGCCTACAAGTCTGTGAACTGGAAGTTCAAACACAGGGCAGAGTTTTATTTTGCAGACTGTCCCAGGGGTGATTGTAACTGTGACCAGCCTGGTTAAGCCTCAGTTAATATTTTTCCTTTCTGGTGCCTGACAGAGTGCCTGTCAACTACTCGATTGCACAATGTAGCACTACAAGCACTGGAGCACTTTTGCAGTCACTCAGTGCACTGGGTTTCAGCTGCAACTAGCAATTCACAATATATTTTGTCATTGCTTCAGTGATCAATTGCAGAAATACTACAAAACACAAGAATTAATTTTTGATCTCTTAGCTGATATAAGAAGGCAGGGGACTGATTTAATTCAGTTTTGCCTGACATCTTTTCTAAGAATGAGGAAGAAATTTTCCAGTCTACCACTCCACTACTTACAGAATTTGAGGAACAGCAAGCAATTTGCAAAACACAGTTTACAACAAGACAAAGCAAGAATAATAGAATCATTTAGGTTAGAAAAGATCTCTAAGATAATTGAGTCAAACAATTAGCCCAGCACTGTTAGGATCACCACCAAACCATGTCCCTAAGTGTCACACCCACATGACTTTTAAACACTTCCAGGGATGGTGACTCAACCACTTCCTTGGGCAGCCTGTTCCAATGCTTGACTAGCCTTTCAGTGATGGTGCTTTTCCTAATATCCAACCTAAACCTCCCTTGCCACAATATGAGGCTTGATAAGTGGAAAAAGAAACTGACACCCATGTCACTACAACCTCCTCTCAAGTATTTGTAGAATGACAAGGTCTCCCTTCAGTTTTCTCTTGTCCAAACCACCCCAGTTTGGCAGTTTGGCATCTAAGGCAGACAGATGCCAGCCACACAAATACCTTTGAAGCAAGTGGATTGTTTGAGTTTTAAAGCATTCTGGCATCCAGCACCCAAACTGCTTCATTACTGCCCAGCAGCAGACAGACAAGATCCCACATTAATGAATGCATTAGGCAACTGAAGCAACACAGACAGGACAGAGCTTTGCAAGGTCTGAGGCCTGACCACAGCCAAGCTTAGATTGCCTATTCTACAGCTGGCCTTCAGGAAGCTTAGACCAACAAATATCACAGGCAAGGAGAGCCAACAAGGAAGCTTTATTATGCTACAGGATCAAAAGACACATTTTCACTTAGCCAAGAGCGCATTACAATGTGCACCCAACATAACAATGGAAACGGAACATAGCTTCTTCTTAATAAAGGAGTACCTTGGAGAAGGGAGAAAAATTGTAGGAAAGCACTCCTCTAGGCTACAGCTTTTCAGTCAGGCTATAAGAAAGCAGGAAAGGCATTCAGAAGAACACCAGCCCGAGTGTTTGGCTCTCAGAAGTTCTGAAAGAATAAACTAATCTATGACCATGAAAACTAGTTTTCTACTAATTGAAGTCATAAGTTCACCCACACAACAGCCACACTCTTCTTCAGACTGTTACCCCAATATCGAGCCAGAAGCAAAATGCTCTGCAGGTGGCTTGCACAGCTGACTGGTTTCTGAAAATACAGAGGCAAATTATCAGTCTTTTTTGCAGGCTATCCTTGTGTTCAGACTTCATTCAAAAATCTGTAGGATTTTTATGCTGGAGCTCTCTCAGACTCTGAGAGTTTGACTGACCTCAGAAACAGGCTGCAGTACTAGAGAGATGAAGCAGAAATCATGCTTCACTTCCTTAGAAAGCAATAATAAAAAGATGCACACACAGAGATTGCAAAGTTTAAAGCAGTGCCAATCACCCCGTTCAACAAACCTAGTTCCTTCCCAGCTGAACAACAAACAAGACCAATTATGATAAATATAAAAGGACAGATGTTTATGTCGTAAACATCTCAGCAGTTCCAATAAACTCAAGAGAGGAGTAACAATTTTTTCATCTACATGAATGAAATGTGACCAAAAACCCTTAAACTCCTTTTTTATTCTTAAGCAATCAGGACAAAACAACCGAATGAATAACTGGAACAGCCAAGAGAGCAAAAACATAGAACTATCATTTTCTTAGAGGCCAGCTGTGATTTAAGTGAACTCCTTTGGTTGTTATTTCCCATGTAAAACATTCTTCTTTTAGTCATAGCCTATTCAGAAGAGATGTTCCATTCACTTTGTTACTACTCTCAATATACTCTGTAAGAAACCCTGTGACCCCAAATAAGCAGAAGAGACCAATGAATGAAAAGGCCTTCTGCAAAATGAAGGGGAGGGGGAGAAGAGAAGATGCTTTCAGATTAAGTTTAAATGCTTCTGTAGAACAGTCCTGAACAAAACAAGCTATGATTCCAACAGTTTGCTGCATACAAAACAGCAATTTAAGCTATTTGGCTCAAAAAAATCCACACAGTCCCCCACAAAAAAAACCCTACAGCATTAGTTTAATGAGAACTTACTTCATGAAAATTTATACTAAGATTACAAAACTCCTAGTGCAAATATATGTACCAGTGTAGAATATAACACTGTTCATTACACTATCCACCAAGGAGAGCACAAAAATTGCTAACAATACTTTAGGCATTACAGACTGATGAAGACTATATATCTGAGGTCTCAGAATTGACATTTATTCAGGCAGCATTTTTTCCTTGAGGAGGTAACTGGGGAAAGACTTGCTGCAAACAGAAGCTGGAGCAACGTGGCCTTCTGAAACATATCCAGAATTAAATTAATGTAACATTCTTCTGCTTGAGCTCCTGAAATTTCATTTTCATTTGCTAGTCAACAGACATCCTAACCAAATTGATTCCACGGGTGCAAAGCATCTTATCTATGGTGAAACACTCACTGAAAGTCAGAAACTGGTCAACATGTGAACACAACCTCACAAAACAAATCATTCTTCACAAATGTCAAGGAAGAATCCACAGAGGAGCTTCTCAACTTGATAATATGAATGCCATATCCTATTTTATCAAGTCACTTATGTCTCTAACTCAGGGAAAAAAAAGGACTGTTTGAAGTTGCCCACAGATTAGGGTCCAGGTACTCTTGCTTACTTTCTCCAATCAGTTTAATTCAAAGCAATTATATGTATCCATTTCTTCCCTTAGGTTACAAAATTACTTATAGAAAGCAGAAACAACTGCACCCAAAAACAGAAGGCAGAAGGGTGCTCTCATAATTTCTCAGGGAAGCTTTTATGTATTCCCTTAACTCTTTTCTCTAATCATCTTTCCAATATATATTGATGGTAGAGCTGTACTTTTTTTCATTCGGTTTGTTTTGATCTGGACAATGTAAAAACAACACCAAAATCATAAAACACACAGGTTTTTTTTCAGTAAGATCTGATCAAGATATAGGCACAAGCAATAGCAGAATAGAAATTAAGCACTGTGAAGTGACCCCATCAATCTGATTTCTCATCTTCACATGAATGGAAGGTTTAGAAGACCTGTCACAAGGACAGCCCATTCCCACTTGATTCATTTTTGATCAGAAGTCCACTAAAGATTTTTCTTCTCCATAGGGGCCCAGTACATCCCCTGAAGTTTCATGATGATTTATGTATGCAGAGCTTTTCTCTAAGAGAAATGTTGATTCTGGTACTAAACTTTCACAAGACCCATCTAGGTAGATGCCTAGGTAGTGCAAAGAGCTGCAAGTGGCACTTAGTAAAAAAACTGAAATATAAACTACATAGCTAGGGACACTACTGTGTACTGAGTAACAGCACTCAGTGAACCTCCCTGCAACCCTCCAGTCTGTGCCAAGGACATCTGTAAAGGCAAGAAGATTAGCAGCTTTTGAAGGACTGCCTACTCAAGGCTGTGTTTACAAAGAGGGAGACAAAGATGTGAGCTTCAGTGATGTCTTAGTGCTTTGTGCCTACAAATACCGACTACTTTTGACTTTCCATCACCTCTTCAAGTGAACATTTTTCAAAACTTCTGGACAACAAACACAATCACTCTGGGCAATGAAAAAAATAAGAGACTAAAGACATTTTCCATAAGAATATGTGTGCCAACTAGCCTTCATGCTTATAACCCCTTACACCTATTTCTCACAGCACACTCCAAAGACCTACAAGAAGTGGCAGTTATTAATTAATCTCATTGTGAATCTGAGGTGAATACTGGAACACAAGTACTTGGGAAAATGGTGCTCTACTACTACAAAAGCAAATATCACTGTTGTCAACAGTAAGCTTTGAATCAAGGAATAACAAACTACCAGATACCTAAATTTGTCTAGCAAATACACAATTCACAAAGGTACAATATCTACACAAGCTGAAAAGATGTCTGGTACCTACCCACAGAGCTATGAAGTAGAAGTCATCTTTAGAAGAGGTTCAGAATCAAGTCTTTATCTCAGCCCTGGATTACTTGCTGCTGCTTGACCTTTCTGGTGTCCTGTTTTGCTCTGCCCCCAAAAGCAGCACATTTAGAGCATACTGTAGTCGAGGTAATAATCATGGCTTTAATTCAACTGTCCATGCAATGTTCCTGCTCACTGAACCATTCTGCACCCAACAGGGATCCAGTAACCCAAGAACAGAGCATTGCCCTTGTAAGCTGCTGTGTAAGACCACAAACCATCAGAACAATGCCTGTATATGACTGCATTATGAATTATACACTACAGGACTACAAAGCAGTGACAGTTGACTTCCAAGAAGCCATTTCTTGCTCTGACCAAAACAGCAGCACAGTGGATACAACTGACCATAGCCATGCAATTTTCCTTGCCATGACACTCTGCTCCACATACTGATCTACTTGTGGCATCCCTACTTCACATGTGAAGAGAAATAAGATGTACAGCAAAACCAATTATTTTTCTGTTAAAAGTTGTTAGTATTGATTTGACAGGCTTAATGATTTTGGACAAATACAACTTAAGATTCCAAGGCTATACACCATACCTAACATTCACCTGAAAAAAAGGTTCTAGTCACTAATGCAAACTTCCCCAGGATCTTAAAGTAATTACTAATGACAGTTTCAAGGGCACAGACACTCTCCCTGTCACAGAGTTTGGATAAGATGCATCTGATTACAGCTGCTTGCTTTTTCGCCCACCTTACCTCACCAGTTTTCTCTCTGGTTCAGTGAATGAAGACAGACAATTAACACAGATTATTTCAAAGAACTATGAAGCAGGTCAGTCTGATAACTGAAGAGCTGGGAACAAGCTGGACCAGCTGGAAACAGCAGCCTCCTAACCCAGATCTGTCTGATCAAACTGTTCGGTCACAGCAATTACAACAATAAAGCCGAAGGCAGTACGACTTCCTTTGCCTTCTCTAAGTATCTGCAAGAAATGTCCAGCTTCTAGAATCATTTCCATATAATTATGGCTATTAGAAAAACACAATGGGAAATACCAAATTTTAGACAGTTTGCAAACTCAACTAAGAGCATTGCAAGCACAAAACATCCTACATAAAATACTCCAGGTTGCTGGGCTACCTACGGAGCACATCCAGTACCTTTTGGGTTTTCTTTTTTTACATTGTGGGAGCAGCTACACTCTGACAAAACACAAATGAGTTGCTCTCTCTCAGGTACACAGCCACTTGGTACAACTCAAACTCTGGGGAACAATATCATTTACGAGCCCGTGCACATTCAAAAATACAAGCAACCTTCTCCTGAGAACTTCACATGGGAGTAGAGTTGCTACAAACATTCAAACACAGGACAATTTTTTATACCATTTCAGTTCTCATTAGTGACATCCCCTTTTTAAGAACTACAGGATAACCCACTTACATTGGCAATTGTCAGCTTTGTATAAATCTGGACGGTTTAAAACAAAAGTGAGAAGTCTAAGCTTTTGAATTACAGGTTCAGAAGAAAAGAACTAACTACTGAGAAAGTTATAAAAGCTTTATTACACTTTTCATAACGGATATTACCCATTCTGGTATTTATTTTTCTAGAGACAAATCTGTCAAGCAAGACAAGTTTGAACTTGTTTTTAAAGAAAATGACTGGAAGTTTTCACTAGCCAATCTCATTTTGGCTGATGAGATGAAATCAGCTGTAACTAAGACTCTTTTATGAATGTATAGGCAGAATTGAAGGTAGCCAGTATTGCTCACCAGGCCAAATGCACCAGAGGCACAGCCAGCTGGGCCAGTCAGGCACTGTGAAATGGGATTTCCTGAGAGCCACTCTTCCACTGAGGTGTCTGCGCTATAGCTTTTGTCAGGATAGAAGCAATTACACTTTTTCATCTATTACCCAAGCCTTTACTAAAACCAGCAAATATCAATGTATATTGACCACTTCTACTGCACATCAAGTTCAGACTTTTCTATTGTCCTGGTTTTATCTGGGATAGAGTTAACTTCTTCCCAGTAGCTGGTACAGAGCTCTGTTTTGGATTCAGTACCGGAACAATGTTGATAACACGCTGATGTTTTGTTTGTTGCTAAGTTGTGCTTATCCTAAGTCAAGGACTGTGTCTCATGCTCTGCCAGTGAGGAAGCACACAAAAAGGGATTATAGCTGGGACAGGTGATCCACACTGGCCAAAAGGATTCCACACTATAAAAACCTAATGCCCAGAACATAAACTGAGGGAGGGGAGTTACCCAGAATGGGCTGATCAGTGTGTGGGGAAAGGTCTGGCATTAATCAATGGGTGGTGAGCAACTGTGTTGTGCATCACTTCGTTTTTCTTTATATTATCATTATTACTATTATAATTACATTTTACTTTGCTTAAATTACCAAATTTTTCTTACATCAACCTACAAGTTTTACTTTTGATTCTCTTTCCCATTTCACTGGGGCCAGGGGTGAAGGAGGTGGAAAGCAAGAAGCTGTGTAGTGCTTAGTTACTACCTGGGGTTAAACCACAGCACCTATGAGGAAAATGCTCCAGAATTTCAATCAATTACTGATTTGGGGCAAAAGCAACAACATAAATGTTACTGGTAGACGTGCTCAAGTAGTGAGGCAAAAGGAAGGTAATTACAGAATATTCTGACTTGAAGGGACCCACAAGGATCATCGAGTCCAACTCTTTAAGTGAACGGCTCAGACAGGGACTGAATTCACAACCTTGGCCTTATTAGCATCATTCTCCAACCAACTGAACTACTCTCATACAATATACTGCAGTCTACATAACATGAGGGAAAAGGAACGAAAGCATGGGATGGAAGATCACTAATATGGAATAGGAGGAATTGCAGGAATCTCTCAGTCTATCCCTGAAACAAAGTGGGTGCACCAAACTTATCTTCAACTGCTACTATCTTTATCCTCAAGAATCCATCTCTCCCTTTTCTGAGAGTTGGCAGAGGGAGCCCATTTCTCCATTTGGGAATCCCATTTTGAGATCAAACCTCTCCCATCTCAATTCTTCAGTTAATAAATTAATCTTATTTTATCATCTTAAAACACTTAAAAGACCTACTGTCCTATCAGCGACTTGAACAACAACTATAACCCCTCGGTTTGGGAGACTTAAAACTGCCGGAAATTAAATTCCTCACTTCAAACATAATAAAGGTACTATAGAGCGTGCTATAAATTATTATGGTCCAGCTGCACCTCCTGTGTAGTATGCTAAAGAGTGAGTAATGCGACAGAGATCCTAGGTGACAAAGCTGGATGTCCCACAGCTTTCGGTTTTGTGCTAGAAACTTAACACAAGTCAATCCAAGCACAAAGCATAGTCCTTGAAGTTTTCAACACCACGCTTAGAACTAAATAAGTAACCTCTATCTACACCGTCAACAAGTAGGAAACGCTTTATAACACTTGGCAATTTCCACGACGATTTGAAAGGCGTTTCCACCACCACCAACTTTCACTTTATTCTCCAGCGGTTTAATGAGTACCACTGTGATCGTTCAGCGATATGCCCTGGTACAGGAAGCAAATTCCAGTTTGAAGTCCATGAAGTTCGTAGCAGTAAAAGGGTCTTTATCATCTTACTGTCACGTCCAAAGCCTCTATCCTGCCCTGACAGTATGTGCTTCCTAGCGAAAAGAGCCCGCGAGGGTCGGAGCCACTCTTCCCTGTGCTACCCGCACAAGACCCTGCTGCCCCGAGAGCCGCTCCCGCACAGAGCCCACGGCCGCCCGTGCCCCGGCCGGCAGACCCGCATCCCCCCGGCCCCAGGCTCTGCCGGGCACGGCCTCACCGGCCCCGCCGCCGGCTCCTTTACCTGGTGAAGAACTCGGCGAAGCTGCTGCCGGCGCCGGCGATGCCCACCCGGTGCCGGGCCCTCTCCGTGGGCTCCTGTGGCGGCGGGGCCGGCTCGGCGGGCGCGGTCCCTCCGTGGGGCAGGTGCTCCGGGGCGCTGCGGCGGCGGCTCACCTCGTACGTGTTGCGGGAGTTCAGGTTCACGTCCGTGAAGCCGAGGGGCGCCGGGGGCAGGGCAGCGGGCTCTGCCCGGTCCCGGCAGGTCCGCGCGGCTGGGGCGTCGCCCCCCGGGCTGCGGGGCGGCGAGGGACTCTCGGCCGCCGCCCCCCCGCGCCGCTCCGCCTCGCTCCGCAGCCGGCAGCTCCTCAGCGGCTCTTCCAAGGCGGTTCCCAAGGGGACGCCTCCCGCCGGGCAGGGGAGGAAGCCCCCGTTCTGCAGTTTCGCTTCCTCCTCCTCCGGCCCCGGCTCATCCCGTCTTGCCCGAGGGGGAGGCGGCGGCGGCTCCTGCGGCGGCAGCAGGAAGCCGACGTCCCCGTTGGTCATCCTCCCGCAGGGGCCCACGGCGCAGGCGGCTCCGTTCGCGGGCTTCTCCGGGCAGCGCTTCCCACTCGCCGCCGCGGCGGGGCCGAGCGCCGCCAGGTACCGCTGCAGCAGCCGCTCCTGCCCCGGCCCGCCGCTCCGCCGGCTCGAGCCCCGGCTCCCATCCCGTTCCCCGTCCTCCTCCTCCTCCGCCGCCTCTTCCTCCGCCGCCTCCTGCCGGCCCGCGGGAAACACGGCTGCGCCGCCCGGAGCTCCGGCATCGTCCGGCCCCACCATTTGCCGCCGCGGAGCCCCGGGGGCGCGGCGGGGGCCGGGGCGCGCGCGCCTTCCTCCGCACCGGCGGCGCCGCGAGCGCTGGCAGCCGGCGCCGCTCCGCGCGTCGGGCAGCGGCCTCGGCGGGGGGCGGGCGGGCCCGGCACACGCAGGCGCGCGGCGCCGGCGGCGGCCCTTCCCCCCGGAAAGTCACCATAGAGAGGCCGGGCAGGAAGCGCCCGCCCGCTCGCCCTCCCGGCAGGGCCACACCCGGAACCATAGAGATGCCACCCAGACGGACCCTCGCCCGCCAGGGGCGCTGTGGAGGCCGCGCCGCGCCCCCGGTACCGTGTTCCGCCCAGGGGCTCGCAGCATGGACCGCGTTCCGCCGATGTGCCGCGGCTGCGGAAAGCCCAGCCCGGCCGCCTCATCCCTCCGTCCCTGCCCCAGAGCCGCCCGGGCTGGGATTGAGCGAACTGTCCTGGCTGGCACACGCACTGCACACAGGCGGGCTCCGAGCGGAGGGCCCGGGGAGCCCCGGCACCGCCGCCCCCACGGCGGCCGAGCTGTGGGCACGAGGGACGGGCAGGGCAGGGCAGCATCGCTTCTTGGAGGAGACGGGACCTACCTGAGCTCTGGGGAAACGGGACGGGGAGTAAAGGGAAATTACATCGGCGCTTCGAAATCCTGGGGTGAATCCTCTCCTGAGCAAGGGATGGGATGTCACAACTCCAGGTTAACGCTGGAGAGGTGGATGGAGGGCATGTACAAGTCCCATCAGCTCTGTTCCCCACCACATTTCTTAGAGAAAAACCAAATTATTACAGATGCTTCGGCCCGGCAGGAGAGCAAGGAGGTAAAGGGGCTTCAAGTGCCCGGAAAAGCAGCAACAGCATTAGGTCCCATGGCTGCCATTGCAGACTACCCCTCATCCTAGACAAACACAAAAACCACCCCAACCCAACAGATTACTTAGGTATTCCAACAGCAAATACTCACAGTTCATTGCAAGACAAGTGCCATTGTCCTGGAAATCCCTGACCAAAGAAGTTCTCCATTTAATATCCCCACTTAGAAGGTGCTCCAGCGTGGTTGGAGGGCCTTGCTTTCAAAGGCAGACAAGGGGAGCATGCCCAGGAGGAGGTGTGACCTGCCACAGGGAAGGAACAGCCTCTCTTTAGCTTCTTTCTTTTTTTTTCCTTAAAAATTGTGAGCATTTTGGAAAGAAAGGTTTAGACTGGGATTTCCCACCTAAATAAAAAGTTGATACATTTCGTTGTGTTGTGACTTCTTAGCACTTTGCAGTATAAAGTCTGGGCTTTGCTCAAGTTAAAAAAATAGTGATTTTTTTTTTTCTTGTTGTGAGGTCAGATGTGCAACACTGGTGTTATACATGCAGCAAGGAAGTCTGATCTCACCCTTTTTGACTTGAGTAACTGGCTAATAGTTATAATCTCAAATTTGATTTGACTATCTTGATAGCAAGCATGCAGCCTCATCCAGCTGCAGCTGTGCCAAATGTAAAGGACTATTTACCACAGCTGCTTGCAAAAAATGCCCAATAAATATCTCCAGGATTGCCTATCCTTTGAATATGACATCTGAACTGCTTGTGAGAACACTTTGTATGCTACTTTGGTCAAAAGGAACCATTAACAAAGATGAACTAATTAAGTTTTTTTGTTAGCTAAAGCTTTCTAATTAAGGTTTTGCTGTAACTAAGATGGTAGGCTATTTGTTCTCCACTGTGATTCGGGTCATCTCAGACACGTGGAGACTGATCAGTCTGCCTGCTGAATGAACATTCATCCTGGGTGCTACAGAGGCTCTCCTGCTTTTACCAGTGAGTTCAGGTTTAAGGAAACACTCAGATCCAGAGAGTGTCTGTGCTCATTCTCAACAGTGTTCATTGTTTACCTGGGATGCTCCATGGCAGTGTCACCCTTGAACAGACCTCAGTGATTTCATTAATGCAGCAGCAGCAAAGCAGTCCCAGATGTTAAACAAGCTGAGTGAAATGGAGACTGGCCTGAGGGTGTAACACAGGGCTGGTTGTGGTGCACCAATTTCAGTCAGTGCAGCAGCTGGTAATTGTACCAGGGCTTCCAAAGGATAGCATATTGTGCTGCACAAAATAGGACCAGTTGGTTCATTGGATTTGCATTGATTTCCACCTCCAGAACTGCTGTGGTTTAATCCCAGACAGCAGCTAAGGCCCACACAGCCATTCACTCAATCTCCCTGTGGGATGGAGGGGTGTAAAAAGAAGGAAATCCATAGGTTGAGATAAAGACAGTTTAACAGGTAAAGCAAAAGCTGTGCACACAAGAAAACAAAGCAGGGAATTAATTCAGCACTTCCCGTCATCAGGCAAATGTTCAGCCAGTTCAGCTCAGTCTGATTTGAATGAGTAAGGATGAGCAGGTAGTTTACAAAATGTTGTGAGCAATTCACAGGGAAGAAGTGGGACTGAACAGCAGATTATGAATGAGGAAAGTGTAATTTATAATTTGTTCCCAAAGGCTGAGAAAAAACACTAGTCTGTAAAAAAATCCAAACAACAAACTGTATAACTAATAAGCCAATGCCCATCACTAACTTCTCATTGTCAAAAGGACAGCATAACAAGGATTCAAATATTAGTCTAACTCTTGTGCAATCAATGCTGCTAACTGAAATACCCACTGTAACAGGTACACCATGACCAATACCCTGCTGATGGTTTCTCAGAGCTGTTTCATTACTTCTGTAATTAAAACATGGAATGGCTTCCTCAAATCAATGTATAAGAAGAGCTCTTCCCTAGGGCTCCCAAAAGCTCAGATGTTCTTCTATTTACAATATAGGTGTGATCTCTGGCAGTTCACTCCCAAGGCTTTCACTCCTTTGGAAATGCTGCTTTGGAAAGAACATCTTGCAGCCCACTAATAGCAGTTTGCACGTTCAATACAAAGCCCTCTGGACAAGATCTCATCACAGAGTGTAACTAACAATTAATTTAGTTGTTTGGCAGACTCCTGCACACTGAAAGCTTCTCCTTGGCACACTCCCAGTCCTGCTGCAGTCCTAGAATTAAATTACACTGCCTGTGGATCAAACCCTCTGTATACCTGTATTAAGGCAGTTCAGTCTGTATTACTTTGCTTGTGTATGTTTATGCTTGTGGTGGTTCAAACAGTGCCAAAACCACCCTGGGCACTGCTAGGGGCTAAGCTGTAGTTGTCATTGCTCTGTTAGGCACCAGGAGCCTTTCCAGGTTATTGACAGTCACTGGGAGACTCTCTCTCCTTCCATGTAACCTCCATGTTTCCCACTGCCAGACAGGGCTAATTAGATTATATACCTATATATAGACTTCTATTTCCTTCTGGCCATCACCATCAAAATACAGAAAAGCCAAAGACTCCAAATGTATCCAGATGTTCCGGGTTTAAATGCCATTAAATCCATATGGACAGAGAGTTACCTAGAAATCACCCTTATCTAAAACCAGGTTAAAATAGAAACAAAAAGAAATATTTATTACCACATCCAAAACAGATTTGTAACCACACAGGTTCTTAACAGTGTAGAAGATATTAATGAAAGAAATTTAAAATCCACTTCTGTTATGATCCAAAACTCTTTTGCTTTCCTCTTTCTATCCAGTGAACCAATTAGACACTTACTTACCTGATCCACAGTCTCTGTCCATGTCTGCCAGAAACCTCATGATGTGTTCACAGACTTCAAGTTTTCTCTTCCTTTTTGTACAAATTCACCCCTTGAGATGCACAAAAATGGGCAGAGAACAGACACAGATGAAGCAGAAGAAAAGGAACAAGTGTCAACAGGCAACACAGGACCTCATGTTCCTCAGCCTGATTGTCACCTGCTCAGGCAGTAGCTCTGTGTTGTTAGGGGAGGCATCTTTTTGGGATTAAGTGAAAAGGGGGTCACTGAATGAGGAGATGATCTGAGCCTATTTCTCCTGTCCCTGAGAACATTTTGGCCAGTTGTTCTCAGCCTACCTCTTTTGGGTTTCTATAAGGGGCTTAGAGGACCAAGAACAGTTATTCTCTCACATATTTCATCCCCTAATTTTGAATCACATATATTCAGTCTCAACCGGTTTTGGAGGTTTTAAAAACTTTCTGGTTTTTAGGCAGGATAGCACCATGGTAGCCTACAGCAGTACCCATTTTTTGTGAGAGTTCATTGAACTGCAGAGATTTTACTTTGCACTTTTCCAACCAACATATATGGTCATGTGCAATTAGAGTGTTTACTTTTCTAATATCAATATATTGTTGATAAACATTTGTTAGTTCTCCCCTATGGTGATTACAACAAATTCCTGTCTCAGTCTTGTGCTGTTTGCTTAATGTGTCATTAATACAGATAAAATCACTTCTATGGCTGATAAAGCAAAAGCAGGAAGAAAAGTAATACATGGGAATTATTATTTTAATTTTTTTGCCAAGTCATATTTGATTTATATTCTGTAATAAAATTTTAAGTAATGTTGTAATACACATTGGGAGCTATGAGAAGAGGAGTCTGTCTTCTCTTTCTCCAAACACATCCTCTTCATTAAGTTCACATTAAATATTTAGGAATAATCTAGTTGATCTGATTTTAATTTGTCCTGAACCTACAGATGCTATGTATGAATATACAGCATGACTCTAAAATGTTGCAAAGACTGAGTTTCAGGACCTGGGTGCTTTTGAATTCTGTTTGATAAATTTAGTGGCAAGAGAAGTACTCTAAGAAAAAAAAAGTCCACTAAGATGAAACTTGAAAGAGTCTTTCCTTCTGAACTCAAGGGAAGTTGAAAGGGGCTTAGGACTATTTGCAGATCAAAACTTTTAATTGGATTTTATTATAAATTATTTTCTTCAGATATGACCAGCATAGAAGCTTTCAAACCTTTCATAGAAAGTTGAAGAAATGATTACAGAATGTACAAGAGCAAATGAGTGAACAGTTTTCAGTGACAATATTGGTATGAATTGGTCTTACGGATGAAAAACAACCTAATTTTTTTTTTGCCATGTTTTTTTGACTTTACTGTCCTTGCAATTCTGTTGGTTTCACAGCACATGAAGCTGGAAGGAACAGATACAGGAATAAATAGCTGGAAGCAAGAGCTGCCTACCTCAGTTTACGAAGCACTGCTTGTGAATGTTGAACCAGGTCCGAAATAACAGCAAAAAGGAGTTTATCCTTAAAAGAACAAATCTCCCTTATCTTGGGCAAACAGAATAAGAGGGAGTGGTTGGAAAGTTGGAAAGGGTAAGGTTCAATTTACTGCAGTGTGTTTACTGGCAGACAATCCCTCAGGAAATGCTGCAGCCAGGCACAGCCAGTAGGAGTAGGGCTAATCACAGGCAGTGCAAAAGGGGAAAAACTTTTAAAGTGTATAATTTATTAAGGACATTTGTTAATTATATTTGCTGAGAAGTGTTTTTCTGTTTGTACAAACCAATTTGCAACATTTGGCATCATGGATGGACAGGAATGAGGGAAATGAGAAAAAAAAAGGCGTATATTTACTACACAGAAATATCACCTTCTAATTATGCAGTGTTGCATCCTACACATAGCCTGAGCTATTTTCCAGACAGCACTGAGGGCCTGTGTTGCTGAATTATTCCATAAAGTTTTTCATGTAATTCTTATCAGTGAAGTGTCCCAGTCCAACACTGCTGTAAATGGAGCTATTAGATGATGGCTGTGGCTGAACAGTGTGACAGTGGAACACTTCTCATTTTTCAGTTCCAAGGGCATTATGTACATTGTACTTATTTCATCCTGACTCAGTCTTAAGAACCAATCATACACACTGCCTCCATTTCTCTGTGTAATTGTTTCCATAGATGGAGCACCAAGGAAGAGCTGAAAGAGGCCTGTTCCCTAGACTGGTGTGTCTCCAGGAAAGTACCTATCATGCAATCAAGCTATAGCCAGTGCACCTGATATTTGGCATGTTCCACCACAGGAAAATCAGCATATACTACAAACAAGGGGGTTTTTAATCTGTTTTTTATTCAAACACAAGTTTGCTCAGTCCTTGCTGGAGAAGGAACATGGAACACTAGGTGGCAAGGTGTGTGAGCTGTTGGAACTTCTGGGGCAAAGATTATAACCAAGGGATCCCTTCAGGATGGGTTTGTTTCTGGCCGGGGATGATTACCAAGTAGTTATTACTACTGTGATCTTTACTGTGAGGATTTTCTGTGGCCTTTACCAGCATGAAGCTTGGGGAAACCCAGATTAATTTGCGTATTAAGAACAAGAACTTGAATCTGAATCAACTTCCAAAGTAGTAAGTGTAGGCTGTGGAACCTTATCTGTTGTGCCTGCAAGTCTGTAAGTGTCCTTGAGCATCAATGCCCAGTTACTTTACATGCTGTGGTCCAGAGCTTGCAGTAAGTGGATAAAATAGGCTTGCCAGTATGGGCTCATTCCCTAACTTAGGTAAGAGAAAATTTGTGCTGTCAAATGAGTGAGAGGAATCCAAAGATTGCTCTAAAATATGTGTTGGACAGATTCTAGGGATGTAAAATCTTCAGAGATAGAAGAGAGAATATAGGGCTGTGAACCCCTCAAAGGGATTTTATCTGCCTCCTGGCATCACTTCTGCCTTACTTATTTTCTCCGTACTGAACCACTGCTAATGCTCAAACACAGGCTTTCCAAGCTCCAAGCCTTACCAGGGCAGTGGCAGGATCTTCCCTTCAGGAAGCAATTGTGCTCCATGCTCATGCAGTGTGACTGTGCAGTCCAAGCTGTTCTGGCACGGGCTGTGTGCACCCTTGTATCAAGATGAGAGACTGAAATGCTCCTTATGAAACACTGGAATTCAGCCTATCAAATATCACATCTCCCAAGGTGCTAGAAAGCTTGCCAGCTTGCTCATAGGCTCTGTTTCACTAAATCTCTGAAATAAATGAACACAAAACAAAACACAGTGTTATGGCTGTCTGAAATTCTGGCCACATACTAAAAGTTGACACCACTTCCCAAGGTTTGTTATAATAATCCTCCCCCATTTGGACAAGATCTCAAAATTGAATTAACTATTTAATTAACCACTTTGATATTACATTCATTTGAAAAAGCAGAAATGCTGGCACTGGATCAATGTGGCTGCAGCCTCCAGTCACTGCCTGTATGAGCACACACAGCACCAGTGACACTGGCACTGACCCTGCACACAGCATCAGTGACACTGGCACTGACCCTCACACAGCATCAGTGACACTGGCACTGACCCTCACACAACAGCAGTGACATTGGCACTGACCCTCACACAGCATCAGTGACACTGCCATTAACCCTGCACACAGCATCAGTGACACTGGCACTGTCCCTGCACACAGCATCAGTGACACTGGCACTGTCCCTCACACAGCATCAGTGACACTGGCACTGTCCCTCACACAGCATCAGTGACACTGGCACTGACCCTCACACAGCTCCCAGCACAGAGCAGACCCTGCCATCCCCCCAGCCAGCTGTGGCACCACGGCACAGGTCATGACAAAGGCAGTGCCCTTCCAGGAGGCACCTTGAGGCTTGGGTTGAATTACTGTGTCCTGTTTGAGCGCTGAGTTTTAACCTCAGTTGTCCAGCTGGCATGCAGTGAGCTTGACTTCCAAATGCAGTCAGTAGTAAACTGTTAAAGACTCAATTTTAATTTCTGAATCACGGCTCCTTTTAGTCATATGTGCTATAAAACATGTGAGCACTTAGTCTAGAATGAGGTAATTTTATAGGGGAGAAGTAAGACAAGGAGAAAGAAAGGGGAAGGAGAAGGAAACTGATTTTGGTGTCTTATATAAATCTCTTCTTGGAGGGAGAGAGATTTTAAATGCAGTGATTGCATTTAAAATACATACAGTGTCAAGCCATTATATACATATTGTAATATGTCTTACATATATTCTCTGGATAAGTTTATATTTGTCACAGGTGGAACAAGCTTGCAAATTTTCTGAAGTCACGAGAGGCTGATTTACCCATTCCATCAGTATTTTTCAGTTATTTTGCCCAGAGCTTTCCTGTTCTATTTCAAGTAAGATAAATTCAAGAAATAGTTAAAATCAAAGCTTACAGCATTTGCAACTCACCTCACACACTTATTTTCACACAGTGTTGTGTTTTCCCCTGTGGTTTTCTTTCCTCCCTCTCCCATAAGCTTACACTTCACTCCTTCCAACCCAATATAGGAATAAAAGCAGGGCAATGCTTCTATTTCTGTCTTTGCCACTGACTCACCATATAGTTTCTTAAGCATTTACATTTTCCACTTGGATCCTCTGGTATCTAAGAAAATGAATGTGTCTGTTGATGTTTTCTTCATGGTAAGAGCACTCGCAATGTCTCTCTCTATGCAGATTCTATTGCATTTAGTAAGGCTTGAGTCCACACTACAACCTTCCTATCAGTGAGGATATTAGCAGGGGTTCTGACTTCAGCCTAGATGCCTACTTTAATTACAACAATCAGAAATGTATCTTTTAAGATTGGTCAGTCAGATTTTACTTCAACAGCCACAAAATTTTGAGGTGAAGTACTCACAGATTTGCACACAAAACAGCATCATCATATACACTCTCCTTTATAATGCATGCTAAAAAGGAGCCAGAGATATTCACAGAGCATAATGTGATCCTGGGAACAGGAGATACACAGAGTTATTTTAATATGGAGAATGCTGGCTACTTTGTGCTACAGAGCCCTGCAGCACTACTGTCTGCTGAATATGCAAAAGCATTGCTCTTTCCTTTTCAGTGCTGTATTGCCTTAGGTCCAGCTGCTGCCCCACTTACAATCCTTCACAAATATATTCTGTCCTTTGGGGCCATTTTATTGATTGCTACATAAAAGTAAATGTATCAAGTCAAATTAGCAAGTGTGTAGATAAATCTTACAAACTAAGCTTCAGTCCTTACTGTTGGAATGACCATCAGAGACCTACTTGGTTTGCAGATGTTGGCAAAAGCCACGTATGTGGAACTACAGATGGTTCCAAATAAGACAAAAGTGGAGTTGGTTCTTATATGCCAGCCTGTGTTATTTTTACAGCTCCTACTGCTTTAACAAAGTATATATTTAATTAGAGAAGATTCTCCAGCAGTTGTATGAATTATGAGTTAGTCTTACAGATAAACACATTAATAAGAAATGTATTCCAATTTTCAGTATCATAGCAGGAATAACACAGTGGGATACTTAATGAAGACTGTGATGTCCAAGGCACAAAGAAAAATAGGACCAAGTGTTAACAATCTGTTATGAAATGGTACAATCCAACTAGCTGAGCTTAAATATTTTTTAACAAGGTAAGCTGCCAGCTATGCTGTTCAAGGCTAATTTTAAAAAATTTCCACCCTCTCTACTAATTACCAGAAATATCATAAGAATACAATGAAAATCACATACTGCTTGAAAATTATTTGTATTGGAACTAGCGACTGGAGTAGTTTTAATTAAGAGACAAAGGAATAAAAAAGTACCTAATGTAAAAATAAATATCTAATGTAAAAAAAAAAATTAATTGCATTAATTGATATTTTCTATTCATATTCTAATCTCTTTTTTCTCATGACGGGATTACCAGGCAAATTCTTTGAAAATGAAGGATTACGCCCTATTTGCATGAGGATACTTTATTGAATGTAGGCTGTAAATATGTGCAGTAATTATATAAATTTAAATTACAATATGCATATTATTATAATAATAAATAGAAGACTGTTGAAATACATCAGAAGACACCTTTGGCTGAAAAATAAAGACACAGGGTTTGGGTGCTGTGAACAACTTATTGCCAAAATGCAGCAGATCCAAACTAGAGATCTTAGGTTTCTGTGCTTTTGGTTTCATTACATAAAATTTCAAACAAAAAAATAAAAGGCACAATACTATTTTGGTGAAAACAGATTCTGACAGCCAGATCTGAGCGCATTCCCAGTGGATGCAAACCGACACGAAGTGACATCCTGCTCTCTAACCAAGCTGTGATCGCGGTCTCCAAAAGGAGACGCTCGGAGAGCGCCAGGTCGTGCCTCGCCCCGGACACTTGGACAAGTACAGGCTGAGTTCTGGCACAGGGCTCTTCCCGGGGCGATGCTGCGGGGAAAGCTCCCCCCGCGCGCTTGGGGACAGCGCTCCGTCCCTTCCAGGGCAGCGCCCGCTCGGTCCGGCGGCGCGGGGGCCGCGGGCACCGGCTCGGCCCGGGGCTGCCGCCGCCGCCGCTCGGTGCCGGCGCTGCGGGCGGAACGCGCGGCTGCCCCGGCCCCAGCCCGGCCCCGCTCCGCCGGCCGGAGCCCCCGCGGGGCCGCTGCGGGACAGCGCCTCCCTCGGGCCCCGGGAGCGGCGGCAGCGAGCCGGGAGGCGGAGGCGAGGCCCCGGCAGCCGGCGGGTGAGTAGCCCGGGACAGCCCGGGACAGCCCGGGGCGCACCGAGGGCGGCGGGCAGAGATGCCCCCGCGGGCGGCCGCTCGCACAGCCGCTGGCCGGGGCGGGTCCCGCCGCCGCTTCGGGCGCTGTCCCGCCGGCAGGAGCGGCCGGGGGGGCCGGGGCAGCGCCCCCGATGGGGAGCGCGGCGCCGGGGGGCGGCCCGTGGGTGCTGCGGGCGCTCACCGGGTGCCTGCTGGGCGCGCTGGTGCTGGGCACGCTGCTGGGCAACGCGCTCGTGTGCCTCGCCATCCTGCGCTTCCGCCACCTCCGCAACAAGGTCACCAACTGGTTCGTGCTGTCACTGGCCATCTCGGACCTCTGCGTGGCCCTTTTGGTGATGCCCTGGAAGGCGGTCACTGAGGTGGCTGGAGGCTCCTGGCTCTTTGGCAGCCACTTTTGTGACACCTGGGTGGCCTTCGACATCATGTGCTCCACCGCCTCCATCCTGCACCTCTGCATCATCAGCCTGGACCGGTACTGGGCCATCGCCAGCCCCTTTCGCTATGAGCGCAGGATGACGCAGCGCCTCGCTTGTGCCATGATAGCCATGGCCTGGGCTCTCTCCATCCTCATCTCCTTCATCCCCGTGCAGCTGCACTGGCATAAAGCCAAGGACAGTGGAGATCCAGGCTCCTGGCTACCTGCGACACCCCGCTGCGATGTCAGGTTGAACCGCACTTATGCCATCACCTCCTCCCTTATCAGCTTCTACATCCCGGTGGCCATAATGATCATCACCTACACCAGGATCTACAGAATTGCCCAGGCCCAGATCCGCCGCATCTCCACCCTTGAGAGAGCAGGAGGGCAGTGGCCAGGTCCTGGCAAGGAGCCCACATCCTCTCTGCGGCGTTCCTTGCGCAAGGAGACCAGGGTGCTGCAGACCCTTTCTATCATAATGGGAGTCTTTGTTTGCTGCTGGCTGCCCTTCTTCCTGCTGAACTGCCTGCTGCCTTTCTGCCAGCCCAGCCTCCAGGAGGACCCTGAAGGGCAGCCACTCTGTATCGGCCAAACCACCTTCAACGTCTTTGTGTGGTTTGGCTGGGCCAACTCTTCACTGAATCCAGTCATCTATGCTTTCAATGCAGACTTCAGGAGGGCTTTCAGCAATCTCTTGGGCTGCCAATGCTGCTGCACACCTGAATCCCCTGTGGAGAGGGTCAACTTCAGCAATGAGCTGGTTTCCTATCACCGTGACACCACCTGCCAGAAGGAAGGAGCTGTCCCATCGTCAGTGCCTCCTGCTGCCACTACTGCCTGGGTGCAACCCGTGCCCCATGCCATAAACCTCCAGGGAGAGCACAGCAGTGAGGAGATGTCTATGGAGAAGAGGGCTGTGACTTCTCAGACTGCCCTTGGCAGCAGCCCCAGCAGTTGTCAAGTGCCAGCTATTCTGCAATTGGATTGCAAGGCAAAGCCATCCCTGTAAACTGCTGCCCCCTGTACAGGACTTGGTCAGTGTGAGGGACCCTCTTGTCTCAGAGGGATGAGAGATGAATCACTTCTCACACACACAGCCACCGCACACGGAGAGTTCTCCCTGTCTCCATGTAAGCTCCCCAGCAACAAAAGTCCCATGCCAGAGGGATGGGAAAACACTGCTCCTACCACACGGGAGGCATATGGAGTCCATTCCAAAGGCACATAGCTGCCACACATTTACCTCTTCCCATGGCCACCTTCACCCCTTACTCCCACATAAGACATCTCCCATGCATTTGTTCACCCCCGTTCTACAGTCAAATTCAAGGTATATATTAAGAATAGTAGATAATTAGATCAAAGTAAAAAAAGCTCATAGTTCAGGCAGCCAATCCCTTCAGAAAGTAGAAATATAGTATGATCCACAAAATAAAGAGTGACCAGGTCATCTCTGTCAACCCATTTCACTACTTGCAAATATGAAGATCAACACAAGGCAGAGCAAATGAGTGTTGGATGCAGGCAAGAGAATACTGGGAAAACTATGATTGTTTCTATCTGTGTGGAAGGGTTCAGCAGACATTAAGGCAATACAGTGGCATCTCATTGTCCTCTGTTTCTCTGTCCACTAAAAGGTTCTGCTGCTGGCCATTTATAATAGAATGCTCCACTCACCACCATCCTTGTCCCATTTTTTCTGTCCCTCACCTATGATGGATTGCCTTTGATTTTCAGGAAGATGATGGAGATGCAACTGTCCAGAAAAAGACATAAAGGATGCTTACAATGCAAGAGCTTTCTTGGGCATTGTCTCACAGATGGTACAAATTCTACTTTTCAGAACAGTGATCTGTGCTGAAAGGACAGCAGCAGCAAAGAGACTCTCCTCCCAGTGATCCTGCTCCCTGTGATTTTAAACCAGGTGTAGTTCTTAAATCCCTGTATGCATTTTCCCCATCATTAGTTCCTATGTGAAAATATGCTCATGCTACCCTGCTCTTTTCAGGAATGTGTCCTTGGGGAATACTTGGGTGTGACTGCCATCTGTTCTTGGGCTACAGAGGCAGGACAAGAGGTAATGGGCTGTAAGGAAGACCAAGGCAAGACTTTGTAAAAGCTTTCTAAGAATAAGGGTAATTAAACACTGGAGTAGATTGCCTAGGCAAATGATGACTTCTCTCTCAGTAAAATGACTGTAAGCTTCTGTCAGATATGACAGTGACAATGTTGATCCTGCCTTGGGGCAGAGGCACAGAGTAATGGTCTCTTGAGATAATTCTCTCTCTCTAGTCCTGCTTCACTATGACAATATGTCTCCTTGAGAAGCATTGAGCTTCAGATGTTTGCCTGTGGGTTTTTTTGCATGCAACTATCCTTAGATGTTTTATTGTAGGCAAAATAGTACAGATAAGAACTTTGAGATGTCATTGGTGTACTTCCTTTCTTTTAGTGATTATCCATGTTTCTGAGCATTTCACTATCATTCAGCATGCCTAGTGCCTCCTCTGGAGAGCAAGAGGTGATCATATACGAACTGTACATGGATTCAGATGTTAAAGATTCTATTTATATTTTCCTCAATACATTCTTTCTTCTTACACAAACCAGAAATGCATAACAATGTCAGAGTCTAACTCCTTAAAACAAACAAACAAGCAAACAAACAAACACACATTTCTATCTTCAAGCTCTAAGAGACATCTCATTCCATGCTCTCCACACTAAAACCCTCCTGGGGAGATGCTGATAAACCTGACAAGACACTGCCCTGCAGTGTGAGCTCCCAGCTGCCTGCCACCCTTGTGCTTCTGTTGCCCGAGCTTCAGCAGGCTCCATCCCTCAGGGAGGGAACTGTCCCTGCCCTCACACCTTCCTGCTCATGGGCAGGTACTCCTCTGGCAGTTGAGGTCACACATGAAATTACTATGCACAGGAGATAATTTTTTTTTTTTTTTTTAGTATGTGTACAGTCTCATTATTAGTGATAAAATAAGTTAATGAATGGAAGAGAAAGATTTACCTTCTCCCAAGGTTTGTCCTGCTATGGGAGCTGTCTCACCCAGGAATTAGGCTGGATTTACTATTTAGAGTGATGATGAAAATGGTGAAGGACAGAGTGGGTAGCAGAAATTAAGCAATGGATATATTTGAATAATGTTTTCTCTTAAGAACAATCAAAAATGCATGGTAGCTTCAATCTATGAAACTATATTTGTATTAAGAATAGAAAAAGCTATTTCTGTCAGTGCTTGTGGTCATAGTTCAAATATGCTTCATTAATAGATCAGATTGTACCTGAAAATAAGTGTACATTTTCCTGAAGAAAAACTCCTGGTCTTTACTGCATCTTTTTAAAGTGACAACTTGGAATTGTTTTTTGTAAGTGATATTGGAAATAATTGTTTGTAGCTAATTGCTAATGGTTATTACTGATGTGCAAATGATACACATTACAGTAGTTTACAGTAGTAAGGTCTGCTGCAGTAAGTGCAGTGTAATGATCAAGACTGCAATAAATTTCAGAAATTGCATATTATAAACTCTTTATTCTCATTTTCAGTAGCATATTACTGAAGGTACTTCATATGAAACTACACCACATAGCTATTCAGACTACATCTGCTGTTGCTGATTTAATAACATATAAATATTGACACTCTATGTAGTTTTATTTTCCTAGACTGGGAAGCATTCTACAGATCACCACTTCTGTGAATAGCAAATGAGCAAGACTCATTTTTCCTAATAATTTTTTTGCAATGATTAATTGTGATTTCTGACTGACATTTTTCTCATGACAGGGCAAGCTCCTGTTTTAGGTTACACAAGATTCAATTAATATTGTTAGGTTCAAGTGTGATAAGAAATATTAAAATTATTACAGTAAACCAAGGTTTACTTCAGCAGAAATTAATAGGCAAAATTATTTCCTATTTACACTATTGCAGCCACTCAAAAGAAGTATCTTCAAAGAAAAAACTTGGCAGGGCTTTGTTATCGATGTACCAACTTTCTTGGTTTGGCAGGGTAAAATAAAGGTATTTTTTTAGTAAATAGAAGTAAAGTTTTTTTTTTTAGGGAGTTCTATGGCTGTTCCTCAAACACACTCTCTATAACTCAGATCACCAAATATCTACTCATGGATTCAGCACAGTGTGTGTGAGGTATTTCACTGACCAAAAGCAGATCATTTCCTTGCCTAATAGCACCACATGTACAATACCATTAGCATCACAGTGACCTAAAAATAGCTTCTAAATAGCCCTGGTGTCAAAACAGGGCAACTTCACAGATACCTCATCAAAACACTCTCATTAGCCAGTGCCTAAATGTCTGAATCAAAACACAGTTCAGTGCAGCAAAGTGCAAGTGGAGGGGTTTACAGTGCATACCAAACGCCTCTCCTGTTCAAATAATTCCCACTGTCTTCCCTTCTGTCACTCTACAAAGTTCTCAACCACCTGCAGGTCTTGTTCCTTTATTATATACTCGAGATAAATACAGAATTCCTGTGGTGATACAAAAGCTCAAGTAGCAGAGTTTATGGTCATGTGCAACTTTAGCAAATGAAGAATCCAGTGGAAATATCAATGTAAGGAAAACAAGATCATACCTCCATTGTATGTATCACACCTCCAGTTTTTTCTTATCCCTCTGATTAGTATCAGATGCCCTAACATTTCAGTTAAACTTTCTGTGAGGAACAGCTGACCTAGGTTGCAGAAAGAGAAACCTGTTACACAACTCAGTTGTCAGAAGCATCTGTTGCTGCTTTGCCTTTGCCAAAATCATGCCTCTTGTGTTGGATTTCAGACGAGGCACCTACGCACACCATATTGAGCACATTTCCATCACTTGAATATCAGTAAAAATTATTTTGTGAAAAAGTCTTGATTCTTCATAAACTGTATTTACCCCTTAATTTGGGAGGTTGAAGTGGCTTTGTGGATATTAACCACCATCAGTCCAGTGCCCCGGGCTCTGATGTACCTGAGTGGTTTCATCACCACCGTTACAAACTCCCACCACATAACTTTATCTCTTTGAAATAGTTTGACTCACTTTCCTGAAACCTCTTGCCCTTCCCACTGTAAAGCAAAGTAGGATGCACCCTCTGGGCATGGGCTATTCCTCAGATTTCTAGTTCTCTTAAGAACCAATTTTCATTTACACCAAAGAACGGTACCAAGATATTAAAGGCCTGACTTTTTTTTCCCTAGCATATTTGGCTTGAAAAAACTTCTGTAGTCCTGATCTGGTCTTGTTATTCCTTCCCAGTCCCTACTCGTGTCTAATCATCGAAGATATTTTAGAAAACCCAGGGCTTATGAATGAATTTCACATTTTTCTTACATTAGGTAGCTACACGATAGGAAAACTACCAATCAGTGGAACTACCGACAGCAGTAAATGAACCCAAGATTTTTCATATGTGCATAGCACAAAATTAATGAAGATGCTAGAGAACATGTAGGTTTATCTTCATCCACAAGAGCAGAATTTCATCTTGAGACAGTTTTAGTTTACTTTAGATACTAAGAAGACATTAGTAAAATTTGCAGAAACTGTTGCTGGGTTCCCTTTTTTCTTTTAAAAAAAGATTTCATAGAGCTTCCTGCAGTTCAACATTTTAATAGATTTTTAACTAATTAAATTCATCTTTGCTCCCACCCCCAGTGAGAACACATCACTTTATTTTACCTTTTTCATATTTAAATCTGAACTGGCTGGATGGAGTCTGTATACACTATTTCATGGGCTCACATCTGATGATGACTTTTGCATGACACGTGAGCAAGTTCTCTGAGCTTCTTTTACAGTCAGAGGAAATCTGGGCCAAAGAGTCAAACATGTCTGGAGCAATTCCCTGAATCAAGTGTAGATACCTTCTTCAGGCTGAGAGAAAACCTGGCTAGGCTGATCAGCTGACAGGGAAAAAGCCAGGGGTGCAGGATGGTAAGAGAAAGGGAGTAACAAGATCCAATGAGCAAACAAAGCAGTTGTAACTTTTTGCTGTTGGTAACAAAGCTGAACCAGCTAGAGGTTTTAAATAAATGAATGAATAAATAAAACAGAGTATAGAATATTTACTAATGCCTAAGGCAATAACATAATCATCAGAGCTAACATCATGACAAATGTTCTTGGTGCTCATTTGCTAACAGAAGGAGAGAAATACATAAAAGAGCTGAGTTTCAAGAGGTGAAACTGCAAATTAGGCATTGCCTCTTATGCCTTGGATTATAACAGAATATTAGTATTGCCAAACCACATTGTGACAACAAATTAACAGATAATGGTGATTAATAACCCTAAATTTCACTTCAAGAATGTTTATCCTGTAGTACCAGTGCACCCAAGCTATGAATTACAGTTTCACCAGACTGATGCTTCCTTGGTGTGCTACCAGCCTACAGTTTTTAAGCTCTTCAAGGGTTTGAAAACCCCAAATACGTGTTACCATCACAGGTAGCACACAGAGCAGCTGCTACTGGGAACAACAGGGCTTTGGGGACCCAGCAGCTCACTGCAGGCTTCTTTCAAAGGGGTTGGAGCTTCACTGTACTGCCAACAGCTATGTACTGCAGGGGTACAAAGTACTCTGAAAGATGTTTGTAGTGGAAGCCATTCCTTGAAGTGTGTTCAAAAGTTACCACGATGATCCTTAGAGGCATCACCTCAGCACAGATAGGGTGAGTCCAGGGACAGGGGAATAGAGATAAAACATAATGTCTTTTGTGATGAGCTGATATCTGACAATGCAAACTGATTTTATTTGCAGCACAGGTCACTGCACTCACTACTACCATCACTTTTGGTTCCAGATAATGCACAACAGTTTCTTATCTGAATGTGCACTACATTTTAATTTTTTTTTAAATAGAAGCAGCATTTTATTTTGCTCCTGAATAACCCCCTTTGTGAACTTAAGCCTAACTTTCAGTGACAGGCAAGCTAGACAGGCACAAAATTTGAATTGTAAATGCTTTGTTGAGCTTCAAATGTTGTTCAGTAGGCCTTACTTTATAAGGCTGAAACGTGTAATTTTGGGGTGGCACAAGCTGAGCTCAAACAATGCCTCAAGTCATATGCTTCCAAATATATATTCTGTCTTTAAGTGTTGCTACAGCATTCCTGCTCCCCTGCAGTCCAGTCATGAGAGTCATTCCTGGGAAACACACTGACATAAGATGAAGGAAATCTATATCCAGTAAAAAAAAAAACCAAAAAACCCAAACCCCTTGGATGTAGAATAGTAGTACAGGGTAAAATTTTCACATAATTTAATGCCACTGATTATTGACACTAAAGTTTCTGCATTACTTAGAAAAATCATAATTTCCTTTCAAGAAATACTCAATGCTGTCTCTGAGGCTCAGCTATAGGAGTGTTTCCAATGAAAAAGGCAGTTTTTAGCCTCATATGCTGACTTACACTATAGGATTTTAGGGGCAGAAGATCCATCATTCAGCACCCCCAAGGGGTTCACTGGGGAGAACTGGACGTGTTGGGCAGAAGGAGTCACTGAGATTTTGGTAGCCCTTAGCTGAGCACCCAACATCAGGCATGCAGTCTTGTAGCACAAACCAGATTTTCCCTAAACCTCAGTCTGCAATCCCACTGCTCTATTGTGCCTGCCACCTGCACCTCCCAAGCCCTGCAAGCAGCTCCCTCCCTGCAGGACACTCTGGTATTTGCTGGGATTCTGGCACTGCCCGATCCAGTAATTCTAAAGGTCTCATCACTATGCTCTTCTAATCAGTCAGGGTAGAGAAAAACTATTTCCCATTTCTAATTGAGCCTTTTAGGCCCAGAGAGACCAGGATGCAGAAAGGAGAAAGCAACTTGGACTGCCTAACAGAAGAAAAGACACAAACCTGACCATGTGGGATGTGGAAACTCAGTGGCCTGTGTAGTGGCAAGGCAAATGCAAAGGAGCAGAAATATGATAATCAACTGCCTTAAGTAATGTTTGCTTTTCTACATTTTAGTTCTTTTTTTCCAGGTGTTTTTCTTTGATGTTTCTTTGTTATGGTGTACGGTGTTTTAATTTATTTGGTATTTATGCAGAGTATAGTTCTACTTAAGAAACACAATATATCAAACTCATTTGAATTTTGTAAGAGCCACCAATTGTATGCTGACAGAGTATATAAAGGCTTGCACAGCCTGTGTATTTCTGCCCCATAAAAATCACAGTAATTTATAGGACAGTGCCAACTTCATTGTTTGCTTGTATCTAATATACCAGCATTCTCCCCGCTATTTTGGAACTTCAGATAAAACCACAATGTAAAAATAAACATAATCCATAAAAAAATGGGGTTCCCGTAGAAAAACATCCACATTTTAGGTACATGACATTTTTCACAATTATCTCATTTGACATTTACTTTTTGCTGTAATAGATTACATATCAGCTCACACCATGGAAAACCAATCTCCAGCCTTCAGCAGGTGGCAAAAGAATTCGGTCCAAATAAACTGACTTTCTGGGCAAGTTAAACATCTGAATCTCTTCCAGTTTCAGGAGATGTATTTTACCATGGAGATACGCAGAAAGCACTGTGAATATTGCATTTTCATCAATGACAAAAAATTGACTATTTCTACCATCTTTTACAAAATTAAATTAAACATACCAGGATGGTTTATTGTTATAAGTTTTATACATTTGCCATTTAGTTTTTCTGGAATTTTAACTGGAATCTGGTAGTTCAGACCTTTTCTTCTAGAAATCTTTTTTTTAAACTTGTGTTCCAGCATACAGCCTTTTTACTAATTTGTAAGATATTTAAAAGAACTCAATCTTCTGTTTACAGCTTGGTTGTCAAATAACCATGATTTGTTTCCTCATTGAAAGGCTCTACAGTTACATTTTTTAAATTGAAACCCTCACAATTGACATTTTCAGAATGTGAAATTTCCTTGCATTTCACAAAAAGAAGAAAAGAGAGAAGCAACCCCAGCCCTGTGAGCTGTCTCAGTGGTCTGTGCAATGTTCCCTGCCCTGTGTGCTCAGCTCATGCCCAGCCCAGGTTTCCATCCCCAGCCCTCTGCTCTCCCCGAGCTGTGCCTGCTGCTGCTGCAGTACCAACGTGCTCTCACACCATCTGATACAGGAGTTCCCTGATAACATTTTAATAGATCAGCTCCTGCGTCACTTTAGCTCCCCACACCCTCCTGCTCTTCAGCTGCTTTTGTCACTTCAATTATGAAATAAGCCTTCCCTGGCATGCTGGTCACCTCCACCACACTGCAGCTGAGAAATAGTGTCAAGGTGCATTTGTTGAACTAATTTTAACACTTTACATTTCTAGAAATGTTCAGATTAAATGGGTTCCTCCAATCCTTCTGTGCCTAAAATAAGGGGAGCAGGGCTATTCAAAAGGGAGCTTGTTTTCCTTCTGCAGTACTTGCATGGGGTTACATGTAGGTCATGTTGCTACAACAGGTAATGGATCTCTTACTTCTTCAAATTGACCATAGGATGACCAGCCATAAATTCTATGAATTGTAACATTCTAATGGAGTCCTCTGTGCATTACTAGCTGAAATAAACTCCTTCTGTGATTTTCTTCACTATTATTTTGAACAAGCTTAAAGAACGGAAAAGGCAAAGCTCAAGATCAGCCTTTCACAAGACTTAGAGCTTTGATCAGCTGATAGAAAAGCCTGGAGTTGTAGGGGTGCTCCAGCAGGTCCCATACCCAGCTCAACAAGGGGCATTGTCAACACTGAGGTCAGTCTGTTCACTGCACAGTGAAGAATGAAGGTAGGAAATATTGGTCATGTGGGCTCTCTGCTAATGGAGACAACAATGACTCTTTGACAAGCACTTGGGAAGCAGAAACTAAAAAGCTTTCCAAGTTTGTTTATGAAGGTAAAGAATAAGCATGGCAACCTTTATATGGCTGATAAAGCAGCATCCTCACAGTGGAAAGCAGATTACAGAAGAGAACATTAAGAGGTGGACTCTTAAATATGAAAAATAACATACTTTGAAAAATAATAGGATGTAGTTGGGCATCTCTAATTAGAAACACAACAATCTGAATTGAGAAAGTACAAGTCAGCTAAAGAAAGGAATGCATACATGGTGCAAGGAACAAAGCAGCTCCTGTGGAGCACAGGAACCACTACCAAAAACTCAATTCTCTAAGACTTCCTGACCTGGGTGGAAAACAAGGCAATGACTCAGACCAGCTCATGGAAAGGCCTGCAGAGAATGCAAGATGAAAAAGATGGTGGATATGTGGGACATTTTCTGTTAAAGTAGATGAATTAAAGAGAAAATGTATTCTGGGATGACTCAGAAGTAGTGCAATGTCCTGGCTTCCAAGAGAGCAATCATCAGCAGCACGACCTGTTGACTGAAGGATGGGCATATGAACAGTTTCAAACCAATTCTGCATCATAAGAAATTTATTTATAAATCCCCTGATCAATACTATGTAGTTTCTTTTCTATAATTTTGCAAAAAGCTACCTTTTGAACAAAAGGTTGGGTTGAATTTCAGTGGCACTTGGTTGTCAGGGAATGAAAGAAGCAACACATGAACATGTCAAAAACCTGGACAAAGGCATCAGTCTGACTGTAGAGAAGTGCTTAAATGGGATCTAAAGGTAATTGAGAAGGTCAGTCTACCTCCCTGTAGACACATTAAATATGATGCTATTCTCTTGAGCCAGTACCAAGAAATTGGAAGATTGATAGCTCAAACAAGAAGGTTAAACACAGCTATGGTCTTGTGTATTTAAACCATTTCAGTTTATGAATCATAAACATTGCTTACACTACCCACTTCTCTAAATGGAATTTATAATGACAAGGCTGGAAATTGTGACTACTTTCCACTTGTAAAACAAAAATGTTTTGCAAACATTTGCAGTTGTTACTGCAGTCCTAGAAGCTAGAATAAGAGAAACTGATATTATTCTTCACAGTGACTGGAGTTTTTATAAAATATAAATGATTAATTCAACTGAATTTTTAAAGATCAAAACCCTGAAGTCAAAACCCTAACACAGTTTCCTGTGCAATATCTTCAAAGTCTGCAAAGTGGCCTCTAAACATAATACAGGTTTTTCAGTTCAGAGTTAAAACCTAAAGGATAATTTATTCATTGACCAATGCAAAGTGGGATTAAGGCTATGATTTGAACTTCTGGAATAAAAAGATGCATAAGGAGATATCTTTAATCAGTGATTCATTTTTTACCATTTGCCTTCTCAATTCTTTTCTTTGTTAGGTTAACAAGCCCCTTGTTTAAATCATCTCATCATAAAGCAAGTTCTCTAGGTCTGTGATACTCTCATTGTTCTTTTACAGACTCAGTTCAGTTGATCTTTATCACTTTTTGAAGTATCACTTTTTGAAGAGTAATGCTTAAACTGGATAAAATGCCCCATTCAAAGCCTGGCTTTAGCCCATGTCCTTGTCTTATGGCTGATATCTTTATTTCTGTGCTTGCCTTTTCTGCTATTGTATGACAGCTGTTGTCTCACATTCATTGTGGTCCCTGTAGCCTTTCATGCTTTCCTGCAGACATTGCTCCATCAGTATCCATCCCCTTGGCTTTGTGCAGGTGTTTCAGACCAGGACCTTGCACTGTCTCCATTGAACTGAGTTGCATGCTTTAGGCTGGTCCTGAGTGTTCACATTAACTTTGAATTTGGTTTGGGATCTGGACTGAAGTCCAGGTTACATCCAACAGGGTACATCTGTAGCTCCTCATTGTAGAACTCGCATGGTAAAGCACACTCTTTATTTCATCTGTCAGATGGGCAGGCCCATTAACTCCCCAGGGATTTGGTTCAGGCTCTCTGCAGAGGCAAGGGAAGCATCTCTGCACATGATTCGTGTGCACAAATCATGTTTTCAGAGATAACTCCATAACCAGCTGCTTCTAGGGCTATGAAGGTTATTCTAACATAGGGGGAGAGTCGGGAAAGAGCAGTCAAAACCCAGCTACAACAGCAACACAGACTAACTAGGTTTAAACTGCAAACACAGAACAAAACGATACAGTGATTTTAGTAATATAAGAAAGATCTTCCCCCCCACTATATCCCCATCAAATCCAAGAGAGAAATTGCAGCTTGTGCAGGAAAATTCATATAAAAGGAATAAGCATCAAAGACTAACACCTGCTTTACTGCAAAAGAGAAGTCACAGTCATGGAGGGAAATGTGTGTGTAAATATAGGAGCAGGAGAACATGGCAAAGAATATTAAGAAAGATTAGTTATTGTATGGGTAGGTTAGAGAAATCTCATTCTGGTTTATTTTCTTTCCTTAGCTCCTAAAGTTTAATGATTTGTATGAGATGTAAAGTAAATTGTCCAAAAAAAATATAACAGCAATGTGCTCATTGAAACACAGAGTAATATTTTCCTCCAAAGCTGATACACATAGGATAATCTCCTATAAAAATTATCTCAAACATATTAGACAACTCCATTTCACACTGCATAAGTGGCAGCAAGAATGTGAAAAATGGACAGAGATCTCAGTGTAATAATATATAACAATTACAGGTGGTCAGAACTTAATTTGAAAGCAACACCAATGTTTGGTGAATTAATAAGCCAAGGCACATGATGTGCCTTGTGCTCACTGGAGCCATAGAAGATTTTAAAAGTCACAATGCAGTCCTTTATGATGCCTCATGGTACCCACAGCCCTCAGTCAAAGGCCAAAATTCCTCCTACAGCCCATGGGGAGTCCTCAGCACCCATGAAAGTGAAATACACTATGTGGCATGCTGAGAAAGGAGCCACACAGTTATGCATGCAACTCCAGGCAGCTTCCTTTTGAGAATCTTGGTTGTAAACCCTCTCCTATGGTTTGTTGCCCAAGATATTTTATTTCCTTCTCAGGGTCCTCTCTCCTCTGCTGTTTCTCTCCCACTCCAAACAACCAACCAGGGAGAGCTCTAACTATGCAGTGCAGTTAGGAACTGGGAGAGCTACCTGAAAATGTTCCCTCTTCCCTGAATTAGAGAATCCCACCTCTTCTCCAGGAGTCAGTCTCTCAGACTCTGCAGAGGTCTTCCATTTTTAGCACAGAAAGATCAATTAGTCAATATCAATTGCTCTTGTCATATCATAGAATGAGTTATATCATAGAATGGTTTGGGTTGTGAGAGACTTTTAAAGGTCTCCTAGTTCACCTATTCAACAGGCTGGGACATCTTCAACCGGTTCAGATTGCTCAGAGCCCCCTCCAGCCGGGCCTCAGACGTTTCCAGGGATGTCCCCGCGCTGTGCCCCCGGGGAGGGGCGTCGGCGGGGGCAGTCCCGGAGCGAGCATTGATAACCGCGTGCCGGGCCCGCCGCGGGCAGCCGGGAGCGCCTGTCCCGCACCGCCACGCACCGCACGGCCGCCGTGAGTGCTCGGGGCTGCGCGGAGAACACCGGGCTGCGTGGGGAGAACCGGGTGCGGGGGAAAGGACGGGCTTGTCCCTAGCCGGGTCTGATGCCGCTCGCAGCTGCGATGCCGCACGGTGGGCTCCGGCTGCTGCTGTCCAGTTACGGCTTCCGGCCGCGGTGGTCCCGGGAAGGAGCTGACGGATGGACGGACGCGAACTAAAAGCCCCGGGGGTTACGAGCCTGGAGGGATCAGCCCTCTCCGCGTCCGGCTGGGGCTGGCGGGGTCCCGGGGGCTGCGCTCCCGCCGGGGCACCGCCCGCCACGCTCCGTGTGTCCGCAGGGCGCGGAGGATGCGGCGGGAGGGAGCGTCCCGCACCGGGCCGCCCCGTCGCTGAGGCACGCCGAGGATGAGGCCGCCCCTGGCGCTGCTGGCCCTGGCCGCCCTGGGGGCCGCCGCCGGCGGCGCGGAGCGGGAGGAGGCGGAGGAGGCGCGGGCGGGGCGGTTCTCCACGCCGGAGCGGCACCGGTGCCGCTGGGAGCTGCGCTCGGCGGCGGGGGCCAGCGAGCTGCGGCTGAGCTGCCGGGCGGCGGGCGGCGGGGCGGCGCGGAGCTGCGCCTACCGCGGGGAGCCGCGGCGCTGCCCGGCCTTCGGCGCCCGCAGCCGCCACTACTGGCGGCAGGTCCTGTCCCGGCTGCGGCGGCGGCGAAACCCCTGCGCCCCGGGAGCGCCGCTCAGCGCCCGCCCCTGCGGCCCGGGCCGGGCCCCGCCCGAGGCGCTGCTGCGCCTGCTGCCCGACCCCGGCCCGGCCACGCCGGCCCCCGGCCCGGAGCCCTCCGAGGACCCGGCGCAGACCTACTGCGCCGAGCGCTGGCACTCGCTGTGCAGCTTCTTCGTCGGCTTCTGGGAGGGCTGAGCCGCTCCGGGCCGCGGGACAGAGCGCGGCCGCCCCGGCTCCGCGCCCCGACACTGCCGGCCCCGCCTGCCCTCGGCTACCGCCGGCAGTGCCCCCAGACCCTGTCCGCTCCTCTTCTACTCCCCAATAAAGCGGCAACTGTTTTGTACAAGAAGCTCGCGTAATTCTTTGTCTCGCCGAAGCCCTGTAACGCCTGCAGCACGGTTCCAGTGTGTAACTGACCCGGGTGAGAGCCCCTAGGCTCATGCATTCAAGTACGTTAACTTCTTTCAAGGGACATAAATACAAAGAGACAGCTGTTCTCTCCCCAAAATCAATTTCTATGAGCCTAAAGTTTAAAGTTAGACTGATTACCCAAGTAGAAAACCATACATTTATACCAGAATAAGAAACGACTGAGACCTCATTGAACCCTAGAAAAACCTTTCTTGCTGACCGATTTCACAAGCTATGTGAACCAGTCTTGTTTCCCACAGAACAGCTGGGCAACTATCTCTACACAAGAACTTGAACAGGGCTGGGCAAGAAACCAGCTGTGAAAATAAAGGCTGAGAAACTCGGAAGCATCTAGGTACAGGAACTGGATTTAGGAGGTGAATGGTATTTCACCCAGCTAATGGGCATACTGTTGAAACAGGCAAGTTGATTTTCCGGGGGAAAGAGGGGTTTGAGAGATACTTTATCCACACAGAATGGGGTACATTTTGGTAAAGAAAGCTAAAGTTTCCCTCAGCTGCCTGGGGTCCTACATGGCCCTAGACATCTGCCTATCACCAGGAACAGTTGCAGACTCTTTCTGTACGTTTTTAAGGATGGCTGTGAGAAGGCCACTAAGAAGTAATCAGGATCTTCCCAGTGCCTCTCACAAGGATCTAGGCTGTTGTATGCAACTCTTAGTGCCAAAACAATTTCCTTTACAGCAAATAGCTGGATAATGCTCTGTGCAAGCACTATGCCAAAGTTTCATCACCACTGAATGTGGCTTGGATGACTATTTTTTAATGACTGCTCACTTTTCCTTCATGTGCCTGCCACCCAAGCAGCCACAGAGCCGGCTGCTGGCTCGAGCATTGTACAGTACCTTGCAATAATGCCCAGCTTTGTTTTACTTCCATGGGCCCAGCACAGCAGCTTTGTGCAGTGCTGCTAGAGCTTGTATTTCTCACCATCAGATGCAAAGGTGGAACACCATGGCAACCAAGCTGATTACCCACATCACTCTGCATTTAAAAACCCAGCTAGGAACGCTGAACAAATTCATTGTTTACCCAAGAGGGAGAAGAAAGAAGAGGATCCCTTACTTTATGTTTAACCACAATATTTCCCTGAGTCTCCAAAATAGCTCTAAGTCTGCCTTTTAGCACCACTAACTAATAAAATACAACAACCCAAGAGACTGTATTAATTGCATTTACTGTGGTTAATAACACCAAAGCCTAGTGCTGAATAACATACACCCAGTTTTTCTACTGACAAACTGATCTGCAGATCCCAAAGGCTGGGAAACCATAGTGAGATCCTCAGATTTGTTTTTCAGGCGGAAGACCGTGGCTTTTTGCTTCCTATCTCAACATTTTACTCCTCTCCCATGACTGGGTAACAGCTGCTGTTCAGCTCCCCAGATCTGCCCGTGCACCCACGCCTTACCTCGGCTCTCCCTTGCAGCTGGGCAGTCCTGCGCCGCTGCTCTGGGTCCTGCCTTGGCTGCTCCTGTCACCGCATCCTTCCTTCCTCAGCACCTCCTGCCTGTCCTCAGCAAGAAGAGCCAGCAGGGCCAACCTGGCAGGACCAAACCCTGGCTGTTTGTCCCGCTGGTGTGATAAACTCTTCCCTCCCCAAGGAAGGTGGTGCTGGGGATAATCAACCTTTCCCATATGCAGCTGGGTGCTGCCAGCTGACAGATCAGTACACTAGGTGTGTTTTTCAAGGAAAAGCATAAGCTATCTAAAAAAAAAAACCCAAAAAAACAAACATCAAATTATTGACGTTTTAGCTTTTCCTAATTTTCCTTTGGAGAAAAATCAGTAATGCTGAATTTGGGCATACTATTAGTGCATCTGGCTTTAATTGCTTTCTTTATTTGTAGAAAGCCCTTGATCCTATTAAATAGCACTAATCTCTCTTTCACCACCTTCTGATTTTGAAGGAAATTAGAAGATGTTACTGTAATTTGCAAGGTTAAAGAAGGCAGTAAGCTGTCTTGCTGCATGTAGCAATTCTTTCCTGTAAAGTGACATCAAAAATTAATAAATGGAATGGAATTACTCTTTCATCACTGTCTAAGCAGAGCTTGTCCCACAATGGATCTGGAGTTGCAGACCCCAGACTTTGAGCAGTTCAGTCTTTTGTCTCAGTCCACAACAGGGATTACTCCTTCCTGGGTTCTGCACTAGGCACTTCCTTCTGGAAGATGCTGATTTTCCCTCTCATTCTTGATTCATTCCTCTGAATTCAACAACTGAAAACTTCTCAGACAGTCATAGCTCAACCCTCAGCTCTACCCGCTGTACTTGCCAATATTTGCATGTTAATGTTTCCACATGTAATTTTGATGTTTCCTACTTGAGTTTATGACCAGCCTGTGCTAGGAGAGTCTGTGAAGGGATGCAATGTTTTTGGAGGTTTGTGGTGCAAGGTAAAAGCCATCAGACTATTAGCAAATAAGAACAAAGTGGAGACACAGAAAGAATAAAAAGAAATTAAAAATTAAAAAAGCAACTACTCAAGCTGGAGCTCATTGGATAATGGAATCTTTGGGAATCTCTCTTTAATTGCCCCTGACATATTTCAGGTCTCTCTTGTGCTGTGAACCCTATCTAAGACTTACTGTAAAGCCAAGCTGCACACGAGGTGAGTGAATGGCAGGCTTTGTCAATTTGCCAAACAACAAATCCCCTCCTCTGTAATAATCTGGATTTTTAAGAATTCCAAACTCACTTCATGAACACAGCTACATGAAAGAGGCTTTTAACCATACAATATTACAGAGTTTAGATTAACTCTCTCAGCCCTCATTCTCCTTCCTTGTACCTTGTACAGATACCTAATTTGTATCTGTTAGGTACAAGTGTATATCTGTTTGATACATGTATATCTCCAGCTTTAATAATTTTAGGCTCTAACATGATATTATTTTCTGGCATAAAATGAGAAAATGTTTCATGGAAGCGTCATGGTAAAACACAGAACTAATTTCTTATTACACATTCACAAAATACTAAAATATCTGTTTAACAAAGGAAATCCCTTGGACAAAATCTGGTCCAATTAAAGATATCCAAATCCTAAAATACAGATTTGTATTGAATATCTACTTAGGCACACAGTCTTAATTCAATAAGAAATGTCTTAAAGCATTTCATTCTTCATATTATTTACAGAGCCTGTATTTATTCTCACTACTAGAGCCAGCAGATATTCTCTCATGAGTAAATTAAAGTCGTAGGTCCCAAAATGTCTGTAGGGCTAGAATTCTTGGTTGAAAAAGAACAAAAATTCCTAATTAATTTCTTTTTTTCACTCTGCAGTTGGAACTAGAAAATACATTAGCTGTATCATCCTCAGAGTTAGTTTAGTGAAATGCAGGAGAAGAAAGTGTAGTGGCTAACCTTTTAAAGCTGTGTTTCTTTTCAATTTAAAAAAGTACTCTGCGCTTCTCAAAGTCACGATCCTTAGCAGCAGCATGATTTGCACTAACAGGAATAAATATAGACTCAACTCCATGTGTTTTCTGCTTCTTTTTTAATTTTAAGAGCAAAACCTTTCCCAAAATTATGAATAAATTTATCACTGCGATTCTTTTGATGGGAAAAGACTAACAAGACAGCCACACAAGACAGTATTATTTTGTGTTGGTCGAGACGAGATGCTGAGGATTTGGAGCTGATCTTTTGTTTCTGCTCAAAGACAAATGGTATAAAATTTATATGCATGCTTCTGTCCTGACAGCAAAGGGCTTCAGCACGACTCTCGCTGAGAGCAAATGGCTCTTGGGGATGCTGCTCTCTGAAGTCCGTGGGCGTGAAATGGTCTCTCGCAATTCATCTCCCGTTAATAGCAAGACTACAGCGTCTCTTTTTTTTTTTTAAGTTCTTTTATCCCCGCCTGAAGCTGCCTGTGTTGCCATTGGAGCCGGGAGGGTGTGGTGTGATGGTTTTCTCCCCTCAGCAGACGTCGGGGCGAGCTGGAGGCCCTGTGGCAAGCGGGGCTGATGTCATCCCACCCAGCAGGGGCCAATGAACGCCTGCAGCCCCCGCCGGCACACACGGACACACGGACACACGGACAGCATCTCAATGCCTCGGGCTCTGTGCAGCTCTGTGGGGCCTGGCAAATGGCAGCGGGAACCAACGGGACGGCTCCTTCCAATGGGCATCTCAGGGCTGGAACACCGTGGGGCCATGGTCATGTAGGAAAACAGCAGCGAAAAACAAAAAGTAGTTTGGTTTAAGAAAGAAGGTATTATAGACCCAAGGGAGATAAAGCTTCTGTTTTCATTTCTGTGAGACGAGGTAGCCCTGGAGTGGGGGCCAGCCATGTGCAGGGGGCACCTATGGGGAAAACACAGAACTGGGACACCAAGAGGAGCCAGCTGGCCCTTTCTGCCAGCACCAGGCTGGTGGGGAGAGCTCAAATCACTGGCATTGGTTGCTTTCTTCCTTTTAATGTGCCCATGTGGTAAATGTAGCTTAGTAATGAAATAACATCACAAAAAGATTAGTATATGCCTAATAATACCCCAATATAATCAGCCACAGCTTGGTCTGCCTTTTACATGGCTCCTCCTCACCTGCAGTGGTTGTGCAGATGTTTCATTGCCTTCTTCACACTCTTTACTGCCTCAGGAAATCAGACTCTGATGCTCAGGTACATTTCCACCTCTGTAGCTCCTTTGCTCACAACCTGATGGAGTTGGGACTCTCAACAGTGCTAGTTCCTTTCAAATTATTCAAACTAAGGTACCAGTGTGGAGTAGGCTTCTTGTGGGAAATTTGGAGCTAATCCCTGAATGAGGTTAATGAAAATATTTCCATCACACATCAGTTGTAGTAGAAGTCATTTACACTTGAGAGGAAGTATCAGCTAATTTTAAATCAATGAAAGTGTGAGTAAAAAATTGGCATAGGTAACTCAGAAGATAAGCCTGGAAAAGTCATAATTTCCTGAAAAATGATAGCTAATTTGATTTTTATTATTGCAGTCTAGGTAAGGAATCAGTACATATAAATATTCTTTGTAAGTTTAAAACAGTGGTTTGTTGGACACCCTCTCTTTTCTAGGCACCTTAGGGATCCTGTTCAGCACAGGCTTGTGCTGTTAACCCAGTTATCCCACACGGGCACCCCAAGGCTGGGGAATATTGTGAGGGGTGTGTGGCCATTGTCACTCAACACACACAGCAAAGTGAAGCCATCTCCAGTCTAGTGACAAGCACAAACTATATTTTACCCACACTGGATGATCACCATTTATAAATAAATATAAAATAAAAATAATTACGAAAAAAAAAGTGGTCTAAAGTCTTGTGTGGGGAGGGGGTGAAGGGACAGAGATTTAAGCTATGTTCCTACTGGTAAATTAACCTTTCCAAAACTTTCAATAATTGCTTGAGGCCATAGAAAGGTACCTTCTGTCAGATCTTCTCTCTTTAACTCCTAGGGACAACTTTTGTGGGCTCTGATAGAAATGCATTATCATTCAACTTCATGTGTATGTCTGCATGAGCTCACCACAGGGAAGAGCATCCTTCCCTGAGCAAAACAGCTTTTACAGCTGCTGCTGCTTTTGAGTTGCATTAAGGTTCTAGCTGGAAGAAGTCAGACCAAGCAATATGATTTCTGTTAGGTCTGTTAAACCAACACAGCCAGGCCACTGCCAGACTGACTGGAAGAGCAGCAGGATGTAAAGGGAGAATCTATGCCTCCACTGCCTCCCAGTCTATTAAAATGAGCCACAAACACAATACTGATGTGGTAAGTCAGGCAATATGCAAATGGCTGCATGTCCCAGAAACCCTAATCCTATCAAGAATGCAGAAGATGTTAATTTGGCCATCTTTCACAGCTCATAAATCTATGTGTAGCAAAGCCAGGCTGGCAGATGTCATCCTCTAGCACTTCTTTGAGGCTGGCAGTCTCGGCATAGATGCCCGATCATGCCTCAGTAAAGACCAATGAAGAGCATTGTTTGTGTGGCCTGGGGGCAGCTTCTCACATTTTGCTACAATAGCAGAAAACAGTGGGAAATGTGAATGACTGATTGGCAGAACTGGTGGTCTTGGTTGTCCTGCTTTCCACATAGGGAGCTACAGATTTCACATGCATTTTTCATCAGCAGCAAGCAGATTTGTCTACCTTGTTCTCAACAGTTAGTGGTGTATATTCCCCAACTTAAGTTTTTGAATCCTAAACTATAAATCCAAGCTGGACACAGTTCCTTTTCTCTCAGGCAGATACTCCTTACTTCAAACTACTTAAAAGGGCAAACAGCTTTATTAAGATGTGATCTTACTCCTAAGATTTAACTAATATTTCTATCTAGGATAGAAATATTCTATTTCAAAGCAAGCAAAGGTCTGTAAATAAAATATCTCTATAGCAATATACTCATTTTATCCTTCTTAAATACAAGCTTTGAAATTACCTGTTGCAATATAGCTTCTTTAATATCAGCCAGAATTAATCTAATTTTTACAATGAGGATGGTAAAATGGTAGCACAGGTTGCTCAGAGGGGTGGTAGATCACCCATCCCTGGAAATATTCAACTTGGACAGGGCTCTGAGTAACCTGATGACATAGTTGAAGATGTCCCTGCTCATCTGGGACTGGGGTTTGGACTAGAGGATTTTTAAGGGTCCCTTCCTACCCTACTATTCTAGGATTCTGTAATAATTTGCTTTTAAAAGGTGTATACTGAAAACACCACAGCAGAATTTTTTGTGTGAAGTTACCTGGGACCAAGGTGGATGACCTCACTTTTATGAACTGAAATGTCTTTCATCTTCTTAGTGGATGTTGTGACTATCACAGAACTCCATGTCAAATCACTTTATTACAGCACTGGGCTGAAAAAAGAAACAAGACAAAATTATAAAGAATGCTGTTAGAGAAGCAGGGATTTCCAGCAATAAAAATGGCACGTGATTGTGTGCTATTACAGGTACAGACATCCCCATGGAAACTGCTGTTCATTTAGGATGTGTGCATTCCTGTCACAAGCCACCCACATCACTTCATTTTAGATCATGAAGCTGCAGCCCCACAGAACAGATTTCTCTGCTTGTTCAGAGGGTCTAGAGAGGGGCAGGCTCTAACTGAGAAGCTGCTTAATGCTGGCAAATCCTTGCTCTCTGCAACAAGGGAGAAGGTGCAAAAGGCAGACACAGTTAAATAATTCAGATGGGTCTAAAGAGACAGAATGCTGCAAAGAAGAAGAAACCAAAATGAAGTCAGTTTTAAAACCTAAGGACATAATGAATTTGTTTGGGAAATCCTGGTTGCATTTCACCATTAGAATTAGATACAACAGGGGAGAATGCATTGTGTCTGATGAAGAAATGATAACTATTCCAACTCAATAACCTAAAATCATTATTGCTAAATTATGGTATAAATATAATTCTGATTAATTTTCTGGACACTAATAGAATTAAGAGGCAAATGTGTGTTTACAGGTATGAGATAATTCATTGTGTTAAAACTAGTAGGTCAGTGAGTCCAAACACATTATTTTAAGTAGGTAAAAGCTGCTGAACCACAAACCCCACAAAATAAGTACTGTAAATTCTGTTCAGTGGAGGAGACATATTAAACATTATTTTGTAGTCTGTTTCTTTTTTAAAAGGAAAACATGTTATTTATTGATATTGCAGTAAAACATCTGTAATACATAACAATGCACCCTATCACACAATAATATCTAAGCTATTAATTGTACAAAGTCACACCATTTTTCTTTCTTCTTTACAAAATACTAAACACAGCTGAAACTTGACATATGAAATATTTAACTCATACATTTTGTTCAACTGCTTTACTGAACTAGAATTTCTGAGAGAGGGAAGTCTCAGAAGACAAAGAGGAGGCATACCTAAACCCAAGAGTTTATGGACTATTTTTATATGACTCCTTGGCTTTTAAAATTTGCCACAAGGTTCCCGTATCTCTTGCAAAGTATTGCCATGATTTCAGTATTTCTGCTGGACTATGTCCCTACAGCTGACACATGGCACTCACATGAATAAAACTATCGAAAACTTTAAAGCATGTCCCTGAATAAATATATTTACACTAAGTGTCAAATTTTCCTTCTAACTGAAACATTCCACTTAACTGCTCCAGGTCTGAAACTACTATTATTTCTTTCTGCATTTTATAAATATCTGTTCTTTTTATTAGTGTTTCCAAATTTATAATTGACTAAGAACACTTTAAATAATAGGTGGTATTTCAGAAGTGCATTGGAATATGGTTTAATATACAATTACATAAAAAAGCAGGTTTCCATATTTGTCCAGTCCTATCCATAATGGGTTATCTCCATTAGAATTCCCCTGGGACTTATCTGCTCTGTGCTAATATTGAGAATTGCTTGAAATGAGCTAGCTCATCATTCTGCCTCTCCACCTCATTTTGAGTCTGATTATACAAATGCCAAGAGGCTTTTAAAGCTGCCCAAAATGATTACATGGCATATATATGTAGGATATTGGATAGAAGGTTCACTGTAAGTTTTTTTTTTTTTATTTCAGAAATTCAGCAGTCTGACACACTGACAAAAAAGAGCAGTGTGTTTCTCTAATTTTTCCTCCTTATCAAGACACTTGGTGCCTTTCACTCTAATTTAGTGTGGATGATTTCCTTGACCTTGTGGTGTAACACTGACCTGATTTTCTGTTAATGTAGTCGCCACCACTCTGAGATGCTCAGTCAATTGCACCCACAACCCTGCTCCCTTCCTCTTTTTAAAACCTCATTTTTTTCTTAAGGTCTGTTCTGCACCTTCAGACATCCATCTCTCTAGTAATGTGCTAAATGGTTCTCCATTCAGAGATTTACTCCCAATAGGAGAATGTTTTCTTAAAACCTATCATTTTGCAGTTTCTAGTGCATTTTCACATTCCTAATCTTTTGAAATAAGCTTTAACATTACCTCATTTAGTTTGAAGTCAGATGTATTTCACTGTCTGATTACCTGGTTTAGAATCTTTGCATTAAAAAACACCTTTGGCACAATGTGCTTCAGGGGCCTCATGTCATTACTGGAACTATGCTGCTGTCTATACAAATTGCACTTATTTATGTGGTTTTTAATTATTTCTAAATCTTGAAGTTTTAGTACCCAACTGCTAAGTGGTTTTTTTCCCTAAATACTGAATTAGACTTTGTTCAACAGAAACAAGTGCCCTAATGAATACTTATTATTCAAAGTAAACCTCTTTAATTTCAAATCTAATTAGTTTATCTCATGTTTGCTATGCTTCAGTAAAATACTTTCAAATAGGGAACTATGATAAGTCATCATATGCAGGTTTATTTATTTAAAGATGACACTTTTGCACTGCTTAGTAGCTAACTCTGTCATTAATTGAAACAATACTTAATGTGACTGCTGTCAGCTTCTACTTTGACTAAAAAGCTATTAGATACAATATCCGCCTCAGCTGGGTCATAAATTTACATAGACTAATTGATTTACTGTTACTAATTTTTGCAACAAAATCAGTTTTTACCTTTCACAGAATCACAGAATCAGTATGATTGGAAAAGCCCTCAAAGATTGAGTCCAAACTATTTGCTTAATTTATTAACCTGCTTAATTTACTTACCAGCTTCTTTATCAGGCTAGTAAGAAATTCTATTTCTGTACACATCTATTGAGCTATGATGTGCACAGCCCCAGAAAACTGAACAGATTTCTTGTGAAAGAAATAAATATGAATTAATAAATTTATTGTGAAATAAGCTTCCAAATGCATTGCTGGCAAAGTTACCTTTTGAAGAGGAGCTGGACAGCACAAAGCCAGACATTTCTGGCCCTGACAAAAACTAGTTCCCAATCCACTTCACAGGCTACTTCTGTCAACTATTTAATATTAACCCTTCCCCACATGCACCACTCCAGCTCTGTACACAGTATTAGCAGGCGACACGAAGCCGCTTTTCCAACTATAAAAGGCCTCCATCACACATTCCTAGGCACTGGTGCATCTTCTTTTGCTCCTTAAACAATTCACATTTGCTTTACATGTTAAGGTCTGCAAATACTTCGTGGTCTTTTGAAAACTGCAAATGGTCCTACCTTAAAAACTCTGCTCGGAAGTGTTCCCCTGGCTGTGTCACTGCACATGTCAGGAGCCACCCCAATCACCTTGGGTGCCACTCAGGAAGACTCCAGCTGAAACACACTCATAAATGAACCAGCTTTATCAAGTTTGCAGATGGAGAGAGGGATCTCACCTCCACTTCCTTCGAATTTCCTGGCTGCATTAACATCCCCACCTTCCCAAATACATCCTACCACTATACAGAATCCAGGGGGTTTTCAGCTTGCCTCTGATAAATCAATGCTTCAAAACCAAAGTTTTGAAGATCTGTTGCGCATGACACTTGCCTTTGGTATTCAAACTCTATTTCTTTTCTTGCACACAGTTCACCAGGTCTAACATTAATGTTTTGAATTGGCTGCAAATTTTCCCCTTCTAAAACATGTGTTCTTCTCAAAAGGAGCCTCATAATGTCCATACATCAGTGTTTGTTTGCTTTTTTATGTCAAATGTAAATTGGGAAGCTGATATACACTGACTACTTTGGCCATTCCCAACAATTACATTTGTTATTCCTAACACGCCTTTTCAGTGGGTGTAGAATTTGCCTTTTTTTGCAGGTTACTATTTCTTCTATTCTCTCCTTTCTGTCTTCTCTCAGTTGCCATCCTTGCCCTTTTTATGGCAGAACTCTTCATCTTCAAACCAATCACCTACATGCTTTTTCTTTTGTGTCCTGCTCTGGCTGTCTGTAGCTCTTTCTGATCTAGTGAGCCACAGGGAGAGGGAAGAAAGCCCTTGATACTCTCAGAAGCAGCACTGCTTATGCTTGCTGCACTGGGACAGGAGGGACACACCTCCCCTCATGCCCTCACGGTCACACCACCACCTCACCTCCTGCTGCAACTTAAGCACAGCTCCAGGAACCAGAGAGGGGCAGGCCTCAGCCAGCCTCACTGCCAGGTCACTGAAGGCAAGAAAGCAACCTTCAGCTCAATACCAATCAAGTCTCTATTTTTTAAACTGGAAGGCAGAAGGAAAGCCACCCACTCTTTCTTCCAGTGAAAGAGAAAACCCATTTTATTATATTAAGTTCAGGAGATGGGCCAAAGAAGGGGACATGGCTCCTAGGCTGCAGCACTCTCACTGACAATAATGTTCTACAAGAAAAAACACCTTCAAAACTTCTTTTAAGTTTTTCTTTCAGAGACTGAGCAAGAGTATGTGTATGCACAGATACACATACATGGCTAATGAGCAAGTTCAGGGTAGAAAGGACAGTGGTAATTCCTTTATACACTCTGTCATTTGCATTCTAAATGAGTGCCAACATACCTCTGTAACATGCACTGTACGGGTAATCAACTTTTTCAATTATATAAGAGTGTGGCTGATTTTTTTTTGATTTCTAAGAACTAAAGTTTAACTTCTGATTAAGTTTTTTTAATAAAAGATCCTAATATTTCCAATTTGGTTAGTTGCATAATTTCTTTTTATACTAATTATTTAATTAAACAAAACCAAATCTAATGCAAAATGGAAAGTTAATTTTTACAACCCAGACAGGTGGAATTTTCAAAAGCAATTTTATCAGAAGTTATGTTTCCAAGATCCTTTAAAGATTTTCATTACCCTTGATCTTAGAAAACATTTGCTGTTGTGCCCTCTAGTGCTCATGTCTATTTAAGTCTTATATACAAACCTGTTTTTGGAAACCTACCACCATATAAATGGTCCTATTGAAATAAAATTACTCACTTATTGCAATACTACCAGTGATCTAAACAGTTCCTTCTGTTGTTTCTCAGGTATGTATAACACCCATGCAGTTATCTGAAAGGTAAGACTCTTCAGGTTACTTTTCATTTTACCAAACCAATGTAAGCAAGTTTTCTTTCTCAGTTCTGGACCGTATAATGGAGTTTGAAGTGCACAAATTGTAGCTGACTTCTGGGTTTATTACTAAAACATTTTCACTACTAGCTAAAGCTGTTAGTTAGCCACATATAAAACTACAAGTTTTCACAGTATTTACAGGTTTTCATTCACATTAAAAGCTCTTCTACTTAATGCAATTAATTTTGCCTCCAGTGATGCAGTTTGTTACAGCATTGTGCATGCTTACATTTAAAACAATGGGTTAACATACTACATCTGTAATTACTCCCAAGCTACCAGAAAACCAGTGAATTAAATTTATTTAGTGTTAAATGGATATGGAATGTCATACAGTACATGTAAAGACACTTCAAGATGAGTAAAGCAGAACTAATTGCACAAGGGATTAAAGGTTCACCTCAACAGTCAGTATTATCAAATCATTACAGCTTCCATCTTCAGAGTGCAAGGTATGTCATGCAAAAAAACAGCTCAAAAAATCCCCAAACAGACAAAACCAACATTGTGGTACCACTTAAAATGCTATCATACCACAACATTTTACAAGACATTAGGTGATCATTCATATAGAATGAAGCATTTTAGCAATAACAAAAAAGTTTTAAACATAATTAACAGATTTTGCATGAACACAAATTCCAGCATTACTATACCTAAGGAACAGGCAACATGCTGGGAGAAAGTACCTAAAAATCAATGCCTTTTTTATTCATAGCCAATATTACCTTCTGCAAGAATTCTGCAATCTTATTCAGTTTCCTTACATAACCGGGTAAGGTTCAATACATTTTTACATAGAGCATAATCACATAACCACCACATCAGCAAGAGGATTTCATTATCTTGATCAGTTACTACATTTAAAACCATGGTAAAATAACATGCCCGGCAAACAAATTGTCTTCTGGGACAGTGTTCTGTATGTAGAAATATTAAACAACTAAAATATACTCCTACCCACTTTAACCCCAAGTAACTTATAATTTGTATTTACATATTTTTGAAATATGTAGGTAAAAACTGCAGATGGCAGGAAAGCAGAACACACAGAGAGCTATGACAGCGCTGACAGAGCGGGTGGCGCAGCCAGGAGCCCCCAGTGACACCTGGGCAGGGGCTGCACCTTCTGCACTCTTGCTCTGCCCAAGGGGCCTCAGCAGGGCTACCAAAGGCAGCAGCTGCTGTGGCAGGGCTGCTCCTCCCCTCCCAGCTGGCTGAGCTGGGAGCAGAAGGCGCAGCCCCAGCAGCTCCACTCAGCTGAAAGCAGACAAACACACCCCTACACACCTGCTTCAACCACAGCTTCAATGTTAACATGGACGAGACACAGGAGATGAGAGGATGGCTTTTAACATTTCCACCTTGCAATGCTCTTATTCTGATTAATCTACCAAAACAGGTAGATTAATCTACCAAAAAAAGCATACAAAAAAGGCCAAGTTGTTTGCCCTCATATTAGGAATAAACTAACTTCCTGGCTTAAATGTAAGCAAGAGAAACTCAAGAAAGAACTTCTTGAGGTTAATTTTCCATCTATATTCAAAGAAAATAATTTACTAAAACTGTAACTTGCAAGGTCTACTAGCCTTGAAGTGAGCATACAGGTTAACTATACCTATAGTTAAATAAAAAACTTCAGAAGGCATTTTACGGAAATAAAATATGCAACTCTAGGAAGTAGGTGGAAAACCACTTTAGTATTTGTCTGGAACATTCTATTTTCATAGCCCATCATTCTCAGGAATGTATATTTCATAAATAAAAATACAGAACAAAAATTTGTGTATTCAATCTAAATACTGAATGTTGGATATTTCTAAGCCTCTTCAGATAAAATTTGCTTTCTCCCCCACAATTAAGTGATAAAACCTGAAAAAATTGACTTTTCAAATCTATCTTGCATGAGAAAACACAGATGAACAAACCAACATCTGGAAAGAACATTTTGTACAAGATTGCAGTTCTAAAACACTTATATTACAAAGCAATGTAAATAAATACCAGGCTAGTACAAAAGCTCTTATTTACAGTTTTACAAATGAAAACGTTTTCAGTGTAAATGCAGTGTTTTAAAGAACACAATATTAGTAAAATGAGTTCCTGTATAGACCGTTACAATTTCTGCTAGGTTTGAATGCAGTATTGTATAAAATCATTGTTTCAAGTTAATTTTTGTTTATAATTTAGTACAGCCAAACCCCAGTTTATGCCTGGAATGGTATCTGTTAAAGTGCTGAAAAAGAGGACATTTCTGAAATTTTAGAAAAACATACTGTACATTATTAAAGCTTTATCAAGTCAAAACTGGTGTATTTTGTTCACATTTGCTACCACACCACCTAGGAATGGGAAGTTTTTCAACAAGAAGTTGTTATTTTTGGGATGGCAGCCATTGCTATCTTCGCATCTGAAGTTTGATGGTTTCCCACAAGTAACTCGTCTTAAGCTTCAGTGGTGGCTTCAGGTTTCATAATCTGGTAAGTAATCAAGTATTCTGGATAAGCCTGGAAAAGTGACAAACACATTGTTTATTACTATTTGATTCTCTGGATGAATTAATAATGTTTGTTAAGGAGGAGAAAAAATTACCACCAAAGGAAAAAAGGGCAAATCGCCGAAGGTAAAAATCCCTGGATCATTCAGGAAACGTGCATCCTTTCACCTGCAACCACAGCTGGAGTTTGTTTAAAAACAAAATCAAGCCCTAGCACCCACAAACCTAGGGAACAAGCCCCCAATGCATGACATGCCTTGGAAAAGACAAAAGAGAGTCTATAAAACCAACCCAAACGCTCTTTACCTGCTCTCCTCTGTAAATGACGTATTCTGCCAATGCCAGTCCGTTGACACTGGGCCGCCCGGTCACTGAGTGATGTCCTGGGGGAGAATGAGCCATTTTCATGGCACTGAACTGCAGGAAGGACTTGCCCAATGTTACACGACAGAACAGCAACTGCCTGTGTTGAAAGGGAAAAAGGACCATGAATGCACAATGCTTATGACTCTGAACCTTGAAGCCAATTCAGCTTTCATAGCTCATAAATTTCTCAGATTCTGTTCTGCTGAACAAAAGTTGCACTCACTTTGGGAAGCTCTAGTCCAAGGAAAGGGTTGGTAGTAATATGGAAAAATGTTTATTTAAGTTACTGGAAACAGCATGTTTAACAATATACTCAGAGACTGCCACCACCTTTTCTTTGTTACTTATTTTAAAATTTTGGGCTTTTTAGGAAAAAGTTTTTTATCCCCTCCCCCCATTACTCATCCTGACAACATAATTCACAAGTGTTCCAATGTTAGATTTGTATCCAACAGCCAAGTCAACATCAAGGCCAAGGCAAACTCTAGGTCCATGCAAAACACCTCAGACTAGCATTTACCAGTTTGTAATGCTGTTTTCACTATTAAAAGACTCAACAAAGGCTCTTATTTCTGTACACATGTACCTACTGCAATGACAATGGAATCCTGGCATTTTTATCACCTCACTTTGCCAGAACTTTTGCTTTTCTCACTCTTTGCAGAAGACAAACTAAAAATCCCTTCTTATTCAAAACTTTAAAAGGCATGAAGAGACTCTGGCATCCTCTGTAACTCTGGAAGAAGATCCTCATTATTTGAGAGTCCCAGAAAAGAGTAAGCAACATGAAAAGGGGGAGAGACTCAAAGGAGGATCCTGGAAGGATAACTTTATCCTTGTATACCAATGTAAAAGATGATGTACACAAACACTAGATATTCTTCTGGTTGAAATGACTGCCACCACCAAAACGGACTCCATGACCTAAGAGTTTATTCTGAACTGATGGTGTTGCTAACAGATGTTCTTGTTGAAAAGTGGATTCAAGAACTCAGTTGGTGGCAGCACCCACAAATCCACATCTCTATTTCAGAATGTGAAAAAGCAGTGATGTGCGGTGAGTGCTGACTGTTACAAAGTACATCCTCCTCAAAGAAATACTGCATCTGAATATCTCTGAATTTCTCCTTCCTCTGTAACAGACAAAGAACTAAACTGTCAAACTGCCTCTTTCACATAAGCATCTAGCAGATCCTCTTCATTCTCTGGCTTCCTAAGTCTGATTTTTACACTAAGTAAAGGGCAAAGATGTGGTTAAATGCACTTAAGATGGTCGAAAGTTCTTTAGGACTTTGAAATGTCAAAGTTTTCTGAAAGTTTCTATTAGGCCCAGCACACAGAGAGTACTGAGAAAGTCTGGTTAGCAAGCAAACCTCTCTTCAGAGAGAGACTGCTGCATTGATAATCTAGGACTCAATATGCTAAAGAAAAATCAGATTCTTTCAAGGGACTTACCTGTGGCAAACATAGCAAGATCTATCTTTGTGGATTGGACATCCAGTGCCACCTCCAATTCCATACACATACTGATTGCTTTTGGAAGAATTTTCAGCAAAATAAATCCCAGCTCCAAACATGCCGCCTATATAGGCATGTCTCTCATCAAAGCCTTTGTGAATGATTGCATTCACAAACGGGGAGCCTAAGAGAAAGGAAGTAAAACACTGAAAACACTTTTGTATGTGTCACAATTCAATCACTCATTCCCAGTGTGTCGGGAACTATGCAGCCCTCCTTGTGAACATGCACTGTGAACTTTGCTCACCAGGACAAACTATGTATTTGTGTACAGGAAAGGCTTCAACTGGCTTTACCTTGCTAATGATAAGCTATCTTTGGAATGTTTAACAAAACTAAGTTATCAACTTATAAAACCAAGAAAACAAACAAAAAAAGTCCCACCCCAAAACAATCCTTAACAGAATAAAGTTTGACCTTTAATCATTTTGGTCATACAGCTGAAAAACAGACTCAAGGAGGCACACAACTTAACTTTCATTCATAATTACTGAAATGTTTTCACTCAGATCTTTGAAGTCTCCTTTGGGGAGAGACAAGGAGGTGCAAATTTCAGAAGAACAGTACATTGCATGCTATCATCCCTTGTGAAATACACAAACACTTGTTCATAAAAAACTCATGTAAAACCTGGAACCTACTTCCACTGAGGAAATTTACTTTGAGACAGGAGAAACCCTCCAATAAAGAGTGGTGCTGATGAAATAAGTTCATAAAGTACATTTCAAATTCTCACCATGAAACAGCATCCTTTCATTGGCATGGTTATGGTTCTCTTCAGAGACCTCTTTCCTTCTGTGTGTGTATCTTTCCCAGAGTTTTTTGTTGCACACTTTCTGAATCTGAAACAGTCAAAATGACACCAAAAATCTCAGTTCACTTCACTGGACAGATAATCTATAGCCACTACAGTACAGTTACACTGCCACTGCAATGAGAATATTTTTTCTTGGGACTCAATGAAACACAAATTGAGTTACCCTGCACAAACTGATTGTTGTTTTATGACAAGTAATAACTTTATACTTAAGAATCAATTCATTTTACAGAGCTCTGTGTTAATAATCCTTAAATTAAATATGCTCTAATTAAAATTTAACAGGCTCAGTCACAATTTTTCTTGATGCCAAATCACTAGTAAAAAGATCAATCAATAAATTAAGAAATGCCTTCCATGAAGATTTGTGAAGCATTTCTAAAAGAAAGTAAATGACATACTTCCTGCAGAGGTATGCTGGGCATTGCAAAATCTTGTGCATGCAGATATAGCACAGCAATTCCACTGCAACTTCAGTTAAGAATTAAACTTAGTAGTACTTACTTGCAAATCAAAATATTTATGATACTAATGAAAATTACCATTACTTCAGAAGGAAAGCCACATAAATACAAACCAAAATTCCATTAGATTATTTAAACTCATCTACTGCCTGTTTTTTTACACTTGTTTGATGTTAAATCAAGCCAAAATAAGAGTTCAAAAGTTGTGCCTTTCTTTATTCCCTTTCTTTTCTGCCTCAAAAGACACCCTCTTCTGTTTCTCATAAAACCTCCTGCCTTTTTCTTCAAAAATTCTCCAGTTTTCAGTGACATTTTTCTATGTCAATTTCTTCCTGACTATTAACTTATAAATAGCTTCTCCGTATAAATTAAGTCTTTGAATTTCCCTGGAAAGTGATTTTTATCCTCTGCAGATCCCAGAATGGCACATCTTGTCACTTTATGGAACTCAAGTGTAGAACACTTTACAGATATGTTACTTTAAGACAAAGCCCCAAACGTGTAAAACCACTGGCCACAAAAAACTCAGGCACCTTTAAGATGTTGTATCTATTGAAGACTCCACCAGCATGTCCTCCATCTCTGTGCTCTCGGACAGTACTCTGCATCTGAAAATGGAGAATTTAAAGAGGATGACATTCCTGCAGAAGATCTCCAACACGTTTCCTTTACACAAGTCAAGTAACGAAAATAATGAATTATGTATTAACACAATTAAAAATCATAAGAGAAATTTTTAGGTGACTCGTTGTTAAGTAATGTCAGATTTTGTGAATACACATGAATATGTTTAATGATTAAAAAAAAAAACCAAAACAGTATTTTGACTGCTCCATGGTCTAGTCTTCAAACTGGAGAAGATTGTCACTAATCTCTTTAAAATTGTAGTTGTTCAGAATTTTGCCTTGTGTGATTACGGCACTTTGGAGGAAGTGATGTAAAACTGTCTATGACAAACAGGCAATCAATTGGTAGCAGAGAACTTGTTATCTTGAAGATATTTGATATATGGTACAGGTTCTAAAAATACTACAAGCAATAATAATGTAAGAAAGAAAAAAGTTACAGACATCATGACCACAGGTTATAAGTGGTGCAGTCAAAGTTGGGAGTCTGAAGTATCCTTCTGCAGGTTTTACTTAAACTTAGTGATGTTTACTGCACAGTTAAACTGTCTAGCAATGCTTCCTTATCTGCTTCTTTAGCAGCAATAGCAAAAATACTGAGAGAATACAAAGAATGGCATTTACCTCTTCTTCTACAGACTGAAATTCCTTGTCTTCGGTGGAAAGGTCTATGAGAATAGTTCCACTAGCAGAAGTATTTAGAGTCAGGTATGGGTTCAGTCCTGTGAATGCAATAAAACACAGCAAAATGTATGTGAATCTAATAAAACAGAGTGTCAGAAACCACAACTGTTTTCTCTCATCTGTGGACACTGATCCTTGTCTCAGCAAGAATCATCATTTCAGATGCACTAACCCATTTATCCATGCTTAGCTCAGTATACTAATACACACAACAGGGGAAATACTTGTAAACACTGCTTACTTCAGAAGTCATTTCAACTCCAGGCAGTGACACAGTGAGCAACCAGTCCCTGTACAGTCCACAACTACTGGTGGCAGTGGCATCATGAATGGGAAGAGCAACCTGAAGCACTAATTTGGTAGGAGTATTTTTCCCATGGTCATGCACAGAGAACTGACAAAGAACTAAGTCTGTCAATCCAACATGCTTGAGCCTGGTATTGAAAGCTTAAAAGATACTGAATGTTTAAAAAAAAACTTCTCTATCTTTCCAAATATGAAAAAAAATTGGAATTTTACACAGAATCCAATGTCAGTTTGCACTGGATAAACTGCAATCACAACTGGTAAGTAATGGGAGCGTAATTACTGGACACAAAAATATGAAGACTGCGTGTATCAAGTGTTTTTCCTGGCCATGTCTTTCCAGACAACTAACAAGTGGCCAGAATTAAACATTGGGTCTGCCATGAACTCTTTAAAAGGAATAATCTGGGGGAAGTGGAAATTACAGATTCATGCACAGTCTGGAGCCTCATGTTAGCAGTGTGCAACTGGAATAGTGCTCAGGAGAAACAAAGTGGCAAGAACCAAAATAAAGCTCATCCACTACTAACCTCAAAACAATGGTTATACTTCAGGAAGAGATGCCATATGTACAAATACACACATGTTCAAAAACACATCAGGCCTACTTAAAAGGCAAAGTATACAGTTAGTGGCTATGTAAACTTTGAACTCAAACAAGACACAAGGCCGAAATCACACCTTAAAACTAACTTTTATCCAAATTACTCATGAGTCTGTCCAGAAAGACCTGACAATTACGAGACAATTATCCAGATTCATTTAAATACTTCATTATCAGGGAAAGAATTACCTTAGGGTTGGTTCTTACTGTTTTAAGGAGCAAAAAGTAATTTAGAGCTTGGGATAGTGACTCATTACTATGGACTGAAAATTTTAGAATGAGATTTCACAAATGGTGAATCAGGAAGGGAGAAAATCCTACCAATTCTAATTTATTTCATTTCTGTGAAACATAGCAATACAACAGTAAGTGATATTTCAAGGAGTCAAAGAAGAAAAACAGATTTGGAGGGTTTTATTTGCCTTCTCTGCAGCCATAGTTAAATGAAGCATACTGAATGATGATGAATTCACAACTGCTGGGACTGTGCTGGTATCAAGAGTCCTGCACAACTAAAGAGGCTTCAGCAGTAATTTCAATGCAAACTAAAGCTGTTGAAAAAAGCAATTAGGTTAATTTTGGTTCACTGAAAGCACACCAACTCTATTTTTAAAGAAAAGTGTAAGAATTTCAGCTGCTCTCTGAGTGAGCAGACAGCATTCTGTGGCAGGACCCAACAAACAGGACATAACAGGCCTGAACTTGTCAACAGAATGTGCTCTGCCCGTCAGAGTGCTCTGATGAAGATAAATATTCCCTATGTCAAGGAGCTTATGAGCATTTTGCACTAAGTCAACACTCTACTTATATAAACAAAAAAGAGTAACCACAGAGAAAAAAAATAAAGCAGAGAACTGAAAGGCAAGATTCACAGTAATTCACAGCATAAATACAAGTACCCAAGTTTCCAGTCAGAAGACATTCTTACCATTTAAAGTGCCATTTTCTAGGTCAGGTTTTATTACCAATTCTTTTTTAATGAGATACAATTTGGAATAACATAAGTAATTAATAAAAATTGATTATGTAAAGGCAGTATTACGTGATAATTCAAAATAAGCATATACCTTGTTGTCCAGAAATAAGTCTTTCAACTCCTTTGATGATTTTATGCCTATGGCCATAAGCATTAATGCCAATTTCCTTCAATTCTTTGTGTCCCATTTCAACCAATACGTCCAATGTTATCTATAATGAAAGCAAGACCATGTTTTTTGTACCAGAACAAATGCCAGTGACAGTGAAAATATATCTTACAATAGCTGTGAGAAAAAGCAAGTGTGAAAAGAACAGGAACATCAGATTCACTGTATTATTTTTGTATTTTACTTTTACTCAACTGCTTTCTTCTAACTTTTTGTCTTAAGTAAACATGCTACAAACTACAAACTGTAACTTGCATTGGTTGCAAGTGTTATATATATGTTAATATATACACATCTATTTTAAGATACATTTTTTTAATATAGCAATTAAAAATCCAGTTACAGTCCTCTCCTTCACCCCACTCATTCTGACTGTCACACATTGAAAATCTGTCTTATTACATTATACTAATATACAGTTACTATTTATTCCATTGCTTTCTAGCCCAGACTATCAGGAAATAAATACAACCACTTACCTGCTCTCTCTCAAATATGTCAATTAGATGTTCAAGGCCAAGGTTCCGCACAAACTGATTAATGCTAAAATCTACACCTGAAACTGGGTAAGAAGAAAAACATAATGTACATTCATACCTGTATTGTAAAATAAGGCATACACATCTGTCTGTGGCAACAATGAGAGAGGCAGGAATTCCTGGTCTTTTGCAGATGTAGGTTAAATATTAAATATCACTAATCAGTAGCAACTAATCTGCTCTTCTACCTCCCTAAGAGCAGTCTTTGCCACAGAACAAGGCAACCAGCTACCAGAAATGCACATTACTACAGAAAATGTATTGACAAGTAAAATGTCATAGAAGTAACCTTTTTAAGATACTTTGATCTAAGAACAGCCTCTTAAAAACCACATAAAGTTTGAAGTAAAATACTGCTTGGTATGCAGCCAAATTTCATTTGACTTCTCTTTTAAAACACAATTCACCATATTGGTTCTGTTCAGAAAAAAAAAAAAAATTAACGGCTCTGTAAGGGGAAAACAGTAAAATCTTATACTGCAAAACCTTCAGACTTCTGTTCCTCATTAATGACATCATAAGGAATCTAACTATTGTGTATGCTATAATACCTCGATGAATGTATGGGAAACTTCACACCTTTGTGTTCTTTTCACCAGTTAAGAAATGCTATTCCCTCCTGAGAAAGCCTCACCTTCTTTTTTCTCCAGAACAGCAGCTCCCTCTGCACAGTTTGTACCAACAACAGAGGGAAGTTCAGAAAAACTACCAGACAAGTTGTCAAGACTACTTGCAGCAGACAGACTGGATGGACTGGATGGAACAGAAGAGAGGGAATCAGCTGCAGAGCCTGTAGTCTGAGACACACTTATAACCTGAGGCTTGTAGCAAGTCGGTAAGGCAGAAGGAGGCATTGCTGCAGTCAGTAACGCACTGACATCGTCTGCCTAAAGAGCAGAAACAACTCATTAAAACAGAGAAACACTTCTGCACAAGATTTTTTCCTAGAATGCACTATCATTATATGAGATTTCGTAAGTACACTGCAAAATAATACTGGGAAAATATGCATTTTACAGTGCAGCTTACAAACGGCCTTTTCTGCCAAAAGCATACATAAAATTGCAAAATGTCTTTTTTTTAATGTAAATTATGTAAAAGGTGTAAAAAGGTAAAGACTTCAGTATTTCTAAAAAAAATGTAAGGGCAGTTAAACAGAATTAACTTGCTATGACAGAAGCTTCTACTGGCAACCAGAATTTATGAAACAAAATAATTTCTCTAAGTGTAGTTTTGGATTACATTATAATACTTAGAAAGAACACCCCAAGAACTTAACAGACAGATAATTTCTTACATTTATGCTGCTACAAGGTTTACTTATATTTTATTGTCACAATTTTTGTATTAGTCAAACTGTAAGCCCTGAACTCAAAGCATCACATTACAACCATTAATCCATTTTGTTAGCATTCTGAGGTTTTTTCACCCCCAGTCCATACTGAAATAAGATGCCTAAAGCAAGAAATTATTTAAGGAGAGTTTATAAAGCTCTATTGACTTCTCTTGCCAGGCACATACAAACCCCACAGAAACCACAGTATTTTTGATTGTGCATAAGTGGTTGCATTACTGTTTTTTTAAAGGATAGTTTAAAATGAGGCGTCACACATAAATAAGTATGGATTTCCCAAGAGGAGCCCCATCACTTACAGTGACCAGGTCCAATGGTGTTTGTCCTTCTTGGTTTTTCAGAGTAGGATCAGCCCCATGTGCCAGTAACAAGGCACAGAGCTGAGTCCTTCCTTTCTGGGCTGCTTCATGAAGTGGTGTGAAAGCCCATTTGTCTGTAGCATTCACACATGCATTGTATTTTATAAGTAAAGCTGCTACATCAACATGCTGGAAAAGTGAAAAACACCTGTTAAATTCCAAGGTACCACAGTGTACTAAAATAATTCAGAACTATTACTGTTATTTCTCTGTAATCAGAATAATTCTGAATGTTCTTAGAATGCATTTAATTATGATTTTAGAAAGTATTAAAGCTAGGTGTTTTCTTCCTCACCAATGACATATCAGCAAAAAGATAAGTAAGATTTGTTCTTTTGTGAAAAAAGGATAGAGTAAAATAAAATTCCAAATCCAGAGGAATCTGAAGGAAAAAAAGCCTGATTCTGAACTTCCAGTTTGGAAAGTTCTCCAACTGTTTTGGTTAAAGAGTTGACTCAAGGACAAAGATACAGGAAGTTCACAAAAACAACTGCTGTCTCAACAGCATTCATATAAGTGAAAGTGAGATCTTCCTGATAAAATCTGATTGGCACAGGTAAGGAAAGGCATTTTACAGAACACCTTTCAGCCTGCTGGCTTTTTAGGCATTCATGGTCAGAAATTAGCCATGGTTAGAATTTAGCCATTCGTGACTTTACAAGTTTATGAGTCTTTACCTACAACATAAGCTGTGATCTAATTATTCATTCTATGTGTTACAAATAAGATTACACTATAGCTCAACAGCAAAAGCCTTCTACAGAGGCTCAAAATGCTGTCAATGAAATGTATCATTTAAAAAAATAAATGAAGTCTCGGGAAGTTTGAGCTATTTACCCCGTAAGATGCTGCATTATGCAGAGGAATCAAGCCTCCTTTATCCTGTGCATTCACATCTGCTCCATGCTGCAACAGGTATTCTGCAACCTCCAAATTATTGTAACCAGCTGGAATTGCAGAAAGACAGAACGAATAGAATTACAACACCACCCCCAACAGGCTGTGGAGAAGTTAATAATTAACGTAAATTACTTGAAAGTAAATTAAATTGTCAGTCCCAGTGAAGACAGTGCAATACCTATTACGAAGGACAGCATTACCTTAAGAGTATTTGGTATTAAAACCTGTCAATAAACAATAAAAGACCCTCTCTGGCTAGACAGAACAGGAAAATAATTATAGAGTTTGAAACGCAACCCAAAATTAATAAGCATAAGAATCTATTTTTTTTAAAGAAAAGGAACAGAATCCTCCAGCTCGAGGCTACACTACAACTTGTGTAGACATAGAAAGTTCAGGCACAGCAATTAGAAACCAATCAAACTAGTTCACTAGAGCACTGACCTGCTAAATGTAGCGGTGTAGAATGCCGTCCCTGTGTGTCCCGACAGTTGACATTGTCAGGTGAACAGAGCTTTTTTACTCGAGCCAAACAACCTTTCTTTGCAGCATCTAGGAGAGCTGCATCTCCTCTAAGCAGGTCTTGAATATCAGTATCACCATCTTTAACAAGGTCCAGAGGAGTATTTCCATCCCTGTTTTTCTTTGTAGGGTCAGCTCCATGCTGTGCACACCAAAAACAGGTGGTAAGTATATTAGTAGAATAAACATGATGCATCTTAGGCATCTAATGCCTTGTTGAGCAAGTATTCTGACACATACTGGAATCCTGCAGAGAGCCTTCCATTTACTGTGGGAAAAAGGCCAACACAGGTATACTAACAGTATCCCTTTTACTAAAAACATTTAACTACAATAATTTAGAAACCACAAATCAATTTCTGAAACTTAAATGGACTTTGAAAGTGAACAAGAAAGAAATGTACCTCCCTCCAGCATATGTAATACCTGTAACAGGAGTTTGCAAATCTCGTATTTTCCTTTTGCTGCAGCTTCATGCAAGGGAGTGAATTTCCACAAGTCAGCTACGTTGACAACGGCACCATGTTTAACCAACAGCTCTGCGACTTCATAGTGACCGTATGAGCAGGCGTTATGTAAAGGGACAAGTCCTCTGGAAACAATTAGAAGAAGAGAAAAACTCTCTTTAAAAACAGGGTGTTTTTTCAAGAACAATATAAACTTAAAACAAAATGCATCTTTGACCATATCAAACCATATCAAATTATATCCCTACCCCCGCAACAGTCTAATACAGTAGGAACACCTACTGCAGTAAAAACTTAATCAGCAGGGCACTAAAGAGAAGTAAAAGCACAATGCCAGAGAAATTCTTGATGCTCTAATATTAAGTACTGCAAAATGCTTTTGGATAGTCTTAACATCTTCATTCTAAGAGAAGTTTCCATGAAAATAAAAATATGTCTTAAGAAAAATGGGATGCTTATCAGTTAGCAAAATTCAAAACTGACAGATATGACCAATTACAATTGCCAAGAAAATATATATTCAAGCATTTACCCCTTATCTTTTGCATGTACATCAGCTCCATGCTGAAGAAGATACTCCACAACAGATACTCTGTTGTATCCAGCTGCAAAATGAAGTGGTGTAGACTGACGTCCTTCAATATCTCTGCAGTTCACACTCTGCACTGTACACAGCTTCTGTGAATTTCCCCAAACAAAACACGTCACTATATTAGTGTTGACACTTCTAATTTAGTCACAGAATATTGTTATACACATCTAATTTTGCACAACTGCTTTCAATAAAAAAACAGTATTTTTACAGTCTTTACTTTTTACAGATTTAATCCTGAGGAAAAAATCCACCTGCCCCCATATCCACACCTCTGACTTTCATTAATGCTTTTTATATAAGGCATCTGGAGGTGATGAATATTGTACTCTGCAATTTTTAGTAATTGTGCAATACAAAGGATTTATGATTGATCATAATTCTAAAGCAGTCAGTGAAGGATTGGTTGATTGCTTGCTTTGAGAAATTATACACTGGCATATAATTCTGTGCTACTTTGGCTGGGGTGCAGTTAATTTTCTTCACAGTGGCTGGTATGGGGCTGTGTTTTGGATTTGTGCTGCACACAGGGCTGATAACAGAGGTGGTGTTGTCATTGCTGAGCAGGGCTCAGACACAGCCAAGGCCTTTCGTGCTGCCACGCTGGCCAGGAGGCCGGGGGGAGACACAGCCAGGACAGGTGACCCCAACTGACCAAAGGGCTGCTCCAGAGCAGATGGCATCATGCTCAGTCCATAAGTGGGGGAACAAGGAGGAAAGGAGGGAACATTTGGAGTGATGGAGTTTGTCTTCTGAAGTCACTGTTATCCAAGATGGGGCCCTGCTCTCCTGGGGATGGCTGAACACCTGCCTGCCCATGGGAAGTAGTGAAATAACTCCTTGCTCTGCTTTGCTTGTGTGTGTGGCTTTTGTTTTCTCTATTAAGGTGCCTTAATCTCAGCCCACGAGTTTTCCAGCTTTTACCCTTCTGATTCTCTTCTGATCCTGCTGGGGGGAAATTGACCAAGCATCTGTGTGGGGCTCGGTTGCTGGCAGAGGTTAAACCATGACAAATTCCCTCTTCTTTTTAAGGAGAGGTTTAAGCTTACTTTTACGGTATCCACATCTCCAGCCTTTGCAGCCTCCAGCAACTGTCGATCTGCATCAGAATTACCTAATGGGATACCTTCTGCAAAATAAATGAGATTGCATCACAGGTAAGTGTAGGCAGTTGAAGAAATTTGTTAAGACAGGAAATAACTTGAGTTTTTTAAAAGGGAAATCCTTGAAATAAAGTTAACTAATTACTGACAAGTTTTGTCTCTGTTTACTATCTACAACAATAGCTGCTAGAGCTAATGGTGTTTAAACATCAGCTAATGGGAAGTTAACTTCAGCAGCAGGCTTCCTGTATGTTTTGGAATATTGTGGAACCAACAAAGCATTCTTATTTCTGTTTCAGAATTAGACCAGATCAAGTTTATGTATGCATTATAATGTCCAAATCTTACTCTTGAAAATCCACCTACACTGTTGCCTCCACTCACAAATGCAAATCAAGCATTTTGTGTTTTAGAAACTCATTTTCTACTTTCAAGATTCCCCCTACCCTATGTCAGGATTTTAATAAAATTATTCCAGGTGACTATACCCCAAATCTTCATATCTGATTATTCATACAGTAAATGATATTGTTAAGCAGGAAGTAAAACATCACCTAGTACAGTCTTTCATAGAACATTTTGTTTTTGTTGACTAGTCTTCACTGTTATTTGGCAGCACTTGGAACAGCAAGTAACACAAAGCACCTCGGTGGATGCTGAATAACCCAGCATACCTTGTAGTAGCTGTTGCACACTTTCAGTCCCCATTTGTAAGGCAGTAAAGCCCTGCAGAGACACGATGGAAGGATCACACCCAGAACTCAGCAGCAACCTGCATGTCTGAAGATGACCACAATGTGCTGCTCTATGAAGAGAGGTCTGGCCAAGATTATCTAATGCATTAACCTAAAAAATAACACAGACAAGAAATACCACCATCAAGTTGGTATTAAGATGTTTTCATTGCTGACTGGGAACATTTCACAGGCAGCATCCTTACTCTAATAAAAAGAACATTTTTAGTATATTTCCAAAGGTGATGACATTTCAAACAAAAACAGTTCATAATGTAGCCCCCTTTTAGAGGTATGGGAATAATGCACTGCATTTTTACCATAAACAGGAGTAATTCACTATTTTGCTCCTTGCAGTACAAACTTCAATGCTAACATGTAGAACAGCTTCTACCTTGCATTGGCTGACAGTGGTTTCTCAGACTGAGGGCTTCCTATCTGTTGGTTCAAAGTGTATTCAACAATTTAAAACTCTGCACCTAAACCCTACTTTTATTCCCTACTCTTCCTCTGTTTTTTGAAAACTTCATACAGTCAGGCTACAATCAAATTTCTATGAGAGAGATTCAACTCAGTCTTGGAGGGTTCAAGCACTAGAGTCTCTCCACATTTTCTTTCTGTGGAAGTTTGAACTAAATACTGTATTATCAATTAACATTTTGTTTTAATTTTACTTTTTACTGCATACATCATCATGTAAAGTCTGCCACACAGTTCAGTTTAGCTTCTTGCTGTTCATATACACCCCTCATTTTTTTTCTCATGTATTCCATTATTCCTGCTGGACCATGAAACACTGAATAAGACACTTTGAAAGTTTTCCAATCCCAGAGAGAAGTACATCCTCACTTCTTAAAAAACAGGACCAAACCAATGATGATTCTGTAATGTACAGGGCTGTACTGATGGATTGATGGCCTGTAGCTGAAGTCTCCAAATCTAGAACCTTCCAAAACAAATTATTTTACAAAAACTTCCACTCTCATGGTGTGAAAACCTGTATAGTACATGAATGTCAACAGAAGTATGATACTCATACCTTAGCTTCATGTTTCACAACTACTTCAACAACATCATTATGAGCTTTTTCTGATGCCACATGCAGAGGAGTCAAGAAGCTTAAAAAAAAAAAAAGAATAATTCAAAATGTGTTTTGCAAAATCTTCTAAACAAAAAGTTAAGACCATTCATTTGTAACCACTCACTCTTTTGTTTTTTCATTGATATTGGCTCCTTTCCTCAGCAGCAATTCACATACTTGTTTCCTCTTAGGATATGGAGATGCAGCAGCACAGTGCTGTAAACATGAAAAAGTTTACAATTAACAACCAGCTAATAATATCCAGGTTTTGCTGATCAGTAGGCAGTTAAGAGCTGGTGGCGTACAAAGACAACAGAAAAAAATCCCCAAAACCTGCAGACACTTATTAATTTGGAAGATTCCACGTGGGCTTTTGGATTTACTCTGGTGTTTTCAAGAACCCCCCTTTCTAATAACTGCTGGAAACCATCAAAACAAAGCTAGTACATATAGCTTGCTGTTGCTTAAGATAAGACTATTCTACAAAACCCAGTCATTTAGACAATCTAACAGGCCTAAATAATTTATGTTAGTCTTAACATCAAGAACAAAATATCAGTCAGTGTTATTTGCTTAGCTAGACACTGTGTGTTCCAGGTTGGTCTGAATTACAGCACTTGACACTGCAGTATTTATTGCTAAACTATTACCTAGTGTGCTTAGGTTAGTCACAATATATACAAAGCCATTAATAGATCCTGAGATATTACCAATGCTGTCTCATGTGTCTGAGGATGCTTGAAGTTCACTGTTTCCAAAGAAAGATGTTTCTTTATACGAGCTACATCTGATTCTCTCGCAGCCTGCAGCAGTGAGTGACCTTTGAATTCATCTTAAAAAACAAAGAAATACATAGCAGAGAGTTACACTCCTTGGCTCAAGAAGGATCAAGAGAATTGCTTCTTTCAGTTGAAAAAAAGGAAATTAATTGTATTCAGCAGACCATGGAGCACACATTTCCAAGTCTGACTCAAGCTATTACATCAATTGACAGAACTTGTTAGTTAAGTCAAAACACTACACAACTTTGGCTTTGTTTCTAAACCAAAGCCAGACACATCCAAACTGGCTGCACAAGATCTGTTTCACTCACCTCTCTGTAGGTTCTACTGTTCACACAGCTACTAACTCAGGCATATAAAAATCTCTACTTCTGACCTATTTCTGGAAAATAATTTCTAGATGCTTTCATGAAGCCTAGTGTAGCATTTACTGACAATTTTTGTAAATATCCCAGAAAGTTATTGTTTCAACTACTCAAGGACAGAATCTGAGTTCACTCTTTTCACTCTTCCAGTTTGTTGGACAAAAATCAATGCCCTTCATCAGTTTTTTTCAACTTTCAGTGATTGTGGCACACTCAAATGTATTCAGCATTCTAAACAGTTACTCTTTTCTTCAAAGAAAAAACTGTGGAATAAAATTTAATATTTCAACACTCTTGATGCAATGACAGGAACAAGTACAGGATATGAAAGTGTACTGGCAAGGTCATGAGGGAAAGCATTTAATAGGGGAAAAGCTACAAAACCCATCACAACCACTTGACTATAAAACTGACAGTAAAAATATTTTAAATGCTTTCATTCAGAAAAATATAGCAGTTTCAAATTATAAACAGTGAAATATACTGTGTTAACACTGCACAATTACGGTTAAAGCATAAGCATGTTCCAAATCTGGTTTCTGGCAGGTCACTGCCTAGGGAATCTAATGACACATTACAAGCTGTAATGCAGAACTGATCCCACTTGATACTCACATGCTAATCGTTCTTTTAACTGGGGCGTTGGAGCCAAATCAATGGTGCTTTTGTTGTGACAGTTCAACAGTGTTGGGTCAGCACCATAACTTAACAAAAGAGAACATACTTCCACCCTGTTCTTAGAAGCTGCTTCATGCAGAGGGGTGAATTGCCACAGATCCATTGCATTCACACATGCTCCATGCTTGAAAGGGAAAGGGGTAAAAAAAGATGCAATCAAAACCAGGACGTTAGAAAAAGACTATGTTATTAGTTTTAATACAGTAGACTGTTAAAATAAAAATCAATGCTTATATGCAAACTGTTTCCAAGACACTAATTTTCAATCTAACGCAACATTTCAGCACATTGTGGTTTTTAATCACCTGGTGTCCCACAGGTACAATCAAAGAATCCAAAGGCTAGCTAGTCTTTTCAGGCTTTTTTCAGAAAGGAAAGGAGCTCTGCTACAGGTCAAATCAGAGAAAGAGAAATATTCACATTCTCCAAATCACCTGTGAACAAGCTCTGGTTCTCTGCAGCTCTAGAAAATGTCCAGAGTGACCAGATGCACTAAGATAAATACATGTTCTGTGAATAACCCCCAAGATATGAATGCCACGGTTTCTCAACTGAGATGGGCACTCAATTTTAATTCAAAACATTTACGTACAAGATTCTATAAGTAATACTCCTGGATGAGTAATGTATGTGTAATTCTTCTCCAGTAACATTTTGATTGTACTTCAAGTTCAGTCTATAAGCAAGTACATGCTCTTAGCCACTGCTTCTCTAAAAGATGTATAGCTTTGCAAAAAGTAATTCAGAATTTCCTAGAGCAGAAATCCAATACAGAACACAACTCTAGCTAAATCGTTAAGACACACAGTAGTGTATAGCCAAAAGCTCATTTGTGGGGCTGTGTCTAGGACCACCACTGTAAAAATTCACTTTACAACTGGCCCCTGAAGTAAAAAAAATCGTGACTATTTATATTTACTGCAATGTAAGTTTATTTCAATAGGTTCTTTTGCAAAATTTTTTGCTAAACAAGTAGAAAGATGCACAGAATTAGTGGGGGACTGAAACACACATAGCAGAACAAGAGCTATTCTCTGAGCAGCCAAATGCCTGGAGTTAGACAACAGAATACTCTCAGTTGTTATAACAATCTTGATTTGCTGTGGCAGCTGAGAATAGGCACAGCTCAAAACTCCTTTGGTGGAGTACACATATCATGCTGCAGCCCACATCTTCAAGCCACTAGTTTAATGTGTATCATACCTATCTTCAAGACTAACATAATCCAGATACACTGCTTCAGTTCCAAGAGTTCCCTTTTGTTAGGAAAACTGACAGGTTTCCCTTTCTTTGGAGTAAAACCTACAATTCAGGGCCAGAACTGATGCTGTAAAGTTAATTTCCTGAAAAGACTGACTGCTCTTTAGTTTTAAAACATTTACTATCTTTACCAGTATTCTTTTTAAACATCTCTTATTGCTCTGTCTTCTAAAATATTCTTCTACTGTCAAACTCAAAAAATTACTCAGCTTGTAGGAGGCTTTTTGGTGCTTCATTTTTTTTGTTGGGAGTGTAGAAAGATTGAGATAAGCAGTACTTACTTGGTGGTATGAAAATATTCAACTTTGGAGCAGAGAGTGTTAAAAACAGAAAGCACATTTATAAAGAAAAAAGCTTCCTTGCAAGCAGAAGATTCTGTAGCTCCAGCTTAATAATCATAATCATGTAGAGCAAAAGCAATTTATTATTAAGTTTTGTAAATCTACGTACAAAATAAAAAAAATATGCAACTTGTATTAGTCTATTATAAACTGTTCTTATTTAATAATATGCAATTTGATCTCCTCAAAGACCAACCTTGACTAGAAGCTCTGTTACTTCGTAATGACCGTAGGAACAGGCATTGTGAAGTGGTACGAGGTCTCTACAAAGAAGCAAAAGGAAAAGGATGATTAGTTTAGAATACACATATATTAATTTCAAATGCATCTAATACATTGCAACTGGTACTATGCTTCATATTGAACATTCTACAAAAATAATATGACAAATGTTCAAATGAAACTATGGGGAAACAAGAAGCTGAAGAAGAAACCAGAAGATCCCATCAGCATTTATTAGAACAGTAAGCATCTAAAATAACCAGAAGATAAGAAGTGAATTGAATTGTGTCAGTGCAGATGAAATGGTTCCACTCAGACTTGGAACCCTAAGCAGGAAGAACTACCTGCAGGGGACGTTCAGCAGTGACCCTAATTATATCCTTTTTCACAAGAACAACGCTGTAATATCTTCTCCTGTGAAAACTAATCAACTTGCATTTTGGTCACAACAGAAAGTTTAAAGGTTACAGAACAGTCTAAAGTTGGAAATTCTCGGTGGTTAAAACATTATTACTGCTGTTTACTTCACCTCCATTTTTAATGGATTCTGTTTATTCTGAAGAAAGGGAAAAAGGAACCTACCCTTTATCCTTAGCGTGCACATCAGCTCCATGCTGCAGTAAGAGCTGCACTATTTTCACACGGTTATACCCAGCTGCTAAATGCAATGGAGTAGACTGAAACAAGAGAATGCAGAATGAATCAGTAACACAAAATCAAGGTTCAGTTTCTATTCATTTTTTCACAACTTGTTAACAGTACTAAATGATGAAGTCCTTCAAGACTTACAAGCTTTAAAAAATCCCAGAGTGCTTGAATCAGACATTTGATAACTATGTTCATTGTTCACTGACTACTCTTGAAGTCAACATAAACACAAATCCCAAATTTACTCCATCACTAATACAAAGGCCACTTTTGGTTTTTTAGCCTACCATAGTTATAAATACTTTGCTGGCATGAACGATATCCTTGTGAAAGGGGAAGTAGGAAGACCATTAGCAACAATGACTGGTAAACTATGAAGAATTCTCTCTGCCAATCAGTGAAGTAAGTTTGAAAATTATCAAGAGGGATTGTTATCCACATTTGTGAATGCAGTGAGCAGGGTGTGGGGGAAATTTCATCTCTTCTAAACTCTCACCCTCCAGAGAGCAGACAGATAACTAACTGCTCTATGATCTTTTCTAGCAAATGCATTCAAGCATCAGCAGCGCTAAAGGCAGAGCTACAAATGAGTGAGTAGGAATCTTATCCTCTGCATTTACAAACCCACCCACTGAACCAGATTTCTACAGTTCCTAGAGGATGAGCCTCATAACCAGATGAGAAAACAGAGATGCATCAGTGTTCTGGAGATCCCAAGCTTCACAAAGGGGAAGTAACTAAATCCAAACTTGGGTGAATGAGTACAAATACTTCATGAGAATAATGATGCCAAAAAGTGATACTCAATAACCTGAACCTTCTGTAGGCCAGGGGCTGAAACCAGAAGACTCAGGATTTTTCAGAATGGAGATTCTCAACATTTTTATGTCCTTTTTTACTTACAGCAATGAGCAGCTTGCTCCTGCATCAGGAGCAGCAACTTGCCTAAGGGTGCATGTCAAATAAAGCACCTGTGTATTTCTCCCTGACAGGGACAAAAATCTGTGCAAAGGCCTCGCTTCTTTATCACTGCAGATATGAAGGTCAAGCAGAAGCTTCAGCTGAGGAGTTTGCTTATTGATCCTATATAGAATTACTTGCATAGTCCTTTTAAGATTAAAAAACAAAAAAACCAAAAAACAACAACAACAACAACCAAAAAAAAAAAACCTATAAAAAAAGCCCCCAAAAAGCAACCACTAAGCTGGCTGCGAGAGAGGTGGAATCTTATTTTCCCACATACAGTGAAGCAAGTAGATTTTATGTTTAACATTTTTAAAATCTGATCAAACAGTAACCGGATCATGTAAGAGATAACTACTTTTAAATCAATTTTAAACAAAAATACCTTTCTGCCATCACTTGCATGACAGTTAACGTTTAATGGTGTAAGAAGAGACATCATCTTTTCCTCATTTCCACTCCTGAAAAACAAGATGTGAAATGAGCAGAAATATTCTTATCCCAATTTTTAGTAGCTTATTTTGGTTTTTTATTTTTCACTGTGGTAACATTCAACAGATCTGACGCAATACATTCCCCTCTGTATTGTCAGCATTAAAGAGAAAACAAAAATGCATTTATGTAACTACTTTTGTAGCTTCATTCACAGAAAACAGGCAAAACTTAGCATCTAAATGGAATGCAAGCTCCAAAGACTACATATCTATATATTAATTACACAAAATTCTGCAAATACAACTAATTCCAGTTATTTTCCAAACATACGTACCTGGCACTTTCTAAGAGTTCATCTTTCTTGTATTCACCTAGAAGACAAAAGGGCTTTCTTTAGCTATCAAATAAATATCTGCATGTGAAGTTTACTATTTATCCTCCTCTTCAAAAATTTTAGAGAACGTAAGTGCTAGAATACTTACAAATACTCTTCTCAGTTGTTAAAGAGAGCTTTTAAAAAAGAGGATGGGTGAGTTTTTACACATGTGGGTATTGATAGGACAAAGGGAAATGTGCTGAAACTGGAAGAGGAGAGATTTAAATTAAATGTTAGGAGGAAATTCAATACCCAGAGAGTAGTGAGGCACTGGAATAGGATGCCCAGAGAAGTTGTAGATTCCCTGCCCCTGGATGTGTTTAAGGCCATGTTGGATGGGGTCTGGGCAGCCTGGTCTAGTCAATGTTCCTGCCCATGACAGGGGGTTGGAATTATGTAATCTTTAGGGTACCTTCCAACCTAAGCTATTCTATGACTCTAAAAATTTGACAGTTCATTATTGAACTAGCATGATAAACTATCCAGAACACATGCCATGACTGAGATGATGAAAGCCATATGGGAATTCTATTTAGAATTATAAACCAGAGACAAGTTAAAGTAGTATCAAAAAGACAAGCTCCAAACTACTGTGTTAACACCAGTTCAACTGTTACTAGTCATAAAGGAATCTAAAGATTATCACTTACCAGTCAGCACTGCTTTTGCAGATGGGTCTGCTAGATCCAAAGCCGTTCTTCCATCTGTGTTCCGGATGGTTGGTTCAGCACCGTGCTGCAACAGTACTGCAAAAATGCCAAAGTTTTCCATGAGAAAACAATTCTACAAGACAAGGTTTATGAGACATAACATTACTGTAATCTGCAAACAACAAAAGAAACATTCTAACTTCCTTTTTCAAATTTTTCATGTCAGCATTCTGCAATGTCATCTGTGACCAGTGTCTCTGATGAAGTATGTCTAGACACATTTTAAGAGAAAAAAGCAGATCAGAAAGAGAACACAGACAGAACCACAGCCTGACCAGAGACAATCTCTCTTGAAAGCTTGTAACTGACCCACCACAAAACTCAGCTATTTTCCATCAGCTCCAGAGCATGCTGCCCCAAATCCTGTGCTAACCTGCAGACAGCAGTGGCAGGCTGTGCATGCTGCACTCAGGCCAAACAGGCAGTGTTATCTGTACAGCTCTCTTAAAGTAAATGGCAGCAAACCACACAATCAAGAAATGTGTCTCGACTATGTGTCTAACTTTCTACCACCTCCTTAAAGAGTTCCTTTTAAGAACTGTGTAGGTAAAACAGGTAGTCAATATAATTGAAGTTTTCCCATCCTTAACTAATTTAACACAGCTGCTACATATAAGACAGAATTAATCCATTATTAAGATCACTTTTGTTCTTCCCACTGCACTGTGATCCGAAGCAGAAGGCAGCATAAGAGTCTCAGCTGAAATAGAAGAGAATTTAGCTCCATCATGTCACTTTAAAGCACTTTCCCCATGATAAACCTTAATAGGTAGACAATTATAAAAAAAGATCCAAAAACCTGTATCTTGTAACAGTGACATATGAATTGAAGTTTATGAAAGATGTTTACTTTTAACCCTTGTATCAGCCATAGCTCCATAGAGTTAAAGTGGTCTTAAAAGGGTTCTAGATTGTTCACAGTGAAAACAAGTGAGTCAGTCACAGGAAGAGTGGGAGAAAATTACCAATGCAGACATCTGTCTTCCCCTTAATGGCAGCTTCATGAAGGGGAGTGTAATTCCAATTATCTCGAGCATTGGGATCTGCACCGTGCCGCAGGAGCAGATTGACAACCTCAGCATGGCCGAAGGAGCAGGCGTTGTGCAGAGGAATAAGGCCGCCATCGTCCCGCGCATGGACATTGGCACCACTCTGGAGTAAATACTCAACTACATCCTTCCGACCAAAACCTGCAAGAGGAAAGGGGACAAAAGGCTTCAGGGTGGGGGAAGAGAAATTCCTGCCCCAGATGTGCAGATTAAACCAACAAACTTCAGTAACCACTCCTTAAGACAATCACAACTGGCATGGTTTGCTAAAGAAACATTTACACACTAAGGATGTTTCTGAAATTCTAAACAATTAGACTGAATTCAGTAGATTAAAGATTACAGAAACAATTAATACCTTGATAGGGTTCCCTCATGTTTCAGCTGTATCTGGCATACTTATACAATGGCAAATGAACTAGGACATCAAACTGTATCTCTATTTGCTTTACTATCTCCATATGAGGCCAGAACCACAGACCCTACAGCAAATTCACTTTTGAGTCTCACCATGGCACTTATCCACCCTGCCTGTCCTAACAGAGAACAGAAGCTCAGAATACTTGGGATGAGAACTGGATCAGACACATGGTCCATGCAAAACCAATTTATCTACACAGGCACAGTAACTCATATTCACTGCACACACAAGCATAGTTCTGCTGCCAAAAAAATTCTTAGTGGCTATACCCATGCAGTCTTATTGTCTATATTACATTATATGCATAATGTTTCTCATTTTTCAATATGTTCAGCTATTCTAAGTCTTATAAATACTGTTATTTTTCTTAATTGTGTCCTGACATTTTTCTTGTTTCCTCAAGCTTTCAAAAAATTCTGTTTATAGTTTGAATATATACTCAAAATGTACAAAATTATTCTGAGGAACTACTCAGAAGAGACCTTCACATGTGCAGCAGTCCTGCAAACACATAATCAAAACTGTTATTTGAGTACAAACTGCTTGGTATTTTCTTCTGAGTACCAAGAAATGTTCTTCAGGACTGCTGCAATTATGCTACAAAAGACTCTGATCAAATTCTTTACTACCTATCTGGCAGCTAAACCACTCATTCTGGTACAGAAGAATCTCCACCCCTCAAGGTGTTGATGTAAAGCCATGTTTTTACAGGGAAAATTCCTCACCAGGAATCAACATCATAATTGAAAGTCGGCTGTAGTAAACCTTATTGTAGGCATAGAGAATTCCCTCAGATCCCTCCATTTAATACAGAAGCTCAATGAGACACAATTCATGAGCAATCCACAGCTTCCCTCCCAGCAAAGCCTGCATCTATTCACAAAGTACCTTCAGTACAGCACCACCCCTGTAGCAAATTTACTGTCCATGAAATGACCTCATTTGTATCACACCAATTTTTGTAACTTCTCTCCAGCCCTGAGCACGCAGCAGGGATTCCTTACTTCCTTGGGGAAGCATCTGTACAACAGGGCACCATATATGGAAGGGGAATTATTTTCCCATTGCTTTCTAAAGGATGCATGAGTACAGAGGAAGTGGCCAAACTGCACAATGGTCTCTGCCTCTGCTCTTTCCTGAGCGTGGAAAGCAGGGGCAGCCTTTGCTATCAGGGAAGGCAATCACTGCCTACTCTAACAGCTCCTCTTCATCCTTAGTTGGCTGCAGCAAAAACTATTTCAACACTTTAAAAAACCCCAACACTGTAATTTTTAAGAGGTAGGTGTTTTCTTTAGCTCTTGGGCTTTTATCAAGAGGCCACCTAAATGGGATCACACCTTTCACTTGTGCAAGGTAATGGACTTATCATCATGAACTCTTTGTTTTAATTGCCAACAAGAAAGGCTGGCTACTCAGGACCCTGAGCTGGCAATCTTCTATCACCTGTGACAGCTGAGCAGCTCACTGCACTTGTTCCCTGGAAAGTTACACATTTTTAGCTGACAATTCATAATTATTAATCATAGATGAAATGTACAACTGCACATAATTTAAAAAAGGTATTTATTTACAATCACAGCGGGTTATAATTGGCATTCAGCTACTTCTGATGGGATAAAAAGCTAACAGAAAGAACTCAGCTCAAATTCTTCTCCCCTGCCTTGGGTGTTCATATATTTTATGAAATTTAGATTGCAGGAAGGGCATTTTAGTACCTGCCAAGTCCTTAAAACCCTGTGATACTTTGAACTTTGACACACACTGTGATGAAAAAGACTGACTTGAGGAAGTAGATGCAGTTTATGATGGGAGAGGATGGAGCCTCTTTTATTATGAAGGATGGTGGGCTCTCGACTAAACCTTCAGGATAACTATCACACACACAGTTGTGTATTACAAAATCTAAAGAGCAACCTCCAGCAAACTCCAATATGTATTACTTCTGATAATGACACATTTCTAGGAAGAGCCTGAAGCTTTTTTTCTTTTACATCTTTTACCTCAAAATCTGCCTTTACAAACTGACACATGAAAAAAGAGGAATTGGGTTTATTTTTTAAAAAGAATTGTTAAGATCTGGGAAAAGACTTAAAAAATAGAACCCAAATTCAGACCCAGAATGCCACTAAAAAAGGGCAAGACAAAACATGGTGACATTATGTATTTCAGCTCCAACTCCTCCATAAAAGAAATCTTGAAACTGAATGAAACTAGTCAGAGAAGTTTTGTAATGTATTTTCTAAGAACACCCAGACAACTAGGATAAACAAAGCCACAATGAAACAGATTTTTGCTTTTACTTCCTGGAATGTGACTCTTTCAGAGGCAAAGACAAAAGAAGTGAGTATTATTCCAACTGTGAATAACAGGGGAAAGGCAAAACCAAACAAAACCAGTCAGGCCCAAGTCCAAGAGCTACTTATGTCCGCCTTTCACACAGAGCCTACTGCAGGTGGGCTGACAACAGCAGAGTTCCACCTGAGGGGAAAAGAGCGTTCCTCAGAGAAATCACACAAGTCTTTTCTGTCCCACTGAACCAGGAACTCCCAGCATCTCCTACAGGCCGCTGAGAGGAGCACTTCATTTCTCTGTAGCAAGTTGGAAGAAGACTCGGGATGACAACAGTGTCTCCCATTTACACACCAACATGTTTAACCTTAGAAATCTAACAACTACACGAACCTATGGCTACACATTTTAAAAGAAAAATCTTTCTACAGATCAGGAGTTATTTAAAGTCAAGACAGATCACGCCTGTTCAGAGAGATAAATCAGATCATTACAGTGCATGAGAAGCATCTTAGGCAAAAAAACCCCAAACTAACCAAAAGCAAATAAATAAATAAAACCTAACCCTCACTTCTCTCAAATGCTCTAAAACATACACAGTTGTTTAGAAGTTCAGAGTTTATAAGTAGACAGGAAGGATTGCTGCATATAAAAAATTAGCTACAAAAATTTATTTTCCTCTGACAGGATATTTTAAGTTGTCTCCTGAGCTCTCTTGCCAATTAAGCTTCTTGAATTTATTACATACTGCTGTCCTGAGGAGACTTTCAAGAACCTAGACCTAAGTCTGAGTCAAGCTCTCTTAACATGAGGAAAGGACACCTGAAACCTTTACCAAAACAATCTAATAAAGAAATAAACATCTTTGTTACTATCCATATTGATTAGCTGAAAAGCAGCTGGTGTTTCCTGCAGCCTGTCAGCCCTGGAGTCCTACATCTAAGGCTGTAATTAAACTAAAACAACCAACATGAGAACAGCAGTCACAGTCAGGTCTTTGTCTGAAAAGGTGGGATACAATCTTCTGGCCAGCTGCCAGTGAAAGCAGTTGTCCTGTGACGCCAGGCGTTTGCTTACTTACGTCCTGAATTAACAAAGTCCATTTGTCAAAGATAAGAACGCAAAAAGCTTAGAAACGGTGGTGTCTGACAAACACCTTCACGCGTTCAATTCTAAAAATGCACAGGCCCGCTGAAATCCATGGGAACTGTACGTGGGACATGTGTCCCTGTCAGAGCTCACGTGTCACAACACGAACGGCAGAAACCCCGCTCCAGATGCGTCCTCAAAGCCAGATGAGGTTTGTTTTTTAAAAAAAATAGAAATAAAAGAAAAATGCAATAAGCGAGCAGACACGGCTGTACCGCTCGCTGACCCCTCCGCGCGGGTGACACCGGCTCGGCCCCGAGGCCGGGCAAGACCCCGGGGCGGGGGCGATGCTCGGGGCCGGCGGAGCGCTCGGACCCCGGCGCTGCGCCCGGCCCGAGCGGCGAGGCCCGAGCGGCCCGGTGCTCCCGGCACTGCCCCGCGGCCCAGCCCGGCGCCCCGGGGAGGCGGCGCTGCCGGCCGGCTCCCCCTGCCCCGGTACCTGCGGCGAAGTGCAGCGGGCTGGACTTCCTGCCCGCCGTGTCGCGGCTGTTCACGTTCTCGGGCCGCACCAGCCGCTTGACCCGCTCCACGTCCCCGTTCCTGCAGGCCTCGAACAGCTCCCGGGCCGGCTCGGCCGCCGCCGCGCCGCAGCCCGGCGCCTCGGCCAGGGCGGCCGCGCCTCCCGCGCACCTTCGCCCCGCCATGGCCGGGCCGGGCCCCGCGCAGCCCCCGCCCGCCGCCCCTCACGGCCCGGGGGGCTCCGCACGCGCTCCCGGGCGGGCGCTGCGCCCGGCGGAGGGATCCGGGCACCGCCGGCCTCGTGCGCAGGCGCGCGCGGCGGGAGCCTCCCAGCGCCGGGCCGCGGTGCTGCGGCCCACGCCGGGAGCGGAGCCGAGCGCGGCTCCTCACGGGCCGCCCTCAGTGCCCCCGGCTCCCTCGGGAGGGATGGCGAGGAGCAGAAAATAAATACAGCGCCAGCCATTCGTCCCAGATGAACAAATGTGCCTTTGGTGCTCTCAGTAATTAAATGTAAGGATTTTTCTGTTCAGGGATTTTTCCCCCCTGCAAGTGTGTAAGACTGCATTTTGTTGCCAATGGCTTCATGATCCTTGCACAGTTGCTTATATAGGAAAATACCGTGACTCCGAGGAAGTTCAGAACTTGCATAATAACAATGAAATTGAAATTATACAACTTAAATGACACAGTTCTCTTTATTAATCTCGAAACACAGATATTAAAAAACCTGTTAGTTGACTTTGCCAATTCAAGGTTTTGGTAGAGAATAGGAAGTGTTCTGTCCCTCCCTGCCCCTGCAGGTAGCTCATAGGTGGGGAAGCCTGAGCCTCTGGGATTGACTGGAATAGAATTCAGTTTATCATTCTGAAACGTGTTGTTTTTTTTTTTTTCATTCACACCATATTAAAACACTTTGGAAAAAAGTAGTTGAATAGGGTCAGTACCTTCCTGTTGCAAATGCAGAGATGAGTACCTCCAAAGTCAATTCACCTTGCAGACTTCTGTCACATCAGGAAATTAAATTACTTAAGTGTGAGGAAAAAGATCTAGCACATTTGTACAGTCTAGTCACTTCCATTCTGTCAAACATCCCTGTCCCTGAAACAAGGAAGTTACATCCAAATTTTCTTTCCCTGGTCCATACTAATGCCTAAACTGCACTCAGGAATTTTTGGGGGGAGACTACAAGCTGTACCAGGCTGTCACCATGTTAGTGACAGAGCAAGGTCTGATGCTTGTGTGTGTACAGTTTGATAACTTACACACAGCCACAGCAGCAGAAGAACACAGCCAGCACAGGGCAGGACCCACATGCTTTGACAAACGTGATACCTTGGTCATGTGTGTTTTCTGTAATCCCACTGGTTTATCTCTGTCTCCACTGAAATTTCAAGCTGTGCTCAGCAGGCAGGGAATAGCCAGAGTCCCACACGTACATAATTCATCCACTGCTTTGCATGGGGCCATGAGGTTCCCAAATAAACTGTCATCAACTGTGGCTCATAGGCCCTCTCAGACATTCCAACTCCTCCAAAGTGTGCATGATGAGAGCTTCCCTTCCTGCCCGCAGGCACCACAGACTGAAAACAAGACCTGCAATGCCGCCATTTGTATCTTTTATTATCACCATTAGCATAGCTTGGAAAATGATACAAGCTTTTCAGTTCATAAACCCTTCTCTGGAGAAGCAGCAGAATGCACTAACAGCAGAAGCAGCAAATGCATTAACTTGACTGCTTTCATTTCAAAATTAAAGAAAGGACTTTGTATCTAGAAATCTGTGGAAGTGCAAATACCTGTGTAAACACAAACACACCCTGCTCCTCAGTCTTCTGAGTAATTTAAAATCCAGAACAATATTTTACTGTTCTGCTGGAGCATGATTATAAAGAGCATAGCCTGAAATAAATTCTACATTCTCTCCACATCTCTATACCCAAAAGGTACTACTATTCTAAATGATCTGCAGCCTGATTTCCTTTCCCAGCATGTCTTTGTGATAGCTTGACTGTGAAAATACCACAGGTCTTTATGAATGGAAACAATTAAAAAATTACTCTGTAAGAGCAGAATTCAATTTGCCTTGAATTCAGGAGGCAAAGACTCTCAGCATATTTTGGTACTGGTGTGTTAATAGCATTCTCAGTGACTTTTGAGATTCACCATGCACACCCCCTTTTATATGTTATTTATATGTTTATTTATTTATGAGAAAATAATCTGTAAAATTCAATATTTTTCTTCCTTCTTTTGTACAACAGCATGGTTAGGAAACCACAGCTGAAATATATGCCAAATCCCACTCAATACAGGTGGCAGGGACTTTTCTAGATGCAGCAGGGGGTTTGTAACCCACCTGTTACTAACCCAGCCTAAGAGGCTCAGCCATGAACAGCTCAGAAACATTTCACTGTTATTCCTTTTAGTGTAATTTGTGATATAACAATGGCCTCTGCCTTTGAAGTGTATTTATTCTGGTGGCATAACCTCACAAAACAGAAACATGAAGTATTTTGGAAGAGTGCTCAGTTTGTTTAGGAACATGCTTGGTTGGTCACTAGAGGGCAGGAAAGGAAAGGAGATAAAAAGGAAGGAAAAAATAGAAAAAATGACGGGGAAAAAAGAAAAAAGAAAAAGAAAAATAAATAGAGAAATATATAGAAAAAGAAAGGAAAAGAGGGATTGTTGGGCATGGAAACACTAGAGCAGCCTTGCAGCCTTAAGAAGAAATTATTTTCCTTTCTGCTTAGGAGATTAAGGTTTACTTATGGGGAGAGACACTGTTCATGCCAATCTACAAGGCAGTCCATCAGGTTTGGGATTTTCGGCTGTCAGCCCTTCATGTTATGAGGATTTTCCAGTTTTTTCTAATTGGTCCCCGCAGTTCTTTGCCTTGCTCTTGGAAGCAAAGTAAAATGCTGGAATAAATAGAACATTACAAGAGTTCAGAAATTTAGCTTACTCCAAAAGCAGAATAATTTAAAATTTATTCCATTTGAAGTATTTCCAGATGAGACTTGGGAAAAAAGCCCAAACCCGGGATAATTAATGTGTACATCAGGAAATAATAAAACATTCCTGTAAAGAAAAGAGTTTATTTTGGAGAGAAACAGAAGTGATCTGTTGTTTATTACTATATTCTTATAAGTATAAATAGAAACTTTCTCAGTGCAAGCTTCTTTTTCTAAATTAAAAGATCAGTTTATGAAATATAGGCTCACTGCAAAATCAAAGCCGTACAGGCTGTACATCAGTGAGTATGTGTTATACTGGATCTTTACAGAAACTTTCTCCTTTCCCCTACTTATTTCATCCACCATGTACTTTGGCTATGTCTCTTAAACAAGCAGGAACTGGTTCTTTTTTTCTGTCAGTTACCCATGTGTAGTTAGTGGTGTTTTATATGCAACACCTATATTTCACCAGCAGTTGGGGGTAAAGTGTAATAATCATAAAATGTTTTTCTGGAATAACAAAGGGATTAAAAAGAAAAAAAAAAAAGAGGAGATATGGAGATGGTGAAATGTTGAAAGACTGAGCTTTTCAGAGAGGAGCAAGCACAAAGCCAAGTGGTCCCTCTAGGAGATGGGGAGATACTGTCAGTTGCTAACAAGCTGTAATGAGAGGCCATTTAGTTATCAAAATACTCTATCTGTGTATGCAGCAACCCAGATAATTGTTCAGCAGCTTCGTGACCAGCTGTGGGGACAGCAGTTAGAGAAGATCCTTTTTAGGGCTAGGGAGAAGCTTGTGTTCTATAAGAGTTCATGGAAACTAGATTGCGCAGAAAAAAGAAACCTTTGGTCCAGGATGCCCATGATTTGTTTAAAATTGTTGCAGTTTTCTGTCAAAAACTGTTAGACAGAAACATGTCTAGAGGGCTTAAATGGAGCTCTTGTTTGTTTTTCTGTAGGGCCTGGAACGTTCTGGGGTGACAGAGAGCTTTTTTAAAAGCGTAGGCTCCTTGCGTGCAAAGCAGAACTTCACAGGGTGCCAGCATGAGAACATGGCAGAGGCCTGGGAAGTTGTGATTTTTTACTGGGAAGAAACCACAAGCAGCAGAGGAGCAGTAGGGCCAAAGATCAATATTGACTGGGGATGCCAGCAAAACAGATTCATCTGTACCTCAAATAGGGATAATAATAGGAACATGCTGAAAGCAATTGAAGGCAAACCAGAATATCTGTCCAGCCATGAAATTAATTTTTTCTGGAGCCAGTCAAAAGAAAAAAAAATAGTGGGCTAATTAGGTTAAAATCTGTGTAGAACTGACTGAGACAGTAATAGGGAAAGAGCAATTCTCTTGAAAAATCATCTGAAGGGAGAATATTTAGAAGGAGCAACCAACAAGTAACAAGAGACTCTCCATGCATTTAAATTGCAATTCAAGGGACACTTTATTAACAAATTTTGGTACTTGTTTTCTGTCCCAATTAAAAGCAAAAAAATAAAAAAGGCTCTGTGGAGGTTCAGACATCTTCACAATCTGCCCCGGGCCTTTAACAGAAGTGCCCAGGTCCTCCAATAAATTAACAAAGCAGGCAGATTTCTCAGTGTTTTACTCTTAATTGCCCTCTGAAGCACTGTTCCTCTTTCCACTGATGGCATAAGAAGCCTATACTTCTAATTTGGATACCTGAATTGGTTGCCTATAGTATGTAAATACCATCCAGAGCAAGCAGTGTGAAGGAAAGCAAAGAAGAAACTAAATGTAATTTTTTTTTAAGGAAGTAGTAGTGTATCACTCCAAATAGTTGCACACAGATTGTCAAGTTGTTATTTCAGGCCAGATCTTTGAGAGGCAATTTCTGAACAATTCAAATGATGGCTTCTTGGAACAGCTAGTTCCACAGTCCAGGGAAAAAACAGGAGAGGAGAATGAACAAGCTATTCTTGACTTCAGCCTAAGGAAAAGTTACTTAGTTTAAGAAGTTTTTACAGTTTCACCATGAAGTAATAATTGTCAAATCCAGTGAACTTCAGTATTTATAATGGAAGGCTCCTGCTGAAAAGTAGTCCATGGCAGTGATTTAGAAGAAGAGGAATTGTGATGAAAAGAAGGAATGTCATTACAGTGATATTGAAATCAGACATTAAACCATTGCAATCCTAAGACTTACTGTGAACAATACATGCAGATTTTTAACTTAGTGACAGAAAGTAGGAAACGTTCAAATGGTTGTTGGTGTCACACTCTAATGGTCAGTAATCTTCAGTAAAAGCCTATAAAAATGAATACAATTTTTTATTTTTAAAAGGAAGATTATGAGAAGTAAACACAGTTATCTATATATGTCCTACCAAGCATAAGTTATCACAGAGCTAAACCAGCAGTACAGCTAGAAACTTCTCCTTTGGGAGGATTTTTCCCACACCTTAAAATTCATCGTAACCAGTAATGTCTCAGAAAGGGTAGAGTATATTTTGTGAGGGATATTCTTTGAGGAAAAAAGTGCTCCATTAAGAGAATTCTTATGTTCCTGCAAGCAAGGTTTAAAATCTTCATCCAAAGATATTTTTGTCTTTAACAGAAAAATTTCATAATACTCAGATATTTACCAGATAAAGATATTTGCCTTCCTACCTGGATGCGGACTAGACAGCCACTCTACAAATAAGGGGCTAATCCTCACTTAAGGGATGTATGTTTCATTTATTTGTTCCCTGAGTCAGTTGAAGACAGAATCCCTTTATCAGATCTCTGAGATCAAAAAAAGCAGCAGAACTGCTGGTTACACCTTAAATTTATTGAAGGCTTGAGTCTAACAAATGTTAGAAAAAATTGAATAATCAGAAAGTTCTAAAATAACTATATACTTGAACAATGTTGAAAGCAAATTAAATTGCAAAAATAAGGTCAAAGCCTTTAGCAAGAGAGAGAAAGTTTTAAGCACTTTATTTAGGCAGTTTATTCTAGGATTATTTCTGTAATCTACTTTTTTAAATCTCTAATTATTATAAGCAACTGAGATTTCTACTATATAGTTTATATGAAGCCTTATAGCAGTAATTTATGTCTTTGTTTATCCATGGAAGATAATTTTTCCATTAAGTTTAGAAAATTACTGATTTCCTTCTTTTATCAAACATGCCTTGATTGTTGAAATGTTGCCTTATAGTGACTCTCAAGATCATGGGTACACAGTGATGTAATGTGACTGCCTCAAAATAGTAAATGGTGCTAAATTTCACCCGGGAATGTGATTATTTAGCACAGCACTGTGTACTTGGCCAATACAGCCAATGCCTAATACCTGATAAATTCCTTTTAAATGGCAATAATTTTAGTGTATAGGGAAATTATATGTAATGAAGATTTTAGCTATCTGGGAAGTATATTTTAAAGTTTTCCTTTTTATATTTTAGCGTTACTGAATACATTTCTTTATAATTAAAAAGTAGGTCATTTTTACTTTGCATGATTACACAAATGCTAACTATTGCTGCTAAGGTGAAGTTACACAATATTTCATTTCAACAGCAAGGTTACTAAATATATCTTAGGTTCTATCTCTCTGGAACGGTTCCAGGAACATAAATGGTCATCCTTCTCCCTTTCCTTTTCAATTCTTTGCCTCATCTGGTCAGGCCCTTTGGTCTTCAAGATGAGAAATACTTAACTGAGTCTCCTACCTCACTTCCCCAGAAAATACCCAATGGAAGCCTATTTTACTTCCAGATCTATCTCATAACTTGAACAACTTCAAGACTGGAAACAGAACAGCTGAATGGAAGGTTAGACTGGTGTGGAGATCTTAAAACCTTAAAGACATTGGAAGTGTTATCTCTGCACACAATATGTGTGCACACAAATCAAGGTCCCACAGGCATCTAACAGTGAAATAGCATTTTTAACATTGGGTTTCCAACTGGTTTTCTTCAGAAAGAATTTTGCTGATGATCCTTTCTCTGCTGTCTGGACAGTTCATGGAGCAGAGCTACTGCTATATTCCTCAATACTGTCCTTGCATGGAAACTATTCAGTGTGGGCCAGAATAGCCCTTGTAATCTAGATGACAGGACCCAGATGTTCTTGTGGCCTTCTTAGCTTGTAAACAGAAGCTCTCTGCAACAGATAAACATTGGATACAAGTTGGCCTAATTTCTATTTGATCTAAGATAAATGGTATTCCTGGAAAAAATATATGGAATGCATGCTAATTACTGGGGATCCTAAATGGTAGGCAAACAAATTATCATTTGAGTCAGTTTAACACAACCAGCAAAGTCTGCTGTGCATTCCGAGGGGTGCAGAGCACTGTAGAACTGATAAGAGCACATGCACAAATGGCTCAGGGGTTTTCTTCTCCATTCAGGATCTTACAATGTAACAGTATTTGATAATGCTGTAATGCTGTTAGGAATATGTTTCCCTTTTTATGGCTACATGGAGAGATTCAAAAGCAGTCTGTGCTGTAGCAAAAATCTGAGAAGCCACAGTGCAGATTTACCACAACTACTGATACATGCCTGTGTTAATTTTATTCAAGACAGAAAAACCACAGTAAGGAAACATCAGGGGGTATTGGGAATCCTCCAATTTAGCCAAAAGAGCTTTTAGCAAAACAAACTTGGAATAAAATAAAATTGTACTTTTCTGAGCAATTCTCACTTGGCATCTACTCAGGTAACAGAGAGAGGGAAGTTCTGAGAAGTTTGATTTACCTTATAGGGAGTGTGAAGTAGAAACTATTTTTTGCATCTAACAACACAGTAACACCATCTTCTGGGGGAGAACTGGTCTGCTTTTAGCAGAGGTCTCACAGAGTCCTGTAGGTGTAGCCCACCTTGGCTAAGAGCTGAATTAGTTTTTTTTCCTCACATGGCCTAGTTCTGTCTAGCAAAATATTGGAATATTTGGAGTAGTCATATTGACTTACATAGAGAGCTTTGATAATTAAGCTGGTCAACGGCCAGTCCCTTTGGGATAGGAAAAGAATCTGAAAGCTTTGCCTCTGCACTGGCAGAAGAGTGGGAGAGAAAGAAATAAATCTACCATAGATTCCCTTAGCTAACATTCCCCAGCACCGTGTTATTTATTTCTGGACAGATTTATAATGTACTTTGATGCTGAGCTCATAACATTCTTAAAAGGAATATTTAATAAATCCCTGAAGAGAAGAACCAGAAATCAGAACATTATGCTTCAGTATAATAAGAAATGAAACAAGTATTCATGCCACTTACATTGTTCAAAAAAGCTATGGGAAACCATAGTGGTTATATCTAAATTATGCATTAATGGCCACCCTGAGACCACTCTCTAAAGCAACATCCTTGTCCAGCAGCTGCTGACTTGGAAGCTTGGGTTAAGACATGCTGTGAGCTGGCCCTTCCACTGCACAGGGCCACGAAGGCTGCAGGCTGCAAGGGGCTCGAGAGGCAGCGGGATGGACGGAGGATGGGCAGGGAGCGCAACACTGCTGTGTGGAGCGTGCACCACTTTGCCCTTCTTGCAGAACAGCATTTGTACAGCCACCTTGTCTTTTTTATTGAGGTAATTACCCAGTTGGGATGGTAGAAAAGTTCACTGTAGGTGTGATAAGAGTTAATTCAAAAATGAAAAAGGGGTGAAGTAAAAGCAGATGTTCTGCAAAGTGATACTAAACCACCTAAATAGTTCTGTTGGCAGAATGAAGTAGTCATAGCCTTGCTATTATTATTAGTCTGATCAGGAGGGATGAAATTCAAGCTATGTTCCCACACTGGCCAAGCTCACAGAGTTGCTCAAGATTGATATCTGTATGTATGGATAGAAGTCAGCTTGGCACAGCACTGAAGCTCCTCCTTTAGGAAAGCAGCCTAAGGAATCAGATTTAACCTTTAGTTACTGACTTACTTTGGAAATATACTTTTTCTTGACAAGGAAACAAGGAATCCAGGATTGCGTGTTTGTATTTTGAAATTGCCTGGTTACTGATTCTTTTTAATTTCTAAGTTACACTTTGTCCAAATACTTTGGACAGAAGATTTATTGGCAGTTTGGTTTTTTTTTTTACAGGCACACTGCCAGTGTCCTAGTTTAAACCCCTGCTTCTGCTCTAGCTGTTCCCAGCACAAATGTGAAGGCTTAGGTGACATTATACTCTTTGGACAGGGGTTCCAAATTCAAACTGTGACAAGGCTTAATATAGCCCCTCTGTGGGGTTATAATTGGGAGGAATTGTATAAAGCAGCTGGGCATGTGGTTACTGTGAGTAATGGCAAAGTGTGATGGTCTTTTTAATTCTGATGCCAAGCACCCTGATAAATCTTAGAGCATGGTGCCATTTGGAAACCCTGCCTTCTGTCCATTGTTTAGGGAAAAAGAAGTTAAATGAAGAGAAACCACCATAAACATAATGTGAATTATGTGTAAAAAAGTTTCAAACCAGAAATTTAAAATCAGTAAAATACCTTGATTTTTAGGCCAAAATGGTATTTCTGTTATGCTAAAAACTGAATTAGAAACATGGGTAACAAATTAAATTGTAATTCTGCACACAGGATATTTTGTACCCTGTTCTTTTGCAAAACACCACAGCACTTAAAATTACTAAATGGAACTATTTACAGAAATGTTAACCAAGAACCCCAAACAATAAAAAAATTTCCATATTAAAAAGTCTAAGAATGTTTTGACTTTTGGGAGGTGAGGGGGAAATATTTTCACCAGTGACTGACAATTATCTGCTCTTTGTGGCTTCTTCATAGGAAAAATCTTATTCCTTCTCTTGTAGGAAAAAGTATGTTTACAAAAAAGCCCCAAACAGTAACAGCCTTTCCAGGGACAAGTCCCAGAGAAGATCTTCCATAGTTCCTTGGTACCTTGATTGGTGTTCACTTCACATTCTGTCTTTCAACTCAGGGATCTCTAAATAACTTCTTAACTAGCAAATTTTCTGTCAGCTATTGGAAGGTTTTAAGTTATCAAGTGTTTAAGAAGGAAAAATATGAAAGAGATAGTGGAATTTGTATTTCTGTTTGAAGCTCAGCTTGGACCAGTTTTGTTGTGCTGTGTACAAAAACAACTTCACATGGGCATGGACCCTCCAGGCTAAATTTGGAAGGAACTCAATGCAGGCCATAGTGACCTGCAGGGATTTATTTGAATGTTCTTTTCCTTTGCTGTGTACCTTTTATTATCTTATGTCAGTACTCCAAGTTTAACTATGTGAAACTAACACTCTCCTATTTTTAAATTGCTTCTGCATAAGGTGCAGAGCCTTTCCTTTAAGATAAATGTGAATAGTTGTGCATTTGTGCTACCAAATTGGCACGTGTTGGCAGCAGACCCACTGACACACTAACCTTGTTTTTGCACCTGTTGTGTTAGCATATGGTTAGACTAATTCACTGGTTCTGTGAGGGATCACTTGGAGCTCACAGGCTGTGCACCTTGGAAGCTGCCTCTGCTGCAACTGAGAACAAGACTGCTCTCAGCCATTTTTCAGGACAAAGGAGTTCATCTCAAGCCCTGCTCTGTCTTCAGCAAACACCTGACATGACACCAAATTTCTTAGAAAGATTCATTGAATCAATTCTTGACTGTTTTCTGTCAGCTACAAGTGGGAGGAGGCAAGGATGAATCTGATCCCTTCCCCTTGAGTCCTCTGGGCAAGAATGACACACTGAGTCCCTGTTACATTCCCTCCAGTAACTTGCTTTGCCCCAGTCCAGGGATGAATTTTCCACTGTGGAGAGTTTGTTGTGCAGATATGTGAGCCCAGCCCCAGGACTGGCACACAGATAGACACTCGTGACTAGCACAGCTCCTCTAACTGCAGGGATGAAAAAAAAGAGGTAGGAGGAGAAACTGGGTGTCAGGAAAACGTGCTTCTTCTGAAAAGGTCACGTGTCATTTTAGCTGTCACCTTTTCTTAATTTTGTGCTGCATCAATTGAGGTGCAAGGTGAAGGAAACAGAGCAAAGGGAGGGCAGTGGCCAGCCCTGAATTGGAGACCTTGTTGTTAGCACTAAAAGATTTTGGTGTTTTTTTTTTTTTTTTAAAGCAACATCCAAGACTGAATTTCTGTCAGAGTAATGATGCTTAGATAAACTCAAATGTGCCTACAAAACACTTACCTGCAGTGAGAATATAGAATTTATGAAAGCTTAAAATTTCCCTTCATGTTTAGACAATGTATCTAAATTATTTTTGCTTGGGTCTTTCTTGGCACATATTGCATTTAAATTATGACATTTGTGATGGAAGAGAAGGACTGACATGAACTGGCAGCACTCCCTTCTGGGTCCCCTTTGAAGATAATGCATGACCCCATAAAAATAGGGCTCTGTCATAGCATCTACTTAGAGACAGAAGAAAGCCTCTAGATACAGAGCCTCTAGCCCAATTTTTTCCTAGGCTGACATCCATTTTTTTCCATCATGACTTCCTCCTGCTCTCTGCCGCCTACTCCAAGTTAAACCAAATTTAGTAGGCAATTCCAGATATTTCTATTCAAAAGTGTCCCCTGGCAGGAAATCAGTGCCCTGTTTTTCAGATTAAAAAAGAGCAAGCAAGCTAAGCATTTTCTCAGGATGTATGCTTTTATCTCTCTCACCCACTCTAAATCCATGCACATGCTTTTTGCATCAGCCATCCTATCATCAGCCCTCTGAGCCTGGCTACCAACAGCAAATTTAAGGTGGTTGAGTAGTCAGTTATCTGCAGGAGTGAAGTCTCAGTGGGTAATTGAACTCATCTACTCAAAAGACTTAGAAAGGAAGAACAGTGGAATTAGATTTGGAAGGAATTAGATTTGATACTATATGTCAACAGCGGAGCCACGATACACGTTGGTAGTAGTTAAAATATTGTGTGACATAGCAGTACCTCAGAGTTCTATGCTACTTTGGCTACAGGTTGTTGGAGTGTCTGGTTTGTCTGTAAGTCATGTTTCCTTCCTGCTATAAATTCTTGCTCTAATTCAAATCTTTGACTATCTAACTCTTTTGATAAGGCATGGAAACATCATCGTTCCAGTGTTAAACTTACACCAGTATGAATCTGCAGGGAAAGAAGGTGTGCTCAGCTGGTCTGCTGAACCATTCCTTCTCCCACAAACAGACAATATAGACAGATGAAACAAATGTTAGGCAACACTTCATAAAACTAAGCTTTTCATGGCATTTCTTTTCAGCATTACAGCAGATTTGAGTTGGTTTTTGCCATTTGATCTGCTTATAGCATACTGAAGTACAGAAACCCACAGATTCAAAGGAACCCCATGCTCTGTTAAATTTCTGCAAACTACTGTGGCTGTGGGAATGATGCACAGTGAAAGTGTAATTGTCCCTGAGCTTGGAACACACCCCACTGAATGTGTTTCTAAGCACCATCTTGCCCCATCAAGAACAGCCTGGCAGGAGTTTCAGGTGGGGGTTCCCACCCTTGTTATTAGCTGCATTGTAAGGGTTACACACTGTGTGTGGTAACATTGCTCAGGGAAAGATCTTCAGGAGTATAATTACTCTTTCAAATTCATGTGGATAAAGAATAGAAATGATCCTGAGAACAGAGGACCTCAAAGACCCACGAAAGCAAGAGACTGTATCTCTGTTGACTTCGCTGAGAAGGTATCATTAACCAGAGAATCAGGGCAGGGACTTTTTATATTTACATGGTAGATGTTATTCATACTTCACATCAGTCTGATGTGCTTACACTGGAGTAGGTCTCATGCAGTTTCTTTAGGAACAGCTGTTTTTCATCAGCTTTGCATCCAGCTGTCATAGTTTATACAGTTTAAACAAAATAGAGATGAGTGTCTTCTTTTGATAAAAATGGTAGAAAGAACATTTTGCTAGCTTCAGCAAACTGATTTAAAAGTAAAAACCATAAATGTCAGAGTCCAGGAAGCTCCCTGTCTTGAACAGAATGACTTTTTCCTGCAAGAAGGATTAATTTGCCTTTATTTTTGTATATGGCTATCATATGAAACAGAGCACAAACATAAGCCTGGAATAAAAAGCTGTAGTGTACTATCAACTATATTATGTGTTTTTAAAGTTCCATATGCTGTTTGAAAACATAGAGGACAAAACAAGTACTATACAAGTACTATATCACTTGCAAAACTTATAACAAGGGATGATAGAAGTAGGATATACCAGAAGAGACATTAAATGCAACTGACTCTAAGGCTGATCGAAACCTTTTGATTTAGAACAAGATGAGTGACAGAAAGCATAGCCCATCTCCTTTGCACAGCATCTAGAAAGGTGATTTGACAATAGTCAAGAATACGTTTAGACTTGTGAAGCTTTAGGAGTAGTATGTGAATCAGCATTCTTGGTTTTTGGATGAACAGATAATGAATCATCACTTCTCTTCCTCTATCTGTACTTACACTGTGTTACATAAAAGGGCTGGGTATTCTGTTTTATTTTCTGGTATTATACCTGCAGGGCATGTGTAACCTGATTTTGAAACTAGCAGCCCTGATAATAGGGTGTAATTTCTAAAACAGAGACATTCCAATGACCAACACCCCATCCTGCTTTCAACATTGTTGTGCTATGACTAGCAGAGAAGTTTCTCCTTAAATACCTTCTTTGTGGGGTATTCAAACACAGACTGTATAAATTATGAATATGGCTATTTTTTTGAGAAGCCAAATGTGTAATATATGACAGCAGTAATAAAATCAATGCATAATTTCTGTGCTATCTGTTTATACAGAACTACAGTTTATTTTCTTTCATGCTCACTGTCTTTATTACTGCCCTGAGAAAAAAAGCTACCAAGGGAGCAACTTCTTTTTCTTTTGGGGTAGAGAGAAATGAAAAAAGTTGTAATTTAAATGGGATGGAAAAAGATTTATTGTGTAAATATTTTACTTCCCTCCATTCCCCCACTTGCTCCCAAAGGACAGAAGCACAACTTCCTCTCCCATAATAGCCAGTTGATATGGCCAGGCCCTGGCTTGGTGACAGCCAGCTCCTGTCCTATGAATAGGCTGAAAACTGCTTTGGCTGGACTCCATCTCTCTGAGCCTCTCCTGTTAGAGCTATGCATCTTTGCATGCATAAATATACTGCAGAGAAATATATGGGTGTATAAAAAAGGATCAAGTACTTCAGGATAGGTTGTCCTAACCTAGGAGAAGGACATGAATGCCATGCCACCAATGCCATGTGTTATTTTGTGTCCCATCTCATTCTCCACGAAGGGATCCTTGATAGAAATCTTTGCCAAAGGCAAAGAGAAAGGTTGTCTTTGTTGAGCTTTGTTTTTTAAATGTTATGTTTCCAAGAAGCACTCTGGATATTTATTTGGATATTTATTTCTTTAAACATCAGAACTTCATTAAAAAGAAAAATTTCTAACTACCTCTGGGTTAAGACAAGCTTTTTGTTTTCACCTAGTCTGGGAATAAAACCAGAATTCCTTTTCCCCCAAGGCACTCAATGATTTCTCTTCAGATGAAAGCCCTCAATCCTCATACCCTTAAAGTGCACATTGTGGCTAGGAAGTGCATGCCAGTGCCACCAAGGGGAGATCCATGCCTTTGCAGCAGAGTGAAGGGTGGATGAAGTTAGGGCATGAGCTGTGTTTTGCTCAATGAACCAAGTCCATCCCAGTGCCAACGTGGATAAAAGAGCTAGCCAGGAAGGATGTGGGGGGTTAGGTTTGTATTTGAGCATTAGGCTTGCACTAAGAGCAGTGGAAGGTCACCAGCATGGTTAGTGGCCTGGAATGTGCTGCAGAAGGTGAGACTGAGGGAGCTGACTTTGCTTAACTTGCAAAAGAAGAGCTAAGTTAGAGTGGGTCAGACTGCAGCCTCCCAGTACTGAGAGGAAATCAAGAGAAGATGGAGCCAGACTTTCCCTTGAGAAGCACAGCAAAAGGAAAAGAGGGAGCAGTCACATGTTGCAGAAAAGAAATTCCAGACAGATAAACAGAAAAAAATAATTGAGTTGTTAGCACTGGCACAGGTTGTCTAGAGAGGCTGCATCCTTGAAGTCGTTAAAAGCTCAGCTGGAGGAGCAATCTGAGCAGCCAGATCTAACTTTGAAGCTATTCCTGCTTTGAGGAGGAGACTGGATTATGTGACCTCAAAAGGCCTCTTGCAACCTCCACTATTCTTGTGATTGCAATTCTCCAGAGAAGCATGCAAGATTATTCTCACTGATTAAAGCCATTTTAAATCTTGCAAAACTTACTGTAAGCATTATTGCATATATGGAGCAGCACATTTTGACAGTAAACCATCTGTGTTCTGGGAAGCAGCATCTAAGAATAACCCAAAGAAACCAATTTATTGCAAATATGTTATTTAGGCCACAATATTTCTATGCTCAGGACCATAACTAGTTCCCCTTCCACTGCAGGATGAAAGAGGACTGATGATGTTACAGCACTTGGATTGAAGAGCTTCATTCTTTCCAGCAAATCTAAAAATGAAGTGAATGTCTGCATGAAATTTGACCCCCATGAAACTGGGGAAATATAGATTCATATACATATGTATGCTGCGCCCTAAGAGGCATAACTAGGTCAGATCCTGGGAAACTCAAATTTTCAGTCTGAAGTGGTTAGAAATTAAACTAAATCTAGAAGAGAAAAGATTCATTCATTCATCTCTTAGTATGCCATAGGGGAGTTTTTTCCCTGCGCAGAAAATCCAAGAAAAACTTGGCACAGAATTTCACTGTACTGATTTCCAAGCCCCATTCTTCCCTTGTGATACACATGACAAGAAGGACCTTGTAAGAAAACTGTAAGAAAACCTAAAGTAGAGAAATGGATCATGTCTCTTGGGTGGCAGAACGAGAGAAGGAGTGTTACTCAGACCCTTCAAGGGCTTCTAAACACTCTGTGTGAACATCTTGTAGCTCTCAGTTGGGCTGCTGTCAGATATAGCAAGGCTTATTTAGGATAAAGGTTTTAGTCAACATAAATTTTATGGGAATGGTAATCATATTGAATAATGACATAGCTCCTGCAAGTCTGCAGAGAATTGTACACATGTACATAAAAAAATCACATTTTTCCTTGAGAGATTGCAAAGAACAAGAACACTGCCCACATAGCTGATGGAAGCGTCTGCTGAACCAACATTTGCTTCTTCACACAACATTAAGCATAAACCAAATTGCACAAAGCAGCATTTCACTTACTGTTTTCTTTGGAAAAGACTATTCATCAGCAGAAGTAATTCCTTATCTGGGCCTAGGAGAAAAAAAAGAGAGAATAGACACTGATTATCTATACACAGCAACATGATTTATATTTATAAAATGTTTGGCCACAGGTTATCAAGGTTCAACCATCTTAGGTGTGTGGTTAAAAAAAAAAAAACATAAAAAATGGAGAAAAAGAATGTTGTGGTATTGAAATCTTGCATTTATTTTAGACATCTAGGACAGCTTGTGCATTCTCAAAAGTGAATCTGGTCTGCACTTATAAGCCAGATTTCTACTCATGTATAAAATATACGTACATGTTTTGTTTTCTGCACTCTTGTAAGATGCTTCATGGAAAGTTCAGGTTATTCCATGAATGAATACCTACATTTATGCTCTTCCTTCTTTTGGTTTTCTTTCCTTTTTCACTCTACATCACAGCAATTAATAAATAATGTGGCATTGGCTTTATTTCATCTTATGACATACTAGCAAAAACTTCTAAAAGACTGCATTTTGCATAAAATCAGCTTAAGGAATTTTGCTGAAAATATCCTGAATTTGATATAATCACATGACATTAAACATTTGAGCAGCCTGAGACATGTTTTCTTGTTTTCATATGTCACTTTTTTTCAGAAAGCAATGGACTTCTCTGCCACTATACATTTTCAAAGTGATGACTCATCTACAATTGATTAATTTATCATTAATCAGCTTTAACAAGATTAGACATTTAAAATAAATTTCTAGTTTTTAATTCAGTCCAAAGTTTTCAGTTACAAGGAATTTAAATGTCTTTAAATTTAACCTTAGAGATTTCCAGGAGTGCCAAGAACTTGCACTATTGACTGAAATAGAATGAGACCTAGAACCCCTATGAATGCCCAAAGAATTAGACCCATGTCCTGTTGCTGTAAGAAAACAAAAACCCCATCCATCTTTGCATGTGCATTTGGCTGCACGTTGCTTACCCTGCTCTCTAGGGAATGGTTGTGGCAGTATTGCAGTGAGGCAGTGCAATTTTTTTTCCCAGACTTTCTCTGATTTGCCTATTAGCAAGTGATTACAAGGTAATTACTTACACTTTCTTACTTAAAGTACAATTTACAGGTATTTCAGTGAGTGCTTCCCAACAGCTGTAGCATGTTGGATCTGGTTGACACCATGCCCTCCCACCAATCATGAGAAATGGGCTAATAAAAATTCTAAAAATATCAAAAATTTGTTTCTTCCTTGTATGGACTGTACCAGTGCTGAAGAAATTCCTACAACAATAACAGAGTTTCCCAGGACTAGTTTCCTTGGTATATATTTGCAACCATTAGTAATTTTCAAAGTTCACCAAAGGATTCTGAGAAGCAAGTAAAGAATATAGCCTTCTATTAAGATGTAATAAAACTTCTGCCTACTGTATTTCATCAGACAAACCATTAAAAGTAATTTTAAATTTTCAAAGTCTTACAGGCTCAAGTAACTTGCTATGTATCTGAAAAATCACTATTTGCCTCATAGTCATATTCATAGAAAACTGAAACCCAACTTCATAGATAATACACTTTACAAAGATTGGTCTTAGTAGCAGAGAACAAATATTGAACAGAAGAGCTCAAACCAAGGGAAAAAATGCTGCTGTTAACCTTGTGTGACAGAATTGTCCCTGTCTATTACCACAGGTATTCTTTAAAGGCATTAAAGCTCTGTGTCTTTCACAGGTGTTGTGCGATGCTGCAGGAACGTGCCAGCCAATAAGGTGGACATACTCTGTTTTCTAATGACCCCAGTATAGTGCCACTGGCCTAGCAATTTGTTTTAGCTTCAAGCCCAAAACCAAATCAAAAGCTCCCCTGCTCAATTGCATACTGTAACTGCATTAAGCTAGCATTGTTCTCCCTTGCAAACAGCAGGGATTTCTCAAGAGATACTATGCAAGTGAAATGGACATATGTTTTTCTCTCTGGACTTTTTTACCTATAAATGCCGTCATGACTTTACTTTGCTCTGAGGAAATATTTGCCTATCTTTGCTTCAAAAGGCTTTAATTAAATGCTAATAGCTCCTCTACTCTTTCTATATCCTCCACTGCAATGTATTTCCTTTCTTCCCTCCTGAAGTTGTGGGGGAGGATAGCAAAGAAGCAGAGCGACCTGAAAGTAATAACATCAGAGTAAACACAAAATCCTTGCTTAATTACTCAGTCTCAGAACAGAGGCTGAAAAAAAGCAATTCTTTCATTCTCATAAAATGACAAGAGCCAGCAAAGAGATTACCAGAGCAGCCCATTGCAGTGTGATAGCTGACAGGAAGGCACAATCACTCATTATCTGTTCCTAGAACTGCTGATTGAAAGGTCGTGGGTAGTTCAGGTGAGGTGAAGAATGGCAAGACCCGGAGGACCATCTGCATATAAAAGCGTTCACTGTGGAGCTAATACCATATATTTGTCTTTGAACAGAACAGCGTGAACCCAATTGCCAGTTTGTCACTGAGCAACCTCAATGAACTCCTTGAAAGCGAGCCTGTGCCTTCCATTGCATCTGGACCATCTAGGCTGCAAAGTGTTTTTAAAAACATACATTTAATGTTTAGTGAAACTGTGGTAGCTATGATAAAATTGTGTTTTTGATAGCTAATGTGTTGCAATTAACTTATTAGATCTAATGTGCCACTTTTTCAGGAAAAGACAGAGAACTAGTCTGGGTGATCGATTTGGGTTTCCTTCTTACAAAAGTGGTTGAACGTACAACCCCCTGTCATGGGGTTTGACTTGATAATCAGCTGTGCTTTTTCCAGTTACATATTTCTGCCATTGTGCTCCTACAAATGTCAGAAAAGCTGATATGCCGCTGAGTGCTGTCAAATGCACACTAAGACAGTAGGTTTTTTTCCTCCAGTGCTCCCATTTTAGCAGCACTATTTGAAAGGTAAGACAGACAGACAGATCTACATTTTAAAATGCCAAACCAAAGTATCTGGAAACCTGAGTCCTCTATAAAAAGCACAGCTAGGGAACCATCACTGACAGGACAAACTGGTGTGCTAACTCAGATAACCCTGTCAGTTTGCCTCAATGCAGGGACGCCTCCCTGGGTGAGGAAAGAGTTACCCTGGCTCTGCACAATGCTCTCTGCTTGTATTGGCAACCAGGAACTGGGACACAAGTCCACGGCCATGAATGTGCTCCAGATTACCAATTGGGCACAAAGTTACCGTATCCAGTCTGTATTTACTGACTTGGGCAATGATCTGCCTGTGAAAGGCTCTGGATCTCACTACTGGCTTTTTGCTAAACATTATCACTTTAAACAATCTTTCAACATGTTTTCCAATTTGGGCAAAACAGGTATTTTACACAGTAAGAGCAAAATATTTTATAGCACCAACAGGGCAATGAGCTACTACATAGCAACAGAAATATGTGTGGGAAAGCCTTGAGGCAACTCCTTTTTTACAGGAATCAAGCAGTTCTTATTTAGTGTCTGCAGATAGTGGCATAGAGCAGCCCCAGCTGCTGCACGTGATCCCTGATAACACAGCAGCCCAGCTAAGCTGTGTGTGGGGGAAGATCCATGGACAAAGATTCAAGTAGCACAGGCAAACAAACTCCAGGGTTATTTACTCATTTTTATAATGGTAAATAGAAAAGATTTGGTAATTGCCAGCCATGTGTCCAGTCCTCCCTTATACCCTTATGGCTATGCTTGGCCTGGCTTACTGCAGGTGGGGGGCTGGGGCTGAAAGTCTTTGTAGCTCCTCCAAAAGAAAAATACATTTGCTACTAGTAAGGCTACTAGCTAGGCTTCCAAAACACAGATGCTGTTTTCTATCACTTTCTGTAGACAAACAACGAGAAAATATCATCTGCCTTTGATAGGGAGCCAGCAGCCACCAAAAGATAAGAGAAGGGAAATGAGAGGAAGAGCAATGTGAGCAGCAGAGATGCAAGCTGAGAAGTGGAGGACCAGGGAAGGTTGTCCTGAGTAAGTGGCTCCAGGGAACGGAGCGGGACCTTCCAAAGCCTTGTCTGCATTGCCAGTTACTGCTTCAGGCTTCGTCTGGGTGACACTTAATGTCATGTACTGTCACGAAAGGCAGGAACTTCAGTCACCAAGGGGCAGAACTAAGAAACTGAAGTATTACTGTCTTATGAATACTCTCATTATTTGTGCAGAGGCAGACACTGATCCATGTGCTATGCATCTGTCAGCAGAAGCCTCTAGCCTTTCCTGTTTGCTCCCTCTGCTTATATGTAGCTTGAATCCAAGGTGGAAGTGTCCTTGTCATCATCTGGTATGCTCACACCCTATCTTCTAATAACTCCTCACGCATAAGCAGTAGAGCTTTTAATTTCTTTTGCTCACAAATCAAGAACAGAAAAATCCTTTACTGTTTGTTCATCACTGTAAGCCCCCTTTGATTCACATAGAACACAGGACTTCCTGCTGTTCATACAGATGTATGTGGTCTCATCTGCTGGTAAAAGCTGTGAACTCAGAAAAATCTCAATTCACAGACTCCCTATCATATCTTGTAGGTTGACGGCAAGTCATCTACTACCCTTGGGAAAGAGCAGCTGGGCAGCAAAAAGTGGAATTGTTGATCCACAGAAGACTCAGGGAGAAAGTTAGCAACCAGGACATGGTCTTTGAAGAGCAGTAACTCAGCGATGAACCTTCTCTAGTAGGATTACTCAGCCTGCAGAAGGTTGGCTGTCCACAGTCTCTGCATGGGCTTTTTGCCATGGGGCCTCTGGAAGGCAGGACACCAGCAGTGCCACAGTATTGCTATGGCTATTGCTGCGGGGGCTGCCTTCCAGTGGTTTTTGTCCCTTTCCTCTGGAAAAAGGCAGTAGATAAAATGCGGGACCTGTCGCAAGGCCTGTCATCCTCAGATAGCACACAGATCACCAGGTGTGGGCTGTGAAAAGCTATCGGTGCCATTCACACTAAAAGTTCAAAAGTGCTTTTTCACTGACGACAAAGGCAGTTAAGATTCCAGGATGATGGATTTCTGGCCCTGGGTACATTACCTTACACCTCAGAGTCTCAGCTCCTTTCCAACGGAGCAGAGAAGTCTATAACTTAACTAAACACGGGTTCAGTGCCACAGGGCAAGGTCGTTGAGCAGCGCCCCGAGCAGCGCCCCCGGGCACGTGTTCGCCCCGCCGCAGGGTACAGAGGGTCCCGTCCGCTCCGTGCCCGCTGCACAGCCGCGTGCTGCACCAGCCCTGCCCGCCCTGCGTGCCCGCAGCTGCTGCCGCCCTTCCCGGAGCACGAGGGAGCGGGGGCAGCTCCGGGCACGGGCAGGGCACCGGGGGCGCGTCCGGCCGGCAGCCCCCGGGCACGCGGCAGCCCCGGCCGGCGGCGGCGGCCGCGCCCCCCTCACGGCCCGGCCGGGGCCGCCCCTTGGCCGCGGGCCGCGCCCGGCCCCATAAAGGCGGCGGAGCGGCGGGCGCGGCCCCGAGCGGCGGTGGCGGCCCCAGCACTCAGCGCACCAGGTAAGCGCCGCCCGGCCCCGCTGCCCGTCCGGCGGGGCCCGGGTCCCGCTGCCCGTCCGGCGGTGCCGGCGGTGCCCGGGTCCCGCTGCGCTCCGCGGCTCCCGCCGGGCGCTGCCCCCGCTGCTGCCCGAGCGCCCGCTGCCCCTCCAGCACCCGGCAGCTGCTCTGGCGGTGGCGTGGGGTTTGCATGCTTGGCGCTTGTTTGCTATTTCCGTGTTGCGTGGGCTTTTTTCCTTTTCTGTTTCCTTTTTTTTTTCCTTTTCCCTGACGCTGCAAAAGCTCGGGTCACCAAAGTTGCAGAGAGAGTATTTCTGAAGCCTGAGTTCTATTCCTAATAAAGCAAAGCAAAAGTTGATCAATTTGATTCGAGTACTTTCCTCCTACTGCTTATTATGGTAAATACTCCACAATTAAAAAAAGCAAGAAGAGACCAGTGCAGCTTCTGCTTTAGTTTTGGCAGGGCTCTGAAATACCAGTGAGAACCCTGGGAAGCAGAAAGCCATTTATTTAAGTGACAAAGCAAATGCCTTTCTGTGACTCAACAAAACTCTGCATTTCCTGCAAGGACTGCATCCATCTCAGCAGGGCTGTTCTATGGTTGAAGCCCCTTTTTAGAAATATTCAAGCTATCTGGCATTGTATGGGCCATGGCCTTGCACAGTAATTTTGCTATCCATCATCTGTAACTCTTTACAAAAAAACCTGTAGTATTCTTATTGAATCCTTGCAGTAGACTTTCAGCATAGTCTTTAGGGATTATCAAAAGTTGTTTTAAAGTCAATTCTTGAAGCCTAATGAGGTGAAAAAATAGTATGTCCTTCTCTTCTCCTTCTCTTTTTTCCCCTGCTTCACTCAGCAGTTGACATTAACAGTGCAAAGAGCCCTATTACTTAGACCTGGGTTCACAGCTCAAAAATATTTCTAAAGGTGCTTTAGTATTTTTAACAAGTTCCTAAAAAGATCAACTGACAGTTGTTCAGAGCCACAGAATGATGGTTCTGCATAAAGATATGTAGAATCCCATCTGATGCTCTGATGGGATAGGCAACTTGCTTAATATAGTGCTGTCTGTGCTCAGAGATGAAGCAGCTGATCCGGCTTGTTGGAATTTTAAGACCTCACTTGGGGCCTCCAAGAGGGAAGTTCAAGTGGATGAGCACTTCTACTCTAACTGGATCTGTTTTACTCACTACTAGAATGTTCTTTTCTGTATTTTCAAGAAAATATGTTCAATTAGCTTTCACTAAAATCTGTTTTTTCAGAGGTTTGGATAAAGAAAGGACAGTAGATTTGAATTGAAGAAGTTTAGAATGGCAAGAAATGACTGACTAGTTTCACCCTGGTTCTGTAGGTAGGACTGTCAATTTTGATTTAGGCTGCATTGTCTAAAACTGTGCAGAGATGAGGCCATGAATAATTAAGAGAATGATGAAGTAAACACCATTCTTGAGAAGCTTCTTATCTGATGTAATAAATGATGACATCCTGTGTTTCTTCTCCATTCAGAATGATACAGATCTTGGACCCGAGACCCTTGCCCAGCTCCAGCATGCCTGTGGATATGGCCGTGCGAATTTGCATAGCCCATTCTCCACCACTGAAGAGCTTTCTCAGTCCCCTCGAGGACTGCCAAAGAAACAGCTTTGTGAACAGAATCAAACCTCTCAGGCCGTGCCTTCATGTGAAGTGTGACTCAGAAGCTCAGAAGAGCGACTGGAGCCCCTCGGCAGCCCGAGCCAAGAAGCGCGTTGTGTTTGCCGACTCCAAGGGGCTGTCCCTGACAGTGATCCACACCTTCTCCGAGTTCCAGGAGCCCCCCGTGTGGGATCTGCCGTTTGACCTCTTAGGCATTAAGGACATAACATCTGACCTAAAACTCCATGAGGAGAAAAACTTGATTCTGGGTTTCCCTCAGCCCTCAGCTGACTACCTGGACTTCAGGAACCGTCTGCAAACGAACCTGGTCTGCCTGGAGACCTGCACCCTGCAAGAGAAGGTCCTATCAGGCACTGTAAAAGTAAAAAATGTCAGCTTTGAAAAAAAGGTTCAGGTTCGTATTACTTTCGACACGTGGAAGACCTACAAAGATGTTGAGTGTGTGTACATGAACAATGTTTACAGTGATTCTGAAAATGATACCTTCTCATTTGCCATTGATTTTCCTCCTGCCATTTCCCCTGAAGAGAAGATAGAGTTTTGCATTTCTTACCAAAGTGGAGAACATACCTTCTGGGACAATAACGAGGGGCAGAATTACAAAATTGTACACTCAGAGTGGAAGCCTAATGGTGTTCAGATACCATCTGCCAAGGAAGGCTATGTAGATCATCAGACTTCAAGGAGAGGACAAGAGAGAGAAGCTGATCAGCTGGGCAGTCCAAGGTTGTCCAGTGGCCTGTTTCCCCAGTGGCAGAGCTCGGGTCAGATTGAAAATTCATCACCATATTGGTGATCCAGACTGCTGGGGAAGAATCCTTCCATTTGGCAACAGAACAGTGCTAGATTTCTGGTTCACATGCTGCATGGTGAAGCCACCTGGCAGGTTTTGTTTGCTGTCTGAAAAAATCCAAGTTCATTAGACTGTGGGACTTGTTAAACCATATTAGCTCCTGAAGTTCTTAGCCAAACTTTATCCTTGGAAAAAAAAAAAAAAACCCAAGGTGCAACTCATGTGTATGTTACATACCATAGGAGTAGCTTGCCTGTATCTCAAGTATATGCTGCTTTCTTCCTGCTGTCAGCTCTCCTGGGTCACTAGGGGAGAGACTTGCAAAGTGTATGGAAGGCAAGGGTGTCTCAGCAAGCTGTGGTAATTGTGTGTGAGTATGTGTGTGCACAGGGGTGGAAAATATCACAACTCCTTCTGCACCTATCAGGAGTGCAGTAGATGCTGTCAAGAGGCTTGCTGTGACCCTCTGTGTGCTTGCAGCAAAGGCAGGTAGGGGGGCATGGCAAAGATTTGTGGCTTCAATACATGTTAAGAAACTTGGAGAGGATAATGGACAAGTGGGAAAAGGGGAAGAGGTAGTATGTGCTACATAACTTGGAGATGTGCAATGTTCTGATTACTTCTTTCCAAAGCTGTTTTTCTAAATCTCAGAGAAAGATCTATGGGATAGAAAGAAGACTAAAGAAAATGATGCAAAGTGAATAGTAGAAGTGACCACTGCTTTAAGAAGTCTCCTCTGTCCTTACTGTCTTTGTGAAGCCTTGCATTTGATAACAAATGTAACCTTGACTTCACCATCTTACTTATTTAGCAGGCAAATGGTTGCCTTTCAATGTTAAAAGAAAAATGTGCCTTTGAAAAAATTTTAAAGCCACCCTAATATGATAAAAATAGGGTTAGGCAACAAAAGAAAGTGATTTTTGAATTTCCTACTCTGTAGTATCATTAGGTGATTCCACTCATCACCAGATCTAATCTTACAGCATCTGATGGTTGAGTATCTTGCTCCTAATTGCAACGTTAGCCATGACTTTTCACAAGTAACATAGGCAAGGTCCTTCATATTGAAGACAGTGAATTAGCTGCACTTTATGAGAGCTAATTTCTTTAAAAGAGCAGGGTTGTTACTAGTTTTTTCTAGACTGAATATAGGCTTGCACATAAAAAACTGTTCTGGTTTACCTCATTTTTATAAGTTTGTTTTTAGAGTTTAGTAAACTAATATATATTTTGTATCTGTATGCTTATAATTTAGCCTTCTGAGCTGTCAAACTTTAAATGTTATCTGGGTTTCATGCAAGACTTGTGTGAGAAATTGTCCAGTACATGCTCAGCAGGTGTGAATGCTGGCACACTTTTTAGCTATACAGAAATGGTGTTAACATCAAAAAATAAATCACATTTTTGTCCACGGCTAAGAAGTATAATAGCCTGAGTGTGAAGCTACTTGCAGTGCAGCGAGATGTTAAGTACTAAGGTGAAATAAGCCTCCTCCACTAATTGCACTTTTCCTTATGTAACCTTTGCTGTTATGTGTAAACTAGCCATTTTAAGAATAAATTTTATTTTGATACATCTGGTTCTCACTGTGTCAGCTCAATCTGTCTATTTTCTCAGTTTCTGTAAAACAAACTTAGCTGTGATACAAAGTACAACCAGTTTGTTCTGTGCCATGGGATCTGCTAAAGCTGGCTGTGGTATGGCATCTCAGATCAGAAACTGGCACTACCCTGGAAATGAAATCCAACCCCTTCACTAAATGAGAGTATTCACCTTGCAAGTTGTATCATTTTAAGAAACACTGTATCTCACTAAATTTACCAGGAATATTTTGGTTTGACAGATTTAGTCAAGGATCTTGCTGCGCTGTGGGCAAGTCTGGCAGGAACATGTCTTAATCTGAGGGCCAGACTTACCTGCTGAGCTAGAGCATATGTGACGTGTGGATGGGGGAATCTACACAGCAGCACTTAATGTTTTCTGGCTTGGTTTCACCTGAAACTTGGCTGGTTGTGCTGCCTCCTGCAGCTGTGCTGCTGTCTGGGGCAGTGGGGGGTTATACCCAGGAATCCATGGAGCTGCCATCAGTCCCAAAGGACTCGCTGTGTAATAAAGGGTCTGCTGTGGGCCAGCCATGCACTGCTGAGGCTGCAGCCTGGCCTCACAGGCACTGAGAATGCAGAGAAAGGTGGGGGTGGTTTCCAAGGCCCCTCATCCTCTGGGATGTGGGCAGAGGGCAGCCCTGCTTCTCCTCCATGGCCAGCTGCACAGAGGATTTCTTAGAATGCTCACTGACAAGATGCAGTTTAGTTCTGTCTGCTGCACACTAAGTCAAGGGTTTCCAGCAGGAAATCTAGCTTTAATTGTGAAAAAGCAATTCCCAAAAGGCAGAAGACATGAAGCTAACAGCAAGTTGCTGACCTGAGGAATTAATTCAGTGCTTCCATGTGGCTGGACACAGAGCCCACCTACCAATCTCCAACTCAATTACTAAATACACTGGGTCTTAGTGGGCAGGAGCTCTTATACACTGGACCACCAGGTCCCTGCTCTAGGAAAAAAAAGTGAACTAAAGAAATAAATGGCTTGAAGGCTGCTCTGCCTCAATGTGAAATTTGGCTTCAATTACCACAAAGCTACTGGGTAAAGCAGAAGCCCTCTAGCATGAGGAAAAGAAGCACTTCTTACCCTCCAGCCAGGCTTTGAGACCAGCCAGCCCAACTGCCCTGCTCCTGACTGAGACATAAATCACTTAAAAATACCAGAAGACAGATTCCTTTGACCAAGCCTTGGCTTTAGGCCAGTTGCTTTGCAAAGATGCCTTGCAAGGCCCTAACTGCCCAGCAGAGAGTCAATGTGGTGCTGCAGTGTTGCTCAGCAGCTTCAAAGCCCTCTCTCAGCTGAAAGGGCAAAGGATTTCTCCTTTCTCCACTCCCTACCAAAGCAACACAGTTTCACTCTTTCCTCTTTCAAAAAGGGCAAAGGATTTCTCCTTTCTCCACTCCCTACCAAAGCAACACAGTTTCACTCTTTCCTTTTTAAGGCTAAAGCTCACATCCATCAGAAAGGTAACAGGCTCCTGAAGAAAAGTATTAGCAACACTCAGGTATATTAACTGAGAAAAATACTAATCTACAAATCTTTTTATCAAGCACTCAAAAAAGCATCACCATTGGAAAATTGTCTTAGCATCTTAGATGCTGCCCTTTCAGACATATCTGTTCCAAAACGTGAAGGTATAAAGCAGATGTGGTCCTTGGAAAAAAAAAGCTTGTAACCTGTGGCATTGTCTCATTCTTTTAGGAAGTCACTTTTTCAGCTGCACTGTAGGTCTGTATTTCCACCACTAATGTGACAGTAGTGAGTAACTGGATTTACTCCTATACCTTTGCAGTGTCTGACTTTCAGTTATAGTCTATGGGTGGCACAGTGCTTACAGACTTTACTCTTCAAACATGAGTGTTTTAAGTTGGATTCCTACTAGCTGTGCTCACTTTTGAGAAGCTAGATCTAATTTTGCTATGCAAAATTAAATTAAAATTTGCTGGTGTTTTATATTAACAAAGATCTATCACCCTGAAAGATCAGTGTCTGAACATTTCCTGAGAACATAATTAGAATTTTCATGGGCAATTAGTGAATGTCTTTTTCTGTAGTTAAATATAGCTAAGCAAATCACCACAATTTATATGGTAAATCTGGTATATTAATGGTAATGTGGTAGATTTTACAGTGTTAAATATGCATAAAGCAACAACTCCCATCTCTTTCAGACACTTCTGAGATTTAAAATGAAATGTAATTAAGCATAAAATATTTCCATGAGGCTAAAATAAAGGAAAGCAAGAATGTGCTAAATCCTCTTGAGAGGTCTCTGCTCCTGTCTCAAGAACCACCTGTACTTCAGCCTGTTCTGGCTGGCATTCCCTTCACCTATTCTTACAGCCTTTCAGTGGTTGTGGCTTCCAATTATTCTTTCCTCATTTTAAGAGTCTCTTCAGGTCTTAGCCTGATTAAAATGAAGCTCTTAGCTTCTTGTTTCATTCTGCCTAGGCAAGAAGAAACATTTATTTCTTTCTTTTTACAATAGCCTGTAATGGCTTGAGAGCAAAGAACAGCTCTCTCCCCTCTCACCACATCTCTTCTCTAGGCTATGTAAAACTTCATTTCATTAAAATCAACATATAGACTTCCTATCCTTGTTTGGGAAGAACCTCTTACAGCTCTGAATTTTCCTTAAAGCAGAAATATCACTCTTGACCAGTCTGGCAAAAGCCTCATGGTGTGGTCCTCAATATCACCAGTGCAAACTTAGCACAGCTCAGCTCAGCACCCATTTTTCATTGCTCAACTGGCTTCATCCATCTCACTCAGAAAGGCCTGGGGAATGTATAGCACATTTCAGTGCTCCAGAGCTCTCTGTGAAGATCATGACAGCTGGGCAGATGGAGTCACTGATGCACCTCACTGACCATTCATCCTCACAATGGCATTTCCTCCATTAAAACCATTAATGTTTTTCCTGGTCCTCCTTCCTATATGGCAAGGGTGCCAGACAAAGAAATTGGTCTACAATTTACTAAACTATAAAAATAAATAAATGGGAAAAAATTAAATAAAATTATTTGCCTCAAATGTGTTATTGGGTAAAAACATCTGCTATCTCTTCGTATTTCAGGTCATTGTGGTATTTTATATGCTTCAATCCTTACTTTCAGGAACAACATTAAAGTGGCCATTGCTACAGACTTGGTGGCAATTAGAGTGTAAGGGCAATTCCCCTTGCTTGCAAAAATGGGAAAACAAAACAAAAACCTTCACACAGCAAAACTCCTGCCCTAAATAGTTCCCTCATCCCTGAATCACACAAAACAGTAGTTAACCATGAAGTCAAATCTGTGAAATTGTTATACCAAAAGCAACCATCTCAATATTTTTTTTTCAAAAAATGTTCCTTACTGATAGCCCTTTGAGACAACAACATTTTAACAGATGAATTCAGAATAGGCAGCAAGCATCATTACCTGAAATCAGCAGAAGGTCAGGGTGAGGGGTTTTTTTGTTTGTGTTCTTTTGGTTTTGTTTGTTTGTATTTTTAAGTGCTTTTCTTCACAAAGCTTTGTGGTTTTCTCCTGCCTTCCCACTCACAATTCCCCTCCACTTTTCCTTGCCTGGAGCTAAATCAATATTGAACCAGGAGACACATGAATTCTCAAAACATCCAGCCTTACTCTGGCCTAAAAGTGAATGGAATTTATAGAGATATACAACAGAACTTCACATACAACAGAATTTCTAGAGATATACCAATCCACAAATACAAACCCAGACCAACAAAGCAAAACCCCAAATCCCCAGTTCTTGTTCTTAGTTTAAAGCTAATTACACACTACAGGTCTATCAGCTGAGGCACCAAGAATGTTATGGTACAGCACAGACATCTTTGACTGGGCTCAAAGCACCACAGCAAATTTACTGGCCCCAGGAAAACAGACCTGTCCATAAACTCAGAGCTCAGCCACAAACATTAGCAGCCACCTCTCTTCTACCCATCAGAAACTCAGGTCACACACTGATACAGCACCGAAACCCTCAGGGCCTGCAGACTTAAAGGTGATTTTTGTGTTCAGGTGACACAGTCATACGTGAAATATTGATATCCTTCCAACTCCACCTAACAAAGGCAAGTAATGGAAGACCTCCTAATATTTTCTGCTCCACTTTTTTGTTTTCTTGGAACAGTCACATTCTTCCATAGCCCAAACCAGCCCATGGTCTCTGTGTCTGTGACTATCACCTCAGCAGCTGCACGACCAAAAGCATTTCCCCTTGCTCTGCATTGGGAAATCAGGAAAAGTTAACTTCCAAACCACACTCCCCAGCCCTAGAGTTTCTTTACCTTGTTATCAGGCTGTAAAATCCTCATTTTCTTACTGCTGTAATCTTCTGAAAGACCATGGTTGTCTGAATTTCTGGAAAATACCACTTTCAGAGGTCTGTCGTCATCTTTGTTCAAGAGGGCCACCAGGCAGGATTTAATCCCAGTGCAAAGGAACTGTCTGCTGGTGCAAAGGCAACCCCAGCAACTGAGATCGGTTGAGTTAGAATCAGTCATAGCTCCAAAGGACAGGAACTGAACCACTTCCAGTGGCAGGACCTGGAAATGACGCTTTAGGGATAGCTGCTATTGCTGAAGCCAATTTCCTGAACACTTGATGTCATCCTGGGGGTGGTGGGTGAGTGATGCATTGGCAGCACCTGGGAAAATGGGCATAACAGGTGCTGCTTGTATGGCACACATGGTGGTTATTTTCTAAATAACAGAATTACACTCCTCCTCCTCCAAATCAAACCTTTCTAATGCTCAAGAAAACCAAAAAAGGTGTTTCACACACCCCTGTCTCGGTCTCTCTCCTAAGTGTACTGGGACCAGCTGCCCAACTTTGTGCATTGAATCATGGTGAAGTCAAGTCACCAACAGAGAAGCAGCTGGGGCTGTGCTGAATGCAGTGCAGACCCTGCTGCAGTAACAGCTGTGGTACAGAGCATCTCTACTCAGCTGCAAGAGAGCAATCAGGCACTACATTACATGATAAGACTGCTTCTCTATGGCAAAATCATTTCAAATATTTCAAATCAAAGTATTCAGCAGCTGCATACTGAAGAACTCAACTCTGATATTTATTTTAGCTAGTAATTAGAAAAAATTAGTATTTTTTATTTTGGTGAACGGCAAATGTCAATTATTGTATTATTATTCTCAAGATCAGTTACATAAATAACAATGCATTTTATTCTATACAGAGAAAAATATACTACCTCAAATATAAAATGTCATACAAATGCTACAGGTGTACATCCTGGACATGTGCAAGTTAAGGTGCCATGTAGCTACTCATGCATTGTACTATGTGCTCTTTATTTTGTTTTGACCCAGGAAAAGCAAATGCTACAGCCTCAAGCAGCTGACTGGCAGAGAAGGTTGTGCTGGATTTCTCCCATCACGCTTCAGTCATTATTCAGAAAAGGGGAAAAAAAAGAGGGATGAAAAGTGTTTCTGAGATCACATCCTGCTAGCTGTTTATTAGAACTCCCATCTTTACTCCTACCTACATCCAGGAGAATGCCCAGGGCAGGGCCATGGTGGCTGTGAAGTCATTCACCCTGCAGTCTTTCTTCTCTCGTGGTAGTGTGGAAAGAGTTACTTTCTGTCCGCACGGCAGTGAGGAAGGATCACAGAATCAAAGAGAGGTGATTCTGTCACAGAATCAAAAAGAGAAGTCTGTGAAGTCATTTTATATAGTCAGCCACCTTTCCTGGACTAAAAGCTCCTTAGAGAAAGAAAATTTTACCCCTTAGGACCTATGGTTCAGGGGTGTGTACTAATGCCTTCTTCAGCCACTGGTGAACATATTGCTATGCCTTTACAAGGAATAATTCAGCAGAGACATATATTTAGAGTTAATTATCTAGTTAGGGCAGCAAGAGCAGAGTGAATTCCAAATGCAAAATAAATGGCCCCCTTCCTTTCCATATGGATTATATTAGCCCCTCTGGTGTTTGCTTATTCCTCTTGGGAGCCTTTTCAAAGTCTTCTCAGCTCTAAGATTTAATGCCTGGCATTGCTGACGTGCAGAATTGAAAATGTAAAGTGCATTTGCTGCCTTCTGTTTTTAGATTAGCAATAGAGAAAATGGAGCCTGACCTGCACATAAAGCCAGAAGGGCCCAAGGGACACAGCTGCAGTGAGCAGAGTGAGGAGAACAAAACCCATTGCAGGCAGCCTGGAGGGGCAGAAGTCCCTCTGGAGCTACAGGAGCAACTGGAGGAGAGGGAAGTTGTGGAGAAAAGCCCTATCAAATGTTCATTGCTGACATGGAGATCTGTTGAAGCGTTATTTCAGGAGACAAGAGAAGAGTGGTTTTGGCCGGGCAAGGACTGCATCGCAGCTTTACTCATATCTGCAGTTAGTGATCAAGTGGTTTGAGAAAAGAGTAAAACCCCATGATTTTCACTGGATGTACAAAACTAAAAATCTTCAATTAAAAAAATAAAGAGAATAATAAAAGTGTTTTTTCCACTTTCAGTGGAACATTATTAACAGCTCTAGTGTTTGCTTTCTGAAGTGGCCTACAGATGTTTCCAGACATCATTCTACCTATTTTCCAATTTGTCTTGTTTACGGAATATTTTTTAAACCCTGAAGGCATAACTATTAAATCAGTACTTACAAAATGTTTCTCACGACATTTTTGAAGGATTTTCTCAGAAAACAGGGTTACCACACCACCCTTGCATGACTAGAAACTAGAATAAATTCCTAGTATTTTAACTCTATTTTTATACTGTTCTTTTGGTAAATAGAGCAGTGTCATTCACAGGTACATAACCTGAGACTTAGGTGCCACAGGCTTATTTGCCACAGGTTTAAACTAATCTTGGGACAGTGGAGGGTTTTTTTCATCTATGGTTTCAATTTTTGTCAGAGCAATTTTCTGCCTTTCCTGGTCTGAGTCACAAGTTTGTGAGAACAGAAAGCAGCTCCTGAAGTAAATTTACATAAGGGTTTATTTGTGTGCCTTTCTAGAGACGAATCTGCACAGGGCTTTGGGATGGATTCTTTCTCAGCTGAAGTTCTGGCCCCCTGCAAATAACCTTTCATGTTACTATGAATTTGCTGGGTTTGTGACTACCCTGGTGAGGGAGAAGTGTCAGTAGGGCAGTTCCTCTGAAACTCATGCCAGTCCTGCTGGAAGTGACTTTGGCTCCTTATGTTCAAGCACCTTTTGTTCTCCAAAGGGCATTCCTTTTCAACACCGTGAGCCCACATGATTTCTTGGACAGTCTGGATTTTCCTTCACATAATGGTGCAAATTAAGTGCCTCTGGCCTTCAGTAGAATTGGGATATGTGTGACTGCCTCTCAAAGAGGCAAGAAGCACAAAAGTGAAGAAGGACAGCTCGTGGACTGAAGTCCCTGGATGTTTTCCACCATCCGGCCGTAGCTCCTCACTTCCCACGCCGGCTGCCAAGCTGAGCTCCAGACACAGGGGGAAGGGGAAGGCTCAGCAGCTGAGGGCTGGGTTGCAGCTCAGTGCTTCTAGAGGAAATATTCCTCTGCTCTAAGAAGATGCTGAAATAGTTGTACTGCCAGCATCTGCTTCCTCTTAGACACCTATTCTACTCCTACATTTGACAGATGGACCAGTGAAGGGGAGATGAGTGCTGAGAGCCTCCTGTTAATTTCACTGATTTGGAAACAAAACTGAGAAATACATGTATTTTTATCTCTCACTTCTTTTAAAGGCCTTCTACTCCTTCATTCAGCAAGGCTAGAGCTACAAATCAAACATGGATTTTGTTTAACAAGGAGTGGAGTAGAAGATGGAGGTGTGGCTGATCTAAACCATTTCACCTGTTTTCATGTTTCTGAAGGCCTGAATGTTTAAAATACAATTAAAAAATATATTCTTGGTGCAAAGACTCATTCTGAAGTAGAAGGAGCTATTTTTCAATATCCAGCTGAATTTCCAACTCTATTCTGAACATGCAGTAAACAGTTAAGATTTTTCTTGGATAGCTCTCAGTTCTGTAGGTCAGGTGACACAATAATTCAATTGTGCTTGCCCCTGTTCTTGGGCTTCCTGCAGTTTTTCCTGTCATACACCCTCTATTCCCAAACTTGCTGTGGATCTATTCTTACCTCCTGCCCTGCCTGAAATTCACTGTATGTGCTAGAGTGAGTCAGCAGTAATTACACTTCATCTGTAGGAAAGACAGTGGAAAAGGAGTTGGAGGTGATTCAGCAGAACACTTTATTGGCAATATCACTCTGGAAATCACTACACCTGAGTCCTCAGGTTGAGGGCTTCACAGTCATAGATCATTGTGTAACAGACAGCCATCCTAAAGGCTTTCTGCAGCAGTCTGAAATTTGCTATCCCATTATACTTAGGCTGCCAATCGAAGCACCATGGCAGGGCAGGGACAGTGCCTAAGTGCTGTGAGCAATTTCCCATTTGTTCTCCGTGTCAAACATTCTCTCAAGTCTCACAAAACACAGCCCTGGAGCTGGAAGTCATTTGAGTCTGATGAGTCAGAGCTCACAGTATTATTCTGGCACAATGGAGGCACTAGCAATTAAACCTTATTCTCCAGTTGTTCTGCCCTTTTAATCACTGCCAGTTTCTGGCTTATTGGTTGCTTTGAAGGAGATGGAGGCAGACAGCTGATCAGGTATCACAGAGATGTGCCATACTGATGTCAGTCTAACTGCAGAGTTAAAATCTACTGTCTGATCAAAAATTATTTGATTTATATAATGAACCCACCATGGGATTATGTTACCACATTCATTAAAACAAGAGCAAAACAGCACTGCATACCAATATTATAAAAGGAACCAGCAGTTAATTGTGTGATTGGCTTAGTTAATTTTTGTTATAAATACAGTAATTAGCTGTGAAAACCAAAGTAATTTCTTTCAAAATGTAACTATTTCTATTTTTTTTAACATTTTATGGCTGGGAATAGCTCGTTATGAGGCTGAGGGTGAACCCTCACTGGACTGGGCTGCACAGAGCAGGCTGTTCTGTGGGACGTGTAAGGCTGCATGTTCCACTCCAGCCCTGCCAGCACTCTAACCCTGGGTGTGGCTCTTCCTTTCTGGTCTCCCCTTCCAACCAGAGCCTAGGAATTACATGATAATTTGTACAAGACAAATCAATAAAGAGTCAACACAAGAACAAGAAACTCCTAGTTTGTGGCTTAAGAAATACAGTGCTTAGCATATTTTTCCTATAAGTATTTTGCAGCAATGACATGCTGTCCTTGCAGTGCTTTATAAGGCCAAGGCAAGATTATCTTTCCTTATCTCCTAAATATGTGTAATACCCTGAACAGCATTTGCAAATGCTAATAAAGACAGTGTATTTTATGGATGTTCTAATTTTACAAAACCACGTTTCATTATTTGTTTATTTAATATATTCTCCAAATATTCTCCTTAAGACTGGCAGTATTTTGAACACATGTCAGAAGTGAAGCACTGGGTGTTTAATGTCAACAAAAGAGACTGTGTGAAGGCCAAGTAGGGAAAGATGTGAGCGGAATGAGAGCGCTGTGGCCATGCAGGGGGGGGTCACATTCAAGAGCAGATGTGAAAGCTGCTAAGCTTATTACTGAATCTTAAACGTGCAACAATTTTTCCTTAAATTCAGAACTGAGACTTCTCTTCCTAAGGGGAATAAAGGCATTTCAGGAATAATTCTGTAAAAGCCACAAGGTTATGGAAACTATTTAAGTTAGCGAATATGAAAGTCTTGCTCTTCTCAATAACTTACTTCACATTTTACTAAATTGTACTTCAAATATTTTCTCAATTCACTGCTGCCAAAGGCTTTGATGCTTTTGGTTTTCCTCTTTTTCCTAAAAGCCTGAATTAAAACCTACCCATCTCCTTTCAAGATTCCCATTTCTGTCAAATAAAAGAAACAGAAAGATAGCAGAGAGACACCAAGATTAATAAATAATCTTAGGGATGGGATAGCTCCATCATGATAGCTCCATAATTTCCTCCCTCTTTAAAGGCACTGAACCACAAACGAGTCCTTCTGCAAGCACAGGGCTACTGAGCTTCTGCTCAGCACTTTTCCTTCCTGCAGGACTCTGACAGCTCTGCAGGCACCCAGTGCTGCAAGGAGCATCCACAGGCACAGAGCCAGTCAATGCCCTCATCCCAGCTCAGTGCTGAATCCCTTCACTGAGATCACACGGAATTCAGATGGCAAACCTGCCTCGTGGAGCACAGGCTCAGGGAGCTCCTGCAGCCATTGGTGTCTAAAACTCTCATTTTTAGACTGTCAATAGCTACCTCAACACCAGCACAGGACATCCAGTTTGATTCCATTTCAAATCTGAGAAAACTAATAAATATTTTCTAGAAGCATCTCCTGTTCACAAGCTAATGTTCCCTTTGCATCTAAGTGAAAATACTTGCAAACAGCATTTTCAGGGTATTGCACTATGTGTTATAGTAAAAAAGCTTCCTTGCATGCAATAAAAAAAAAAGAATATATCTTAACTAACTTATCTTAGTCTACTGTTTAAAGTATTAGCCTGGCTTGCCCTGCCCTGTGAATACTTAAGTATTTTTAAATTGCCATTGGATAAAATGCACAAGCAATTCCTGAAGCTGTCCAGCGGAAATGTATTCCTTCCCTTATCCACAACAGGAGAAAAATGGTAGAATTCCTTTCTCAAATTCATACAGTATTTACCTTTTCCAGAAAAAAACCAGACCAAATTTCTTTATATGGTTCTGCAGAGTTCCTATACTGTTCTTAGCTGTGAAAAGTTACATTTTTTCCAAGTATGTATAGATTGAGCATTTAACAATGGCTAGAAACAGTCAACACTGAAGAATGCGTCTGAACTCTTGATAAATACCTTGTTTAAATGTAGTCAAGATACAAAATATTTTCCCTAATAGGAAATAAAACACAGTCATCAGTTCTAATTTCAGTGATGCTGATGTAGCAAAACATGTATTCATCAATTCACTTTATCAGAGTACCATAAGGACATGACTACCACATTTCCAAGGAGATCCCACAACAGATCACATTTAAACAATGTTTCAGCTTCATTTTCAATGAACAAGATTTTCTTTTTAACTTAAAAATGAGACATGATCTGAAATGTACATACCCTTACTCAAAGCTGTGGATTATTGAGGTCCTGTCTCCAGCTGATGCCTCTGTTACGGACCTCATAAGAGAAAGTGTTTTATGCTCACCTCAAGCACAGCTTTGCCTACTTGTGGCTAAAGCTCTTCTTTTTAGAGAGCTGATGGCAAAGGTGAGCACACTCAGTATGTTCTTATAGCTTCATTTACATATTTTTTATATCACGATTCTCTATCTAGGTTATCCCACCTCACCCTTTTTCTGAATAATTGAGCAGTGAGTATACAGCAGAATTGGGTAATGAAGAAGAAATATCTCAGGAAGAGACTGTACCCCCAGCAGCTTCCCAGGGACCTGCAGGGAGGCTGCAGGGAGCTCCAAGTGCACTAATGCAGCTTTGCACCTTCTGCTTCTGGCCACAGGGTAAGAAGAGCTCAGCTCAGTGAGGAGCTGCTCTCACTCATCCTGGCTTTGAGCAGCAGGGTGGAATGCCCTAAGTTACAAGCTCTTGGTCCACAGAGCACTTTGGCCTGGTTACATTCCTGACTCTCCATCTTGTCCTCCAGACCTTTCCTGAGGTCAGTCTGACTCAGGGACTTACATGTGGCACTACAGGGGTGATGCAGACTCTTGGGCACCACAGCCACAGAAGTCTTCACAGAGGAGGAAAAGGAGGTGTGCATCTTCTGCCAGGCCATTTTATTGCACAAAGACTACTAAATCCCAAAAATATGCAGGGTCAGGTTGTGGGTTTAAAAGCATAGATATGAAGAGTATGAGAAGGAGCCATAATTTTAACTTACTGCAGAGTCAGAAGACAGATGTATTTATAGCCTTAAATCTCTGAAAAATGAAGAGTATGAGGCCTCTTTTCTGCTCTCTGGACTCCATGTGCTTTTGGGATCGAGCAGTCATATAATATCTCTCAGAACCTGGAACTAAGTGAACCTTAAAAAAAAATACAAGAGCAATTTAAGAGGTGAGGAGAAATGCCACAAGTGTCAGTGGAAGGCATCCTATCCTACCCCCAGCCCACCAGCCATGCTCAGTGGGAGGTTTTCCTTGCTGGAGCTGCCTTAAAAACACTTTGTCCTGGATGTGATTTCTGTGAGAAGTATTCCACAGGTCCATGCCAGAGCTTGGCCCCAAGCTGACATTCCTACTGTCAGAAGTACTCTTATGCTCAACACAATTTGATTTCAACCTGCAAACCACAGACAATTTTAAACTAAAACAGGGTAGATTTAGACTAAATATAAGGAAGAAGTTTTTATGATGAGAGGTGAAACACTGGATCAGGTTCCATAGAGGGGGTGGTTGTCACTGTCCCCAGAGGTATTAAAGTGTAGACATGTTGTTAAAGGACATGGTTTAGTGAATGACTAGACAGTGTCATGGTTATAGTTGGACTCAATGACCTTAATGGCAATTTCCGACCTAAATTATTCTATGATTACTCCTGAAATCCATTGTGGACAGTGAGTCCTGATTGCTCCTTATGCTCCTCTCCCCTTCTAAAAAATTCCCCTGCATATACCTCAGCTCAGTGTACACAAGTCCAAACTCTTCCTCCACTCCTCTGGATGCTGCAAAACAAACAAACAAAAAAAGAATTTCAAAAACAGTTTCTTTTAATAAGGGAGAGAGTTCATATGAAGGCAATATGCTATGCTGTAATAAACTGATTCTCTCTACAGAAAATGAAGAAAGGACCAGTGAGACAGCAACATTCAATAAGTGCTTTTTTACAACCTTCTGCTAGCCTCATTGCTTCCTGAGAAACATCTTTCTGGGTAGTTCCCTGAAGAATTCATTATTCCACCCAGTGACTTCAATTTATTCCATATAAAGCAGTTATATTTGGAAAAGTTGCAGTCAAAACCATATGATGCCATCACTGATTTATGTGCACAGCAGCAACAATGAGTAATAAAGTTAAAAAGCAATAAGAGAGGTCTAGCACATGGGCAAAACATAAAAATAAATGTTCTGCTAAAAATGCAGATTCAGCAAACCACCACACCCAGCAGATTCTTGGGAGTTTGGTTTTATTTGGGTTATCTAAGTAAATTTGTTCAGAATGTTGTTACACTATCATAATATTAAGGCACAGAGCATAGCCAAGGACAATGGAACATAATCTGGATATCAGAGGATGAGGATATCAGAGAGAAAAGGCAGAACATACTGTAGCTCAGTTGCACTTTGCCCCCATCACATAAACTTATAAATCCTTCTAGAAGAACTGCCCTTTCCCACAATCCATGCTACTAAAACTAGATGGAGCAGTGCTATTTGTGTACACGAAGCCCTCAGCCACTGTTCCCCACATCAAGCCTTCCCATTTTGTATGAAATTGCTTTTATTTCAGGAAACTAGGCTCAAACTCAGGGAAAAATGTACAATAATGCAAGTGTATAAAATACGGAACCATCTTAATGGGACAGGTACATTTGGCAAATAAATTCTCATTAATAAGATTTTGGATCAACTGGGTCCTGTTTCCTGCACCAGGATAGGAAATATTAGTTTAATAATATTTTTGTATTGGGGAATGTGGCTTCATTATCACTGGGGAATCCAGTGCCATTGCCAGTAGCGGCTTGGGAGAAGATTCTGAAACTCAGCAACTCCCTTATTTCCCATATCCAAGAGCTTTGAACCTGCTCACAGATGGGTGACCTCTCCTTTTGATCAGAAAATGACAGTCACAGGCTTTACTCTGTGATAATGAAAGATGATTTTTAAGTGGTCAGCTGCACAATCCATTGCAATTGGGAAATGAAATGGAAAGATTATGAGCAGCATGGTTTTCTTGTATACACAGCTTCTGTACAGAACTAACATTTAATTATAACCTTTTATGCTAAAAAGATCTGAAAGTAGCTTCCAACTGCAATTATAACCTGTGGATGGCAGAACATATTTCCAGAGATAATCATCTGTTCTGGGCAGATAATGAGATTTACATGGCCTGAGACCAAGATAGAAGTTTAGAAACACTTAAGAGAAATAATTTCTAGCATGATGATTTCTCAACAACTCTAAATCAATCCAGCTGTAAGGCGCATTTGTCCTGCCATCCTCCACTACCTTTATGTTTCCTGCCTTCTGCTGGGCCTGTGGAATCAGACAGTGACAGTAGCAGGACACTGCTGCAAACCAGGCTGCAAACCAGGCTCTTTCTCAGCTGCATTCAGCAGCCCAACAGTTCTGGATACAGCAGTGCTTTTGATCTATGTACAATCCCAGCAGTTCTTTGCATGCTGTAAATGAATAACCTGGTTTGTGCTGCAGCAGCTCAGGAGGGTGGGAGCTGCAGTGTGCTCACCCCAGCCTCGAGTGGTCCCTGGTGCCCAGAGCTTGCAGCCTGGAGCCCTGCACCCACCAAGGGACCCCCAGCCTCGGGCAGAAACCCTCTGCAGGACTGGGAGCAGGGCTGGAGGACCTGCCTGCTTGCTGCCAGCTATAAGCTCTGGGCCTGAGCAAACCTAACGTGAAAACTCACAATGAATAGAGCGTTATAAAAAATATAGCATGAAACTCATGTAAATAGGTTTAACCAGAAACAAAGGCTGAATACTGTACGAGGAAATTTTGGTCACAGGAGACTGTAGAGCACTTTTCTCAAATATGCATTTGTTGGCTATGGCTGTCTCAGTCTATCAGTTCAACATTTTCTAAATTAGGAGGGATTTATATAAACAGAGCATGGTCTCTAAGGTGCTGTTTATGGTCTGTCTGGTATAAATATTTATGATCGTTCTAAAATTAGTGATTTTTCTAAAGTGTGCTTTTGTTTAATACAGCTCCTGACAGTCCCTCTGGTAATTATGCAGTTTCTTTTTTATAAGAAAAACAGAGGCAACAGAGAAACCCACTGAAAATATTGCTGCAAAGATAGCTGATCAATGGGGGGTCGTTGTCAGCTGTGAACTGCAGACTCTCTGCTGTCTGAGAAGAATTCCCTCCTACACACTTTTCCCCAGGGCATGCAATCCTTTTCCCACGTGCCATGCAAACCTACCCATGCCCCGCAGGAACATATATATAGGAACAGGGGGCTGGGAGGAAGTGCTGGAGCTGCTGCCTCCTGCAATAGAACACGCGTGATCACACGGAGTGCATCTGCTTACTCAGATCTGGTGTCAGAATGATAATTCATGTCCTCTCTGCAGAAATAAAAATAAACTGGGTTCAGGCTGAGTTCAACAATCTAAGGTTGCATATTAGCAGTTACCAATCTTCCTGGGAGGTGAGGCATTTTTCAAGTTCCCAGTAAGAGGAAAGAAACCAGATAAAAGCCTGGTGCATGATGAGAGGCATGGTGCTCACAGTGACGTGACTCATACTCATTGGTCGTGACTTCAGTGGGCTTTTGTGAGCCATGACTACAGCATCTTTTAGCAGGATTTCCTTGAGTCACTGGCCTGTCTATTACAGATCTATAGATCTGTGGAACCTGAGCAAGCTTATAGAATAGACTGTTCCTGTTCGTGTACTGCATTATGAATTGTAAAGTGCAACTGTGGGTAGGCTGTCAATTCATTTCTATCTTAATCTCTCTTTTGAATAACAAGGCTGTATTAAAAAGTTGTAACTATCTCATTGCCAGATCTTGCAAGTCTGCTCTTAGTACAGAATCACCAAATAAGATTAATAGATGACTGAAAATTATTGTGAACTTCCAAGCCCCTCACCAAATTCAGTCATCCAAACTTCTTCTTCTGCCTCTTTCCATTCTCACTATTCTCCCTTGTTACACAGCTAGGAACATGGATTTCAGAACAAGAGTTAAGCAAGTTTGCTATAGTCCTCCACTTGAACCACTTCAGCAAATCTCAAATACAGAAAAAAATTGAATTCATTTATGACAATTTACCAGGAAGATGGAAAACTGGCAAACTGTAAAGAGGACAATCCACTGCTTTAATTCAATCTGCACAAGCTGACAAGATTTAATTGATGTACTTTCGCAATGGGAATGAATTTGTCCAAACTTGGAGAAGCCAGGCAGTAGTCATTGAAAGGGAAAGAAATGGGTTTAGAAAAGAATTTGAGGTCACAGGGAATAATTAATTGAACATTGTATTATTGTTGATAAATACCTGATAGCTGTGGTGAGAAGGAAAGAAGAATGAGTCAGACTCTTCTCTGCAGCAACAGGACTGTGACAGGACCAGAGGCAATGAACAAAACCTGAAACATAGAAGAGAACACTTAAACATAAGAGAACACATTTTCACTGGGGTGTAGTGAAACACTGAAACAGGTTACCCAGAGAGATTATGGAGTATTCACCCTGGAAGATATTCAAAGCTGGCAGAGCCCTGAGCACCAGCCCTGGCTGGAGCTGCTCTGAGCACAGGACTTGGACTTGACAGCTTCCAGAGGTCCCTGCCAACATCCACCTCTTGTGATTCCTCAGTACTTACACAGAGATCAGAAATATCAGAATAGAAAGACCAGAAACTTATCCATGGAACAAGATTCAAGAAATAGAAGCTGATATAAATGCCTGAAGTTAATTGCATTGCTTTGACCATTTGACTTGCTGGAGCAATTTGCTAAGAACTGTTGTGGACATTCCAACAATTCCAACTTTAAAATCAGATTTTATTCTAAATATAGTGATGGGACAAGGGGGAATGGCTTTAAACAGGAAGAGGGTCTTTTAGTTAATGGTTTATTCTGTATAAACTATATTCTTATACTTCATAAAACACATTCCTTAATGGGACCTATGTTCCAGTGAAATTAATTATCTTGGTGCATCTTTCAGGTCATGATTTTCATTACATTCTTTTGGCCTCAGAAAATGGAAAAAATGCAGAATATATTCTTTTGCATAGCATTGTCACCAGGTAGAAAAACCTCCAGTGAGAAGACCAGTGGATATGCTTTTTGAACACCATAAATATACTTTTAAGGAAATAAAAACATATTTGAAAAAGAAAATATAGTAATAGAAAGACCTATACAAGCAATATTTCTTCCTGGGTTGCCCTGCAGGATTGGTCTTTGCAGGGAGAAAGTATTGGTGTATCTCTTAGGCTGAAGTTTTAAAAAGTTTTTAAGAAAAAATCTCCCAAAGTACAGCTGTAACCGTGATGCCCAACTTTGGTAATACTTGTAAATTTGTGGAAGATATGCCTACTTCCTTCTGACTACAGAGGATGGTCAGGATGATGGGCACAGAACTGGAGCTCTTTGTATTCCAAGCTAGCTCAGAACATGGGAGCACGTGCACCTGAGCAGCACAATTTCTAGCTCACTGTGTCACTGGGACAGCTGCCAGTGCATGCAGTGTGTGGCACACGAACAGAGTGCCTGAAGAGCCTGCCTCAGTTCATTTATCTTTAGATAGCTCCCTGACTGGGTCTGTGCAGCCTCTTTGTCCAGCTATAGTGTGCTGCAAATGTTCAGGCTACAGCACCCGTTTTGCTGCATGTTCAGCTTCTGTGAAAAGCAGAGAATCCTTCCCACCCTTCCCTTTGACTGTGGCAATTTTCAGAAGTGAAGGTGGTGAAGCTTGGCAGCATCTTCTGTGGGACGGCTGGGTAGTGACAGCCTGGGCTCCACACTGGCATGAGGCAGACCAAGAGAGAGCTGGGGGCTGTTTTCCACAGCCTTCTGTCAGGCAGCCAGACCAAATTCCTTCCGACACAAAGAGGGCATTTTTAGAATAACTAATGTTCAGACAGTGACAAGCTAGACAAAGTGAAGTGTTTCAGAAAATTGATGCTCAGGAAGGAAGATTGGAGATACCAGGGAAGGAGGATTCTCAGCTTTACATAGCCATATTAAATATGTGCTAAATCTTTTCAAAGCTAAGAGAAGTAAAAGTAAGTTGGCTAAAACCACCAAGCATGTTTGACCTTTCTTTCCTATAAGCAAAATCTCAGAGTTGAGCTGAGGCCTCCCTCACATGAAAAGAAGAGATCTTGCTCCCTCTAGTATGTTACTCCTTTCTAGAAATGGGGAAGATGCCATTTGTAATCTATGTGATTCCAGCCTTTCACCCTAATCAAGAGACCTGCCCATGCTATGGGACTGCATGGCAGATCCACCTTCCCACAGAAAGCAAAGCTGTGCATTGCCAATGCCTTGGAGCACTGTGTGACAGACTCCTGAATCTGCAATAACCAGGGCTCAGAAATGCCCAAGGCATCTCACCAGCCTTCCCCTCTACCCTTCAAATCAACTTTGTTTAAAAGAAAACCAAAGATGTCACAGCCACACAAAGACAAGTAGGAAGAATGTTTCTCACAGTTACAATTGCAGGGAGTCCCAGATCCCTCCCTCCCCAGCTCCCCAGCAGAAGTCCTTGCAGAGGCTGCAGCAGCCCTGGTGCAAGAGTGCAGAAAGGGCACAGCTCGTTCTCTCACGTGAGCAAATTTCTAAATACCCACTGTGAGTAAATTAAATACCAACATTATTTGCTGGGACTGATGCTTTGTTTGAGTGATTCATCCACAGAGTTCATTTTGTAAAAGAAGTGCAGATAAGCACTGTCATTTCTTTTTTAATCTGAATCTGATGACGGGCAGAGTCTGTACCAGTTTCCTGGGCTGCTGAACAGTGGGTCGCCTGCCCAGCAGAGAGTTAAAAGAGTACCTCACAACTTGTACAAAATTATTTTTGTTGGTGTTCTTTTAAAATTTTTCATTCCTTCAAGCAGAGGAGAGAAGTGGAAATGAAAAATAATTGCTAACTTATAAGGTTTGCTCTTTTTTCAAAATGCACCAGCATGTTACAATCCAGTAAAGATGAAACCATTCAAATTTTGTACTAAAAAAGCCGCATTTAAGTCCTAGGGGAGATGAAATTTTTTGATCAGTCTTCATGTGTTTACTAATGCACAGATATCTAAAAATATGTATTTACCAATCACAGGTTACCCAAGTTTAATAGATCAGGCAGAAACTGTAATGTCTGTTAAAATTTAACAGTCTTCTTCTAGCTTGTGTGTGGCTGCAGACTCTGAAGCCATGGCCAGAATCAAGTAGGAGTTCTCTGGGACTCACCTGATTTGAGCACAGTTAGAGAGCAACCTTTGAAGGACTGCCAATACAAATGATCCTTCCTGATAACATCTGCCTTGAGCATGATGAAATGGCTCTTGGATCCAATTTGCTAAAAAATTCTGTCCTCTGAGCACATTTCAAGTTAAAAAAATCCCACAAAAATGATCAACAAAAATCCCATGGAATTTCAATGAAAAGTCTACTCTAATGATAGGTCTAGATTAGACCTAAAATGGGATTGCAAAAGCACTTTTCATGTTTTACTAAATAAAGATATTTACAATGATTCTAATAAATAAATGTCTGATGGGCTGATTTGGAGACTTCATGATGGGACAGAACAATCAACAGCAGAGTCTCTTCTCATTTAGTTTGCAGGTGCTGCTGAAATCAGACCTCTGCCTCAGCTCCCCTAGGATGAATTTAGAGCAAGGAAGGTTGTTTGCAAAAACAGTTAGTTTTGTGTGCTGGAGCTTGAATGTAAAGGCACTGGTATTCTCATTCCCTTTTCTCCCTCCTTTCCCCAATACAGTAGTACCATTTCTTAGAATGCAGCTTATGCTCAAAGTGCCACAGAGCCCAGATCTGGACAACCACAGCTATGCAACAGAGAATTTTAGTCCACACAGCTTCCAAAGTCTTTTTTAGGTAGTACTTTGACAAATGAGAACCTGAATGTGCCCTGTACATAGCTTGCTTTGCATCTGGGAAGGTGAAGGGAAACACCAGGTACATTTTTTTGGTCCGTTATTCTTATTGTTTCTTCCAATATGCAGATTTAAGAAGGTTTTGTCTGGAAGCTCAGTAAAACCATTTATGTTCAATTGTGGCAGGATTCCCTAGACTTGTGAAGGCTGATCCTCCTGCTTCAGAAAAAGGAGCAAGGTCAGGCACTTGGCAGTTCTCCTGTGTGCCCTGCGTGCTTCCTCCCCATCCCCATCCTGACCTACTTTGGATAACCCTGAGGCACGTCACCATTGCCTTGGCCTTGTTTTTTCAAAAACACCACCTCAGACTGTCCTTCAAAAAATGACCCCCCCCCCCTCCCGACAGTTTCTCTTTAATGTCAGTATTTTAAGAGGTTACTTTTTGCCACTGTGAATGTCAGTATTCACCCCATCTATACTTTGACACAGATCTATCCTGCTATCCTATTAGAAAAGTATTATCACATTTAAATCCAATTATCATTAATTCAAAAGACAGTCAGCAGTGAAAGCTCTTCTATGGTTTTAGAGTCTGGAAATAAGTGTCACTGGTTCAACTTTATGTTTATTTTTTTTATAATTAGGTGCTGACTCTATTCCCAGGACTGAGAGCATGAACTCCTCTAGCTCAGGCACAGGGTCCCTAGGCATCACCAAAATGTTACAGGGATCTCTGAAGCCCTGCAGCAAATTTCAGACTCTGGTAGAGATGCCATGGAACAAACCTTCAGCAGAATGAAGAACCTCTGCCTCCAGTAAAATTAACAGCTACCACCAAATCGTGTTAACACATACATAGTGCTTCAATTCCCCCTGCCTGGTTCAAAAGCACGTGTAAACTTGGATTTTAGGATATAACACTCAAAAATCTGATGTAGGCATGTAAGTAGGTGGTAATAAAGCTGTAAGCTTTTGTTGTGACCTCTGCAATAGAAAGCAAAGACGACTTGTCTGGTTATGGGAGAAATAAAACTCCTGACAAAATCCTGTGCCATGTATGAACTGCATTAAATGGTTCTGAAATGTGAAAACCTTCTTTTTCTTAATGCATTTTAGAACACATTCTCCCACTAATATCTTCCATAAACACACAGGACAACTCTGCTGCAGCACAATAAACCATTTCTTGGCTCTGTGCTTTTTGTATTTCAACGCCCTTTCCTGGATTCTGCTCTCAGCTAAAAGAGATGGGTTTTTTCTGCATTTAGCAAACAAAAATGCAAGTACTCTGAAGTTTAATAAACTAAATTCATGCCATGAACTAGAGATCTTCTCTTCCTCTCCTGCCTCCCCAAGCAAGCTTTTCAACTGGCCTCTAAGCAAGTGTTTAAACTTCTTTAAAAGCAATACAGTAAAAAAATTAAATCCAAGTGGCTTTCACTCTCTCTTCATCCCTACTAGCTATTACATATGGAAATACCCTGGGACTAATTTTCTGACAGGCAGTCCTATTGTCATTTCAGTCCCTTAAGAAAATTTTAAGGTTTTTTTCAGTCTAAGAACAGTAAAGAAAACCCCAGAAACAGATTTTGTTTCATAAAAATTTTTGTATGTTGCTTAAAACATTCATAGCAAGTGTAGGAAAATATACAATCCCCCCAGCTGATATATTAAAATTATTTTGCTATGAGAGCCAGGAGGTAAGGTGCTAGAGTTTTCCAGAGACCTGGTATGTGGAGCAGTAGCTTCACTTTCTGGATAGAGAAAACACAAACTGCCCTGCAAACAGCTGGAGTGGTGCCTGGTGCTGCAGACAACCTCGCTCACGTGATGCAGCCCCACAGCTCTCCTCCACCGACACTGGAACCAAAACCAATGCTGGGTAGTTACACTAAATAAAATCACACTAAATAAAACTTTTCCATTATGTTTAACCAATGACCATTTATATCCCAGAGCCACACAGCTGTGATATGAACTCAGACACAGAGAGGATCCACACCCCCACAAACACACACTTAGAGTGATACTGCTCTAGTTCCGGCTCTATGAAACCCTCCTTAGGGAATTCTGTGACTACAAAGAGGGAATTTCATGGTGTCAGTGTTCCTAGGAGCTGTGCTGGGGTCACAGCAAGTGGCATGCCAAAAAGTGCAGACCTGACCACACCTCACCAGGTGAAGGGCTGCTGTGGTAAGGAAGTGGTGGCAGGCAAAAGGCAACTTGGTAAAAAGGAACAAGAACAGCACTCTATCACCCTGGCACTTTGCTTGCAACAGAAGTTGAGGCTGGCTGCAAGTTTGTGGTATTATTATGCTGTCTCTCACAGACTCAGGACCCTATTTGCCCTGTGCATGAAGAAACAAAACAGTCCTGAGATTATGCTGGTTGTAGCAAAAACAACTATCATATATAGAGACATGAGCTGCAGTTTCTTACTCTGCCAATGCAATGCTAATAGTCCTGGAGACTATTGTCCTGGGGAAAACTTTCTTTGGAAATATGAACACCCTTCTGCTTAAATATGGTGAAGATTTTGGTAAATAATGATTCCATGCATAAGTGGAGTCTGATGTTTTAATAATAATTTTAAAGAAGATGAATATGGATCAGTCTTGGGGGAAGGTGATCAAGAACATATTTCTTGTGAGGGAAAGTGGGCTGCTCTAATACTTATCAGCATAATTCTTAATTGATGCTATCAGCCTTCAACAACTGACTAGAAGTCGTGGGTTTAGCACCCCTCAAGCATAAAAGCATCAGTGCCACACTCTTTCAAGAAATTGCAAAGGATGCCCAGAAACACAAAGTTTGTTTCTTAGGCTGTGATGACGTTATTGGGAGTAGGCTGAACTAGATGCAGAGAAACATGAAACAACCAAATAAAGGCAAGGAAAGTCTGTTGTAATCACTGGCTGAGTTAAATCTGTATTTGTAAGAAGCATGTCAACTCAGCCAACAGAAGCTGGCAGCTATGTGTGTGCAGCTAGTTTTTCCAAAGGAAGGCCAAAGCAAAACTAGAGTGTTTGCTCTGGCACCAAGACAGTCTCACCCCAGCTGAAATCTCAGCTATGTTTGTTCTAAGTTAAGCATTATCTTAATTCTACTCTATTCCTTTCAGATACACAGACATTCTTGAAAAAAAAAAATAATCTCCATCCAGAAGTAACATTTTTGGGGAAGGTAAGTTCTGGTGAGGTCACCTGACCAGTCAGCAAGCAAAAAGGCAGCCACAGTCTGCTGTCCTTCAGTATCAGGAGCTTTTATAAGACCCTGCACTGCTCTCACTTTTTTATATGGAAAAACTGAAGCATAGGGAGATCATCTGGTGTACTCTAGGGTAAATAACTACCAATATTGTTGCACCCTTATTTGAGAAAATTGACAACATACCGTAATTCCCAGGTAAAGGCTATTGGTCTTCAAACCAGAGCAGTAACAAAGCATGCCAATGTTTGCAAATAATCATGTCACACACAAACTATGCAGCTCACGGAATGAGTTGGCTGTACTAAATCAAAAAAGCAAAATAATCACATTCACCTTATCAGAGAGAGGTCTGTGACTTCCTCCAGTTATGCAGGCATTGTCTGGAGGAGTTGTCTGGGACCTGCAATGAGAAGGGAAGAGCATCACTGGAGCCTTGGAAAGAGCTGTGGAGAGTGAGTGGAACATTGCTGTGGTTGGGCTGAGCTCCTGGGAAAGGGACAGAGCTAAAGGGACCCCCGAGCTCCACTGAAGCTGGGTGGGTGCTGCTGTGTGCAGGCTGCAGGCGGTGGTGGAGGTGGCACCTGTGACACCTGCCCCAGGAGCTGTGGCTGTGCTCACCAGGCAAACAGGGGCTGGGCAGGCCTGTGGGACGCTGGGGACTCTGCCTAAACCCGGGTGAGCATCAGCTGGGGTCACACCAGGAACAGCCCCAGGCTTGACCAGGACTGCTCCTGCAGGGACAGTGTGGAGCCAGCAAGCTCTGCCCAGAGCCAGGCTCCATGGCCAATGTGCCTTGTCTGCTCCCCATGCCCAGCTGCACCTGGGCGCCAGCTTCTGCCTGCCCTGGATCACACAAAAGCTCTGATACAGAGCCAGGTGCCCTGCACAGAAGCCCTTTCTAGATCTCTGGAGCTTCAGGCCAGTTCCTTCATCACAAAACCCCCTCATTTTCCATCAAATCACTTGCACTTACTCTCCAAGGTGTAAGACTGTCTGTAAGAAGAAAAAAAAAAAAGGCAAAAATAACAAAAGAAACCTAAAAATTGTAATTACGTCATGGAAAAATCTCACAGAATACAAAAATGAAGTCTGAATTTTATAGAAAGAGTCCCACAGAAATTATAATGGGAAGTCTAAAGAATTTTATCAAAAATTATTACTTGTTCTTTTCATCTAAACCTGTATTCAGACTAGAGATTTCTGCAGCAAGCCTTAAAAGTCCACTTATAAAGCAATACATTATAATTTGGACCTTACATAATGATTTCCAGAGGAATCATTCCTTCTGCAAATCAGCAATTTCATATTTGAATGAGAGCTCACCTTGAACATTGATTATTGTTGCTCTAACTGAACAGTTTTACAAAACATTCTTTTGGTACCTTGCAAATGCACTTCAGTGAAGTGCAAGATAGGAAAGATAATTAACTTTGGATCTTTATATGGCTGCCCATTAAAGACACCTGCAATGGGAATGAACATTGTCATCTAAGTTCCCACAAACATATTTATGCCTCATAGCAGGAAATGAATTACATTCAGAGCTAGATTTGTATCTTTATTCATAAAATGCCAGCTGTGATGAAAGTATTAGGGACATTAGTAACCAACTGCCAGTCCCAATATACCAGTGGATGTAACAGCCTACTATTCCTGGGTAGGAATTTAATGGCCTGCTAGGTTGACATAACCATGTAGAGTGTCTAGCTGCTGGAAAGAAGGACTTTGGTATCTCAGTGGTTCACAAGAGACTCATCTCCCAGAGAAGGCAGACACCCAAAATGTATCAGAGCCTGAATTTAAAATATGATATAATTTTGTAAATTGTATTATCCCGTTTTATCACGCATGTATCAGCTTTGAATTTAATCTCGGCATTAGCTGACTATTCCCCAAAGATACACCTTGCCAAGAAGATGTACTTTCATTACCTTCCTATTTGATTTTTATAATACTAATCCTGAGGCAAGCTTGAAAAAGCAGAACAGTGATTAAATCCCCATCTGGTTTTGCAGAAAATTTGTGGAGGTTGGAAAAGGGCTTAGGAAAGGATAATTTACAACAGATACATAGCTTTCAGATCAGATTTAGCAACATGACCAGCCTTAGGGAAACGGGACTGGCCTTGCTACTGAAATCCTTGCAGATTTATTGCTGTATTCATGACCTTACAACTGGCATGAGATACTGCCTCTTGCCATCAGCTGCTCAAGATGCTGATGCTCTGCCTCAGCAGCAAACTGGCACCAGAGGGGTGAGCAGGCTCCTATGACATGCTGTGGCTCATGTGGCAGAAGAACCATTCCCACCTGGTAGTTTTGGTGGGGCTTTTTATATGTTTGTTTTTTTGTTTTTTTTTTGTTTTTTTTTTTTTTTTTGTTTGTTTGTTTGGCTTTGTTTTGTTTCCTGGCACCAGATAGATGAGTTGGCTTTTGAAATCTTCTGCATCCTGTGATCACTCACTGTCTTACTGATCTGGTAACAACACAGGACTTGGGAATGCATGGGGGTAGAAAGGGGTACTTTACCTTGCCTGCCATTATTTCCCTTTTCATCTGCCTGCTCATGTTCAGAAGTCTGACTACAGCAGAAGGAAGTGTGTGAGAAGTGGGCTCAGCCAAATACACTTTGCTCATGGAGGCTCAGAGGCAGTTGCTGTCACAGACAAGGCCTAGCACAAACCTAAATTCACAAAATCAGGAATTTTAGGTAAAAAGAACATAAACTCTACTTTCTTTTGCTTCATTCCCCATCTCTTTGCAAGCTGCTGTGCTCACCTTTAAGAGAAGTGTCTGCAATGAGACATGACAGTGAGAGTATTGGACAGATGCTCAAGAATAGTTTGAAATAGTGTTTTTGCTTGCCTGAAGCATGCCTGTGATTGCCAAGTCATGCTAACATACTACTACTAACAAGAGCCTTGTTACTGAGAGGACAGGCTGATAGCCTTGGCACAAGAAGCTGTTCCCTGAGCTGCAAATCCAGTCCAGCTCACAAACAGGCTTTGGCTTCATCCTGGAGAAGCAATGTTGGGTTCCTCCCCTGTGGACTGTTACCAGAAGACTTGAAAGAACATAAACAAGGGAAATTAGCGCCTCAAAATCAGCAATTTCACCCTTGAAGAAGAGAGAGCTCACCTTTAACAAAGTTAAATTAAATAAAGGTAAATTAAACTATAGTTCCATTTGAACAGATTTGTGACACTGTAGGACTGGGACTGAAGGCAGAGCCCTTTGCCAGGAGAAAGCTCCTGCTGATGAACCAGACCACTGATGGGGCCAGAGCCCACAAACCCAGCTTTAGAGAGCAAATGCCAGACACCAGGTTACTCTGAGTAGTCAGATGTCCACAATGCACAAATCCCATGCACAAATCCCCGCATTAAGTGAAAGCTCCACTGTGCTTCAAGAATGCATTATTATATTTAAAAGGTAGAGGTAATTAGGTGGTGAATTGGAATTAGATAAAGAAAACATTTAACAATTGTTAAAAATTTATAACACAAGACTGTGTATGTCCCTGCAGAGGAAATACTTTCAGGGTTTTTAAGAACAGATTTTTTTTTATTATTTTTTAAAATTTTTTTACATTCTAAAGTCTAAAGTGTCAGCACTCTTTTGGGCAAACACTCCATCACACCGAAGTGAGGATTTATGTGGAGATAAAGCCTTAGGGGCAGATTCCTGCCTAGTGTGAACTCGCACCTTTAGGATGGAGGATGGCTCTGCTTGTTTGAATAGATGTCTTTCTGCAAATACTGAATCACAGCTCTTGGTGCTGACAATATACATGACTCCAGCAAGCTCTCCACATGAACTCTGTGCCAACCTATCAACAGCATTTCTTGCCTTGGACTGACTCAAAGTTCTTCCACAACTTTAGAGGACAACTGGCAAACACCTCATCTCCTATTGAAACAGGGGGAAAAACAGCAACAGATCAAGTGAGTAGGGGACAAACACCCAACTATTTCAGAATAAATTATAAAAAACAGTTAGACTGGAAGAGTAGTCTTTTTTTTGTTGTTGTCTTAGAAGTATTTCCAAAACTTGACTGTGATGAAGTTAAAGGTGATGAGTTATACAAACCCATGTTGAGACACCAACACAAACACCTACCTGCAGAAACTGCAAAGGTTAAACATTCTGGACAATGATTTACTTTATTCATTCACCCTCACCATTCCAAACTAAACATTCAAAAATGGTCAACAGTTTTGCAAGAGAGTGTTTGTAAGGAATGCACTGCCTGCAGATCAGTGCCAGGTCTGTACCCCCTGCAGCAGCCACATCCTCAGGGCAACTGCACCCAGTGATGCAGAGTCCTGGAAGGGAATGGATGGTCAAATTCATCTCAGCCACAATTTCATCTAGACCAGGGGAGGTATACTGGAATGTGAGTAGGCACAGATAAGCCCAAACACAGAATCTGAGCAGCTAATTTATGGTACTATTAATTCTCAAATGAACAGGATGCATGTAAAAATGTTTAAATGTATGCTGCATAAATACCCATGGGAAACAGACACAAAAGCGCTCATGCTGTTTTTCTTTTTTCTTCATAGTCTATTCAGAACCACAGTGTTCCTGCAGCTGATTATGGTTTCTCCCACAGATTGGAGAATTATAAGCCCATTTCAATCTACTTTCCTCGTCTTGACAAAAATCAGTTCACTAAAGAATGAGAGGTTCCTTGAGAAACAGGCATAATATTCAGTGCAACAGTACTTCAAGGCAGAGGGGAAAACCTACAGGAATGCTATTTACCTGAAAACAAACACCACCTCCTCAATTAAAGCTGAAAGTATTTGTGTTTCAAGGATTTATAAGAGGTAACTTAATAATGAGGCAATTTAGGAATATCCAGAGGGGATAACAGCTTTCTGTGGTTTTGGTGTGCTCTGTGCTTTATATAAACATTTGCAAAATATCCAAGTTTGATAAAGGGGAGAAGTATTAGAAAATAAAGATTGAAATATGCCTTTTCATTGTGCAGACTGCAATTCTATGCACAAAGTTATGATTTCCATAAATAAGGAAAGAATCATGAAGTTGTTAAGTTTGGGGAACATATTTTGTAAACCACTGAGTATATAAATAGTTGTATTAAAGTCTTTGCCAATCAAGTTGTCAAACTGAAATTCCTACAGTCAAAACTTGAGTTCTGTAATGACAGCATTTTTACAAGTTGGCAAGTATGGGATTCATCCAAAGCTTTCTGAAATCAGTGAACATTTTCATGGGCTTGAATAAGTACTTTAACAGGATATGCTCCATAATGCAAATGGCACAGCATTCTCAACACCTATCTCTGCAGAACTGCTCAAAGCTTTATAATAAAAATGGATTATTTTCAGCTTAGAATGTTTCAACATATTAAAAATTCAAAGTCTTATTGAGGCTCCAAATGCATATTTTTCAAGCAGTATTTTTCAAAGCTTTCTGTATTTCAATTTACCCAGATGAAAAAGGCCCCAGTTAATGAGTGGAACAGAGAACCAAAAGTCATTAAATCCAGGTTGGGTTCAAATCTAAACATGATTTTGTGCAAAACAGTCAAAACAGCTCAGTGATGGAGTTACAAAGTGCCATAGGCATGCTCTCCTCCAGAACTTGAAATTCAAAGATTTTCATACTAACAAAATCTGCAAAAAACAATAAACTTGTTTTTTCAATTATCTGCAACTCAATGGAGAGTTTTGCAGAAGAAATGGCCTAGAAAGCAGTAATACATTTTCACTGACTGGTATGGCTCTTGCAAATACCCACTAAAAAAATCATACATAAAAATCCCCCCCATATGTTATAGAAGTGGAAATTTTAGGATGCCTTAAATCTTGCTTGTTCACACAGAATTACTATGCAGTGTGGGATGTGGACTTGCATATTAAAAAGTAACAGTAAGAACTGGTGATAAGGCCTCTTTCTCTCACTCAAGAAAGCAAATTGGCATGAGGAAATAAATCCCACACCTGATGTGAAGGGCGAATGAGTGTGGGATGCAGAGGTTCCCTGCCTGCTCCACTTAGTGGCTATTGAGCTCCCAGCCTGACCCAACACCAGAGCTCCCCAGAGAGGAGCAGTTACTCCAGAGAAAAGAATCCTTTCAGTGCTTCAGAATGCAGCTTGGTCAGAGGTTTATGAAGACTTGAAGGCTAAATGCAGCCCAGAGACTGTAGTGCTGATACAAGGATAAAAACACACAATTTTCAGAGTTTGATAATAAAAAAAGAAGTTAGTTCTATGTAATAACTGGATAATTTTCCAGCATGGCTTTCACAGTATTCTCTGTATTTTCAGCCAATAAAGTATTCCTGGCTTGTTACTTTTGCACATTGCTCAGGAAAATTGCACACTGAGATACAAAGAAGAATGGTAATTTAGTTTTTAGACTTACCAGACTTCTCAGAATACTTGCCCATTCTCAGCCCCTTTTGTCCATGGTTCACATCTGGCTTTTAAGTAGGAGGGAGGGTTTCAGGCATGACTGATGACTGATATTTGGTTCAGCTAACAAATCATAAGATTTACAGGAAACAAAGATTATTATCAAATCATGCAATCATAGAATGGCTTTGGTTGAAAAGGACCTTAAAAATCATCTTGTTCCAAACTCCTTGACATGGGCAGGGACACCTTCCACTAGACCAGGTTACTCATAGCCCCATTTAGTCCAGTCTTGGACACTTCCAGGGATGATGAGCCCACAACATCTCTGGGCATCATATTCCAGTGTCTCACCACCTTCACAGTGAAGAATTTCTCCCCCATATATAATCTAACCTTCCCTCCCACAGCTTAAGGCCAATTCCTCTTGTCCTACCACCTCAAACCTTTGTCAAAGGTCCCTCTCCAGCTGTCCTGTGGCCCCTCAGCCTGTCTTCATAGGAAAGGTGCTCCAGACTTGAGATCAACTTAGTGGCCCTTCTCTGGACTCACTCCAACAAGTCAAAGTCCTTCTTGTGTTGGGACCGTCACACCTGGACAAAGTACAGGTGGGGTCCCAAGATAAATCAAAACAAAAATGAAGTGGGGGCTATTTTATTTTCCTGAAGCGAGGAAGTAGAAGGCCATGATACCCAGTGAAGTAGAAATGAAGCTTTTATTCCACCTGGAGATGTTTAACAAGAGCAACTGCAGAAGTTAAAAGCTCATGCAGCACTCATGATGGTGGGAGAACCCTGTTCCCTCTGTGAGTGACTCAGTATGCTCACCTGGAGGAGGAGAGGACCAGCCTCCTCCTGCTGATTCAAACCACAGATTTAGGAACTCAAGGGTTACCGACAACAAAAATTCAACTCCTGCCTTCAGAATGCCAATTCCTCCACTCACTGGTAAATGCTCTGACCACCTGAGTATTGAATGAGACACATGGAAAAGCATGACACTTTCCTCACTTTGTAAACCAAATATTTCTCCCCACAAAGCTCATCAGTTGAAATTAACCATTAAATTTTATCAGCAATCGTGGATCAAATAAAAACCTCCAGTAGGGTCTGAATGCACAAGAGATAATTACAACAGGTTTGAATAGCTGCAAGTATGAAAAAGCCTGTGGCTGTACTTTATGGATGCTCTATTTATAAAATGTAATTTCTGACGTACACTGTGTATATATCTGTATTTATCTTACTGCAAAAATCAGACATCTTTGCTAGAAAACTAAGTCATTGCTGAAAAAAGCACTTACACTACTGGCTAGATGTAATTGGGAAGGTCAGGAGCAGTTAGAAAGTAGAACATTGCCCCAGAGTTACCTCGGTGTTTTATTTCCTTCAGCCAAAGCCAGCCTGTGCCCTGCTTATGGGCAGTCTGGGAACTCCACCAATAAATCCACTGAAACAAAATCCAAAAAGCTCTCCTTACATACCTAAAAATGAACAAATCTTTTTTGTTATATCTAAGTTGCCAACATGTGGTTTGATATTTTATGTGATTCTGCCTAGGCTTAAATAATGAGGGAGATGGGAAAGGCTGCTACCCAGTTTTACAAGTTATAATGGACATATAATACCCACCATGTTAAGGTAATATGAGGGTATATTTAACTGCTTTGGACTGGTAATATTTAATAATTGTGACAAAACTCTAATCTTAACAATAAATTTCTCCAATCTTTTTATATCACTGCTTTTAGGTTTGATAAGCTATCTGAAAATTTCTTTGCTATTACCACTAAAAAGCTCTAAGATGGTGATTGGTGCAGATTTTTTGCCTTTTAATCTGCAATAACTGAGACAAATGAAGCAATGATATCAATGTTGCACATTTTCAAAATTGTCTTGATTTATAAAAGTGAAGAAAAGTCACCAACCAATTGGTCGATAACTTGATAGTAGTACCTGATCCATCCAAAACACAAGCATCTCCTGCTTCCTGGCTTTTTCTTGAAAAGAAACTGGGGTTCAAATTGAGTGAAGTAATAACAGTGATACCTGTATGCACCTAATTAGGGAAGAATGCCAATGGCAGAAATTTAGCACTCCAGGGTTTTGCATTTAGGGTATTTTACAGGACAGCTCTGTGGTCACATACTACAAAGCACGAGCAAATGAAACCTAAAAAAGGCAGATAGATGGTGGGGTTTTTTAATAATTATTTTCTTCAAAATAAATGGCTAGTATTTGATCTACTAATCCTATCAATTTAGTAACAAGCATACATTTCAAATTTATTTGCTCACCTCCACTTATCAATTTCTAGCAAAACCTGTTTGAAAAAGATTGAGAAATCATCAATGGAATACAGAGCCAAGATATCCAGTGAGCTTCAGCTGTGATCTAGCCTTTCTTGACTGAGTGACACAAACAAGTGGCAATGACTTCAAAGTGAAAAACTGGGAAGCATTCAAAGCTGAAAGGAAGGGCTGAAGCTGGCTTGCTGCTCTGCCAAACCCTGCTGCAGCCACTCTGCTGGCTCAGCAAACAAGGTCTCCCACCAGCATTGATCAGGCTGGCTTAAAAATGGGTCCCTCTAGACAGACTTGAGACAGATACTGGTAAACTCTTCAGCTTTCTACATATTGTTGAAAAGGCTGGGATGTCATATGGTCCAAGACAAGCCTTGGCTTCTTTCTGACCTCCTAAGTGGGGCTCATTTGCTCAATTCTGACATTCAAAGCAGGAGAAACCCACTACTAATAGAAATTAGGTAAGCATGGGGTATGACAAGGTCAGTAGAGAAAAGAGCAAACATCCCCAAGGTAATTCAAATAATAAGCTAGTGGCAACAAAAATGAAGAGCAGATTGAGTTATAATGACTGATCTGAAGCTTGTAGAATTATCCCTCAGCGATTTTTGTTCCAGGATATCTTCACTATGTAGTGTCTGTCTAGCTCCTCAAAAATGAGAGAACAGCACAGCAATTCTCTCCACTTCCCTCTGCCACCACCTTGAACCCACTATTTTTAATCTGCCTTTCTTTTTGTTCTTAAGAGGCAGAGACACATTTACAAGTTGCACCCTAGAGACAAAAGTCATTATCCTTTTGCAGCAGCTTTATCTATGTGTTCTTCCTCAATATTAGAATCACTTTGATTTATGAAGATGTGCTGCAAAGAGAGGATTGACATCACATCTAGCTGGGATAAGGACAGACAAGCTGAATAACTCATAAGTGCAAGTGACAATTCTGTTCTAAAATGCCTGTTAAATTCCCCTAAGTTACCCAGTGTCTTGAGAAAATACAAAATAAAATCCAATACCTAGTGAAGAAAAAACCAAAACCCTAGAAAAAATGTTCACAAATAGCCAGTGGGATGATTTTCTAATCTAGGAAAATTCCAAGTGAAAGCCTCTATTTCTTTATCATTCTACAATTACATATCTACTGTATTATGAATGACAGATAATCTTGTACACGGTGAAAGGCAGCAGAACTATACAAAGAATGCAGATTGTTGCTATAAGCAATGACAGGAGAAATTAATCAAGGATTGGTTGTGCTGCATGAAAGTAGCAATTTCATCTTCCCAATACACCTACAAGTATGAAAATTCTAACTGAATGTATGATTAAGCATAGCAGCTGTGCTTATGTCACACAGAATTAATAAGCCCTACTAATAAAGCCAGCAACAAATAAATTGAGAAGAAATTCAAGGGGAAAAGATGAAGTGAGACTACCTTTGCACCATAAAATAGAAAAGCCTTGATGTGTCAAGGTGCCCCGAAGAGGCAAGAGAAACACAGAAAGGTCAATTTTTCTTTTGAACAATGATGTGAAAAATGATGCAAGCAATCACACTTTCAGATCCCCAGCTGCAGTGTACCCACTGCCAACAGTTACAGGTGAAAGCCACACCCAACTACAGCTACCACATGAGGATGCAAGCATAGAGATAAAAAAATTCCAGTTCTATCACTTTCATGTAAAAACTTGAATTCACCAGAAGACAACCAAAACCAAGACCCACATCTCCCATGTTACATGCCTACAGCAGTTGACACAAAAACAACCAGGGAATGAGGAACAGAAGACACACCTGTTGATGTTGCCTCAACACCTTTGATTATAAGATGGTGTTTGATGTTTAAAATCTGATATAGGAAAATAAAACAGTTTCTAAACTAATTTCATTGAGGTTTTAGTTCTGAACCTGAGAGTTTTTGGCCAACATTATAGACTGCTGAAGAAACTGACTTCCCTTTTTGAAATGAAGAATGAATGGGTATTTAATTGTCAGTATAAGAAATACATTAAAGCATCCATTCAAACACCCTGGTTTGAAACCCATCACCAGTAGAAACTGGGCCAGCATGCTCTGGGAGACGATCAATAAAAGAAAGCAAACATCCCCGTGGTAATTTAAACACAGCTTGGTTGTAACACCCCAGGAGATTTCAGCCCCTATCTGGCAAATAACAAAGCAATTTACTTTTAACAAAAACCAATTATTAACTTGGAATCCTTTTCACATATTTGCCGTAACTTCCAGTAGCATGAGCTACTGGAAAGAGTTTTAGTTTTCACCTTCCAGAATGTGCCATTTGATGTAACAGCTTAATGCATTTCAACCAATGTGCAGAAATATGATATTGAATAGATTCTGGATCCTAAAGCAAAACCACCCAAACCAAAATGCAGTGAGCTTGTTGACATGCAACAGGAACAAATGTCTGTTATCACTTCAAAACTTTCAGTTTGAATGAATACTGACTGCCTTCCATGTTTGGGAAAGCTTTTCTTTCACAACAAAAATTGCCAGAAATGTTGGAATTTCAAAAGCAAAATGATGAACACTTCATTAATATCAGTACAATCAGACAATGCAATAAGCAATACAGAGAGGTACATATAGGAAAATGTGTACTTTATTCAAATTTTAGCTTTATCTAACACAGCTATTGAATTAAAGAAAATATTTTTAGCTCTTAAGTGCTCTAAGATATTCTACCCTAGAAAAATTTAACCTCATCAGCTAAGGAAATAAAATTAGATTTCTCCAACTAAAAAGCAATTTCATCAAAATGCTAAGGAAGTAAATTTCTTCTATTCTGCTACTGTGCTCATCTCTATTTTACACAGGCCACATTTATCTGCTATGGTTAACTAAATTTTCTATTAATAAAGGAAAAAGAATTAATATGTATTTAATATACAAAAAATGTCTTGTCATAGTGTTCAAGTATCTGAGCAAGATACTTTCCATCTTGGAATCCAGAAAGAGCTGGGAAAAGATCCCTCTTTAGAGCAGTTGAGCAAGATGACAAAATTAAGTGCCTTCTCTGCTCAGTCTGGCACATTACCACTAATCGAGGCCAACTATTAAAAGCCCCAGGCAGTATAAAGTCTTTGGAAACCAAGAATGTGAGGTTCATAAATTCACCGGAAGACAACCAAAACCAAGATCCACACGTTTGAGTTTAAACCCCATGGCTTTCAAAAATGACTGTGCTCCTCCTACTTCATATCCAGCTGGATTGATTTTTCCAGGGGACAAAACACAGTTCTTGACTTTCACAGTATTGCTACTGACACAAAACAAATAGCAAAAGAAATTAATGTTCTAGCTCTCTGCTAGAGCAGAGATTGAATGTACACTGAGTAAACTTGTACATTCAGTAAACCTTGACAAGATGTTTGAATTACATAATGTAGCTACAAATAGTTCTGTTCTGGTAATGCCAGTGGAGGCTGGATTGTTATTACCCATAGTATGGCAACAGCCAGAGATCCTGGTGAGAAGATAACTAACAACTCTCTGAGAACAGATTCATCTCTCCTGGTTAATAGAAATCATGCTATAGAGTTAAAGCAGCAAATAAACAAGAAGCTCTTAAATTAAACCTGAACATCATGTATCTACAGAATCAAGAATGACTACCATGGGAAGAAAATACTGCATCAAAAAGTAAAAGTCTCACTCCAAGTACCAAATCATTAAATTGATGCCAAAAAGAAAAATAGTAAATGAAGCCTTGCTGTAGTAGAACACAAAACACACAAGACATTCATTGATATATCCTTTCATTATGCACATAGGTATTACTTAACTCTATTATTAACTCTATTACTGCAGAAGAATCCAGAACTGAACTTACTTTGCCCAACTTATCTGAACCTCTCCCACCTTTCCAGAGTTTAATGAGCAACTGCTTCACCAGATCATCAGAAAAAAAATCTCTCCATCTTCCTTGATCTGTTGTGTTTTACATAAAGACATTGGGGTTCAAAGAATTCAGTAAAAACTTAATTAACAATTTGAAAGGTGCAGATCACTGGGGGCCATTTTTGCTCATTAATTTAACAACAAAACCTATTTCACTATTAATTAGAACATTTCTAACACAAGAGAAACAGCTGTGGCAGTCCAGGCCACCTCATCATTTTCTTATACACATGAATTTTTAAAAGTACAAGGAATTCCAACAACACATTGCCCAGTACAGACCCTCAAAAAATCCCAACAAAACCCAAAAACCCAAACCAACCAAACAACAACAACAAAACCAACAAACCCCCCCCCCAAAACAACGACAAAAAACAAACCAAAAAATCCCAAAAACCCCCAAAACCCAAATCAAACCAAAACTCAAAAAAAATTCCCCCAAAAAAGACTCAAAAATTACTTGACCCAAACAAATTCATGGGAAGTAGACCAGGGGCTCTAGAAGAAAAAAAAATATTATTATCTGACAGTCAGGAAATGAAACCAGAGGCTTTGAGGGACCTTTCAGATATTTTTGTTTTTTCAAGAAGGAGCTCTGAAGCTATGAAGATTAACAATGGGTAGGACATTTGCTTCTGGAGCAAGTCAACCAGTACCAACACCAACTGCTACTAGAGAGAAGGAATCTCACCACTTTTGGCCAAAAAATTGAAAGGAAATACAGCATTTCAATTTTAAGCCACAGTGTCAACCTTCTGATCCCTAGCTGAAACAAGATAAGGCAAGCCAGGTGTTCTAACCTCTTTCCAAATATCAGTCTTGAGGCTATTGGCTGGTCACAGAGCAGGTATAACCAATCTCCTGTCTGAGGTTTTGGCAGAGTCTTTTATTGGTCACAAACCACATTAGGAACTCCTAATGAAAAGAGAGGACACTTTGAAAACCCAGCACTAGACACAAGAAGCTGCTTCTCCTTTCTCCATATTTGTTTGCTATAAGTCAATTTATATTTGTTCACTTTGCAAATTCGCTATTAATTCTGACATAAATTTTTAAGACACTATTTTTTTCTTCATTATGTGCATTTAAAATATCTATTGTTACCTAAGAGGAAAGTCTGACCTCTAATTAAATTGTTTCAATCTTCATCTTTGCTGCCATCTGTAGGTAACTTGAGTGGTACAAAGGTAACAGTTCTGTGACCAGGACCTGTGTCCGTGAGAAAGCACCATGTTCTTTTTACCTGTCCATCCTGACTTGTGTTCAAATTAGGCAGAAAAACATACAACAGCTTGTGGCTTTGCACCTCCAAGTCATCTTGCAACTGAGGTAGTTAAAAAAAAAGGAAAATTAAGTTAGAATCACAGAATTATAGAATGCTTTGGGTAGGAAGGGGCCTTAGAGATGACATAATTCCAACCCTCCCAGCCATTCACCAGATCAGGTTCCTCAGGGCTCCATTCAGCCTGGCCTTGAATACTTCCAGAGATAAGGGGTCTACAACTTCTCTGGACAACCTGTTCCAGTGCCTCACCAACCTCTGAATAAAGAACTTCTTTCTAGCATCTCATCTAAACCTGCCCTCTTTCAGTTTAAAACCATTTCTCCTTGTCCTGCTGCTATCTCCCCATATAAAAAGTCCCTCTCCCTCCTTTTTGTGAGCCCCCTTCAGGTACTGGAAGGCTGCAACTGCATGTCCCCAAAGCCTTCTCTTCTCCACATGGAACAACCCCAGCTGGATCCATGCTGAAGATCCATACTATTTTACAGCATTATTACACCATGGGATGCACCAGAACACCTGTAATTTTGACTGTAAATACGAAATTTAAGTCTTGATGTATGTCTGGTTGTTGGAACTTAGTTTCTTCTCAGTGAGCTATGCAATGTTTTAGCAGAACTGTTACGGTAAAAAAAACTTCTCAAGAGAAAAATAAACCAAAACCAGAGAGGTTGATCATAATTTTATACCCATTATGACCAATTTCGGAAATCTGAAATTATACAAGTGAGGTCAGCATTTTAAATATTCGATTTAATGACTGGACAATTTTGATACATAAAAATAGATACTTAGTAGTGAACAAGTTTATACAAACAAGTTTCCTCTTTACAGTACAAAACAATGATGGAGATAAAAAAAGATTTGCTGGGTTACAGGGCAAGACACAAGAACAACAAAACACCATTGAATAAATTTTTTAAAATTATCAGAGGCTTCTTTCATAAATACAATGTAATGCTTTCATTTAACAAATACAAAATTTACTATTTAATTTATCAACATCAGGAAATATATAAAATGTCTTTGAATGACAGTCTGATTTAAAAACTGATGCAAATACAATAGCATTTTTAGAATTCTGAGGTAATATTACACATTATCTCAAAAAAAGCTTCAATAAATAAAACTGAACAGAAGGCAAAGTGCAATTCAGTGAAAAGGAGAAAAGATAAAGCTCTTATTTTAACAATAGTAGATAAATAGTTATTAAAAGCAGGTTTAAGCCTTAAAAAAATATTTTGGCTAATTTGCCATGTTTTCAGATAAACTGTATAGCTATTTACTCATAAGCCAACCTTTGATGAATCCAATTCTACAAAGAGAGGAAATGCTGTAGGTCCTTGTTTCCAGGTTTCCTACTTACATCCACATTCAGGTGTTAGAAATTTAACATTGCTTGCAGCTATCTAGTTCATTCAGTGCAACAGTGAAAGCTTAATTTATTTCTCAACATCTGAAATCCTTCAAGTTAAAATTAATTTTAAATTCTCCATTGGGGAGATACAATGAAAAAATGCAGAATTTTTCAGTGCTGCTTTTAGCACACTTCATGCTAACCTAGCACAGTTCCAGGCTAAAGCCAATGGAAATTTTATTACTGGTTTCAATGACAGCACTATGAATACAGTGTCAAATATTCTAAAATATCCTAATATTTATCTCTGCCTTAATAAATCACCAGTAACTTTTTTAGGAGAAATAAAAAAATAAAATTTACACTTAGCTATTGAAGAATATCCAGAACAGCTTTGAAAGCATGAATTAGACAGATTAATTTGTTAATCCTTCATAAATCTGTTGATTGTATGTAAATAATACAGATAAAGAAAGAAGACTAATAAAGTATTTGAATACAGACACTACAAGATAGATATGCATCCATGCCCCAGCAGAAGTGAATGGGGAAAGCTGACAAATCAGATGCCAAAGTGTCTCAAATGATCTGGGCCTTATTCAGCTGAAAGAAAAATCTACAGAACACACAGTAGCTGTTCAAATTTAAAACTATACTGCATGCTGACAAAGTCTTTCCATTTAATGAATAAAACCCAGACTTACAATTATTTCAGTATTTTAGAACCATTTCTTCCCTAGCTGCTAATTTACTAATTCAGAGCAGACATACCAAGAATTCTTTTCCCAAAGTTTGTGCAGTGAAAACACAAAACATTTTTTAATGCTGGTCTCAAAGTTAATGAAAGTTGCAACATTCTTCAGAAATGTTATTGTGTTCACTTTTGTCACAGCTTATTTAAGACTTTCAACAAAGTTGCTGCAAAAAAATGATACCATAGTACACTATATCAGTTTTCCACCAGTTGTGGATATAATTCTCTTCCTAAAGCATTTCACCAGATGTGGAATTTATTTTAAATATTTAGTTTTGTTTACTATAATGCTACAGTAGATCTGGCTAGTTTGCTGTTAAGAATGGACATACAAATTCCTTAATACTTGTAGCTTGAACTTGAATCCCCTCAAGCTGAAAAAATACCTTTTAACACTCTTGTACAGTCAAGTGTAAAAGCTGAATATACAACATCTAAAACCTCTTATTCATAAAAATATTTTTTTAGCAGTAAATGGCACTATCAAAACCCTATTTCTTCAGGCAGTTATTTACATACTTCTTAGACAGCTGGTTTCACAAAGCAGGAAAACCAGAATAATAAAACTACATACATTTTATAAAGACTAAAATTCCTATTTGCCTTTGTGAAAGAAAAAAAAAAAGCTACATGCTGATGTTATGTTTTTTCTGCCACTGGGATTAACCAATAGAGAAATATTCTGTATATTTTCTCCCAGTGGGATACCTTGATGTAAAGGAATTATGATTAAAAATAAAGTGCTATTAAGAAAAACCTAACACTTGGGAATTGTCTTAGTTGGGTTTTGTTTATCAAACAGATGAGCTTTTTATACAAAGAAAGCTACTTCTGTGACAAAGCAAGCAGCAAATGTATTGCCATTCAGGGAAAAAACATACACTTCATATTTAATTTTAAAAAATTATCTAAATGCGATAAAACTGGCACAGTATCAAGAGACATAACAATGAAAAGCTTAAAGGCACAATCAGAAGAGAGTGAATGCTACATAAAAATGCTGTTCTTGGAGTATTTTATCTTATTCCAGACCAAACCCCTCTGCATTTGAAATTCCAATTATTAACTTTTGCCTCAGTTCCTTCTTGTTCTTGTAAGGAGGGAGACAAAGCTGGTTGAAGCAGGTATGTGCCACAGGTAACCTAAAATAATTTAAAAAACACCCAGCAAAACACATTTAAGAATAATACCATAGAACCAGAACACTGCCAATTGCCTATACATTTTCAGTTAAACATTTCTTAAATAAGAAATCCTATAAAAGGAACATTTATCCCAATGTTGGTTCAAGTTCTGTTGAATGCAAGTAACACCACAGCTCGTCAAAAGTACTTCGGATGAGTTTGTTTGCCTGCAACTCCCTCCTCCCTCTATTTTTTTTTTTCAAGTTGGAAACATCTCCTTCCAAATTTGGGAAACTCCAGGTACCACACAACTTCTCTAAACACAGAATCTGGGTATAGTAAGACTCCACACCATGAAAAAGGAAGGTGGGTCCTGCAGTAGGTACAGTAGCACAGTTCTGTGTCTGTAAGGATACAGAACTCGGGGTTCAGCCTGGTAAAACAGGTCCTTACAGACTTCAGTGGGGAGCTCTGAGGAACTGACTGAAATGCTGGAAAAACAACAGTTCACAGATTCTGGTCTCAGCTATACCAACACTTCCAAGTTTCTTCTGAGAGACAGCTTGAATATATGTACTGCAGATAGGGCTAAGGAATGCCTGACTGAAACACTGGAAACTTTGTTTCTCACTAGAATGGATTAATTTGATGAGCCACAGGTAATAAAAAGCTACAGGAACTTCCTGCCATTTAAATTGTCAAGTGACATGAAGGACACCTGAGGAGATATACTTGTCCTACAGCTGATAACTTCGAGGGGAGACAGGAGAGAAAGGCAATGAGCTGCAGCTCAACTCGCCATTTGGAAAACCACACTAAAAAATGTATTACAGTTGGACACACATATATTGTGACTCAAAAGCCCTCTAGGTCTCTCTTAATTTCATCCCTCAGTCTTTTGAATGGCACCAACTTGGCCTTTGATCATTGGCAAACATGCTCAAAAAGGGATGGAACCCCCAGATCTGGAAATCCAAGTTACTTTTCCCCTCCCTGCCCTTTAAATGATCAGTGAAGATCTGTTAATTGGACTGGAGTTATGGATTCAGAATTTGGAAAGTTGACAGGCTTTTATTAAAGTTGCCAATTTTTATTGCTATTACATTCTTTGATCCTATTGTGTGAGCAATATGATGATGGTGTCTACATTTATCCCTGTGCAGGCAGTCTGACAGTAACAATTATCTTGCAAAACATGGACCTACAGCAGTTTAAATTCCACACTTATTTCGAAACTCATTTTCTCATTTTTAAGAAAGAGAAAAATTTAAAGAAGGTACATAAAGAGTGATTCAATGTTGACTGATTTATCTTCATTTCTCATCTGATCTTCACGTTCCTTTAAATGTTACTGGAACCAGTTATTACCTCATTGAGAAAAGCATTAGAAATATCACAGTAATGAGGTAAATTAAATTTAAAACAACCTCAAAATTTATTATGTTTATGCCTTTAGACCAGCTCTTCACAGAAAAATATAGTTCCATTTAAATATTTTGATTACCCTAAGTGTTGAGAAATCTAGGTAAAGCCAGTAATTACTGCTTTGCAGAGAGCTTCAGAGCAGCAAGTTTTTCTACACAGGTTTCAAATTATTTAAACCGACTTTCTCCAGTCTTAAAAATTAAAAAAGTAGTAACTGGCTTGCTATAAATAATGCCATCAAACTCAAAAAAATCAGAAAAATTCGTGGTAGTTCAAGGTGTATTTTCATTAGATCAGCTGTCACGTTAGGAATGATAAAAATAAATAATTTATTTGAATTGAAAACATGTAAATAATCCCTATAAATAATTACCAGTCTCAAATGTAAACACTGACTGGAAAAACAGTTTCCTTCTATTTAAAATTCATGCAATCAATTAATGGGTATAACATGCTCAAGGCAAATTAAAGGAGTTCATGCAGTTTCTTCCTTGCACAGTCATTTGCTCTTCTGTAAAAAGACATTCAAGAGCAATAAGGGCTCTTGGGAAAAAAATAATGAAAAAGTTTTAAAAATCCAAAACATTACTTACCAATTAGTGGATGTTTCACTCCTTGAAATCTTGAAATTTAGATCAGCCATTCCTCCCACAGGTACTCTATCACTTCCTGTAGCAAAATGTAGCAGCTTCTTTTGAAGATCCAGAGAAAATCCAAGTACTACATCCCAGAAGTATCTATGCTCGGGGCAGAGGGAGAAAAAAAAGTTGCAAGATGCAATATCATAACAAAGCAGTATGAAGACAATAATAAAACTACAAGTACTACATGGTGAATATCACTTACTGAGAATTTAATTAATATAATCTATAGGACATCAGCAGTACTCCAACATACAAGGGTAAATTCGCAAGGAATTGACAAGTACAATATTATATTAATTTTTGAATTATCTCTTGCCAAATGCTGCTCCAACCCACTTATCTATACAAATAAAAATGCCTTCTACTCACTAATATAAATGTCCTTAGAATCAAAGAGAATTGAGAAAAAAAGTATTTTTGGAAGACTGGATAATGAAAATACTGACATTTCATACACAGGATTTAGGGCTTTTCTTTTTAAACTATTTCACTTCAATGTGGTCATAATCTCTTAAGGACGTTCAGTAAACACATACTATTAAGGTTCTAATTCTTCCTACTTATGACAATTTTGTAGTGTCTTTATCTTATTTAGAAATAGGTTTCTAAAACTTCAGTCATTCTTAGTTTATCCTTGAAGAGATTACTGCTGGAAAACTAACATTCCATGACATTTTAAACTCAGTAATTAGAATAAAACCCAGGAATACCGTATAGTCAGATCAGTTTTTTGGTAGCCCTCATATTGGGTACTCCTCTGTAAAGCAGACATGTCCAGTTCAGGACTGCCACAGACGAGAATTTCAACCTCCTCTGGACGAAGCAGCTGCCAAAAATCAAGGACAAAATATTTTTTAAAGATGAGAAATTATGCTACTAGATTTATTTTTTATTTTGTCATTACAGAAAAATTAACAGAATATCATTCAACATAAGTCTCTAACTTTGATACATACTGATTGTAGAAAAATTAATTGCTCAGCACTTTGAAGAACCTCTTACTGACATACATAGTAGAAAGGTAATTACAGGATAACACAATATTTCAGCATATTATGTTCTTCATTTCTTCATCATTCTTACATTTATTACACTGACTTGCTATGATGTGATCAGGCTACAAATGAGTCAGGAAGTTTGTTTATATGGAAATCTGAGAGAGGGTATTGATGTCAATTCTGATTTCAACTTCCATTTCATTTGCACTGCCAGTCCCAGCATGGGTAGCTGAGCAGCAGAGGCTGACAGAACTTGACTCTCACTTGTACACACTGCTGTGCAAAGCAAGTACTTTAACAATAAGCCATGTTTCATATCCACTAAACTTACACCTACAGAACCCACTTATTCATTTACTACAACATCATCACGTTGTGTGGAAGTATGCCATGGCATTTCAATGGATTCTCATTGTCCTTCCAGAACCTTCCCCGTGGTTGGGCACACCTCACTTGCTGCAAGGTGTCACAGCTCACCAATTTCACTGGAATTTAGAAAATCCCTGACAAACTTTCTCAGTGCAGAAGGGACACTGTAAATTTAAAAAAGCCATTCCAACAGCCAAACAGGACTGAAAATAGAAGAATGTTTAATCTCAACCTCACTGAGTGCTCTTCCTGCAAAAAGCAATATATGTTTTCAGAGGAGTCCATCAGGAGCGCTCAGACACAGTTGTTCTGCAGTTCCTAAATGTGGGGAATACACAGAAACCTTGTAAACGTTCACTGGAGAGCCTGAGATGTGTCTGTGAATACATAGTGATAAACCTGTCTTCTGGAGCTTTATTTATGGCTTTTCAATGAAACACTACAGAGAATAGTTGATTAATTTCTGATTAATTTCTTCTACTTATGTTGGATTAACCAAGTCTATCGATCAGTCAAGATTCTTTCCAAATCTTAAAATCATCCACTGCAATTTAATTTAGATAACTCATTGTCAAATACTTGAAATAGAAGTGAAGAGTTATTTTTCATTTATTCTTACCAGTAATGCATATGAAGCACAGACACTATGAAATCCATAATAGAAAGCTGCAAATTGTTTGTAGATCGATCTATTGAGAAGAAAATCAACATAGAGCTGCACATATTCTAAAAAAAAAAAATTATTTTGTTACATTATAATAATTTTAATCAGTAACTTGTTCTGCCCTCTAAAATTGTAGTGAATATGAAAACCAAAAGCATTTAGTTTTAGATACCATTAAATTGGTAGGCATACCAGAAAGAACTACAGCCATTTCATTTTCACACTCTGTTTATGAAAGCATAAGTTTATAGAAAGGAGAAAAAGGACAAACTTAAATCTGCAAAGTATGTGTGGTTAATACATGTCAAATTACCTTTCCTATTCCTATTTGTGACTGGAATTTTATCTCCATTTGGCTTTAAGTTGTAAGATTTTATGACACCAAATTCTTCCTGAAAAACCTACAGAAAAAGAGGAGTCAAGGTGAGCACTGGAAAATAAATTAATATACTTACAGATGCAAAGATTATGTCATGTATTCCCTTTCTTTCTTCAGCACATGCTGTAATTCTGAGGATTGTGAGGTTTTTACAAGTTAAATATTACAGTTTTCAACAAATTGCTCAGAAAATTAGTATTCCAAGAACAAAAATTGACCCTGTTACATAGTGGCATGTCAAACTGACCTGCAGGCTCTGAAGCCATAGAGCTTTTCATACAAAAGAATAGCACGGGAGCAGCAAATGCAATTAAGAAGGTATTTGCTCTGCAGTAGCTCACCTAGGAACTAAGTACCACCAATATGAAATTTCATTAACTCCTATGTGTATTCTGAAACAATGAGTAATTGAAAAAGACTTTCCTGACTGAAATAGCAGTTACAACACACAGGTCAGGCAAAACTGTAAAAACCTGAACAGGCTATTGCTAAAGTGAGATTTTTTGGACAAAGTGAATACAAAACCCAAGTAAACTTTGACTATCTTCTGGGTTAGACAGAAAAGCAAAGAGCTGGAAATGCACCAGCAGCTGGCCAAGCGACCCTGGTGGTGAGCCCTGGGATCACCTGCCACTTAGAATTGTGCATTTAATGACCTGAAAGGTTGAGTAGAAATCCTCTTCAACATTGCCTTCATAGGATAGAAGTTCACTTAGTCCATGCGCCAATTCCTACAATATGAGTAAAAAACTATTTAGTAAATCTGCAAAATTAAGTGATGCACTTTGCCAGGATATGCCAGAAGCATTGTTTTACACAGAAAGCATCTTGGAAAAAGCTGTATTTTTAAAATGCATGCTATGCTAGAAAACACAGAGATTTTCTGTTTCCATCAGAAGACAATGTTATCAGCCTGTGCTGAAAAAAAGCTGCTTTCAAACAGTTCATAACTCTAGCATTAAATATTAATAAATCAGGTTTTATATCAGTAATTTTGCCTCTTAGAAAATGTAATACTTACAGGCATAATCTGAAACAGGTCATCTAATGTGACACCACAGATGCCTACAAGTGCATTATGATCACAGGGAACAATGGGAGGACTCAATAATTTCTTGTAACAGCAAGGTGGGAAACGAATATCCAAGGTGATACTGTTATATACAGCAAGTCCCATAAGCTATATATGTCAAAAGTTAAGGGCAAATCTGACACATCCATATTATAGTATTTTTGTAGCTTGGAAAAAATATTTTAAGATTCATGCCCAACAAACAGAAGGAATGTGAATTATTTCATGGTTTCTGGGCTGACAATTTTAAATACAGTTTTTCATTACAATTAAGCAGTGGTTAGCATGGTCAAATGATGCACATTGACAGAATGCTTGAGAATCTTCTCTATAATATTCTATACAAGCATTTCTACAATAAATTTTCCAAAGCATTGTTATGAAAAATAGAAAGATAAATATGTATTTTCTAGTGAGAGATCAATAAAGCAATATTTCTTTTAAATAAATCTAAAAGCATTAAGACATACCTGCACTGGTACTACAGCTCATCTATTAGCATATTTTAGTCCCATGAAACCAATTTGAAACGATCCCAATTCAGTTTGTCACAAGAACAGAATAGATCTGTTAGAAAAGACCTACAACCACCATCTGATCCAACTGCAATCAGTTAATGGACACTATTAGATAATTTCAGTGGAGTTATGAGCATATACTATCATAAATTGTTTGACTGAGGTCTTCATTTATAAGCACAACAGAAAACCTAGAAAATAAACTAGTGCTCAAAATACCATGTGGCTTCCATTTTGTAATAAAAAAGGCAAAAAGCCACATACTGCTCAATGGGGACTTGAATGAACTATTAATGGACACAGACACATTGATGTTTACCAAAAGAAACTCCAAGGCTTAAAATTACAACTTATAATCAAAAAAGTTGCATGTTTAATATTGACTTAGCATTTTCTGACTGTAAAATGTACCACGTACCCACACATCACAATTTTCTTCCTATTTTTAGTTCACTTACTTGAACAATATTGAAAAAATACATTTAAAATGGAACATAGATGTATACACAACCTTTGAAGGAGCTTGATCCAGTGCCTTATTTCAACCCCACACCATTCCCAGAATGTCATCTGGAACATTCTAGCAGACATAAAAGGATACAGCTCCAACCAGCCGGAATTCTGAGTAGTTGTCACATTTAAAGCTGCTGAACCAATGGCACTGCGAGTCCTTGTGGTAGGTGAACATGCCTGCAGAATGGCAACACGACCCTTAAAAAGGCCCTGAGCTTTGTAAGAACTGGTACAAAGCCTCCTCTTTCTTACCCAGTGAATGCTCCTGGGGTGCCCACATCCCATGCTTGCTTTCAGGACCCTGTTCCCACCCACGGCAGGAGCCTGCAGGCTGGTGCTTGGGAAGGAGCACCAAGGGCAGTACCAAGCCTCAAGCAGGCTCAAGCCCACCAGCCCTGCTTGGTGCTGGTGCAACAGGTCCTCCAGGGCCTCCAGCTGTGGATATTTTACATTTTCCCTATGCAATCTGTTTCTTCGTTGCACTCCGGCATCGGTACTGCCATAAATATTAACTGTCTAACTAAAAATTTTCTTACTGCAATGTAAACTCACTTCCTCCTCTCTAGGTCAATAGCAGATGACAATCCCAAAAAAATGCTGGCATGAATCCCATGATACAAATACCATAAGTTTACCTTCTTAGAATAGAAAACTGTAAATGGTTTATGTTATATACACACTACCAGCAAAGGGATATGTTTCATATTTTCTGTCAAAAAATTATACCAGAAAAGTTAAAAAAGCCCTAAACCACACGTACCCTAAAAAAGCCACTCATGGGTCTAAATGACAAGCTAGATCCTGCTGAAATCATGAGTATAGATGAGTTTGACTGCTATTTGCATCAGATACAGAACATTCTGTTTTAAAGAGTGACAGAAAGTAAAAACCTACATAATGAAAGCAGATTGTTATCTGTTAGCTCTAAAATGCCTAGGAAGTATTGCTCAGAGAAATAAGACATACTCCACATAAGGGTGCTCTAATGCAGAAGTGAACTGGATAAAATGTGACGGTCTTTTTGAATTTGTTGGAATTAAATGGGCCAAGCTTACTATTGTTGCCAAGGCCTGTACAAACCAAAGCACTGACTAGTTCTAAGCACATCTTGTATGCAATAGCTCACTGTATCTCTGTTTGAAAACAAATTTGGTGAAAAATAATACTTAATTAAAAAAAAAAACAAACCAAACCAAAGTCCTTTTCATTAAAAAAAAGGAATGAAAATCCAACTTTTCTCAGGGACATCTAGTTCTTATGATAAATTACAGGCAAAAAGCTGCCTTCACATTTTTCCCCCCACTCTCCTGAACAATTTATCTTTTGAAGTCCTTTCTGAACTTCACAAAATGTGACAGGCCCCGCCATTAGACATTGCCAGAAGCAACAGAACAGCTGCATGTAAGGCAGGGCAAAGCTCACATGCTAAAAGATGATAAGGATGTTGGAACAAAATAGGTTTTGAATCCCATTTGTTAATTCTTCACACCAAGATAAAGAAAGCATTGCAAAACAAACAGCTGACTTAATTAAGAGTTTTTAAATTCCAGGAGTTAAACCTGAATAATCAGTTAACCCTGGAAAGGGTAATAACAGTGATATTTTCCCTTCCAAGCTTCTGACATGTTATTTGCATCTTAAACATTACAGACAGTAGAGGATACAGTCCCTTTCCAAGGGACAAGAATATTTCTGAACTCCTCCCACACTTGGTTGATAGTCGTAACAATGAAAGAATTTGCACTTTAAAGTAAGGAAGTCTGCCAGAAATAGTGAAAAAATAAATTACTGTGACTGTTTCCAAACTCATCAGTTACCAAGCTCTGCTGACAGCTTTTTTACTAACGAAACTGTCAAACTTACAGAATGCTTTCTGCAGGATAAATTGTTTCCTATTAAGGTTGCTATCACCAATGTCATGTCTTCACAAAGACCCCATTTTAGTGGAAAAAGGGCTACAGGCAAATTATCTCAGCAGATATGATGACATATTTATGACTTAAAATTCTGTACCTTTAGAAGTAGTCCTAATAACAATAAAGGACTATGATTTCAAGGGACATGAACACTTCCAGGCAAAGACAGGCAAGCTCAATGACAATCAGGTGCTATGCTCAAGTCCCTGGAAATCAATTTAAAAGCCACCCTGGCAACACTTTGCACTACTGATGCACTAAGTCATCAGTAATGTATTCATGCACAGGGGAAAGCTCATTAGAGTGGTGAATAAAACACATCCAGATCCATCTACATCACTATAAAAGAAGAGGATAGAACTGCTTGCTTATGACTGCTCACTCACATCTTACAATCTCCTGTTTAATCAAAAAGCCTTACTTTTTTTTCCCCTTGGGCATGAAATGCCCTTACAGGCTCACAAGTCCTGATAACAGCAGAGTCAGGCTTTTTCATTCAGGCTCACACCTGCTATACTGTCTCTGCTCCTGACTGAAGGACCTTTCTTCTCTGAGATTACCCCAGACCCCTTTAAGAATACTGACTACACAGATATCATAAACAGAACGTGACAACAAAGATTCAACTAAAAACTAACCTCTACCTATCCTAGTCACAGAAACAGTACTACAATGTGCAAGCACTCTCAGGGAAATTACTAGCACCAAAAAAATCTCCATTGATACATGGGAGACCAAGGCTGGCAGTTTGCCAAAACTGAGCATAGTAACAGCACCCAACTATAGTTGCTGACAAAACGCAGAAAAGCTCCCTCCCTAAACTAGCAATATGAAGACAACTGAGGGCAGAAAGAGAAAATGCAGCATGTGAAGAAACAGGGAAGGATGGTAAATGATAAACCAATACATGTGGCCTTATCTCCACTTGAGTATTTGCTAAACCACTGAGCTGTTTTAGGCTGAGATAATTTCCTTCATAACTAATAGCTAAGCTATTAGAAAGTTTATGCTTTGGATATGTGCTAAAAAGTGTTTATAATACAAAGACTTTTCCATTATTGCTGAGTAGTGCTTACACAGAATCTGAACAAATTCTCACAATCTACTTAAAAATTATGAGGACTCACCATAATCTGGGTGAAAAATCTGCCGAATCAAAAGCAGAAACCATTCCTTTGTCAGGCCACCCATATCGAGACCAGCTTCTCCTACAAATGTGACTTTCAACTTCTTTTTCAGATCTGCCTTCTTCCTTGCTAGCTATTGTGAAATGGGTAAGGCAGAAGGAAAAGGACATTTAACATATTATCACTACCACTAGCCATAGAGAACACATCTCAGCCTCTGCTCTACTGCTCTCGCTTCAATGAAACCACTAATTTGCATAATTTTCTACTAATAGGTCAAAACTATATTAAAACAATGACTGAATTGCAGAAGCAAGACAATTATGACTACTTGACATCATCAAATACTTTGCACATGGTGTAACTCTCTGGGCTTGAAAAGAAGTTAGATGGTGTACAAAAAGGCTTAAAAGGCAATTAGATATAATGAATTGAGTTTGTCTGGAATATTTCAGACCTACATAATTTTTTACCTTTTACTGTGCTACCAGAAGGAAATGGAAAATTATAAAAATACTTAGACATAATTTGGAAATATTTAGAAACAGGGAAGTAAGCTAACACTTTCAATATTTGGACACCATTTGGTTCTGTGTAAGATGCCTGCCAGCAAGTATCAGCTGCTTTTTAGAACCGTTTTTTTAGACAATGGTAACAAGCATTTTTCATTGCTTTGCTCTAAGAGATAGCATTGCATGCAGGTACAAAGAAATCTGCAAAGAATTAGATGACAGCCTTTTACAATTAACAGTGATCTTTCAGTCTGAGTCTCTATACAAGCTTCCTTTAAACCATTAATTACTGTCCAGCTTCAGAGAAAGCATTTAAACCAGCCAAGAATATGCATGTGCTAAAATAATCTCCATGTTGTTAGTTGCTCAAGTAAATTCATATTACATAGATTTTATAACTATAAGTATTTGTGTTATTTGAAACAAGTTATTTATTAGCTGAAGTGATTTTCCTTTGCAAATTTTTTAAACTTGAAATACAAGTAAGACATCTTCACTCTCCACCTGCCGTTCCCCATAAATTTGAAAATATGAATATAATACATTTATACTCATCTCTGAGATGGGTAGAAGAAAACACTGGAAACAAACAGGAGAATATTTCAACTGTAAAAACTTTTGAATTTGCTCTTGGTTATTTTAGTGTGGTTAATAAAATGACAGTGCCTGAGAGAAAGCAATATTACCAATTATATTTCTTTTGTCTTAGGAGAAAAGGCCAAAAATAGACAAGTTTTAAGATAGAAAAATAAAGTTTAAACTTACATTTTATGACATGAGTAATCAGAATTTGTTTGATGCTGTTTTCACTACCTGGACTTATTTTTCAGTATCATCAGGCTCAATGTTGAGAAATCTCAATGTTGAGAAAGAGAGGGAACTAAATTTCACTAAATAATGTTAATTAGCAAGGTTCAGTGGATACTGAAGAATGGTCTACTTTAATGGACACATCTATTTCATTTCTAAAAAAGGAAAACTTACATTGAAGAATGTGAGGAATTAGTTAAAAGAATTTAAGACCAGAAAGCCCAAAATTATTCTTATAGGATAGAGAAGGAAAATAATAAAAATATTCAAAGAATTAGAACAGAATAACCTCATTAGTGATTAGTCACATACTATTCATGCTGCTATCATGGAATCAAGTCCTACAGAAATTGATAATTCTGCACTCTATTTTTAACAGCAAAATTACAAATACAAATACAGACCATGTGCAAGCATGTATGTTTGTTATGGGTTTAGCTACAGAGTACTATGAGCACAGGAAATGAATTTCAAAATGTCTCACCCAATCTGTTCTGCAGCACTACAATTTTGACAGTAATTAAATTATCTTTATTTAGTATTATGTAGTTATATTCCCAATCTCTTAGTGCAAAAGATTTAAATATGACTTATCAAATTGAAATCTAACAATAGCTACTCTACAGCAACACACAATTTAATTTTATGTTTTTGTTACCTCATCAAGTGAATCACTAACAAGGTGTGTCCTCCTCACTTTGACATTTAGGAATAACATATTCATGTCAGGCTTCTGTCTGCGAGAGACTTTGTCCACAAGGCTTTGCTATTTGAATGAAAAAGAAACATCACACATGCAGTATCTTCATTTGAAAAAAAGGTGTCACACTTGTTAACTGTAAAAAGGTCTCAGTATGGTGTATTGAAGACACTTCCCTGACACGGTAACTGCTTCAGTCTCTTCCAGGAGATGAAGAGAAATTTCTTTCCTACTGCAGATACCTTCTACACTACATTTGAATTAATGTCTTGGGAGGTTTAACAAGAAGGCGGCACTTCCCAAATTGTTAGAAATAAACCCATAAGATTCTGGAAACTGGCTTATGCTTTAATTATTTATTCACAAGGTATATCCTGCAAGACAGGAGTGGATAGGTGGTGGTGCTGCCACACAGGGCACTCAGGAGAAGAATATCACTTATCATCTGTAGAAAACTACTATTGAGGGAGGCAGACAATGCCTCTTTCCACCCAGAAGAGGCTGCTCAGAAGCTGTACCTCTTCCATGACTTAAAAGGATACAGTTGAATCTTGGTCTTCCATGACAACACACCTCCATAGAATAAAATAGAAAGCAGTTCAAGATTTTCATAGAATTTTTCTTCCTTAATCGTTGTGTTAATTTAACATGCTAGCATGTTATGCTGGTTTCTCAAAAGAGGAAGAAAAGTAAGTCAATACTAGAAGCTATTCTCTAAAACACCGCCCTCTATAAGGGTCCTGACACTAAGTACACAAAAAGAAAAAAATACTCAGAGAACCCAGCATGGACATCTGTAGACTATTCACAGTAAAATGATTTAAGTTCTTTTTCAGAAAGAGTCAGAAATACTAGAAGTTGTAACAACAGGTGTAATATCAATCTAACAATTACTCATAAAGTACCAATGGATGAGACATAAACATTTATCATTGAGGGACTTACCCGTGCAATACTTATCATTTGTTGCTCTGAGTCCCTTTGAATAATAACTTTTTTTGCTGCTATAGAAATAATAAATGGGTATTGACAGAAAGAAAACCTAACAAGAGAAAAGAAGATTAAATATTTTACTTCTAGAATACTATTTTCATTTTAAGAATATAGGAGTGAATTATTATTCAGTAAGTAATTCCTCCACAATAATTTGCAAATAGCTGCTCTTTTTTTCACTTTGTATATAGTGATACTTGACTCACTAGAACAAATTGTTATTTGAAAATACTGCTAGAAACTGAAATTAGTAATACTTATCTTTTCTCATTTGGGTTTTTTTGTGGTTTGTTTTGTTTAGTTGGTTTTTTCCCTTCTACAGTAGAATATCAGGTATCAGACAGAAGAGCAGCCTGAAATACCTGATTCAGTGGAGCAAATTATGGTCTCCAAGTTTTCCCCAACTACTGCTGAAGGCAAGGAAGATGCCTATGAATGTACTGGAGGCTAAAATATGTCTGTAGTAAGACACAGTCAGAAGTCTATGCCAATAATTAATAAAATTACTTTATTATCATCCATATTTTACACATTTTCTCTAGCTTGCAAAGGCAGAATGAGATTTATTTCAGACAATCTCACATCCATGCAGTAGCAAATTAAGTAGTACCTATGTTTTTACAATAAAATAATACAGTATTTAACGTGGATCTATACAGACATAAATGGCGTGCATATCATACACAGACACTACACATCCACTACATTTAATATACATAGCATAGAGACAATGCTTGGAAGTACTACTCAACAAGAAACAACCAGTAATTCCTCTTACCTGTGAGAATTCCCATAGCATTGCCAGTTATGATATTCTTCCATAAGATCAATATGATCAAGTGTAGAATTATAGAAATCCGTATATGAAATAATGGGAGGGCTAATCAGACTATTTGCAGCATCTGCAAAGAAAACATAAAAGCCTTTTAATATAATGCCTAGGTTGAGTACATCTCATTTCTTGGCATCATGACCACCAGTGATCTCAAAAACTTTAAGCCAAGTCTAAAATAATACAAAAAATTTATAACTTTGTTAGAGAACTTAGCTCAGTCTTAGCTACAGAACTATAACTACAACATAACACTATACAACATCACATTAATTGCTGTAGAAAGCAGTAAATCCCTAGTCCAGCCCATTTATGATACGGGAACCTCAGTTTAGTTCTGGTTTCTTTACTGACACACACTAAATTAAGGTTTTATGGATGAACGGTACTATGTTCTGCTGAAATTGATGAAAAAGCAGTTTGATAAATGAAAGTGTTTAAGAAATCCATATAATTTCAAGCAGCTATGGCTAGAAAATTACTTTTTTTTCCCCAGTATACCATCTAGACCTGCACAAAAATTAAGTACTTGACAAAAGGAAGAAAGCTTAAATGTGAATTCTAACTCATTATATAATGGCATTCATAAAGTGTCAAACAGTTAATAAGCTTTCTCCATTTACACTTCAGCGTAATATAATTTTGGACAGTTAGACACAAAGTAGTGTTTTTTGATTGACTAAATAGCTCTTTTCCCAGAATTAAAGAACAAGCAACTCTTTCTCTATGATGACTATAAACACATCTTGGGTTTAGATACAGGTGTGCTAACGTGCCTAACTCTGGACAGGCAGGACTGTGCATAAGACTTTTAAGTAGAAGTTTTAGGTTGACAGTGAAAACATCTTAATTCCAATTTTAATGTTTATTTGCTGATTTAGTCTTCTCCTAAAAGAGAGAAAGTAAATACTCTAATCACCACTTGGCAGCAGTTAATAAGGTTTACATTTGCAGTAGTCAAATTTTCTGTGCTCTATGTTGAACTGAGCGGGAATTCATTTTTTAAGCTGTAATTTTGGATGTAAGAGGCACATGCATTGCATAACTTCCTTTAGATGCTAAATATTCTGTGGGGGTAGGTGAGTTACAGAAGAAATTCTGGCAGCTACAAGTTTAAGACAGTTTATTTTATAAATCTAAGGGAAACCTTAACCATGGGTTACTTCTGTGGATTTCTGTTTGAACAATCTTCAGTTGCTGTCACGGGAAAACTCTGCATAACAATTATCCTCTACTGGAAAGCAAGTAGGATGACTTACCAACAGAGGACTCTTGCTTACTACATTTTAGCATTTTATTGTAGTTTGTACTGTGCCACCATCATTATTAGTCTTCCCCAGAAGAGGAGCAGTAAAAACTATCCTCACCCAATATGTGTGTGCATGTGTATAAAACAAACCCTATATACACACACAAATATACATATAAATATACATATACATGCCCACAGAGTTCAAGAAAAATACCTACTAAATAAAGACAGGACTTTTGTTGCTGATGGAATCCACCACGTACATTTCACCATAGGTGGAAACTCTTCAGGTTTTGCAGGAAACAGCCGTAAAGAAATAAATTGCAGTAACCTGTCCACCACCTGCTTGAACCTCTTCTGTGAAATCCTAAAACAAATATGGGGCACTTACTCTCATGTGATCACTGTCTACACTAGAGTTTGTTATCAAATTTCAATGCTTTTAAATAAACTCCCTCATTAAAATTTTTAAATTCAACTTGAATTGTTTAAATTATTTTTTTAAAATACTTTTGTCCTGTACATAAAAAACAAAATTCTACATGTAAAGTTTGAAAAAGAATGCTTTTAAATATTGACACATGGTAATTCTCTTCAGTGCATCCCTCTTTAAGTCTATGGAAAAACAAAAACAAGAGTAATAGAATAATTATCTGTTCTTGACTTTTAGTGAACAAAACAAAAATTCTTATCAATTTCACTCCACATTCTGAATTCTGAGGAATTCTGAAAAATTTTAAGATACACGGTCCTTTCAAATAAAAAGTGGTATATGCTTCATATGCTAGTGCCATGTGCATATTTTAAATTATGCACTGCACCACTTCAATAATAGCACAACAATACACATACATGTGTAGACATGTTAAAATAGCCTTTTCTAAACAAGAGCTCTCCTATTTTAATGGTTTCCATTTCTAACACATGCTTTAAGACCAAAAACATTGATATGTCTATTGGACCCTTAACTAAAAGTGGAAATCTCATTTGTAAATGCAGTTCCAAAGAAGTAATATTTTACCAGAATTTTAAGCAAATCTGGACATAAGGAGGGGAGGGAAATTGAATTACCATCCTTGCAGAGAAGAAAATCCTTAATTAAGATTTCCTAGGAGAATTGGAAATTGCAAATGTGGCCAAACTTTGTTTTTACCTCAAACAGAATTTTTGCTCAGTCAGTACATGGAAGGCAATCTGCACACAAACTTAGGAGCTGCTCTTTGGGCCTTTACCCCCATACGAATTTTTTTGTGAGGTGCTCTTAGCATTCTTTCAATTAATTACAAATCTAATGCCCTAACCACACTCTCTCACCACCTCTATTGCACCAGGAAGCCAGGCCACTAGTTGGTTGTGGTTTCTGTATATTACAGCAACATTACAGTATCTTTTGCAATTTACATGAGATTAAACTTTATTTAAACAAAGATCATAAAGATGTTTGTTTTAATAATACCATGTAAATATATAAATAAAATTTACACACAAGTTATTTTGCATATGTTATCAAAAATAACTCTGATAAGTAATTTTGCGATTAAGGCTCTTCTGCAGAAGTATAATAATTTTTATACATTATGTACATTTTGCATCTATAAAACAGTATCACTTAGTGGACTATGTCCACACGTATTTGAAAGTAACAAAACCAATCTCTTTAGTCAATTAAATTAATTTTCATATAATTTATAAAACAGTCAACATCAATGGAAAGACAGAACAATTGTAATCCTAGAAATGGAATTTGTAATGTGGGGTTTTGGTTTTTTGTTTTACTTTTTAGACCAGTGCACTAGGAAATGATGGTCAGCTTCTGTTAAGGCTGCTATCTGTCTTAGCAAGTGAGCATAGATGACATAAGTAGAAGTGTTACTAAATTGAGGATTCTGAAAAAGATTAAAAAAAGTGTTAGGTTAATAAACTGCATAAAGGGAAAAAAGTCATTAGGATTTTTTTCTTATGTTTGTTGTTGCCAGTACAATTACACAAGAAAGTAGTTCACCAAACAGCTGTGACAGAGGTAAAACTATGGGAAAAAACAACTCATAACTTCTGTATTGTAAAAATATGATTTTTTTCCCCCAAAAGAAAGCCCACAGGTAGCCCAAAAGCAGTACTCAAAATTCTGGATGATTCTTGACATTGTAACACAAACTACACTCCTCTAAGTGATGTGGGTTTTGTATCAGTAATACAAATTCTTATAGCTCCTGTCTATACCATATCAATCCAAACTAATTTTCCCTCTATTCCATTTGTTCACATATTCCCTTATTTTAGCAGGAGACATTATTTTTAATACACAGCTTGCATATACCACCCCAGAGAAGAAAACAATTGTCTCAATAAATTAAATTGCCATTTGATATTCTCAAATAGCAGCAGAAACTGCTCTTTGTGTGCAGAGGTGTTAGGTACACTAGCAATATATAAAGGGGAAATCTGCTACAAATGCAAGCCAACTATAGCAAAGGCAAGAGGTGACCACAGACAGAAATCAGACACTATAACCAGTCAGATACACTGGAAAAAGTCAGCCAGACAGAATGGATAAAACACTGGAAAAAGTCACAGCGATATCAGACAGTGCATATACTGAAACTTTCAGAGTTACAGCATCCTAATACAGCAAATCTGGGAATAAGGACAACATAAGAACAAATAAATAGGTAAAATATTTATTCTTCCAACCCAGAAAATAAAAGCAAACAATTACTTGTCTATCAGTGCATTGTTTTAGTCTATGCAACCTTTCCCTATCAACTGTCTTCCATTAAGTTCCCATTCCCATCATGCATTACACTTTTTTACATACTTTAACACATTCTTACAACAGGAAATTGGATGTGAACTATCTCAGCTATATAAACTATCTTGTTTGCACAGTATACTGGTTTATAGATTGTAAGTTGACACATACTTACATAAAAATACTGTATTTTCCTTACCTGTAAAAGTATACAATATGCTCTAAGATCATCCTTTGTTCTTGGCCTATGAAGGAATGAAATTACAAACAGAACCATATGGATCCATAATTTACAGACATTAAGAGTCATGAAATCATGAATGATTTTATTTTGCTTTGCTAGTATGTATAAAATACCATATTAAAAATCTTCACTGCTCTCAAAAACTGAAAAGGTCATTTACAGATTCTGACAATTCTCTGAAAGTAGCAGGCCATTTATCATCCGTCTTTTTAAAACATGACAGAAGGCAAAAAGGGTCAGAATTGAAGAGTCAGAGGCGTTCTAAAGAGGGAATTCAGCGTTATTGTCTATTTCAAGTGACACCATAAAGGAGTTTATGTGCTTCTCTTTGATATTTCCTGCAAGAATTCTCCATACACTTCTACCACTGCAGCCTCTGTACTCCTTCATGTTTATCAAGGCTTTTACATAACCACAAATACACGCAGCACCAGCACAAAAAGCAGTGTAAGTTGGAGAAAGGGGTTGCCAAGACCTGGGTCACACAGTCTCTTGCTATACCTTTTTATAAATTACACTATGCATTCTCACTTCTATTACTTCATGCTAAGATGCTGTCATCTCCAAAAACCCTTCTGCTTTTTGGCCATCCCCTTCTGCATCCTGTACAGCTCTTTCGGTGGTGCTGCCTCACACAAATAGTATTGTGAAGCAAACTGTGGATCAGGGAATTGTCCTGGTTGCTGCTGGGGGATAGACAATGAGAATAAGTTTTAACCTAGTTGAATTCTTAAATTCATCTCATAATTAAGAAGTCCAAAGAAGTGCCCTGGCAGCAAGCAGCTGAGATTTGGTGACGGGATGCATGGCTGCATATGGATCTGTCTCTCAGAAGTTCAAGGCCAGCTTACAGAGTTCAAGATGTATTTCAGCAGATTGGCAAAAAGAATTAAGTTCTTATGTATCAAGTAAGTTGCATCACATTTTCTTTTTTTGCCTAAAACAATAAATATAAAACATATAGCAGATTTAAGTGCTGGTGCAGCACTGATGCAGACATTTATTATAATTACCCTGTCCATTCTTGCAGTAGACCATTAATTATTCCTTTTAGGACTGACTTCTGAACATCTTGAGGCTATGAAGAAAGGAGAGGAAAAATAACATCTGAAGTAATTACACATATTCAATACAAGGCACTGTACAAACAAACAACTTTGCTATGCTTATATTCCAAGACAGCTAAGAAATCTTTTGTGTTATGATGCTGATCTCCTAAATATCTTCTTCACAGATGTACTAAGTGAGTGTGGGGTTGTGCCAATGGTGCCTTTCAACACTTATATCCTATAAATATAATTTCTAAACTACTCCTGTCCTTTGTATACTAGGCCTATATTTTACTATTCCCATCCTTACATTTTTTTAATTTCTCACCATGCAGTCCCATCACAGCCACGTAATATTTCTAAGATATGCAGTCTTTAAGAACTACCACAATATAAACTATGCTTTACTAGAAGGAAAATTTTCCTCCTCTTTTACTAGAGCAGCTGTCAGGATTCTATGACAATTCTCATGGGATCACCTGAAGTATGTTTTGAGAGATTCTTCAGAAATCATGCCTATCTGGGAAAAACTTTGGTATAAAATGGTATAAAGCATGAATTCTTTTTCTCTACTTACAGTATTTAATAAGGCATCATAGACAACATTCACAAATTTTGCATCGATTCCAGAGTCCTCAATGGTATTAAATGGAGAATTGGTATCTTTCTGTAAGTTAGATAATACATGAACCATTTTGAATATTTTATAGCTGTCTTTAATATGTAAGTTTAACAGCAAGCTTAGGAAAACATGTTCATATATATTGCCTTAATCAAGACATAAGAGTATAAGTTTCCTTAATTAGTATGCTAAAGACAGAGCAAAAACAATAGTAATCCTACACATATTCATGTTGGCATTCTATTTTCAAAATGTAAAAGGGTTTCAAATAATGAATTACATTGAACTTTCATCTTTGTTGTTGATCCATTATCAGACAAAGGCAAGAAAATTTTAAGCATTCAATATTTATTAAATAACTAAAGGTCACAGGTTATTTCATCCAGACTCAGATCCATTTTAAATATCATAAGCACATTTTGCTCTATAATAGGGAGGAAATAATAATTTAGCATGAATTCAGAAAGAAAAATATAACAGCTCCCAGGAAAACCAAGTATGCCATCATAACACATGAACAGCTACTAGAGAGCTGATATCACATCTTTTTTTTAGGGGTAGGGAATTTCTGTTTCCAGATTTGCCTGGGCCTCTGCATTAGTATGGATGTTTTAAAACTGTAATTTGTGCAGAAAGTACCTACACAGTCACACTGTCACAAACAAACTACATACTGGAATTTTAAAGGTCCACAAACTTGAAATAAAATTGCTTAACTGGAATCAATAAATCAATGCAGTAACAGATTGTCTTCAAAAGGCAGGTGAGATCATGACAAAATTATCTGAGTGGCCTTGAATACCTGGCTGAAAGCCTTTAACAGATATTTTTGGAAACATTTTGAAGATACAAAGCACTGTAATTACTAAATAGTATTAGGAATTATCTTCTACCTTAAATGCAGCATTTATCTCCAAGAAAGAATCAAAAGTTGTAGAATAAAAATTATGTACAGCTTTCCAATCTCCCGATGCCTTCGACTTTTCCATATCATCCCTAGAGAAAATACATTCAAATACTGGTAATGGTTTGATCTTGCCAGCCACTTAGACCTTAAAATGCACTGTAACTTTAAGCTTTTCTCACTAAGCACACTTACAAGACAGACTCGTATAATATCTCTATCTTTCTAACCTCTTCCTTGTCATTTAAAGATCATGGTATTATAAGAGAACAAAAGCATAGTTTGTGTGTTTGATACACCTGAGCAATGTCTTTTATTCAAAATGTTAATTCACAATGTCACAGTTCAGCGTGTTAGGACAAATAATTAACAGAACAGAATTAAGCTGCAGCTAGACTGACATGATAAAGTTTCTCAGAGTAAGTATGATGGCTCTTAAACTACTCAAATTCACTAGAATTTCTCAAAGTTTTCCTTCTTCTAAATTTTTTCAAATACAACTTAATCTTAGGCATCGGTGGTCAATCTAAGGTGGTTAATCTTAGATAAGGTGATCAATGGTGACAGTCAATGTGGTTTCACTAAGGACAACTTGTGCCTGACAAATTTGGTGGCCTTCTACAGTAGGGTTACAGCGCTGGTGGATGATGGAAGAATGATGTCATCTACCCCGACCTGTGCAAGGCCTTCCTCTGGAAGCTGCTTCCCCTGACTGTGCTGCAGGCTGTGCAAGAAATCCTCAGCATAAGGAAATCCAAACCCAGCCCAGTGCTGGGAGCAGCTGCCAGATCCAACTGAGAAGGACCTAGCCCTGCCTGGAGGATGGCAACCATGGGAGAAGGAAAAGGGAGAGGTGGTGGGGGCCAACAGCTGGGAATTCAAATGGACAGGACAAGGGCTAATGGCTTTAACCTGCAGGAGGGCTGATTTAGATCAGATGTAAGGAAGAAGTTTTTTACAAACACTGCCACAGGTTATCTAGAGGCAATAGTCAATAGATACAAAAATCTGAATGTGGAAAAAAATTCAGCTCTTTGGATCACCTGAATACCAGGAAAACATCATCTCTTTGCCAATTTTCCTTTATAGCTCTTTTTCTTTCCAACCAAATACACACCGAATAATCAAAAAGGGTCCCTTTTTCTCCTTGGAAGCACAAAATTTCAAACATGGAAGAGAGAAATAATTGCCAGTATAACCAAAACACCTAAGACTGCACAGGCTTTGCCAGCCTGCAATAAACCATACATATTCTTTTCCAAAACTAAATGCTCCCTGCATTTCTAATTCTGAAGTGTATGTTTTGCCATTTTCTGTGTGGTACAACACTTCAACCTAGAAAAAATATTTTGATGGTTTTCACAGCAACACAGTTATCAATCCCATCACCACAACCAGACTAATTCCTTGCCAGTCTTACTGAACCTGTTTCCTCATCTGAGATTAACAAAATCAAATGTTTGAATTAGGTCAAAATGAAAAGAATTCCAAAGAAAGGAAGAAAGCACATTTCTAGGAACAGCAGTATAACTTACTGAAAATCTTTCACAGTTTTGGTTCGAATTGGAAGGGAAGGTTCAGGAGGAATTGGTGCTTTCAGTTCCTGGGGTAACGTATCCATTGACATGCGCTTCTTTTGCCGGACATCCAGGCAAAGAGCTGGTAGGTCCCTCCCTTAAAAGAAAGGTAAAGAAGAGCAAATACAATGCATCTAACACAAATAAACTGGTACTAGGAAAAAAAATAAAACTTCAAGTGTTTGATTCTAACTCTTTAAAAAAGTATTTTTCTTACCATGTGCACATGCAGATACGATGGAAAATTTGGCTAACTAACAAAAACAGCAGTGATGCCAATTATTGTATTTCCAATATAGATTGCAAATTTTCAATATACAAACTGCAACACTGGTGCTCCTTACAGCTAAGAAAAATCTCATGCACAACCACACCAAAGTCCAACTATCATATAAGGACAAGACTTCGGTCCCTTTTTCTACACTGTGATATAGAATTTTAGCTACAGATGACTGTGAAACATCTACAGCTTCCATAGAGAATCTCTCCAGAAAACTAAATGGAAAAGGCAAATTTTTTTGTCTTACACAGAATTAGTGGTGAAAGAGAAGCATCTTTGAACACTTCTTTTTAATACACTTGGCTACCTATTCTAGTACAATTGGCAGTGCTTTGCCAAGGCCTTTCCATTCTACTCCTTCCTTTCTATTTGATCTGAAAATAGTTGATAAGATTAGCATGGCAAGACTTGGCAACAGCTACAGTGAGAGGACAGACAAGGCTGCCTCTGTGCCCAACACAGCCACAAAACACACCCACACAGGCCAAAGCTGAGCCCAGCAGTGACAATGGTATAGGACCCCTGTGACAATATATTTAGGAAAGCATAAAAAAAAACTGCACAGCAGCTGACAGAGAGGAAGGATTAAAAAAAAAAGGAAGGAAAAAAAGAAAGAAACTACCCTACAGACACCCACATGAGTGGAAAAGAAGGAGAAGGAGGAGGTGAGTCAAGGTCTAGAGCAGAGGATCCTCTGCAGCCAGTGGAGAGCCAATGCCTGATCAGGCAGCTGGCAGAACTGGAGAGAACTTGAGAACAAGGGAAGGTGTGGTAAGCAGGGAAGGGGAAGGTGCTTTGAGTTTTGTTTCTCTTTAGTTTAACTGGCAATAAATTAATACCCTCAAGTCTGTTCTGCCTATGATGAAAATGGGAAAGTGTACTCCCAGCCTTTATCTCAATCCATGAGCTTTTTCATCTTATTTTCTCCCCATGTCCTGTTGAGGAGGGGAAGCCACAGAGCAGCTTGGTGGGTGTCTGGCAGTCAGCCAAGGTAAGCCCACCCAAAACATGAAAAAACATTTCCACTGCATTTCCAACACTCATTTTGACAGTGTCTTCACAAACATCCTCAAACACTCTTACAGTCTGATTTATGCTGCTCATTTTTAAAAGCATTTACATGAATTGTGACATATGTTTGGGATAAAAGACACTATATAAAATAAAAGTATCCTCAAAAGTCATACATATTTAATGAAAATCCTCTATGAATTGTATAAGACCCCTCTAAGCCTTTTTAAAGATTTGGTTTTTTTTAATTAACTAAACATCAAAGTAGTATCACTACACTGCTGCCTACTCCATTTATCACAGCAGGGAAACAGATGCTATAAAAGTCCCATGAATCCAAAAGCAGATTTTTTTCTCTCATGCTCATGACAGAGTCATTGTCCGTGTGACTTAACTCAGCCACCATTCATGAGATAACAGATCAGAGGTGCCCTCAATCACCTGAGGATGATTCAGTTACTGATACGAAACCTTGTCCATTTCTCACAGATGGAATTATAACCATTTTAAGAAAAGAGCAGTAATTGAAAAAAACAGAGCAGACATATAGATAATAAATTAATCCAAGCCAAGGTGCCAAACCATTCCAACCATGCATATGTTCTGCTATTGAACACCATTCTCTGAAAGCAGGATGGACTGATTTTAGAGAATCTAAGAATTTGTCTTATTTTTATACTCTGAGAATAACAAGTTTTTTGATTTAACTTTCATTCTATCTTTTCAATTTTAAATGGATTAAACATTGAGTTATAACCAGCTGAACACACTGAATGAGGAAAACATTCCTTCTACATCTGTAGAAGAGACATCTGCTGGCAGACACTGCTTCTCAATTCAGTAAATTGAAGCTGCAGGTGCTAAGCTGGTAATTTGCACCCTGTCAGCAATGTCATCTTCCTTGAAATACATGCAGTTTAATTTACATATACTAAAATTGATTTTTAATAGTATCTTTAACACATATGGTCAACTTCAGTATGTTTTGTCATCATTCAAGTTTATTTGTACATAGATTTATTTGCTCTTCTGACAGTAAAGAATACTAATTAAGATCCATCACTGGAGTTTCATTGAGCAGAAATGGGAAATTTTATGTATTGAGTTGATAAACAGCAATAACACAATATTACAAGACAAGAAAAAACAGTAATTTCTGGCTTCTTGCCCAGTTACATCAAGTAAAGATTCAGCTGTGCACGACTGCTTAAGAAATGATCAAAAACTTTGGTGAAGAAAATCTCCTTGATACAAAGCAGAAAGTTTTGCAGTACAGCTAATAAAATATTATTTCAGTAAGAATCTAGTGCTGCGAGTTATAAACCACCTTTTTCTGTACAACTTTGAAACTGACAATACTTGTCAACAGTTTTGTTTCAAAGTTGCACTATTGAGATCTCTCAGTGCAGTCTCTTTCTTGCCTCAATTTCACTGAGTGCTATAAAGACAGTGAACCACAGCACAATAAGCCTGAAGGGGACTTGCTCAGAGACACGATCAATACAAACCTGACAAATGCTTGTACCGTCTTTTATGAAAAGTCCCAAACTACTGAATTCCTAGCCCAAAAGTCAAATAAAAATTCCAGGTCTAACCACAACATCATCCAATCTAGGCTTCATTATTCTAGTCTACCATACCTAATACACAGCTACACTTTCTATCTTTTCATCAAGTATTGTTACCTCATCACAGCACAACAACGCTCCTTCTCACTTACAAAGCTATTCAGAACTCGCTGTTTCCTACGCATTTTACTTTTTGCCATCACTGGCCTTCATCTTCACTGAAAAACACCACCTCCCAGCAACTACCTCCCTTGTAAAAGTCTTATGCTTGCCTCATTCCCACCATCCTTCAGATGGCAATAAAATAATTATCTCCAAAGTTCTGAAAATTTCTAGAGATACTGCCTGATTGCAGCTAGACAAATATCTGCAGATAAACTGCTGAATCAGTACCTTTCTTTAAAATTTCAGAGAGTTATTCCATTCTCCAGATCTATTTGTTTTTTCTTATCCAACTTGTCTCTATAACACAACCTCCACTGAGGATGGGCTATCATATATCTCACTGCCTCTACAATGCACAACACAGCATAATTTACTGAAATCTAGATTTCCAGATTTTCTGGCACTACCAAAATACAAATACTGGCAGAAAACTGAGCACCTTCTAAACTTGGTAACTAAGTAACAGGTCTTTTTTCTCTTACCGTTTTTGATGTTGGGTATAACAAGTTGCGTAGGCGAATTTCTGTTTCCGATGCCTTCTTTCTTTTGGTTGATAGTTGTAATGAAATTGCTGAAAGTGGAAAACTGATTTTTGGCTCCTTCCTCCAACCCCTGTAATTAAGATGACAGTATGCTCTAAAAGGCTAACACATTACTGCTGTAGTAATCTTCTAGTGAGGTTTTTACACAAAATTCTTTTAAATCAGACTGGTAATAACTGAATAAAACATAAATAATGATTCTGCAAGTTTGTTTCAAATTGATTCAGGAGAGGTACCATAAAATTCCTTTCAATTACATAAAAAACCTCAAGTATTTACTTGCAGGATACGAAGATATCCTTGCATTTCTGTGAGGAAAACACAATACAATTAGGAAGCTGTCAATACTATTCTAACTTTCTGCATCCTAATGTCTTCTTTTATACTTTTCACTACATGCAGCTCAGTTTCAACAGAAGAAAGTGTCACATATTCCTTTTTCCAAATAGCCCTAATATATTCAAGTAGTTTAGACAAATTTCCCTAGACTTAAAATGTGGGGCCAAAAATTCTAACCTCTAAAAAAAGTTCAGTACTGACTACCTGGCTAAAACTCCCTAATGATTCAAAATGGTCAGCATCTGCTGCCACTGAAGAAAGGCTTACCAACAAAACTTGGTTAACAAAGTGCTAAAAGACTTGAGCACCTGTACATGCTGTCACCAAGGAGCCTGCACAAGTCTCTGCTGGCAAGTGTTGAGCAATAATGTGTTTTAACAGCAAACAGAAGTGAAATTACACATCAGACTTCCGAAGGATTGTGCCAATTAGTCTGTTGGCTAATCAGCATGGGGTGCTATTAGATATAGTTATTCACTACAGAATTTGCAAAGCATAGGTGGGGTTAAGAGGCTTGCCCAAGATGACAAAAATCTCATGATGAATATTTTAATTTTCTTCTCAATTCCAAGCTATCAATTGATATCAGGAGAGGGTAGATCAACTCAAAAAAATATACATACACTTCCTGCACATCATGATTTTCAACCTCACAGTAACCTAAAGACTCATTTTCCTGATATCTGGCATCTGTGCTCTCAGTTAGAAAAACGCTTCCACACAAACCAAAACTTTAATTCTGCAAATGAGAATATATGTTCTCATATAATATCCTATCAAAATTTTTGAACCAGTACATTTCCCTTTTCTCCTAACAGAAATACATTTAGACTAAGACATGCAGTCAGAGTTCTAAGAAAAGCATTTCACTTCCACCACAACATCCTGAAAAAACACCAAGGGTAATAATACAGCCCATAAACCTGCCACACCAGAGTGTACGCAAGCTGCCAGAAATTTTAAATAACTGTGCCACATACAGCTATTTTTCCATGGCTCATAACTCACTAAATTGTAAATCTGAGCAATCATCAGGACTTCTGGCTTTAAAAATATCAAATTTCAATTTCTAAAATTTCTATTTTTACCAACTTTCAATTTCTAGTTTTAAATTCATTATATGCAACAACATTCCAAAATAAAATGTAATTACCAGCGTAATTTTCAGATTAACATTTCTTTTTAGTCTATAACTTTTGAAATATCATTAAGATGATTCTTCAAAATCATCTGGCACATGACTGGAGTAAAACAGACCCTGGACAAACTTTAGTGACTGAAAAAGAACTTTTAAACAACTCCAGATGTGAGGTTAATCTGCTTGATCACAAAATGTGTGCTCCACACAAAAAAGCTCTGAAGCACAGACTAGTCTAATTATGATTAATAAGGAATAGATAGCAGAGATAATGGAAAAAAGGAATTTTTGTTAAATAAATTATTGTGACAGCCTTTTTGACTGACTTAGCTTTCTAGGTTTTACTCCAGACACATCACTGAAATACTACAGGTGAACAGTTTCTTGAAAACTTTCTCCTTACTGCCACCTCCTTCAGTAGTGATCATAAAGAACAAAATCTGCATCCCCTCTTTAACTCCATCATCCTGATTCAAGTACAGTTCCAACAATATTTGGAAAACATATGGACTAAGGTTTCATTGGGAGGCCCTGGAAGGAAACTTCACACTCACTAATGCGAAACTCTGACAACCCCTGAGGGAGTAATCTAGGACAAGGGCACAGCACCATGTCACACTTAAAAATTCTGTAGGAGGTCACCGAGCTTTTAGAGCCTAAGACTCTACAAACACACTGCACCAGAAAACTGAACACCCACCATTCCCCTCCCACCCACCAAAAGGAATGAATAGGCTAGGAGGGAGTAAGAGGACCAAAGTAATCTTTAGTTTTGTTTTAAGACCATATTAATAACCCACAACTCTGCTGGCTTCTTAGTGGAAGTTTTCCAAGCACTAAGCCCTCCATAAGACTGGAGAGTTACTAACATCATACTTTATAAAACTGTATTTTTCATTATTGAAGTTAAATGAAATGTTGAAAACCAGTCAAAATGTTTTAAAGAGCATATACAGACTGATTTCTCAGAAGAGACAAAAGATCATCTAGAGGAGCTTCTGGAAAATCCTGTGTTAGCCCTAACATTCCTTACTCAAGACCCTTATGTATATGGCAAGCAAAGACTAGTGAGGACAAAAATATTTTCTTCCCTGTGCAAGAAGATGTGGAGGACACTCAGATTTCCCAAAGGCATCTGAGAGCGCAACAGGCTGCACTAGAAGCAGGATTGTCTCTTCCATTCACAGCTTGAAAGGTGCAACTTTGGACTGTTTTTCCTTTACAGAAGTCTCTAATTGTTCCTTTTATTAGGGAGCGAATTACTTAGCCCTCCACAAGTTTCTTTCCAGAATGTGAATGCTGACACCCAAACTATCACCTCTTTGGTGACAGTCTGTGACATCTCTCCACAAAACTCTCTCTCTATCCCCCCTGTAACACACTACTGAGCCCCAAGTAAGGCTCTTGGTAAATTCAAACCCTGCCCTGCACCTGACACACAACCACACCCAGCCAGGTCAGAGCTCCTCTGCAGGTCCCACTCAGCTTCTGCCTGCAGCCAACACTCCAGAGGTACGTGACGGATGTCCAGCCACAAAGTTCTCCTGGTTCTTTAAGCTAGCTGGAATTCTACATGGCCATCCAGGGGCACACATTTTTCATTAGCTGACCTAAGCCTGACACATTTTAGGCCAGCATTTTTATCTTTATTCTAACGAACTGGCTTTTACCATTCAAAGTCTAAGGTGGAGATACTGAAAGGTAAGAAAAACTCCTGGGCACTCGTCCATTAGAGACTTCTCCCAAAAAATTGGTATTTGAATCACAAGAATAAACATATTCTTGCACATCCTGACAGATTTACAAAGCTGAAAGTCTTTCAGAAGATTGGAACATTTAGGCAAAACACAAAATTGGCAGAATTGCTCCAAGGAGTTTGCAGTTTGCATACAATTACTCAGTTTAACATCACGATTATTTCCTGACAGTCATAAATATTATATGTGCAATCTTTTAAATTCAAATTATGAGTTTAAATAAATGATAATTTAAATTATATAAGTCCAATGCCTATCAGAACTGCTGAACTAAAATCTCCTAAGTGTATTACTACAGGATTAGTAACATTTTTGTTCTGTTGTTGGACTGAAGTAACTTACCACAAGTTCCAGCTCATGTTGGGAATGGGAATTTTTGGGAAAATTTTATGTTCTGTGATATTGTATAGACAGCAGAAAGAAAAGCCCAACTCTGGTATAATTAAAAACTTCAAAAAAGGTTTCTGAAAGGAAGTTATTCTGGTAAATATCCTTCCTCCATTTTTTTCTCTGCATTAATTCATTCATCATTTCATCAAAATGTTCTGTGATCTTTGCTTCAACGCAAAAAAAATTTGAAAGATTTTTAAAGAAAAAGTTAAAAATACAGAAGTATTCCCCAGCTACATCTTTCTCCATCAAGTGTATTAGAGCTGAAACCCTCCACCCCCGAGAACCCTTAATGAACATTCACAATGCTGCAAACCCTCAGTCATGACTAACCCGACAGAGCAGACCGTTGTAAAATGTTAACTATAAGTGGATGGAGAATTTATAGCTTCATTATGTCATTGCTTACAGATGCACTTGTTATTTTTAAGAAACTTGAATGAAAGCCTCTCAACGGAAAGGAACATGAAAGAAAACGAAGACGATGATTCCCCTCTTCCCTTTCTCCTCCCAAATGAAGCGGCAAACACAGCAAACGAACACGGAGCGGCACAGGCGGGCCCGCGGGCGGCTGCCTGGGCGCCGACGGGACTTACCCCGGCAGCCGCGGTGGACGCCGACGGGATGGGCGACAATTTCTCTCCCTCCTTTTCCTTTTCCTTTTCTTTTTCGTTTTCCTTCTCCCCTTCTCCCTCTTCTTCCTCCTCCTCGCCACCCTCCTCGGCTGACGGGGCCGCGGTGCTGCCCTGGCTCAGCTCCGCTCCCGGCGGATGCCCCTCGCCGGGGCCGGGGGGCAGCTCGGCGGCAGCCGGCGGGCTCTGCAGCGACATGGTCCCGGTCCCGGCAGCCTCTCGGTGCCGTCGGCACCCGCGACCCCACGCCCTCCTCTTCTCCTCCCTCCGAGGAGCCCCCGCGGGCACCCTCAGCTCCGCCGCTCTGCTCGGCCGCCGCGGCACTGCAGCAGCCGTGCTGCTCCCGGGCGCCCAGACACCCCCGCACGGCGGGGCGGAGCGCAGCGCAGCGCAGCCCGGCCGCCCCCGCCGCGGCCCCGGCGAGCAGGGGGAGCGCGGGACGCGGCGCAGCGGAGGCGCCGCCGGAGCCGCTGCCCGGGAGCGCCCTCGGCCGCCGCGCCACCTACAGACCGCGGGCAGCAGGAGGGGCCGCCGCCGCCGCCATGCTGCTCATGGGCGGCTCGTGGAAACGCTCCTGGCGGCCGGGGCGCGGCGCGGGGGGAGCGGAGGACACGGCGGCGGAAACTCCGCGGCGCAGGAACCGGCGCGGGGCTGCGGCTGGCCCGGCGCAGCCGCTCTGGCAAGGGGTGCCGGGCCGGGTGTGGGGCACTGACGGGACCCGGGAGTGGCGACGAGGAAATAGACGCGAAATAAACAAATATAAACATAAAATGTAAAAAATATATAAATATACAGCTGCGTGAAGGGCCTTCGGGGCGGATACCGCTAGGCACGGCCACGAGTCCGTCACGCCGGGTGATGCCCGGTGCTGCTCTGCCGGCACAGGCCGTGCTGGCTGTGGCACCTCACACCCCCCTGAGGCCGTGCCAGTCGTGCCACCTCTCACACCCCCCTGAGGCCGTGCTGGCAGTGCCTTCTCTCACACCGCGCTGGGGCCGTGCTGGCAGTGCCACCTCTCACACCGCGCTGGGGCCGTGCTGGCAGTGCCACCTCTCACACCGCGCTGTCGCCCCACGGCACGTTCCTCGCTGCTTCGGGTCACGCTTCATCGAGAAAATACAGAAATCGTCCAATCATTAAAGCTGAAAAAGCCCTTCGAGATTATCAAGTCCAACCTTCCACCAAATAACACTGTGCCCACTATACCGAATCGCGGAGTCGAAGCCTTATTGCGAAGGACTGCACCGCATCATGAGGAATGAACGTGTAACCGCTCCTATCCCTGCTGGCAAAGCCAGAGCGGCGCCAGGGCTGTGCAGTGCTGGATCCTGGGCAGGACGCGGGCAGCTGGAGGCGGTACCTCTGTCAGAGCCCCAGGGCAGCTCCCAGGCTGTGCTGGAGCCTTGCTGTAAGTGTGTGAAGAAATAGCATCTTCAGAAGAGGTGCTGTGTTGAACTGGTTGCAAGACAGCATCTAGACCAGATGTCTCATGCACTGACTTGGTACTGACCTGCCACTTGGCTTGGTATGTGAAGCTGCAGGAGCCCTGCTGCGTGAGAGGGGGACAAAGTTTTGTACACCAACCTACCTCCAGTTTAAGCTCTTCAAACCACTAGCTGCCAGACGAAACAAGTTTCCTTCAGACCACTCTAATTTTGTGTCTGAAGAAGAGTTTTTCTCCCAGCTTCAGGAACAGTGTGAATAGCATTACAGACCACGTGAGACAAATCTTCAAAATTGTTTTTCAGGTGGAGGAAAACCATGTGATGGTTTTTCTGAGCACTGGCACTACATAAGTAGCTCCTGCAGGAGCTGTGGGAAATATTTCTGCAAGACTCATAAAAGCAATGGCACAATAGGTACTGCAGTGTTAATTTAACACATTGAAAAAGGCCTTTCCTTTCTGAAGGAACTGGCAGACCTGGAGGTTTTTTTTTAGGTTTCATTAAGAAATGGCTTTGTCTCCTTACCAAGTAAAATATGAGATCTACTTTTCCAAGAAGTTCGCTCTCCTCACTGTGTTACTTCCCAGTGGCTTTCAGCAGTTTGCATGAATAAGTGGCCTCTTGCACTTAAAACAAAGCCCCCCAAACACTCACTCATCTTTTTCTTTTCCATGCCAAGAAACAACATAATGATAGTAATTTCAACAGCTTCAGTACAAGCAGCTTTGCACCCAGTGGCAGTCCCCAGCTAGAAATAAATGGCACAACTGTTTTGTGGAGCTATGCCAGCTTGAAACATGGAAGAATTTGCTCCATTGAGCCTACAAAGAGAGTGAAATAAAGAAAAAAAAATATATAGAAAGGCAAGTATAGAAACAAATTAATATTTTTTTAAGTTCCATTAAGCTATAAAGGCCTGATTTTTGTCACTGAAAAAGTTTTGTACCAAGATTATCTCACAAAAGAGCTAATGCAACATCAAAGACATCAACTTCTGTTGTCCATGCTCTCCTGTGCTATTTGAAGTTTCAAGTGCTCTGTTGAAGTAAACTAATTCAGATGAATATTTTGACTCATGACAATTATGAAAATTGGCACAAAAATTTTTCCTATTTTTGTAAGAGAGTGAAATGACCATATACTGAACTAGCAAACACATTTTCTTACTTTTAACTAATGTAGCATACATCTGGTGCCCAGAGTTTGAAACTAAAAGTATTTCAATATCATTCATAGATCTACAAGGGAGTCAAAGATATAATAATAACAGCTGGGAAAGACATATCTAAGTAGGCTTTCAGTTTTCTAGCTTGGATGGATGCTAGCTGGGAACAGCAGTGCTGCATGTAATGAGGTGATGCATGTAGACCCTGCAGTAATTTGTTGGCAAAGTGATGAACTGGGGTAGTGGGCAATGGATCAGTAAGAATACATGATAAAGACATTCTAGCAGTAAGATTTGTGGGATATACCACATACACAATTTTCAAAACTAAACAGAAGTATGCAACTGCCATTCTACAGACTCCATGAATTTGTTGGCCAGGTGGCCTGGGAGCCTTGACAAAGGGCCAAACACACTCAATGCCTATATTTCAAAGGACACTTTCCTTGATTTTTTACATCTCTTGTAAGCTGCTTAAAAATCTTAAATCACATGGTGCCGGCTACTTCCCTGGATTTTTGGTGAAAGGGGCCAAGGTAAAGTTCAACTGAAAACTGTTGCTCATGCCCAAGTACACGTTGGCTGTGGCTGCAGTTCTTTCTGTTCCCAGAGGAGTTTGCAGCCTCACTCGACCCCATGCTGGCACACCATGCTGCTGGCTCAGATAAACATATGCACACTGCAGTATCACCCCGGAATAGCTGTGGGGGGACACAGGCAGCATGTCACCCTGAACAGATTTTCTTGTACTTAGGGAAGAAGAGTCCTGCCTTAGCAGGATGTTGACCTTTTAAACTGGAATAAGACCTTCTTGACAACTTTTTTTAAAATACTTCACAAACATATCTCTTCTATCCAATGAGTTTGAGTTGTCAAGAGGGGGGAAAAGCCACTGGCACATCTCTGTGCAATGACGTGGCCAGGCAGACCGCCACTAGGAATGACAGATGGAACCAGACCAAATGCTAACATTTGTTCACAAATGATTACTAAATGCTTACAAGTAATAGATACACTCACAGAGACTGGCATTTGGGAGAGAGACACAAATATAAAAAATAAAAAGGGCTAAATTCCCTAAATTGTCTAGTATCGTCATGACAAATACTGATCTCACATTTTTCTCTGCAGTCAGAAGTCAAATTCACCTATAGCCAAAATAGCCCCTGGGTTACTTCAGGAACACTAGGGGATAGGTTTGGGCTGTTACAGGATTTTCCCTATTCCTCAAATGGTTTACAAGTGTTTGCCATCAAATGGTGTCAAACATTTCTGTGCAAACTGGTATTTCAGGAATTGAAATGATATGTATCCTTCAGAAAAGGTAGGCTGGATTTTCCTGTTCAGTTGCTGATGTACTCCCATCACACATCTGTACTGTGTCTCTCTTCTGGAGTAATACTGTTTCCTTCTCTTTATACCTTTTGAAGATCTCATGCACTTCCCAGTACAAAATATTTGGGCTAATTAAGAGATGTGTCCTTTGTGAGATGGACCCTGAGTGGGCACAAGGGGAAGCACAGGGTGGCTGAAATATCAAAAGAGGAAACAAAGGCTGGAGACAGCGCATTTCCTCTCTGTGGGAGTAGGAGAGAAGGACATGGCTGGGAGTTTTCCAACACAACAGGTTTTCAGCAAAACATTCTGTTTCAACAGAAAGATGTGATTCATTGAAATGGAAATGTTTTACAAAGAAGCATCTTTCTCAGTGACCTGTTGGCGGAACTCAGGCAAGATGCCACCGAAATTCCACCTGTTACTCTGCCAACTACAGTTAGAGAGCTCACCACACTTGCCATGTGAATCACAAAAATTAGAGACACTGTAGCTTTTGGACTCCCTGGCCTGCTAACTCCCAGGCTGTGGTACCCTCCTGTGCCACATGTCCATATCATCCTTTAGGGGAGGTGGAAGCGCATGTCTGCTCAACAGTCATGACTGTTCTGAGAATGCACAGCCTCAGAGCTTGTAAGGGATGGCCCCAGTCTTGTCCAGCCTCCCCTTTTTGCAGCCACCTGTTTCTCTTGAAGTTGGACTTCTAGAGAAATTTGAAGAATTTGAAGAGATTTGAAGAATTTTGCCCAAATGAGTCCAAATGATTGTGAATCCACCTGCCATTGCTAACAAGCTAGTCCATTTATATTTGTTATTCTTGCTGCAAATTTGAAAATATATTAACCTTGAGCTTGGCTTACTGTTTTAGTCCCTGTATCACATGCCTTCCTTTGCAAGAGAGAAAATTCTTTTATTCCAGAAGCACACATGCAAGGTTCACTCAAACCCTCCTAAGCTAAGCCCATGTTATTTTCCTTATGACTAACATTAGATGAATCTATTGCTCTCACTTACCCTTTGGCTATCCCCCAGTACTTGAAAAGTCTCATTTAAAAAATAAAATTATAAATGTTTATTTAAAAAATTGTGCAAAGAACTTGGATAATCATCTGAAGCACTTACATGCAAGTTGGGTTGTCTTGGCAGACAATTATATTTCTTTGGCAAATGGTAAACGTTTGATTGCAGGGACATCACCAGCTGCGATGCATCCAGCTTGGGCATTCCTAGTACAGAGAAGGAAGAGGTAATCAGAAATTCTGTCTTATTGCATCATTACATTTTCACTTTGAGTTCCTTGTCATCACTGACTGGTGGAGTATAACAGCTGTTCCAGCCAGATGAAAATGGACTCTGGTGCCTAAGCTATATATTCTAGGTAAGTGATTAACTCACTTTTGTCTACCTGAATAAGGTGAATATTATATTACCTCTTGCCATGGGACAGGGCCTTTGGGTTGAAAGAAATCATTAGCCTCTCTTTTAGAAATGCAGTGGCTTTTTCAGAGGGAGCTTATCTGTGATAATGCAGTTTATGCAAACATTGGAAGAAAGATATGGCAAGAGAAAAACTCACCAAGTGAAGAGCATTCACTTAGTGACCTCTCAGCTTTACTAAGGTTTCTATTTCTTCTCTCCAGAAAGCTGGTGTTGGTTATTCAATCTGAATTTCCGTTAATTTCACTTGTACAGAATGTAGCAGTAGCATGGTCCTCTCCAAGGTATAGCAAGGGACAGCTGTTAAGGCTGGGAGGTAGCCCACTACTTTTGTCACATCTGATCAGGAATTTATTTCTAAATGAGATAGAGGCAGATGCTAGGCACAGAATTTTATCCAATTTCTATTCAAACTGGAAATAAGAAACAAATATGCCATGCTAAAGAAGGTTCAAATTAGGTGGCAGTAATAATGTTTAATTGAGAAAGTAGCTTCTGTACTTTTGTCATGTGACCTATAAAATTGTAAACCACTGTTAGAATTAACGTTTGTTTAGCATGGCTTTGTAAATCTCCTCTTACTTAGCGGTTAACAAACGAGTCTGATTTCTTTAAAAAGACAGCGTTCTTGAACTGAAGTGACAGCGGGAGATACAATTTAAATAATTCCAATTTGCTCATCCTCTTAGCCGGGGAGGAGCCGGGGGAGCGGAGGGTGCTGGGGAGCGGGCGGAGCTGCCGGCAAGGCGGCGGTAGCCGGGGCTGCAGCTCCCTCCAGCGCCCGCTCGGGGCGGGGGCCTCGCTGGGAGAGCATGGAAATCGCTTATTAGCTCGCAGACATGTCTGACAGGGTGGAGTTACCTAGATTTCGAGCTTTAAAGGTAATAAATATGGGATAAGATCATGCATACAGTGATTTGCGTGAGTGTCCTTGAAGTTGTTAGGGCAAATGGCATAGACAGTATTAACCCCATATGTTGTCTGGGCAGGATTGAGAGCTGCATGCTTGCAGACTGTCAAGACTTTCACATTTTTAATGCAACCTATGGTATTTCCTTTGCAATGTCCAAATGGGATGGGTACAGTGCCTGCTTCTTCCAGTGTTTTGGTTAGCTAACTAATTGCCTTTCCTATTAATGGCTAACTTCTACAAATAGGAGGGATGTCTGAATTTGTGGAGGTCTTGAGTCTCCCAAGGAAGAGAGGCCTCTAGCACACATATGATGATGGTAGCTGGAATCAGAGGGCTGGGGAAGATGCTACCCTACCACTGAATGGTGCATTCCTTGCTGATAAATCTGCAACCTTCCTGCCACACTTCTCAGGCTGGTCTCTAAGAGAAACCACCTCTGCTTTTCATCTGTGGCTACAACCCCATGGAAATCCAAAGCAGAGGGTGAGCCTCTACAAGTGTTAGTGGTGCTGTTCCTGCAGCAGAGCAAGCCCTGAGGACAGCTGTCCCAAAATCTGGTTCCTCATGTGCAGCAGGAGCCTGGTTTGGATCCAGCTGCAGAATTGTAGCGCAGGCACTGATGTGCCCCAGCTCAGGACCTGGCCAAGCAGAGCCTGTTGGGTGATGTGCCAGCCTGGCTTTCCTAGGCTCAGCCTTTCTTCTTCCAGGACTGCTTCACTTTCCCATCTTCCCTGCTCGGGGCAAGTTGCTTGAGAAAGCCAGTTTTTTTCTAAGTGTAAGAGGGCTTTCTCCCCTGTCTCCTGTAAACACCATCAGTTTCAAACCCAACTCCTTCACCTTCCCAAGATTTTCTTAACTTTCCCCCACTGCTATTAGTTGCAAATTTCCCTTTAGGCACTGCCATAGACCCAGTGGCTGCTTTCCAGCAATTTTCCTGGAGTAGAGAGTAGAGACAAGGAGCACCCTGCAGTGCTTTGCCATAGCCACAGACCAAAATCACAGAAGAGAGAGAAAAACTCCCAACAAGACCCCTCACTGCTCTGTGGTGTCACTACAGGCCCATCACACACACAGACTGAAATGTTCACACCTCTGACGAGCACACCTGAGCTTTCACAGCAGGTTTGGGCAGAAGCTGCAGCTTTAGGACATTTCTTCAGGCAGTGTGGGCTCAGACACTAGAAGCTCCCTGTGTGCCAGCAAGAGGCAGCAAGTGACACAACTCATGATTTTCCAGAAGCACCAGAAGTGCTCACAGGTGGGTGCTGTGTGATGTGGATGCCACTCAAACACCCTGCACCACTGGCACATGGCTACGGGCTGTGCTCAGTGCGTGTTGCATGAGTGCATTCACCAAGGGCCTTAAAAAAATATCACAAATGTGAGTAAATAAGATCAAGATGTGTTTTATGGCTTATTTTACATAAACACTTGTACTCACTCAATACTTGTTCCTTCTTAAACAGCATCTATTCTAGTAAAACCTCCTTGGTCTGCCAAAAAGCACAAAAAGTTCTCCATTGTTTGTGTGGGATAAAAGGAGCAATGCAAACACTACTAATGTAATGGTGACTAAATTTACCTAATGAATGGACAAATAATGCTGTTTTGCTTCTCTCACCTTTAGAGGAAATGTGCACCAAGTGGTTCATAATCCATCCTCTGTCCTTGCCCCACAAAGTATTCCTGTATTAAGAAAACTCCACCACAGTGCTTAACAGTAGGAGCAGAACCATTATAGAAGCAAAGAATTGGTCTAGATAATGGGGTTAATATATCTGACATTCTCCATGAATATTTCAAGAAATCTTTTCCCTTAAAAATTTCCCTGCACTTATTCTCCTTAAAACATAAATATTTTGATATTTCTTGCAAAAGCCTTCACCTTCAGTGGAGTTCCTGAGCACACACAGTAGGGCAGTAGAGAATCCTGGAGTTACAAAATAAAATATATAAACAAGAGATAATAAACAGCTGTATCAGTTCCCTGTATAAATTACAATACTTGTTGAAAATACACTGGAGCAGGAGAAGGACTCGTCTCTCTGAGAAGCAGCAGAAACAATGTGTGATGAACTGACCATAGCTCCCATACCCTGACTCCCCTGCTTCACGGCTGGGGAGGGGGTGGAGCTGGGAAGGAGGGAGGGAGGGATGGGGGAGGGTGTTTGGAAGGTCTTATTTTATTTCTCATTATCCTGATTCTGTTAGTAATAAATTCAGTTATTATCTCTAATTTGCATCTGTTTTGCCCATGATGGCATTTGACAAGTGATCTCTCTCTGTCCTATCCTCAACCCATGAACCCTTTCTTGTATTTTCTCTCCCCTGTCCAGCTGTGGAGGGGAGTGATAGAGAGGCTTTGGTGGGTGTCTGGCATCCAGCCAGGTTCAATTCAATGCACACAGTCTCCCACATTTTCAGCTGATATTGCAGGATTTACGGTTACTGAGTATAAAGGTGCCTGATTTGCTGGAGAGCATTGCCAGAGTACAGGCTCCTTCCCAAGACAGTGATACCAAATTATAATGTCATTTGTATTTATCCAAATAGTTCTATTTATAATAACCTTTCAGGTGACCCAATTGTACACTTGGTAAAGCATGTCTAAAGAAGATTAGTTTCTATCTTTCAGAGTATGAAGTAGTGTACTATATAAATACTGCAGCTTAGCTACTGTCTGTTTTGAATGTCAGTTAGGATCAGGTAGTGTTTATGTGCTCTTGAGATTTAGCAGTTTTTATTCAGGATTTCTCAAATTTGCATCAAGCTGAAACTTGGCATATAAGCTGTCAGCACAGATGCTAGTTTTATTCCAAAAATAGAGTGAGTTGAAGCTTTTAAAGGTGTCAAGTGGCTTATTTATGCAGTGGTTGCAGATCCTTTAGTTTTCTGTCTCTTTTGACTGTACAGACACTTATTCTGTAACCTTCTTCCAGCATTACTGTGTTCTCCAGCATTACAGTCCTGAGCAGTGAGGAATAAGAAGATAAGTGATCACACCAGAGTGATAATCCAAGGATGGTGTGCCCTGGAAACAAGTGTAAATAATGGTAATTTTTGGTGAAACAGAACTACATTCACAGAGTCACCATAAACAAAAGTAACTGAGAAAACATCTAAAATGCTGCCCAAAATGCTGACGTACTGCTTGATAGCACAGTGAAAGGACAGGCAAAATCCCCAGGCCTGGGAAGGTTTCCTAACACTCCCATTTAGACAAGGAAGGACCTTCTTTCAGTGATCACTGAAACCTCCTTCTCCAGGAATCATTGCTGGGTACAGCTCTACCTCCACCATGGTATTTATTGAGTATGTGTATTTAGGTCCAAGGCATAATGACTCAGAAAATTTGTCGTAGTGTGGATCACTTATATTCAGTGATCTACAGCACAGTTTGAGGGTAACAAACTGCCCCTCATAGAATAAATAAACCTAAATATATATAACCACAAGTGGGTTCCTTTGCTCTATTTTGTGCAGCCAAAGAAATGCTCTCTGCCATAACCTAAGCTCTGGTAGATTAGAAAACAAAACTAGGAGATTGTAAAAGACATGACCTTCCTTGCAGAGTGTCCTGCCAACAGCTGCAGGAGAGGGCAGGTCAATGTAAACATGACATACACCCTGTCCTCTTTCCTTTCTAAGAACCCTGAAAGACAGGAGGAGGAAGGTAAAGCCAGGGAGGGCCTGCCTAGTCAGAGATCTGTCTGCAGCTTGAGTTTCCATCTGTAACAAGCGGAGGCAATATCAAATTATTTGCAATAATGTTGATATATAAATAAATATGTAGGTTTTTGTTAATTTTGTCAGTTTTAAGAATACTTACAGGTTGCAAGTACTGTGGTCATGTTTCAACTGAACTTAGTCATTTAACACAACCTTCCAATTCATAGCTGTAATTTTTTCCAGTGAGAAATTGACTCTTCATAAGAGCACTTGTGCCAGTACAAGTCAGCGTGCACGACTTCTTTATTGTACTCTTCTTGGGGAGGCATCCCCCATCTGTTTAAGAAACAAAGAGAAGTTGTCACAATGGTAGCAGAAAAGTATTTTTAAGTTAAGATCCTTTCATTCTACTGAACCAAACTAGATCCAAATACAAATAAAGACAAATAACAAGATTATAAGCTTGAAGCATTGCTCACATATAATACACATTCAATGCTCAATAATTTTATATTCTCTGAGGAATGGTAGAATTTCAACACTTACTGGCTATACCTCTTTCTGGGGTCTTCAGCAGTAATTTCTCTCCTATAATCTACTCCATAAAATGTTCAGCTATATCAAAACAATAGACGAGACCACATCAAGCTCTATTTAGTGGCCAAGATTTACACATCTACAATGCTCATAGCATGAAAACATTTTAGACTTTCCTATCAGAATGAAGCAATGTGAAACACCTGAGCTAATTTATTTGGGCTTTGGACAGCTGTAGATGAGAACTAGTTTCTGGTCAGGATTTGAAATCATGCCAGCAGGAGCTTACTCTTAAACAGATGCCCCAGAATTTTATAAGGAGAGTCACATATCTCATGTCATCATTTGATGGGTACCTGGTCAGAAGTCTATTCCCTTCCTGCTACAGCTGTCCCTGTGAAATAGCAAACATGTTTTCTGGTCATTGTGTGCTCTGTGAATAATTTCTCTAAAAGGTTATTTACAGAAAAGTCAGAGTTCATTTTCTTAACTCTAAAAACATGGAGGTTGAACCAAATCTTGTTTGTTAAAAATCCTATAACTCTCAGTGTAGTACAAATTCTGAATTTGTACAAATTCTCAGTGTTTTACAAATTCTGAATTTGTAAAATAATTTCAAGATGTTAAAATAATTTTACAGATGAAAAAATAAAAATCCCCCAAACCCACAAGGGATTCTTCTTTCTCAATCCTTTCGTTTTGAAAAAATATATACAAAAATTTAGAGATTGTATTTTTCCCTAGTGAGAATAAAAATGAGACAGCCCAGAAATATACATGGAATATACCTTGCCTAGATGCTTTCTGTGTCTCTTAAGCCTCCATGAACACCAGGTCTCATTGCAGTGTTTCCCCTCAGGAAACATCATGGCTTATGCCAGAGATTTCTATCTCCCAAGAGTTTCATCTGTACCCGTCTTCATGCAAGACGTGTACAAGGTGGGTATTTTTCGTAGGTTGCTCATGCTGTTGATAGTCAGCAGTGTCTGTAGTTTTATGAATGCTTTCAGTTCTGGTGTGTTCACTTCTCTTTTTGTAAGAAAGAATCTGTCCACCCTCTCCCACCCTACAGCTACGTGCTGTCATCCTCCCTTCCGCTGTGTTTGCAGGAACATTTTGTGTGGTCATGTGGAGCTCTGGTTGTGCTTAAGCCAGGGAAAAACCCAGAAAGGTTGGTATGCCATTCTTGAAAGGACGGCGAGGGCCAGGAGCAGGGGCTGGGCTCAGCAGTGGCTCAGTGCAGTTCCTGAAGGTCAGGCACCAGCCCCAAGGCTGGAACTCACCACACTGATGTAGGTGCTGTGCAGGAAAGTGTGACTCAATCAACCCCTGGGAAAGACTCAAACAGGGCACCCCTGGGATTCAGAGCCCAAGTTCACTTCTGGTGCCTGTCTGCCTACACATGCACAGAAGGGGAATGTGTACGTAGGTTATATTTTGCAAGAACTGCCCAAAAAAGGTACAGTGAATATTTTTTGCTTGTGGTGTGATTTGACACATGACATGCCACAGCAACCTTCCAGGGCACAGAATGTGATCCCACTCTGTATCTGATATAATTAAGGATGTATGACTTAAGTACCAGCTGTAGCCTGAAGTGATACCATTGGACTGAGATACAACATTGTGGTTTTGCTTTCCATCTAGGGAATTGTAATATGTGCTAAAAATACTGTTTGGCACAAGGAAATGCAGACTGTTATCTCGTGCAGAGTGGGACATGGAATGTCAATCCCAGTAGAAGTCACCATAGAAGAGGGAAAATGGACATTTTAAGGAAGCCTTCTTGTGTTGCCAGCAAGATAAGCTGGGACTGGTTTGATAATCTTTATCCCTCTCTCCGCTCTGTCCCTTGCAGGATGAGGAATGATCTGTTTAGAAGTGAGTCATAGCTAAATAAAACCAGCATAGGTAATCATTTGCACCATATTAGGCATCAATTTTCCATCACACATTGTATCTGTGTAGCTACTGGAGACGTTGTTTTCTTCCCTGTGTTTTTTTCATGGGAAGAGGCATTTATTTTTAAGCTGTATTTAAAGTCACTCATCTCTACGGAAACATGGAGGGGATACTTCACAGGAAAGGACCTCATTCTATCTCCAAAGCCACTTTGTGCCCAGGCTCTACTATCCCAACTCTGGGTGGCACACCATGACTGTGGTTTAAGAGAGCATCCAGGAAAGAAGACTTGTTCTGACAATCTTTTCAGAAAAAGTATCCAAGATCCTGTCTGAAATTATGGTTACAGACAGCAGAATCTGCTGAATTATTTTAATTGATACCTTCAGGTTCTAGAACCATAGAATCAGAAAGGTGGGGAGCAGAGAAATTGATACACTAATTTACTTGTGAAGGACAATAAGATAATAAACAAAACATTCTGAATAAATAACAAATTAACCAAAGTGATTGAATTTCAGCCTTAGAGAGCTGTAGAGACAAATCCTGCCCATTATACCCATATGAGTAGTTTCATTAACAACAATCTGCTTCTTAGTAAATTGCCAGTTATAATAAAAACAAATAACTTGTTATTTTGTTTCTCTGCTGCTATGCATTTTAATAATTCCAGAAGTACTCATTAAAACTGGTGCTTTTGTACTCAAATGTTGTAAAACACTCTTGCATTACTGTTAAACCACTCCATCTCCCTTTTCTGTCTGAGCATCCATATAGCTGCAGAAGAGACAGAGTAAAATAAAAACCTCCAGAACAGGTGCAAAGGCAGGATGATGCAACTGTCTGCTCACTCTGCCCACAGGAGCAAAGTGGCACCTCAGGGCCATGAGCATGGAGCCAGAAAATGGCACTAAGTGAATTCCATGCCAAAATGTTGACAACATCTGATATGTGCAAGAGGGCCACTGAGTGCACAGAACTGCCTGTCCAGCAGAACATAACACCATGCAAACACCACTGGGGTTAGATTTGCACACAGTAATCATTTATTCTCTATAAAAACAGATGTGCCCTGTAATTGCATCTAAAAGGTGCGCTACCAAAATTAACAATCCAAAACCTGTATGAAGGTAAAGGTTTCATCACCTTTATAATTTATTTGAAAAAGTTGTTCTCCATTTTCTTATGCTAGAAGTACCTATTTTGATAACGTACCGAGTGACATCTAGGTTACGGGTTTTAAAATATTTTTTACTTTGTCACATTTTAATGTATATAATGACTGTATACTATGAGGAAAAAGGGGAGATAGAGCACCAAGATTGCTTTAAAAACATTGTGTGTTCTTTGATATTATTCAGGAAGTACTTAAGGCTATTCAGGAGAATCATGATGTTTAATATGTACGTGTACAATACTTATTATGCAAAAACAAGTTGGCAGCCTTTTGCATGGAGCTGTTGCTAACATCTCTTTCCTGGGCAATGGTACATTTAGGGATCTGTTGGCAGTTTTTTATTCTGCCCATGAGAGGTGATACTGCAACATTCTGTGCCCATTCTTCTCAGGAGCATTACTGAGAGGGCAACTGGCTCAGCACTGCCACAGCTCTGGAGGGACAGATCTCACTCCACTGCCCCCGTGAATGGGGAAAACGGAGGTAAAAAATTATGAATTTGGATTTTTGTCCACACTTCCAAGAGCTACACTGCAGAAGCTAGTGGAGTTCTGTACAGGCATTATTCATCCTTCTTTCTGAAGCCCCTGATTCTGTCATGCTCAGTGTTGTTCAGAACTGGAATAGAAGGACAGGCCCAAAGACAGCTGGCAATCTGTGTGTGATACAGCAAATCACTGAGTGCTAGTAGATGGAAATAGGGAAATAACTCTGTTATGGGCTGCTCAGCCTTTTGAAGAATTGGTATATAGGGAAGGTGAGAGAGGGTAAAAATTCACTGTTTTCTAGAAAAAGATATTGTTTCCAAATAGAAGGACTGCTCAGCGTCTTTTTCCATTCTATTTGAAGATTCATCTTAACATTGATGGGTATCTAGTGAGTTTGAAGTATTTCCTCTTAAACTTTTGGTGTTTTTGATGAATGATTGTGGAACCCTGTTGGATGACTACAAAATTGTTATCTCTGGGTTAAGGAGTGTCCCCTTAACCTTAGGCAATCTGTCCTATGGTTGAAACAGGTCCCACCAGAGTTCAGCATTTCAGTGATGCTCTGCAGACAGAAATCCAGCACCTCTGGCTCTTGTGTAGATTTATCAAGAGAATAAAATGGAGACCAGGATGCTGTCAGTGTCCACAGGTCATGGCAAACACATTTCAAGCAGAAAAAAAAATCACTTGACTCTTTGTACTGCACCAAGGATAACACAGTCCCAACCCAAACAAGAATTATTAATGGTAACAGACAGCTGGAAACACAGGTCAAGGACAGAAGATGTCCCTGCCTCAGTAGTTTTCCATTTGCTCATGATGCAAAGTGGCCGCCTGACTGCTCTCCTGGCTAGTTGTAGTCTCGCGGGCAAAGCACTAACTGCGATGCACTCGGGGTTCATGTGAGCTCAGCTCACATGGTAAGTCAGACTCCAGACTCCCAGTCTGTGGGTGGAACTCCTCTGATGGCATTTCCTTTAAAGCTGTAGCACTGTGCCCTTTATTCTCTGCTGCATAAGCTTGGGCCCATTTAATCAAAGGCGTCATGCTTAAAACTGGTTGGCAGTGGAGTTTCTGCCTAAAGATGATTGAAAAAAGAGAGAACTGAGTGATAGGAAGTGAAGCCAAACTGTAAGCGGTGTGAACCTTGTTTTCCTTTTCAAAGTAGAACTAAATGTATGTGATTTAATTTAAAATGAAACATATATATAATGTTTCATTTTAGTAAGAAGAAATGCTGAAAATCTTTTTGCTACCAAGCAAATGTGGATGACATTGGCTGGCAACAGAGTAGTTCAATGGGAATTTTTTCAAACATTGCCTCAGCATATGCTTTCTTTTCTATTGAGATCTCCCTACTATAATGCCAGCCAACTGACAACAATTTTTCATGTTTTGGATGGTAATAAATCTTCAACAAAGTGTTAACCAGCACCTTGAGCAGGTTTTCTGGTTGATACTACTCTAGATCCTGCATTACAAATTGCTTAAACAGGAGAAGGGCCTTAGGTACACATTTCAAACATTTCCTTCCTAGTTTTGGTCAGCATCATGTGACTACATGAGTGAAATAGCAAGGGATTCATCAATAATAGCGGTAAACTACAGCTCAGGCTTTGAGTTAAAGAAAACAAAACCACTTTTTCTTCCCCACTCCCGCTCCTTATTCCCATCTAACAGTTCAACAGACTGTGAGAAGTCTCGGAATGATTTCTCTCTTCAATGCTTCTAATTTAAATGGCTTACTAGAAATGAATATTTCATGACATTACAGGACTCTCCAAAGCTTCATCTCTTTAGCGCTAATTATTTTAACAGGACCTATATGAAAGGCAAAGGCCACTTCTCTGTATTGTCTGCATTAACACCATAAAACTATCTTGATTTGACAGTTAAAGTTCTCATTGCTGTATTTCCTCATTTTTACTTTTTAGTGTCTCCCACAGAAAGTCACACAGTTTGAAGTGCCATGGGGTTAACCCTGCAGTCAACCACTTGTGTCCTCATTAGTAAAAAAGCTGCAAGACTGCAGCACTTAATCCGTAGTTTTTCTTTCTCTTCAAGCCAAAGCCACCTTTGATTTCCATATGGAAATTCTCATAGCAGTACCCCTAAATAAAGTACTGTTTGATCCTCCAGGCCAGTTTGATATAGTATCCATTGCCTAAACAAGGAAGCAGGGTCTCCTTAGGCACCTGCACGTTTGAAGCTAAGGAAGTTTCCACTTTGGAGTAAATAGTTTCCACTAGACCTCACTCCTCTTGTGGTAAAAAAAACCCAAAACCAAAACCCGAAGTAAATCAACCTTCCATCTGCATTCTTTTCACATTCTGATGGGCACAAATGAAACAAAATAACCTTCAAAGCCACAAACTTATGTCATTTGACAAATGGGAGGACATGCAGTACAAAACTGGAAATCTTTTCCACGTACCTTAGCCAAGGTCAGGACAACTCTGTGTACAACCTGTTGCCTGGGGTGTCAGCATTTCAGACGTGCTTTCAGAGGCTCTTGCCACAGTTCTTTCATGCAACATCCACACTGAGAAAAACAACCTGCCAGTCCAGGCTCTTCACCCTTTGAAGTTCCCTCCTGTTCCTTAACTCATAGCCCACCTTCAGCAGCCCATCTCTCATAAGGTGCAATTTGCAATGATGGTTTCTCCGTTCTGGTTTCTGCCTGACTCTCGAAGTCTGGCTGAGCATCCAGGTGGACCCTCACACTGGAGCTGAAATAACAAAAGCCATGGGAATGGACTACAAGAGATCAGCACGGGGGCTCATGGCTGGCTTCTGCCTGTCCCTTGCTGGTGAAATCCCCCAGGTGAGGGCACCGAGAGCTGCTCTGTGATGCCAGAGCAGCAGAAAGCAAGACCAGTGCAGCCAAAGAGAGTGAATGCTTTTGAGCATGTGGCAATAATTTCTCCAGCCTACTCTGTGTCTTTGAGGAGCCCAAAGGAGGAAAGAACCAAAGTCTCAGACTCCCACTTCTCATCCTCCAACTTCTGAACTGAATGACCTAGAAAATTTGACTTTCTAAAACTGGTACTCACAAATGAGGCACTTCACTGCTCTAAATACTCTGGGCAGCTTTTTCCTCAATACATCCATATGGCCTTTTGTCAGCCACACTGAGCTTTCTGAGGAGGGCTGGGTGGCTTTGCATGCCCTTACCCATTCCCACAGCCAGTCTCCTGAGTACCCAGCATCCTTGTTCACAGTTATCAGATGCATGAATCTAACAAAGCAATTCCAGTTTTATGAAGTGCAGATGTCTGTAAAGGAGTTATTAGCATAAAAGAACCTGATGTTTATTGTCAGACCCTATAGGTTTTGACAAGTTCATTTGTTTTGGATGTGGATCTCAACTAACTTCCATTCTTTGGGTATTACAAGACTTTGGCCTCTTAAACATTTAATAAACGTCATGAAACAATAAACTAGATTAAATTAAATGTTGTGGAATTAGCTCTGCATTTGAATTGCACTTTTATTGTATAATTTAGCAACCAAAAGGATAAGTTTGTAAGGTGGTTCTTTTGAAACAGCCAAACAAGTAAGATGATTTGGGGACACATAGTGTAACTAGGATGAAGTCTTATAAAGAAAAATCCTTCATGACATTGGAGCTGAATTAAGCCAAGGCAAAATAATTTCATTTGTCCAGACAAGCTACTGGCACAATTTCTGCAACAGAGCTGAAATGGTATCTGCAGATGGTGATTGGGGTGCAAAGTTAATGTTTTTATGCATGAAGCATCCTGGCATGTGCAGGTGATCTTCAAATGCCAAGGATTTCCTCTCTCTTTTGCATCACAAAACATCTGCAACAGTCCTACAGCATTCAACAACACCGTTTATGATCAAGAGCCAGATTGTGATATTTGTGTTCACAGCTATTTAGCTTTTACCCTAGATTCCCTTCCCAAATTTTCCTTCATTTTATCCTGCTGCTGTTGGGCTTGTAACCATATAAATTAAAGGAACAATTGTATTTCTGTCAGGCTAGTCGCCGTGTTGGAACTGCCAGAATCTCACTGGGCTGGTAAATCACAGTTTGGTAGCTGCTGCCAGACACAACAAGGACATCCACTGATGTCTAGGAAGCTATTTGGGAAGCAAGTCTGCTCAGAGGGAATATGGGTATCTCACAGTTGATCTGCTTGCTAGGAGAATGAAAGTAAGGGGAGAAAAACAGGCAGAAATATTAAAAAGCCCTTTTGTATGGTTTAATACTTGTTTTGGGATTGCAAAATACAGGAAAATAGGGAACATAAATATTTTAATCCAACAAAAACTAGAGCAATGAGAAAAGTTCTGCACATAAAAGCTGAAGCACAATGATGAAAAAGTATATATTCCTGCAAAAAATCCATCACTATTTACTTCTCTCTATTAATACAATCATAGCTTAGTCAAAATCTGACATAAAACTGAACTGGGAATGTTATTAGTCTGTTCTGCAACTGTTAAAGACAATTGAATATGATGTTAAGTTCACCACAGGTTTTTTCAGGAAGTCCTTGCTCCTTTAAACTCCTATGTACAGGCTTTCTACTCTTTTGGAGTGGGGAATTTAAAAAGTCATTAACTTGGCTTCATTTGCCTGGGAATTATGCAATCTGGACAATATGGAGAGCAGCATTTGAAAGACATTGTTTGCAAAGTTCTGCTGGGTGACAGCAGCATTCCCATCTGGCAAATGCTTGAAATGTGTGTTCAGTGCGGGAAAGACTGGAATAAAAGAGGAAAATAAGGTGATATTGGCCTAAGCTGGCATGTGGCAGAGTTTTTGGGCAGGCTCAGAGTATACAACAACATATATAGAGTTGCAGGCTCAGAGTATATTGTGCAACAACAGACAATGCAGAAATAATTCTCATTTTGTCTGCAGTGCTTAGCAAACAAGTTTCACTAATTTTTCTTTAATCAGATTTGTAACTAAAATGTTCCTTGCCTTAGTGCAACTGGAATAAAGACTATTCTAAAAGCATGACCAACTGATAAGACATGAATAAAATTACTTCCACGTGTATGAGATTATTATAAATGGGACTTCTCTTTTCAACAAAGAACACTGTAAACAAATGCATGATCCAGTTTATTAACTGAGATTGGCTGGATTACATTTTGAAAATAAGATACACATGTTGGCAATTATCACACTTCACTATAGTTATGCCTTTGAAAGACACACATCATGTTTTTTCCTGTGGAAATTGTAGCTTTTTTAGCTTGCCTTACTAGAACATTTTGAGAAGTATCTTTTCAAAATGCATATACCAGCCTGATTTCTGAATCCATGCTCAGACAGGAAAGGGCAGATCCAGATTCCTCTGGGCTGAGGTGGAAGTTAGAAAGGTCTTCCAGCCAGCTGGGACACACCACAGAGGGGGACTAGGTGTAAATGTTTCCGAGGCTGCTGTATCCTGTGTAACTCAGGGTTTGAGACCAAGAGAGGCATCGCCTGGCTCAACTAGGAGAACAACTGTGTCAGTACTCTGTTTTGTTGGGGTTATTTTACATTGCAGGATGGTTGTTCTCATGTCCTGGTTTGTAAAATGTGGCAAAACAGATCTTCTCTACTTCGAATTGATGTTATTGGGGGACTTAAGCTGCTAGATTCTTAGGTAGTAGTTGCCAAAGAAAAATAGATTATATTTTTGTTGGTTTTTTTTTTTTTGTTTTGGTTTCTTAGCTTTGAAAGAAAAAGCTTCTCTGTTTGATAAAAATAAAGATAGAAACCTCTTGAATAACAGCAGCCTGGCATTCAAGGCACTCATGGCATGTCCAGGCCAGGTTCTTGTTCCCTATCAGGTAGAGTCCTTGTTTTGCCCTGGCTCTGCTTCCTGGCTGGTGCATTAAGCCCTGAGCACTGGGCTGCTGGCCATTCTGGAGCAAGTCTCTCAGAGTGAGACCACAAAACATGATTTAAGCACTGCACTTGTTTTGAGAGAGCTCTGTGCTGGGATGCACTGGTTACAGTGGAGAGGGGCAAGTTAGATCACCTGGAAAGTGATGCAGGTCTTACCCAGAGCGCCATACTCAGTGTAAATGTTGCACAGTTTGGACAGATGGCTGGCAAAACCTGCCAGGGCCATTTCAAAGGTAATATTCATGTGCTGTCCCACTTCTCCATGCTAAGGAAATGCATGGTAATGTTATCCCTGGCACTAATCCAATGCTGGGCTCTGACATAAGAAGAACATACACAGCAAGTAGGAACATGTCTGCAGAGATTAGAGATGAATCTTCACTCTCACAATACATGAACTCTGTGCAACAGCTGCAGGGAAAAGAAGAGGAAACCCAGGCCCAAAATCTTTGCTTCAAGCCCATTATAATTTCCAACATGTCCAAGAAATGATGACAAAGTATTTTGCAGACATTATTAGACACAGGTGCTGTTAGTCCCATCCTGGCATAGATAACACATAAGTCTGAAAAAGACAACTTAACCTCTCCTTCCTGTCATGCAGCCTAGAAAACCAATGAAGTATTGCAATAGATATGAACAACAGCACAAAGTAATCTCCTTACCTAATTGACTCTAGTATTGGTAGCTCACAGTAATACGACTTAGAAAGATGTGAACTTGAAGTGTCAAGTGTAGAAGACAAAGGAACCCTGGCCTCAGCTGAGATTCTCAGACAGCAACTCCCCAGGTACAGAAGTGCTGCAGTTTGAACTTTATTTACTTCAACCAAAACTTTGCACCTTTACAGTATGAAGGATTCCCCCAGTGAAGAAGCTATGTCAGTCCTGTCCCTCCTTCCAGCACATCAGAGACAAAGATGGCCAGGTGATGGGTTAACTTCATGTGCTGCACTTCAGGCTTCATTCATGCAAGATCTCATTTTGCAAACAAAGCCCAGGATAAGATTATATCAGAATGTCACACAAATCTTCAGCTGCCTTGAGAAGGCCAGTAACATGGGAAACCTTTTATCCCTACCCTATGTTACAGAAAACCTCAGATTATTTTTGGGTTTGGTGCTAATTCTAATGCCACTTTTAAAAACCATGAAAAAAGGTAGTTAAAACCCAAGAACTTCATAAATCTCATTAGGAAAAAAATCTGTTTGAATTACATGAAATGAAAGTCTAGAACTGAAAGTATTTTCAGTTTCTGAAAACTCTCCAAAGGGTCTTAAAAATGCAGTAGGGGGAGAAAGATACCATCCAATTACTCCTCTCATTCTACCCACAGCAAAAGCACCATAATAAATAGGAAAACAATCAGTTAAGGAGGAATCAGAATGCATGGGGAAAAGGACTCAGCAAAGCTGGCATCCCCATCTCCCTCAGTGTTTCATTTATTTCTACAAGGCTTGTTTTCTTGAAATTATAAAATGAAAGCCAGCCCTGCCCTGTTTTGTTAGACAGCACTGATCTTTTTATATGAGCTACCTGTTCAGAGAAGCAGAAAATTTCAGATAAATCCTTTCAACAGGTCCTCTTTCTTTTTTTTTTTTTTAACTGAAATTACTGCCTTGTAAATTTTCTTCCATTCCTACCCCAGCTCCCATGTTGGAGGCAGTCGGAGATGAGCAGAGCCTCAGTCAGTGGGTTCCTGGTGCTGGCAGTCAGCAGGAGCACTATTGCTGCCATGCCTTTATTCCTGCAGGAGCACTATTGCTGCCATGCCTTTATTCCTGCAGGAGCACTGTTGCTGCCATGCCTTTACTCCTGCAGGAGCACTGTTGCTGCCATGCCTTTACTCCTGCAGGAGCACTATTGCTGCCATGCCTTTATTCCTGCAGGAGCACTATTGCTGCCATGCCTTTACTCCTGCAGGAGCACTGTTGCTGCCATGCCTTTACTCCTGCAGGAGCACTGTTGCTGCCATGCCTTTATTCCTGCCTGGGACTGTGCTGGAGCAGAGTTCCATCAGCCTTGCAGCTCGTACCCCTGCAGCCCCATAGGGTGACCTGGCTGTCTTTGTTTTCATGTTCCCATCTTTGCTGCATGCCAAGCTAAGGCACAAGCCAGCTCAGGGCTTTACCAGCCACCTGCAGAGGATTAGGTGGACAGCCCTGGACTAAGGTTTCATGGCAAGCCCCGGCAGTGGCTCTGGCACGTGGGAGCTGAAGCGCGGTGTCCACGGCCCCAGCAGAGATCAGAGATCAGCATTTGCACACCCAGGCCTTGCAGAGCAGCCATCTGTCACTGTGCAGCCACAGGGGACTTAGAGGGGCTTTGGCAGCTGGATCCAGCCCCCATGTACTGCACAGTCGAGATGGGACCAGACAGTAACCAGTTTTACAAGTCAGTGATGGAGACCTGGGGAGCTTCTCCTGAGGCAGACCCTCCATCATAGCAATGCCCATGCCAAGAGCTGCAGCAATGGAAGGACAGAAACATTTATCTCACTACCTAGAAGGTATTTAGTCTGTGCTTCATACAGTAAGAAAGTTATTATGACCAGCAAATCTGTCCCTTTCTCAAAGACATAAAATCTGCAAACCTATGAAGCCAGACGTCTGATAATGTGGAAATCACATCAGGGATGAACACCACCAAAATTGTTTTTAACTGCCATTTTGGATGTGCTTCCAAATTGTAAAGTGATTGTTTAGGGAAAACAGCAAAGTTTTCAGGTGACAATAAGGTTACCTAAAATAAAATTTAGAGTTTGGATACTTAGTACAAAAATGAACAGATAGGATCATAAATCTATCTTATGCTACATGCCTCTCTGTATTATTCAGGGACCCTTAGATTTTAATTTTTATATTTTCTAATGCTTGACTTCTATTCTGGCAGGAATTATACTACTGTAATTCGATCAGCTAACAGCCATTACTTTGAATAAACCCAATAGAAACAAGATTAGATGCAAACCCATTTACAGCAAAGCCAACTAACCCAAACAAACCTCAGAACTTGTAACTTATAAAGCACTTCCTCTGATGCAGCTCATGCCCAGCTCTGTGGGAACCACAGAGGAGTATATTAATTCCTCTGTGAGGCCAAAGAAGGCAAATATCAAATGGAAGACACTTTATAGTGGATCTGCTCTAAGTCATTCAAACTTCAGCAGCTGTTTGAGAGATCTTCTGGTTCTCTGACTATAGTCTGTTCTTTACAGAGCAAACATGAGAATTCTGAAGTCAAAATGTTTTTCTAATCAACATCTAAAAGGATTAAAAAAACCTCAAAGCCCTTTCTCCCCTACAGAGTTAAGGGAAAGCTCACAACAAGTTACTGGAAACCAATATGCTGCTTTTACACAGAATTTCCAAGAAAACAGGAGTGGGGAAGCAAGTATAATGAATAGCCAAGGAATGGTCTGTAAGAAGGATGAAATATTAGAGAGTTTTCAAGCTTATCCTAAGCAGGTATCATTGTAAAAGCAGCCATAAAGAGCTTTTGTTGGTGTTACAAGTATAACTAGAAGCAGAACTATGTTACAGTAATAAAGCTGCTACTGCAATTATTTCACAATGGAGAAATAAGCTTTTTGTGGCTAATAACAACATATATATTTAAAGAAAAGGTGAGCATTATATTTCACCTCTGATTTCCTTTTTTTCATAACCCCTGCATGCTTCTTCTTCACCATAACCGATAATCCTTGAAGAGGAGACAATCACACTCTGCACAAGTGTAATAGTCTAAACACGTTGCTTTTTTTCTGCAGATTGAGACCTGAGAATTTAATGATTTACAGAACTGCTCTGCTCGAGGCCTTCTTTCAGCATTTTTTAATTAAGAGTTTGTGTCTTTGATACAAAGTAGAATCTCTGAGAGGCCAGAGGCATTGCACTCTCAGGTATATTTAACACACAGCAATGTGAGGGATGCAGTTCAGGGTTCTACACTGCTCATGCCTTTGCTGGCATAAATTTAGAAAGTGTTAAAATGTCTAGTGCCTATAAAAGTTCAGCATGTTACAGCAAGCCAAGAAAGGAGAGATGATGCATTCTCTCAGGAATCTGTCTAAGGAAGTTATGGGTGTAGCTGCTGCGCTCTTTGGCTTTGGTGAAAGTCTAGAGCAGGAAGTGTTCTGGGATGGCCCTGGCAAAACTTACAGGAACAACAGCTCTAAAGTAACTGGGAAATTTAGATAAGAGAACTAATACAAGTCCTCAGGACAAATCAATCTCCTATTGGACTGAGAGTCTAGAAGAGTAATATCCTCCTCCTGCAATTCACAGTTTATTGCAGAAAAATGAATGAAATGCTATAACAAAAAGAGATTCCCCCAGAGTGGTCACTGGGACTTCTCACTTGGAGAAGAAATGAGAGGAATTTTCTTTTTTTATTCTGCTATTTTGTTAGTTATGGCTGTAACAGGAATTTAGACAACAGAAAAAGATTCCAAACCACTTGGGGAACTTGTTAACATTTTGTGATTCATACAAAATAAGTGGGACTCAGTGCAGTGGGACTCCAAATCTTGTCCTCTTCACCACTGAGCTCAGAGCTGCTCTGAGGTGGTGGTGCTGTAGAAGCCTACACTTACTACTGGAAAAAGCCATTACTGACTAATGGTGTCTCAGAAAATGTTTGAAGGAGTCATGAGACTCCTAAAAGCAGAAGTTACCCTCATTAAGTCTATTCTGGAACAATACTGTCACTTGTTTTCTGAGTATTCAGAAAGTCCTGTTTTGCTTTCAAAATTAGAGCAGAGAACAAACAAGAGTAAGTTGTCAGCTTCAGCAAAACCATCTATTTGAAGCTGGAGGCAAATATCAGGATACCTTGTTGCCTGAACATTTTGGGCCAGACTACATCAAATGGTAGAAATCAGAGTCAAGTTCAGCAATGGTATCTTGCCCATTCCCAGTAACAAACTGACTCCTTGCTGAGCTGTCCCACTGCCAGACTGCAGCACTTTCAGCCACAGACCTGCACAAGTGACCAGCTGGCCTGCAGATACACGTGTTAAATTGTAGCTTCAGTGTCTGCAAATGGAGACCAATGCCTTCACTTACAGAATGCACAGGCTCTACTCAGTGTTGAAAAAAATGCATGTTTAGCATGCTGTGATCCTTTAGGGAAATGGGTGAATAGAATTAACCTCCTTGAAACTATTTTTTTTTCTGCTGCAGCAGCTTTTTAATGTAAAGAATTTATTGGCGTAAAAAGCCAGTCACGTTCTTAATTGCCAATAATGCCAAATGCCAGTGCCCATGTTTTATTTCTGTGTTTACTCCATAGCATCATGCAAGCCCTGGTCCAAGTAATCTTAATAATGATTGCTTGTTAATACTAAAGTAGTTCCTCAGGAAGCTCCCACATGAAAAAAACACTGCTGACAGATTGAGAAGGGAAGAGGTTCAGGTAGAAATTCTCCCTTCTGCACCAGCACTACAGGATTTGCTGTGAACCTAAACATGTGAGGAATTTAGCTTTCACACACAGACAGCAATGAATACAGTCTGTGCCTTCCCAAGATAGAAGATCACAGATTTAGGCTCAAAGAAATGCCAACATACAGCTTAAAGAGAAGGGCTCTAGTTTATGTTAAAACAGGATAACCAGCTTGGCATGAAAAATGTGAGAGTCAGATTGGTACCCACCCATTCATCAGCTCTGAGCAAGGCAGGAGGCGCAGGCTCACAAGAGAGCTGCCTCATCCTAATAAGGCAGAGCTGTCTGGCAGTGACATAGTCGGGATGCCTTCTCCATGAACTAGTGCAAGCCATGGAGGAGCCACTTCTGCATGGCTCAGGGGCCCTGTCACCCTTCCATCAATAGCTGAGTGTGATCTCCTCTGCAGGATGACTTGTGCTGAGTTGCACACAGATGCTGGGCTCGCGTGTGTGCTGCAGGAAAATCTGGTGTTACAAGAAAAGCCACTTACCAATGTCCCAGGTTACCCTCTGCACCTCCTCCAACATGAAAGTCCAGGGAAAAGAAAACAGTCACCATGACTGACTAGCAAGCAATTTTTTCTGCCCAGGGGATATAAAATTATAGCAAGTTTTTTTTTTTTTTGACTCTGTAGTAAAATGATACTGCTTCTTTGCTTGACTTGTCAAGACTTTCCTTTGTTTATATTTAATATGACTGAATCCTTTAGAAATAATGGATTTAAAATGGAAGGCAACAGCTCACAAGATGGGCATCTTTGCAAACAGCCATTTTTCTGCCTGCTGCTGAGTGGAGGTGGCAAGGTGTTTGCTGAGGTAGGAGCTGCTGCTCACTTATTTTGAAGAAATGTCTTTTTTTCTTGATGTATTTATAACATTCATATTCACTAATGCATTCCAGCGAGAGGCAGATCTCCTTACTGATGTCAAGAGAATCAGCTGAAAACAGGCCAATAACAATTTCTGTACTTTAAAGCAAGCTCTGTGGTTGTGCAGGAAGAAGGAGATTTAGCATTATTAGCACAAATAAGAAACAAGTCATTTACAAAGAAGAGAGTAAGTATATCGTGTTGAAAATTATTAATGTAGTTGCCGTTCTTGTACTTCATAGCCAAAAAATTATCCTGCAGCAAGATTTCCACCTGAATTTTTAGGGTGTTTGCTTGATTAAGTGCTACAAGGTGTGCCTTTGGGGCCAAATCTCCTTTTGGTCTAGTGGCATTGTGGACCTTTGTCATTGAGTCATAAATATCCAATGCATTAAAATGAAAATCAACACTCAGCTGCCACTATTACATCTTATTACATCTTTTCTTTCAATAATTTTAAATATTGACCCAAAATATGGTGGCATGTTGGCATTTCATACTTTTGCAAAGCAGGAAAATTAAAGCAAGTGGCGATCTTTCCTTACCACCCACAATAATCCCCCTCCACAGCCTCCTTCCAGCTTTGTACTACAATGGGGTATTAGTGGCTAAAAAGAGAGTGAGAAATTGTGGTGAGGGACAGAGAATGGGCTGGGCGCTCTTGGGTGAATAAATGGTGCAATTGAAAAGATTTTGTTTAAACACAGATGTTTGAGCAGAACAAAGTACGGACTTATTCAACTCTCAATTTATGAGATAGTTTGGGTTTGTTTAATCATCATTGAGGCTCCCTAAACTTCAACTACAATTAATTTTCAGTTTGGAGGAAGTGCTCTCCTTGCTCATCAATTACTCAGGAGATGAAGGTAACCCTAACATTCCCATACAGAGAGGGGAATGTGCTTCCACCACAAACCTCCCAGTCACTGTAAGCAGCTCCTTTAATTGTCAGCTTCTGCAAAAGCGTAAGGTACTCAAGGGGTGCATCAGACCAAGCATAAATACACTTCTATCGTTTTCTACTAATAATGCAGAAAAGAAGTTGAAAGTTTGAAAGGCACTCCCAAAAGCCCTTCTAACTCATGTACATTCGCATCACCAATGACAATGGTGACAGACTCCTGTGACATGCATCTCCTACAGACACCTCTGTTCTCTGCCCTGTCAGACTCCACCTGGGGCAGGAGTGAAACTGGGTCTCAGAGCTACAATTCACTCACAAGGTTCCTATTTCACTTGCAATTCTTTAATAGTTCCAAGTTTCCAGACATATGGGTTTCAATAGTGTGCAATTCCCCTGCGTGAGCTATGGCTTCCACTTCAAATTGCCACATTTGACTAAGTGGACAGAACAAGTGATTGAATTCACAAACCTTGAACCAGTCCATTCTGTTGGGGCAACAGAGAAGGGGATTGAATTACACCCAGCAAAGAGACCAGAAGTGTGAGCAAGTGTGAGGCAGTGCCACAAAAGCATTGTCAGAGTGCCCTGCCAAGCCATTGTAGGTGTTGTCAGTACAGAAACACATCTGAAATTTTCCAGAGAACACTTTCCACATGACTGACTTCTTCTACAGGTCAAAACCAAAAAAATGTTCATTATCTCACCTCTCTGTCCCAAGCAGGCAGGACAAGAACACATACTGACACGTCAGCGCTGCACAGGGGAGAGAAATTGTAGTTTATGACCACCTCTGCGTTTTTCTCCTTTAGATAAAGGATTTCTTCCCTCTGCACCAGAACCTGTCAGCACACACCAAACATTAGTGACGTATTTAGGTGTAGTTACTCAGCACTACGCACCCAAGCACCTACAGCTGAGAAAGCTGTTCATTTAGTAAGCCGAATTTGGAGCCTCATTCTGCCTACCCTGAAGAAATGCTCCAACATCCACACCCAGCACACTGCATGTGCTCTTGTTCTGCATCCACAGAAAGCCTGGTGGCTCAGAAGTGCCCACACTTGGGCAAAAGAAAATGGAAGACACTCCAAAATGTAAGCACAAGAAAATCAGTCTCCCCAAGGGAGGGAGATCACTCATCTCCCACATCAGTTGGAATGCAGGTTTGCTAGCCTGAGCTCCTTCATTCTGATTGAGAAAATAGATCCTTCATTTCACTACTTCCTTAACTCTTAAGTTTCACTTTGCTCTCTCCATGTCACTGTAATGAAAGAATAGTCAGCCCAGTCCCAAGCAACCATTCTGAGTGTGTATTTCAACATTGCTGTGGTTAATAAGCTTGTCAGATAGCAATCCAGGAGCGGCAGGTATATAGATCCCTCAGGCATGCTGCATATTTTATCTTTGCCATATCACTAATTATAACCATGGTTGTGATTAGAATGCTGAGATTCATGATTTTACATGTCACTCTTTCCTTGCCTATCCTAACTCTCCTTTCAGCCTGCTCTCCCTGGCCCCAGCAGCACAGAGCCATCAGTGACAGGGAATTCCTGCCAGGGCAGCAGGAGGGAGCCAGTGCTGATCCCCCTTCCTCTGACATGTCCTGGCTAAAACATCATTGCAGCCAAATTGGCACATACCCAAAAGCAGTGTTGCTTTGTAGCACTAAGTACTGGTATGAACAGGACTCCTCACAAGCTTCTTGAGCAGACAACCTTTAGATTAAATGGAGGAGCTGGAAGCAGGTTTTAGACTGTCTTTTCCATGTGCTAGAGGACGCTTCTTAGGTTTTGTTGCACTAGAAGTACCTAATCCCTTTAAATTCTTATCCTTTCAGAGATCTGTTAAAGTTCTTGAAATTAGGGAAATCAGACCAAGAGACCTGGAATAATTTAAAAAAACCCAAAATCAAAAAAAAAACAAAACCAACCAAAAACAAGAGAGAGGGAGGGAGATAAAAAAAGGCATACAAGGCCATCAAAAAAGAGTTGTGCAGGACTCAAATATCCCATCCCAGACTCTCTTTGCCTGATTGCCTCCTAGCACTAGAGGAAAAACTCAATTTGACTTATATCTCCTGTTTGCACTTCCCCATCCAGGTGCCCTGAGCTGCACCACTTTATACAGCCAGAAGTGCCTCAGCTGAGGGTTAGCAAAGATGCTCAGCATCCTGCGCTGCTTTAACCCTCTCCACACCCAGAAGCAGGGCTCTAGTTCAGCCCAGGGGCAGCAAACACAGCCATTGGGCAGTGGGCTCCCAAGTCTCAGAGGTGCAGATGGATGTCATGGCACCTCCTGGCTTCCTGCAGAACAGAGAATGAGCTGGGGTGCTCTCAATGACTTAATCTGACGCTTGCCTGCTTCTGCCTGTGGGCGAGAAAGCCATGGTTCTGAGCAGGATGCCTCTGCCATGGGTGACACCGTCATCCTCCATGAGCCCACACTCCTCGTCTCACCAGCTGAAGGCACGGTGCTGTTCAGGGAGGCACTCACCGTGCAAAGGGGGCTCTGGTTTCTCTCTGGCATTACTGCTCAAGGGACAAGCACAGCTCATCCCGGGGGGCAGGAACCACGGCTCAGAACCCTCCTCTTCCTCAGGAGTGCCCTAAGCAGTAGCCCACAGCCCTGCAGCCTTTTTGTTTCTTTGTATCCATGCTTTCTCTCCATTTAATTATTTGTGGTTTGGAAGAACGCACTCAACAGGAGAGAAGGGTTTTCTTCCCGGATAAGTGGTTGCCTTGGAAATAGGATGTGTGGATTTGAATTCTCTTTAGTAGAGAAGAGAACCAGATGCAAAGCCCCTGCTTTACCTGCAAGGGCAGAACCCACCCACTGCCATGGGAAAGGTGCACACCTGAGACTTACAGCAAGCTGCAGAAATGGACCATGGAAGTGTCCGCAGGACAGAGCCAGGACCAGGCCCCTGCAGGAAAGCTTTTCCCTGAAGCTGTAGTAGAGCATTTTACTCATGCAATCATCCAAGCAACTTGTTGCTGAGCTTGAGCATGATTCTTTCCTCAAGCTTTCTGACTGCTGATATAATATGTCATAGAGCAAAGAAAAAACCCAGTGATTTTGCCTAAAAATTAGTATGGTAATAATGAGGCTTTCTGGGTTCAGCCAGTAGGTATAAGTACAAGTAAAATGGTCTCATATCTGATTTAGTTGGTTTGTTGTTTTTGGGTTTTTTCCTGAAAAGTTCTTTCCCCCTAGCTTTTCAAGCAATGTTAACATTAGGTCTGGGTTGCTTTCAGCTAGTCAAAGTGCAAAAAGGTTGTGTGCAAAAGGGGGATGATCTCTCTGAAAAAATGCCAGGAGATTCACAAGCTGGAAAGAGATGACTTGCTGAGTTTATAGGCTGCTGTGAAGGTGTTGAACGAAGACCACTTCAGGCATCCACAGCAAAGGCCCAGGAGCCAGAGAGACTGTGACCCTGCCCAACCTTTAAGCCATACTGTCTGTGTGCCCAGGATCAAAGGCAACAGAAATAACAACTATCATGTTACATGGTGCTGTTCCAATAAACAAATGCGTGTCTTTTCACTTCAGCTTTTCCTGTGCTTCGAGAAAAGTGCAGTTTTAAAAACAAACCCCAAAAGACTATGAAATTAAACTGTATATATCCCAAAGCCAAGACTGTTATGTTTTGCTACTTTCAGTTAGTTTACACTAAGAGGATTTTTAGGAGTTCAACATACCACTGCTGTCCTGTAATAATATTTCACAGTGTAGTAAGAGATGTCTTATTTTTCTTCTTGGCCCAAAGTGAATAATTCAGCACTGCATGTTTCATAGTCTGAGTCATAAATGTTGAAATTGATTACACAGAGGCATTGGAGCAGTCTCTCATTTTGCTTGCTTAAAGAACCACTGAAATTCATTGAGACATTTACAATTCCCATGAAACTCAGGCTTCTAACTTGAGGCTTTTTATTTCTCCCCACCACTGTCAGGACAGCAGCTCCAAGGGCACAGTGCATGTTCAGAAATCACAAAAACATTTAAACCCCCCTAAATTCTGAGAAGTGAATATATGAGGAACATTGCTTAATCTGGCTTGCTTCTAGCAGTGAACAGGTATTACCAGTACAGACCTATATCCTAATTCTCAGTACTGTGTAACCTCAGGGGCAGTCCCTGTTCTTCTGCCTACAAAGCATTTTACTATTTAACAAAGTTTCTGTTTACTGAAGTTACATTTTAATTCTCTAACATCCCTTTTGATAGCAGAAGAATGCAGCTGGTCCATCCCAATCAATTCTGTCTCAGGACAAACACACCCACCCTACTTTGCCTCTCTTCTCCTCTGTCATATGCTCAGACCCCCATTTTAATCGATTGCCATTGAATTAATATAGTTTTCAATAACAGCACTTGATTAAGAAGAAATATATATTAATAGTCTTCCTACTGGGAGTAAGCCCAAATACACCAGAATGCAGAAGAAAGACATTAAAGCCTTGTGGTTTTTTTCAAAAAAGATGGGATTTTGCTTCTCACTCATGGAATCAGTTGTGGTCCACTCTACAAGAGTCATTTGTGCCCCTTTTGAAGACCAGACAGAGCTGGGTAAATCCTACAGAAAATGCAGCCATTCCAGCAGTGTTTATGTTGTACCCCAAACAAGGATAACTGAGCCCATCCTTCACACCAAATCCAACACAAAGCAGACCAGTGTTTGCCATTTTGGTGTGGAGATCAGAATTGACACTTGTTGGGCTTCCCTGACACACTCCCAGTGGAAGAGCTTCCTGACATACAACTGGAGTCTATGGAAAAGGTGCAGCTCAAGGTAACGTGGCTGGCACGAAAAGGGGCATTAACAACACTTCTTTCTGAATGTGCTGCCTCTGGGAAAAAGCCAGTGCAAGACTAGGAGCTTTGCCCCATTTGAACAACTGAGTTACACTACATTCAGTAGAGCAGATCCTCATCTGCCTGGAAATACTATGAAAACTTTTATTGCAATGCTTAATGATTTTCTCTTCTGCAGGCTGATGGAGGCTCTGGGGCAGATCGAGGGAGCTGATGGAACAGCCTCAGCAGCCCATTCATTAGACCTCCTGTATAACCTGAAATGGGCAGGATTTTCTGCATAGAAGGTTCCACTTCCCCAGTCTCACAGGGCAAATTAGAGTACATCCAATTAAGATATAGAGGACACTTCAGTTAGAGGGAAGTAACCTAATTCATATTTCTCTGGGACATGAGAATGATGCATCCATCTTTATTAAAGCAAACAGAATAAGGATAAAACCACTCTGCAATCCAGGGCAGGGAAACAACCCTCACTGTAAACAGAGGGTTTAAATGTTATTCTTAGAAGGATTATTTTTAAAGAATTGCTGAAATGTTCATTGGCCAGAATTGGTGCCTTCTGACTTGTAGGAAATTGTATTTCTTTAAAATGTTTTGTCTTTGTGATAACCTTAGGAAGGGCCATCACACACCTCATTCTGTGCCTGTTTCACACCTAGTACTCTTCCCTTTGTTGGTTGTATTTAGAGCACTGTATTTCAGTACTGCTCTGATCAACTAATTCCCTCTAAGAACATTGGGAATCAGAATAATGGAATTGTTTTGGTTGGAAAAGACCTTCAAGATCATCAAATCCAGAGTTACCCTATCACTGCCAAGTCTACCACTAAACTATGTCCCCAAGTGCCACATCTACACTTCTCAAATACCTTCAGGGACAGTGACTCAAATTCTTCCCTGGTCAGTCTGTTCCAATGCCTGCCAACGCTTTCCATGGAGAAAAGTTTCCTTATATCCAATCTAAGCATCCCCTGGGGTAACTTGAATCCTGTCACTAGCTGCCTGGGAGAAGAGGCTGATCCATACCTTGCCATAATCTCCTTTCAAGCAGCTGCAGAGAGCAGTAAGGCTTCCCCTGAGCCTCCTTTCCTCCAGGCTAAACATACCCAGCTCTCTCAGCTGCTTTTCAGACCCTTCACCAGCTTTGTTGCACTTCTTTGGACACACTCCAGCACCTCAAAGCCTTTCTTGCAGTGAGGGGCCCAAAACTGAATACAGGATTCGAGGTGCAGACTCACCAGTGCCGGGTATAGGAACTTATGTCTCTGAAAAATCATACAGCAAAACCACTCCAGAGAGAAGAGTTTTCAGGTGGGCTAGGAAACACTCATTGTCGCTGATGAGACTTGGGAATTTCATGGAAAGGAGCACAGGCACAAGGCAGTGCCCACCAAGAGGGAAGGGCAGGGCAGGTGCTGCCTTCAGGCACTGCCAAACCCTGCAGTCAGTCCTGTTGGTGCTGTGGATCTGCTTTGCAAAGCCCCAGACACTCCCAGTGCTGGCTTTCCTTGCTGCACGCTTCATTACCCGGGTTACAGAAGTGCTGGGGAGGGATTTGCAGTGACAACAAGTCCCACTGCTGTGAACCTTTTACACCTCCCAGCCCAGGCCCCAGAGCGTTTCCCAGCTGCTGGGGTGCCCTGGGGGCTGTGGGATGGCACCCTGAGCCCGGGGGCTCCCCCAGGGCTGCTCAGCCCCAGCGTTTCCCTGCCCTCCCCTCTGGGGCTGGGCTGCCTTGGGCTCAGCTCTGGCACAGAGCGTTTCAGTTGCATCAGTGCAGAGTTGTTCTGTTCCACAGGCAGCCTCCCAGGCTAACGTGTGAGTTTTAAAAGCTTACTTAGCAAATATCAGATTTCGTGTTGTTTCATCTACCGCTTCCCACCCCAGTCTCAAGGCTAAGGACAAAAGCAATAATTTAACTTTACATCAATTTGCTGCTGGTCCCCTTCCCCAAGATTTCCAAATAACAAGCATTACCATTTCCCTAGCAGGCACTCCAAGCCCACAGCATCATAAAGGCCAAGTGAAGCCTTGGCATCTCTTCAGGAACTCAAGAGGAAATGAGACCCAAGACACCCACGAACTGGTAGACTGTAGAAACTGTTTCAGCCTGCTCCTGGGTTTAAAGAGTAAGCTGCCAGGACAAAAGGCTGTGGAAAATGTTCTCTCATAAAGACTCACAGTAAATGAGAGAGGTCAGCAGTGACAAAGCTGCTAAAGAGACACTAACTGTAGCTAGTTAGATAGGCTGCTGCCTGGGTCTGATACCTAAGGATTTGTCTGGAAGGTATTTTAACTTTTCAGGGTCTTGTCATCATTCCTTAGTAAGCTGAAGTAGTTAATACAGCAAAAAGATGTTTCCCTTTCTTTTACTGCTAATGTCTTGAATACATCATTGTGTCCTCTTTCAGGTTTTTTTTTTTTTTTTAGAAAAAACAGGTGAATGTAGGTAAAGTATAGAGCAGCAAAACCCTGTACATGCAGCATTAATGTGATCTTAACATATTTTGCAGGTGGGCAATTATTTCTGTGCAAATTTTCTCATTTAAAAAGTTTTAGCATTTGGAATGGCCAGTTCCAACTCTTTCTTAATGTATTTTTTTAGTTAATAACAAAAAAAAAAATTCCTTTTAGGGTCATTTTATCTTATCATCTCCAGGTCAGCATCTATGTTCCTTTATTAGCACATTTCTGTTCTTTCCCTGCTGGAGAAAAGCTGGTGGATTTGCATGCTATTTTCTCACTGACTCATTTTCCAAATATGGCCATTTAACAAATATTATTTCTGCAGGCAGCTATCCCCTTTAGAGCCTTCATAAAGGAAATTACTCAATCAATAAAGTTAATTTTTCCTCCCCCCTGAAGCAGCCACCCACCTCAGCAGATGTTAAGAAACAGACTAAAACAAACCTGGAAACCTACTCGGATCCAAACATCTCTTGCCAATATCCTCCTGCAGCTAAGGTTGAAATTAATACTTTGTCTATACTAGGAAGCACTGCAAGGAGCAAGAATGTGTTCTGCTTCTTTAATTAGCTGGCTGAAAGATTAATAAAGAGCAGTGATGAGCTCTGGTCCATTCTCACTGTGTTTAGACTCAACCCACTTCCATGATAAATACTGTTTTCTTGTTGAAACAAATGCAAAGTTGACATAAAGTTCAATTAATGATAAAGCCCAATGATGTGCACAGCAAAGATCACCACCATTCTAAAACTGCCCCAGTGGGACAGAAGGAACCAGTCCCATGCCTGCTTTTATCCCAGGAGGAATTCTGCACTGGAAACAGAGAGACTCACCTGGAGAGCTTGGGGAGACCCTGCAGCCTATGGATATTCCTGGGGAGACCCTCAAAGCCACTTGAGTGGGGTCTGTTTTTGCAAACCTGTGGGAAGTAATAATAGCATTGATCACAAGAATGAAATACACAAACCACCTGCTCTGCTTCTCTTCTGTTTTGACTAAGAGAAATTAAATTCAGCATTGTATATACTAAAAAGGGGACCTTGGCATCTAATCTACTCTGATTTACATTAACTTGATGTTCACAGAGAAAGTGTAGAATTCAACTGAGAAAGTTCAGAATTAGGTGCTTGTACACAAGGATGTGCAATCTCCCTGATTTGAACATGTTGGCAAAGGCAATGCAGAAATTGGCCCCAGTTTAAATTTCTGTGTGAATCACACTTGGGTAGAAGGGGCACAGATTTAGTGAGTGCATTAGCTGGTCTTACATAAAGTTCGGAAGAAAATAGAAAAATTAAGGCTTCAACTTAATGTTTAAGAAAAAACCAAAAAATGCAGGTGTTCTCAGGAATAATATCAAGACAATTTGGTAAAAGCTGAAGCAAATCTCCACAGAGGCAGAAGCCTCAGGGAGGCAAAACAAAAAAAATCCACCCAGTTAAGGAGAAGAGGATTTCATAGGAGAAACATGCATCAGAAATTAGTCAGAAATGCAGTATTAATGTGGAGCATTTCTCCTTGCAGTATGGAGATTGAATGGATGAAAGGTGGGAAGGAACTGGGACCATCAAGTCTAAGTCTATGATGTGAACTAAAACTGAGAGAAACACTGTAAATTGGAGAGAGAATGAAAGGAGAAACTGAATAAATTACCTACTGTTTAGCAGGATTTTAGATTAATATAATGCATTCTTAACTGAGTACTGCCACTGAGGGCACTTACAGAACAGGTCTGCTGAAATACCCAGAACAATCCTCCTGTCTCTGCACGGGCCTGTTTATGTTACAGGTGGCACATGCTTTGATGTTGTGTTAATAAGGAAGGGGTTGAGTACTAAGAGGACTTTGCATTCCTACCTGTGGCTGCTGGTTTGGCAGCAATTTCTATCCTGCTGGCACAATGGGCACTGGGAGAGCTGCTTGCAAAGAAATGAACCACTGTAATTTCAAGCAGAGCTGTTGCTGTTAAAAGGACAAAGGCAGGTTAATGACAAACAGAGGGAAATCTTCTCTAAGAAAATCTGATAAGTCAGTACCTGATTTGATGGGAGATCCAAGCTGGAAGGATGGAAGCAGTTTAACAAAGTGCAGCTGGCTCCTTACACGGGACTTTTGGGGAGAGCAAGCACAGCACTCCCTGCTGCTGGGAAATCAATGGCAAAAGCTTCTGCCTTCAGCAGCCCATGGGCTGCTTCAATTGAATTGATGATAAAAGATGGTGGTCAGAATCTTTCTGTGATTTAAACAGATATCTGTGACATGTATCATATACCATGAACTTAAAATGCAGAGGTCCAGCACATTCATACCTACAGCTCCAGAATATGAGTAATTCTTCTGCTTATTGCTGGGCAGCAAAGCACCAGGTCAATTTACCTTTGTTTTTCTACATAATTACCTGCTATAAATACCATAATATTAGCACATATTATAGATGCTATATATATAAAAATCAGAAGAGTCCAGCTCCAGCTGTGTCACATATTGAAAAGAACAAAGATTAAGTATATTGCTAGAAATATTTAGCACATAAGAGACCACAGCTGCAGAGCAGTGTTTGGTGGGTCATCCCGCCTGGGCATGGACTCTCTGTTTTACTAACAGCAGGCTCCTAAAGATCAGGGCTGATGACAGACTGCACACAGATGGAGTTTCCAGACCTTCAGATAACTCTGCACCTCCTCCCCAGCAATCACATCTGATCTGCAGCAGCTGTCTCATGCATTTAAGCTCAGTTTTAACCCAACCCTGTAAAGGTGGTTACCTTTACAATTCAAAATCTTGACTTGGGCACATCTGAGCCTAGGGAAAGGCTGCTCTGCACTGATAATTAACAGCAGTATATTAGATGCCAACTGCTTAGGGCTCAACAGGAAAAATGCTAAGTACTAATGAACATGGAGAGCATCTATAAAAACATTAACAATCTTTTGGTTTTTCCCTTTTTTCCTTGGCTTTTACTTTCATATACTTCAGCTATTAAGAAAAAATGTAATTTTTTTCTATTTAATAAGACATTTTCCGTTCACAGAACCCTCTTTCTTTCGCTGTAGCTGTATTTGTCATATTTGTAGTCTCTCCACGCCACTGAAGTTCTCCCAGTGTAAGGGGGAAGCTTTGCCTTTTGGTCTTCCAGAACTGGGCTTTAATCATTAAATTTAGAAAAATAAAATGCCTAATGGGGCTTTTGGAAAATTGTCAAAAGGTACTTTTTCTTTGAATGTAAAGCACAAACTCTACATGGATTCCACCCTTGATGAAAGATCACGGTGTGGGTGAAAGCTAAACAAGCCTTGATCCATCTGATTCTGAAGAACACTTGAGGAACTTTTCCTCGCGTTCCTTGGGATGGACACCTGTCAGGGCTTTGTGTCCCACCCTGAAACCTGGGTCTTGCATACATCCACAGGGCTTTGCTGAGGGCAGTCAGCTGTGTGCTGGGCTGCTGCTCCCCATTCTTATTCAGAATTGCTTCAGCACCTGGGTGTTGCTGTCTTGCTCAGGTGTTTATGAAAGTCAGAAAAATCTAACCACCTCCCTTTGTGAGTTTTGCAGAGACACAAGTGGAGCCTCCTAAATTGTTGCTTGGAAGGGATCAGTGACATTTTAAACATTCTTAATGCAGCATTCATTGATCATCATTCTAAATTTTACTGATGCATGAGGAGAGAGGGATTCAGTTCAGCTTTGGGTCATCAAATTAAAAATGTTTATGTGCCTTGTGGTCTGCTGCACTAGAGGGGCTTGTATCTATAAGCTTTTAGAGATGATTATAATTGATCCTGTGCTGAAGTGGAAGAAAACACATTTGACTTAGAGAGTCAATGGAAATAATCATCTCTGAGGACTACATTTGGATGAGTTCTCTGAGAAGCAGGTGACAACCCATGATGATGCTTTTTGCTTTTGGGACATTCTATCTTTTCTTAGAAGCTATTAATAGCATGAAGCACTGTCTAGTGCTTACTTTCCTGCAGAAACATTTGACTTATATTCACAAATGTGCACTCCTTACCACTATTCTTATTCCAGTGGTTCCTTGTGGGCAAATAAAAGCAGAGCAGATGATACAGCTGCTGCACTCTAGGTGGTTTTCCTTCCCCATGACCTGTGTTCCCAAAGAGTTTAGCAACAAGAAATCTCTGAATCCACAGCCTCAGTCTCAAGCTGATGGCCACAAGACCAACAAGTCTGTTTTCTATCAGAATTTCTGCCTGCAGTCCTATAGGAAGGCTCAGGGGTGCTCTTCTACTGATTTCCAGCTCTCAATGTTAGTCTGCAAACAGTAGCTGAAACTAAGTCTACACTTCCTAGTAGCAAAATGTGAGGACGTTTAGAAAACACAGTTTATCTGCTGGCTATGTACTTTAACCTGGCAGCAGTTAAGAACTGGGTGGTATTACAAATGTTTTTTGGTGAAAGGTCCCCTACAGTATATTCTATATAACCCATGGACAGACACCTTGTCTACAGTGAACTGAAGGCAGCCTTGCTGGCAGTGCCTTGAGCTCTACAAGGCTTCAAAGCCCACAGCCACTGCCCCTGTGCAGCCAGTTTCCTTCGCAGAGCTGCACATAGCTCAGACAGTCCTGCACCCCTGCAGCTGTGGAGCTTGTGTCCAGCTGCCTGGCACACCCTTGTGCTGGTGTGCTGGGCAATTTCCTCCTCATGGTGCCCTCTGGGATGTGACATCCCTGGCAATTCTTGTCCTCACCTTCTGGTGTGCAATTGGGAGAGATAAGAATTACTGGAGCTGAAGACTGAATTTCTTAGGGCTATCCAAATCTGGTTTTAGCCAGCCTCCTCTCGCGACTAGCAGTAGATGACATCAGGATGAAAATTAGTGTACAGCCCTCTCCCTTAGGAAGACAAGTAGGTTCTCCTATCACATCCACCTCTCAAAATTTAGAATATATTAGAAGGAACTCAGAACAATTTAGCTTTTTGTTGGCTTCTTTAAGCAGTGATTATTGTTGTTTCCCCATGATGGGAATTGAGACTATATTAAGGCTCATAAAGCATTTTACTCTAATTGTTTCACCTGAGAATTTGTTTGCCATAGAATAGTCTTGCCATAGAGAAGGAGCTGCAGGCAGAAATCAGTGTTTTGAGGCTGAATGCAGATGGTGGGCAGCTCACTGTGCAGTCACTGAAAAGGTTTAATGGCACTTTTCTCCAAAGTCAGGGAAGAGGCCTGAATAGATTTAGGTGTGAATTCTGATTTCACATTGCTGTTACTTTGAACACTTGTCTTGCACTTAAATTACTTTATTGGGACAAGTTGCTCTATTCTACTTTTACCTATGGCCGCGTTGCCATAGCAAAGTCACTCCTCATGTGTATGTTTTAAATACATAACCTACAAAGCCCTTTGGGTTCCTTTGAAAGGCTAGGCATCTATTTTCCAAGTGATTTTCTTGTTTTAAATACAACCTGTAAAACAAATGGAGAGCATGCAACCAGCAGGCCAGTTTGTATTTCCACAACACCACAAACCCATGGACATCTCTTGCATGTTACACATGAGAGTATTCCTTCAGCACAAGCCTTTATAGGATCAGGAATCTACATAACACATGTTTGGTTTCATGCTGTCATTATGATGTGACACAACACCTTGTTTTTATAGCAAGTACAGAAAATTAAACTATAACAGCCCTAGGTCAAAATCAGCAGAGCAAATTTTTTTCTTTCGTAGTACCACTTCTTTAAATAAGCTATACTAGCGTAACTTATGTATTTATTTTTATATGAACAAAAATTTTAATTAGCAAACATTTATGAATTTTTATGTCTCTGAATAAATTTTTTAAAAAAAGTTAAATTACATGGGCTATGCTTTGAACATGCATTCATCCACTCAAAGTATTAGCCAGAGAGCTCTTTTATAGTAATTTTTCCAAATAACAATTTAAAACAAAGTTGCATATTGCTTACCTCAAGCCCTGTAGTAATTTTTTTTTGCTGATTTATATAGTACTCTGGAAAAACTTTTCAGTCTAAGAAGAAGGATTCTGGCAATCAGCAGAACACAGAAACAGGAGTAGGCTGACTGCTGCAAGTTACAGAACTATTCAGCACTACAGACCCATGCCATTTTCTTCTCTTGTTCCAGGGATTTTGATTACCAGACAATGAATAGCTGTCACAGCACATGTCACAACTGAGACAGCCACAACACACAGAGTATCATCATACAATTTCAGAAAGCTTCAACACATACAGAGTAACACCTTACCACTTCAGAAGGCTGCAAGCATCTGCCCTTCTTCTTCTTCAGCCCAACCTTTTACACCCTCATGGTGATGCACTGTACCTGTGTGCCCTCTGTTCCTCTGGTGGTTGGCCAGTGCCCCTGGGCACTCCATGGCTCATTGCTGTCAGTGCTGCTCACCTGTTTGTCACAGCTGTGCCACTCCCAGTCAGCACACACTGTGCACCTACGGTGACAACCTGAGCTAACGCCTGGAGAAAGGCTCTGGAAGCAGCTGGTGCAATTGCTGTGTAGCATCATAAAGCAATCCACACTGGAGATGAGGACAGTACTCAGGGAAGTACAGCTCCTATTCTGGACACTGCTTCCAAGGGCAAACAGCATTGGTAGCCCTGCCTATTTCTCTTTCCCTGGTGATAGTATCAAATATTCCATGAGTTCTTTGTGAGTTCTAAGGTGCTTTACACATCCAGCATCATAAACTAGCAAAGCACATGAGCAACAGTGAATTTCCTGAGCTCACTATTTAGGATGTTTAGAACTCCTGATGTTTGGTGTAGCATAAGGACACAAAGAGCACACAGAGCGCTTCTAGCAGGTGCTGGGAGGGATATGGGAATAAAACACATTTTAGAAACTAGTCAAGACAAAATCACACTACTTTAAGAAGGACATGGACAGAGAAATTAAAGGAGGAATGCTGGTTAGTAATAAGTTCTGCTGGTTCAGGAGATGTGCTAGGACTCTAATATGGAGTCTGTAGGCAGCAGGACTGGAAGTTTTTGGGGCATGGGACACATACATGTGCAAAAGGATGACATTAAATCCAAAGTGTCTCCAAAATTGGTTTTAGTACAGCTTTTGTTAAGTTACTTTTTGTAATTATTTTCCATATCTAAAAGTGCACTTACTGCCATTATTTGTGTACTACAGGAAAGGACACAACATTACCTATAAATAATTCAGATAAGATAAGGTGTTTTTGCATATAAGAAAGTTTTATTTCCCTGTGTGAGTTTAATGGGATAGATGCCCATTTTTAATGGGAAACGGAATCTTGCGAACCTGAAGAGAAAGGCTTACAAATAGTCTGGAAAGGAAATAGGATCAAATGAAATGCAATTGAAAAAAAACTCAAAAAACCCAGAAAATCAGAAGTTATAGTTTCTTCAAAAAATAGGCTGTGAGGAAATGAGCTGCATTGCAAAGGACCAAAACATGCCAAAACTAAGCTCAAAGATGTTGCAAAAGCAGGGGAAAAAGTCAAGGAGGAAGACAAAACTTGGAGGGGAAGATATGAGGGACATGGCATGGATACTTAAAAAAAAAAAAAAGAAAAAAATCTATCCCTAAGTCAGAGCCATCAAAAGGCATGGCATGCCATCAAGGGCAGGGACATGCACCAAAGATTCCTCTCTTGGTCCCCACTGAAATCGCAAGATTTCATTTCCTTTCAGGAAGGGAAAAGGAATCTTGAGAATTTGAAAAGAAAGGCTTACAAACACTCTGGAATGGAGATAGGATCAAATAAAATGCAATTGAAAAAGCCTCAACCTTTTATTAATTGTGGATGCAGCAGTCTTCTTTCCAAATGAACATGTTGGAAGTGTGCCACTGGAACAAGGTGCTCATATTACATACTGCCAGCAAATTTCTGTTGCTCTAATGAAACCTAAATTACGAAATCACTTTTCTTCTGAAAAACATTACTGTTACCTATAATGACATTGCCTTGCATATCCTCCTCTAGAATAAGAGAGGGAAAAATAATTAGGGTAGAAAGCAATGTGAATCATAGTTCCAACAGGGATATTCATGTGCTGCACCCTTGATGTAAACAGCTGTTTGTATTTCACCTAATTTCCTCCTTCTATAAAACATAATACAGCCTTATGACTTATCAGGCATTTGTTACTATTCTTATGCATGAGGTTTTTTCCCCCCACAATGGTTCTCTTTTTAGCTACCTGAAACAAAGTAATTATTTAGAATAATTTTATCACTGCATTTTAAATGGAAATCTTCCTTGAGGAAAAGTTTACTATTTAGAAGTAGAATTTTGCACTTCTATGCAATTCAATTTCTGTTTAATAAATAATGATATGACATTATGTAGAAGCATTATGTAGAGTTTGGGTTTTTCTTTTCACTGAGTGACCTTAAATCTCAGGAACACTTTTAGAAGAAGGGAAAGTATTGATTTATGACCTTTGACAAATCTGGAGGTCAAATATCCCATGTGGTTAAGGTCCAAAGAAAGCCACTGAGGCTGCACTGCTTCACCTGCACAGGGTACAGAGCAGCCAGCGGTGCCACAGCTGCTCTCAGCCTGTTAACAGACAATTAACAAATTGCAACTAACAAATACTATTTAATCATATGCATGTATTGCAATGTGCTGCATTTCACATTTTGTGCTCACGAGCAATTGTTTTTTTCCTAACATGTAGAAGGATTTTACAAGAAGATACAGAATGTACTTTGTCTCAGATTATTTTACTCCAATCAGCAATCCTTTCTATTATTTCCATATCTGAGCCACATCTCAACTCAGAGGTAGTGTTGCAGACAAAAGGTCCAAGCTCTCTTGAAAACAGGGTTCCCTCCATTGTTTTTCTTTGCAGTAATTCCGTATATAGTGTGAATAATGCTACTTCACACCAAGAGCTCACTTGTAAGGATATCCTCTATCTTCCAATTTGCATGCACATTTATTTTACACTACCTTAGAGTTAAAACAACTCAATGACATTATAAAGATAAGTGCACAGAATAATAAAACTACTGAAAACATATTAACTCAGAAAAACATCAAAAAAGGGAGAGAAGATAAAGCACTGAAATTAGGTTAAAAAAAGTTGCAGAATCTCTATGGGATTGCTCTTTCTTTTTTTTTAAAAAGCCTCAAGCACACAGTCACACTGTAACCCACCTGGTTATATTTTACAAATGGGGTCCCAATTCCAGACAACTTTAATGTTAGGCAGAACTCTGCACCTGTGAAAATGAACAGTAGCACTCTATGACATTAACTAGAATAAAATCAGGCCATGAAAAAGCTTGTTTTTTCTATAATGAATAATATTATTGCATTCTGTTTTCTACTCACACTTCTGTGAGTTGACAGTATGCTTGCATGATTAAGATATAAAGCCAGCAAATGTTTTAATTCAAATATTATTACAAATGACAAAGAAGTCAGATAAAACCAGAGATTTTTTTATTGCACAAAATAAATTATATAGAAACAATGCAACAAAACAACTCGTATTGTAGGCTGCACAACAGATGTTACAACATGAATATATTTATTGCTTTGAGAAAGGAGCAATTCAGTGCTAGTAAGCAGATTAGTTATACTTCTTGCTCATCTAGATTTTTCATAAAATTAATCCAACTGGGCTAGAGGCATCTTGCAGCATACAGGTCAGGCCAAATTGTTGTTTGTTATCATCCATTATAAAGGTGCTGTAAACCCTCTTGACATTAGCATGGAACACCAATTTAGCATCACCAGTACTGAGCCATACAGGTAGTTCACTGTTAGAAATATCATTACATATCTGATACATTTATACACAAGTTCTAGAGGCCCACTCACAGGCTTTGCATGAGCTATTGTTTCAAAATAAATCTTGCTTACAAATGTGGATGCAGATTTGAACAGGCTTCACTCTACATCAAGAGGCACGACCACGAGGTTTTGCCAAAAAACCCCAAGTACAGCACTTCCTGTCCCTAAATGGAAAATTGGTCACTAGGGCTGACTCAGTTATAAATGTCTCACTTTTTCTAGGGCCACACTCAGATTCCAGATTAAAAATCTCCTCACATTCCTTTGGTAGAACTGGGTGAAATTTACAGTGCTTTTTAAAAGTACTTCAAAACACAACATATTTGGTTCTTCAAAACATACAAGCATGCAGCGCTGGTATTGCACTCAGATCAAATGGATTTTAAACTACTACTTTGTGGACCCTGAGATGTTGACCCTAATGAATTACTACAGAAATTAGCTCTTAACAAAAATTATAAAAATGGGCAATGTTCATGTAATAAAACATATCAAATCCTGATCAACTGCAGATCTTTGCAAAGCATGAACATAAATGAGAGAATGCCATTCCAAATGTTTATAATCTGAGTCAAATTCTCCCCCAGTTTGTCAAGGACACAAGTATTTACTCAGCTGAGTTCCCACCAATGAATTCTACTGCTAGTGTACACATTATTGCAAAACTTACTCATGAGAAGGTTAATATAATAAGAGTAAATTTAAGCAATATTAGTCACCCATGAAAGGAAATTAAGTGAGGAAGTGGGAAGCCTGGCTCATTTCAAGTCTCAGCTACAAGGATAATTATAGAAAGTCACTCCACTGAGGTCAAGCTGGAGAACTTAACTGAGCATCAGGCCCATGAAGTAGATCTCTGTAGAATCCCACTGAAATAAGTAAAGAGATTTTGGATTGTACACTAATATGTACACAAACAAATATGGTTGCCACTCTTTACTATACTTTAATAGAATTCTTTACGTATTTTTTCTTCCCTGAAACTGTGTTAATGCATTATGATGAATCAAAACACAGTTGAAAGTTTGGTTTCAATTAGCTGCAAAATATTATCAGAAGTGAATTATTCTGAATTTTAAAAAATAGTATTAGCCCAAATTCTCAGCATCTTTAGTGATGCCCTCACATTCCATGCATGTACCCAGCAGCAGCTTCCTTTGAAGGAAGGTAAGTATTAAACTTGACTAATCTTGCACACTTTTTCATCGAGGGGACTCTTTATTAAACACTGTATGTAAAATTCTGTCATCTTATAAAGAATGTTAGTAACATAGTAAGATTCAACTAAACAGCCAGATATACCCTGAAATGTCCATTGAAACACATGCAGCACAAAAAATGATTAGCATTTTTTATACTTATTATGAAGTAGAAAAGTTATAAGGCAGGATGAAGCTAATATCAAAGATGAAAAACAGCACCACAAGCCTGTGTTTTGCAATTGCTTTCTGGTTGGACACAATCTATTATCATAGTCAGATACAACTGATTAATGTGAGAAATGCATTTAGCCCAGCTGTACTAACTATACAGCTTCACACAGAATAAACATTCCATAAATCAAAAGAAATTGCATTTGAGCACAAAAAATAAAAAATAAGTAAGTGATTCTCTAAGCAGCATTTTGTTTTCTTCTTTTTTTTCCAAAACATTAACATAGATAGATATTGGACTGATTAAATATCTACAAGTGCTTTTCCTTTACAAAAATACATATATTCGTAAGAGTAGGATAGACTGTCATTAACAATGACCTGTGTTTTTTTCACTTCAATTTGAATGATTTATAAGCTAAATTTTACAACCACAAAAAGGTTTATTTGTAATAGGATGTTATCACTTTTGACAAAAAGCTTAAAACATTTCATATTTTAAAACAAATTAGCAACGTAAGATCACAATATGTTCTATGAGCTCCTAAGTACTGTGAGGGCTGCTTTATTAAAAACTGGTAACCACTGATCAAATGCAAGGAAGCATTAGAACATTATTACTGCTCACCATAGGCTCCTTTCTTTTTACTTGGATCACAGCTTATATAAGGACACTTAGGCCCCCACCCCCAAAAAATCCATTGAGAGTAACTCTATATCATCTATTCAGTAGCCTGGAACATCCAACAATTCAGGCTTTGCATTAATTAAAAAAAAAATGCAAAATACTTTCCTTTCAATAGTTAAGTCTGCAATAAGGGAAAAAATGATGCATTGCTTCATGTTTGTGCTAAGAAGCTTCTATTTGAGAAAAAAATATGATCAGTAAGTATTAGAATGAAATCTTTCAGCCAGCTAAATAATTATATTGACCTATTACTTTCCAGTGTAGTTAGCCACTATCCTGGAAAGGGAAATCAAGATAATTTGGATTTTTTTATTCTCTCTGTTTTATACTTCACAAGTAAAATAATCACTTCTTACTAATCAATGGTCTCACATCAAGGACAGCAATGCCATTTGCTAAAAAAATAGCTATAAAAATCTGTAAAACATACTTAATATCTTCTCATTATCCTCCAAATCTGTCCTTTCCACCCTCCAAAATATCACTGAACTACAACTAGAAACCCCAAAAGTAGCTTGGTGACTATTTTGTGCTTTGGAAGGTTTACAGGATTGACAGCACACTGAGTTTTTTGTTAGTTCACAGGCCAGGTATAGCAGACACATCAGTAAATGCAAGCCTTTGTGCTTTTCCTCAGGAGTATGAGCTGGGACTCAGAGCTACTCTATGTCTGTTGACTAAACCTCAATGCTATTCCTGTTGTTTCTTTCATTTCTAATTTGTTTTGGAAACTGCTAGGTGTGCCTAACCCTTCAGCTTGGTGACACAGACAACTACCACTGGTTCAGCTCTGCTTGACTGGCTCCAGGTACCTCTTGACCATTTAGGCTCTCCAGGAAAGTGTCAATGTCATATTCCAAGTTCATTTCTGGGTGGCATTACCTTTGGTATTAAATAGGTCCCTTAAAACTATCAGGCAACCAGATTATCCATAAAAATAGTTTATTTTTAAAAAACCCTAGTTTTTAAGAACAAACTAAGTATCTGACAACAAAGACTAATTTTAAATCAATAAGTGTGTGATATTTTTCCAGTAAAAATGGAGCATGTTTCATTTCACCACAACAAAATTCAGGAGACAACAAGAACAATATCTACCATACTCAATATAATACAAAACTGAATTTTAAGAGTAGAATACCATTATAAAATATGTGCCTTGCACTTTACAATAACCATCTTCATTACAACTTCATTTGTAATAAAACCCTCAGTATGTTAACTAGCAGCAAAACCATTTTACTGTGCAGCTATTTTGTATATTGTAGAGTAACCTTCTCTCAACTCTTTGCTTTGCACTGACTGTCATAAGGAAAAAGGAAAATGCACAGTAGCTACTTCTGTTCACCTCATCCTGTCAACTGTCAGCAGTGTTAGAAGCATGTCCTAAAAATACAAGTAGAAGTTACTTGAAAGAAGAGGACCTAATGGTTCAGAAAAGCAAGCAAAGTCAAACCAATGCCTATCTTTGGTTAAAATGAATGTAACAGCAAAATCTACTGCTCTACAGACATCTCTCATTCCAGAATTTCTCCTCCATCCTGAGCTTACCAAACTTTGTCTCCTTCTGTAAATACAAAAGATAGCCTGGACATCTCTACCCATGTACAGAGCTCCTCTGCTTCACTGCCCCACTCCAGGACCACAGAGACCTAAGTTAAAAAAGGTACCCAAATGCAGAAGATTTATGGCACATACCTTGGATAGAAGGATCTTTTGGGAATTAATTAATTAATTTCCTATTCTGCAACCTAAGGTTTTAATCTGACCTACAGACAGTGCAGACAGAAGGTAGAAAAGATCAATAGGTACATCTCCTTATGAAAAAAAAAAAAATTAAATACTGTAAGATCATCTTTTGAAGGACATTCCTGCAAGGGATGTTTCAGCTGAGGTCTGAAGGTCAGACAACCCCTATGTGACAAAATTAGAGGTAAATGTGCAGTTGGAAGTTTTCACATTTCCTTCAGGTGAATCAATCCCCTCATGTTTTGGAACTCATCCTGGAACACACTCCAGTAGGCTACAATCCCTCCTCAAAGAAGTGTTTTTAGCTGAAACCTGTATAGAAGCATGACCTTGCTCAAATTGACTGTGAAGGATTGAAAATGCAGAGCTGTGAAAACTGCTGAAATCCATGAGAACTGTCTGATAAATGCAACCTGTGAGCTGACACCTCATGTGCAATTTCACCTTTATAAGTCCTTAATGTTTTGACTTTTGGGTAGGAAATGGGATGCAGTATGGGAATGGTCAAAAGATGTCTAAGAACATAGAATTAATTACTGGAGAGAGGGTGCCTGTTATGACATTTTAACTGAGAAAAATAAGAAGTCAACAGAGCCTGAAGTAAAATGAGAAGGGAATATGCAGCATGATATATGCATTTTCAGAGGAAGCTAAGAGATGCTTTCAATCTGCCAGATTAAGAGATGCAACTGGACCAAACTCTTGGATAAGGATGTAAGTCTTAATTGCCTTTGCACTTTTCCAGAACAAAAATGAGTTTGATCAGTGAATTAAGAATATTTTTTTTTTCTGGTCAGTGAATAAATACCTCTTGTCTGCAGTTATATGAAAAAAAAACCAACAAAAAATTCAACTCAGTGATTAGTTCAATTAAAGGACTAAGCCATGGCCTATTTTTTTTAAACAGCAGGGAAGAAAAAATTGTTTACTTCTCTCACTAAGTCATGTACACCAGTTATTCATGGGAGAGATGAGATGGAACTCTGGACCATTATTTTGTCTGCAGTAAGAGCCTAGCTTATATCTAAATGGAATGGGATGGGATCAGTCTCTTTTCTCCTGCAGACACACTAGAACTGTTTGTGATAAGAGCAGAAAAGTCAAGACAAGCTGCTGAAACCTATGGAGACAAAAAGACGAAGATCCAGGATTAATGGGTTCCTCATGCAGAAAATGGAATATTTTCAACATAAAAGTACTTATTTTAATATAATTTCTACTGAGAAAGGCTGGTTTTAACTTAAACTATCTAAAAGAACACATTTCTTTTTATCCTCTTTTCCCATGAAAGCTTCTCAATAGAGTATGCTTATGATATATTCTTGCTGAAAATATTAAGACCATAGATAAAATTCAGAAGCAAATATTACCCTGTCAAATGAAAATAATGGGCTTAAAAGGTATTCTGTATTAGTAATCAGGCACTTCACTTTGTGTAACATTTTCAGTAAAGTCAAGATAATACTTGTGTAACTTTTTTTTTGCATAACTGCAAGCTGGCTGAGTATGCACAATATACTTCTTGCACTGCAGACTCCTAGGACCCAAATCCCCAAAGCTTTCATGTGAACAATACCAACTACAGTGATGAGTCACTTCAGTTATTGTAGCAATCTTATCTGGTATTTCATGAAAAAATTCCTTCACAGGACTAGGCCCTTAGCTACCAGGAATGTAGTAATGCATCATGGAAGATACATTTACTAATTAATCATCTAATTCCATATTGTTTGAGATATTACAGATCTTGTTTCTAAATTCTAGCTGATGGCTTGTTACTTGATAAATGCAGCAACCAGCTATGCTCGAAAAAAAGTTGTTTATGATTTTCATTAATGAGCTTTTCACTTCTAGGGGAAAAAAAATCCAAGCAGCACCAAATGTGCTAAATAAGGGACAGCAAGGTTAGGTAGTCGTGCGGAATTTTTTAGGTCCCTCTGCAGTTAGATACTGCTAATATGGAAAAGTCAGAGTCATAGAAACACAGTGGCAGCAACACTTATTTTATATTCTTATGTTTTACAAGGATGCAGTGGTGACACCTTGTCATGGAAATGCTCAGAATGTGTGACTTTATCCAGGCATCAGTTCTAGCATGGCATATGGTGCAGTCTGATGGGAATGCCTAGGTACTCATTTCACTTTACCCCATCTTTGGCACACAGGAATCTGCACATGCATTCTCATATTCCTATGGTGCTCAGATACTCTTAATTGGCACAAATAAATAAATCTGTGTATCTGTAGAGGCATGGCACATATGTACTATATGAGTGAAAATTTCCTGTAAAGAAGGCAGTGCCTGTGTTGAACAAGCTGCCCAGTTAAGATATGTATTTCACTGGCACTTGACTTTTTAAAAAATGATTAAACTATAGCAGCATTCAGGCACCATGCCATCAAACCAGAAATGCAGAAAGTGTAGGTGGCTAGTTCATGCATTTAATGCCGCCATTCGCAGCTGGGAACGTCGGTTCAGATCTGTCAGTATTTTCCATGCTCAAAATGAAGATTTGCCTTCTGTAATCCAGCTTTAACTTGCATCAAGAAAATACCAGGAATCAAAACCAATGTCCATCTCTGACTGAGAAAATTCATGATTCTCTGAATTATGAATATAGGAAGTTATCAAACAGTCAAAAAAGCTTCTATTAGTTGCCATTCCACCACCAAGGTAAAATAGTGCTATTCCAAGGGTCCTGTTAGGTGGATGGATTAAAACTTGTATGTTCCTGTCTTTTTACAACAAGTCTGTTCAAATTTTTTCAAAACAGCAAACACAATTGTTGAGAAAAAAATTGTGCTGCGAACCAAGCAGAAATTATGTTTAAGCATCCTAGCATTAGTTTTGGGAAACTGAAACAGGTGTTTTATGTCAAGCAAATTTACAGTGAAAATTCTGGTAAAAAACACATGAAATATATAAAAATTTTAAGGTGTAATTGGTATGTGCATGTAAATATTTACAAATCATATCCTATTTCTACTGTACAAAACAACTGTATATATTAAAGAGAAGAGTGATTTTCAATCAGAAAGCATGCTCTGCTCTTCCAAGCTGCTCCATGAGGTGGACTTCTATATACAAGAAGAATCTATTTTTCCCTAGAGACTCTGCAGTGAAGGGCCCTCCCTACAAGAAGCATCTTCTTTCTGTCAGGTAGTGCATCACAGGCTGGGTGGGCAGCAGGATGTCTGCTCCCAGCAGCCAGCACGTCCCCCCTGCCTGTTTCTGGGCAAAGCAGGGCCTGTGCTGGCCAGCACACTGCAGAAAGGGGCAGCAGCATCTCCCTAAACGTCTTCCTTCCCCAGTTCCACTGGCATTCCACAGTATGTGCAACCTTGACCTGTAATGGCAGGGTTCCTTAGCAGACTGCTATTGACAGCATCTTGATTTCTGCATGTCATATGGGCTTTGGAGTGCAGTGGTAGGATTCAACCCAAGTTCATGGGATTCCTCAAGTCACCAACGTTAGAATGCTTAACAACGTTAAAGGGGCCAGACCTAATCCACAACCTGCTTATTTCTCCTACAGAACATACTACTGTACATGAACATAAACTTACAAAGCCTTACATCTATCTTTTGTATTTGATCCCAAGAAAGATTTTTCACTTTGTCTATCTAAGAATGATCAGTTCACTCTACAGTAGCTTGTGAAAAATTGATTTGGTTCCTTTTTGCTGTATGCAAAAGGCATAAGGAAAGTAAATAGTTATCTACAACACTAGCAGGCATGTACTAAGTAGAAATTACATAACATGACTGAACTGTAAGTATCACCAGAGAATCTGATCAGAAAAACTCAACTGACTTTTAAGCAAAGACAACAGAAGACAGAAAACATAAACACTGCTATGCTCCCTGCAACATTACCAAAAACCCCAAGGAACATCCCATACTAGAACCAATATGCTTGTAATACCTAAGGCAACAATCACTTTTTATCCAGCACAACCAGGTCTTAGATAAAAAAAGGTGACCTGAAGAATTATTTTGGTCAGACTGCTAATCTTCAGTATTGCATTACCTCTAATTTTATGGAAATAGTTTTATGCTGTGACTTAACTAATGAAAATTTCTGTAATGAATTCTAAACTCCAGATAGTCACAAGAGATACAGTAATGTCATTAAAGCTATATATTATTTTGTCTTAGTATATTATAGACCTCTATTCAATCTTAAAAGAAAATATTTGTTATGAAAAGTAGTAATTATGAAAAATTTTGCCTTGGCCATAATTTTGTAGAGGAATTTAGTCGTTCCATAGACATTTGTATTATTTTACCTTCATTTAATGGAGGTTTTATTAGAAGAAATGTAATCTGACCAGAAGCCATTTTTCCAAAAATAGCTAGTATCCCAAATTCCAAACTTCAGGGAAACCATGGAAAGTGCAATCACAAAGGCTACAATGCTTTCAAGCAATATTAGCAATTTTAAGATTTAAAATTAGTATTTTGAATTACCATGTTCTACACCTCTTGTTCAGTGTAATTAATCTTCATTCACTGCAAAAGGACTGTTGCACACTCATGAGTGAGCTATACCTGGACCCATGAGAACCTTATCAAGGAAAAGGTAGTGGCCTAATCACCACTTTTCTAAATATATTTTCTGTACAAAATATTGTCAAGGTATAATCCTTAGTTATTTTTACAGTACTCTATGATTTAAACAACAATATTCAGTAAAGTAGTAAGTGTGTGAAACTGCAACACCACATGAATGAGCACTCTGCCATTTTGCTAGTGTAATCAATAGTAGGACCAGAAAGGTTTTCTAACACGCAAGCAAAAATATTCCATAGGTTTTGAGTCTTGACTGTACACTTCATGATTTTGGCTATGATTTGCAGCACACTCTTAAGATACACAAATATCTTATGCACATTTCAGTAGCAGAATGGCACTTGGCTTGCTCTAATAGAAACAACAGAGATGCAACTGACAATTTTAAGAAAGACAATGTCCTTATTTGCATGCTGAAATTCTGGCTGTGTCCCCCCAATCCAGGCACATCCATTCATTGTGCAATCTGTCGATGGGTAAACAAATAGTGCAGGATTCATCTCAGTGGGATCTGGCCCTTTGGTCTAACCGAAGTCAATTCTAGGTCGATACTGAAGTACCATAGGGTAAGACTGAAAACAAGCAAGGGAAAAACAACAACAAAAACAGACAAGAAAGCATGAAGACATGATTCATAAACAATACAAAGAAAATGCAATTAAAGACTACCTTAAGAATAGCCAAATCTTATCTCTAAGACAGATGTATATGACAATGTTAAATTCATCCCTGTACTTCAAATCTATTAGCTTTTTGTTACTGATATACAGTTTCTGTATCTGCTTTTATATATTTCAATATTTATGTTTTATTATATTTATACTTGGGAGTGCTCAAACAAGTCTGTTTTCTGTGTTGCTGTGTTTGATAAAAAGCAATCTTGACATTTTATACTTTCTAAACCAAAGTATATTTACAGGTGATGTACTTGGAAATTTATATACAGAGGTTCCATAGCTAGACTACAAAAAAAGGTCAAATTGCTGTCAGCTGGTTTTCTGAGAGATGGCCTTCTCCCCAGATCCAAACTCCTTAACCTCAGATCTAGTTATAAGTTTTTATTGATTCCTACTGAGAAAAAAAAACAACAAAGCAAACAAAAAAAAAAGAAAATCAACCTCTTGGGTCCCTAAATTGGATAGAAGTTGTGGAATGGCAGGGAAGAATGGATGGGTTTCCCAAAAGGGCTGTAGAATATCTGGGCACTTGTTGCTCAAACCTCTTATTTTTCCGTCTGTCAGCATTTCATTTGTCTCAAGTCTTCTTCTTCATTAGCATACTGGGTATTTTCTATAGCATAAAACTCTGGCAAATCTCATTGTCTCAGCAGCTGTATGACCTTAAATACCTCCCCACCATACAACAGAGGCAAAGCTAATGTAAGTTTTTCTAAATTCCAAATTTGGAAATACAAAGAATTATTACAGAAGCTATCATTAAAACCAGAAACATTTTGCTTCATTCTTCAAATGCAACAGAGATGAAGAAACAAAGATATAGCCCCAGAGACCTACAGGGTTAATAAACTTTCCATGCCATGGTAGTAAAATATCACCAGAACTAAATGTGATAGCACTTGCAGGGGATTTACAAACTGGAGTTCAGAGAAATCACAAGGTAAACCCAGAGGTATTAACAATACCAGGAGTATTTAGGAGAGAAGACAGGAAGTACCACATGTAGTCTGCATGTGCAATTAACAAAAATGTATCTGTGGTATCACAAATTACTTGGTCTCTGATTAATTTTTTCTTTGCACAGGACATGAATACCATTTCATTTAAATACTGTTTCACATTTTGACTTTGAGTATATAAATTGTCTCTAAATGTGTGCAAATCTAATTGGAAGTGCATGCAGGCAGAGACAGAGCAATCACCATACTGAAATTGCCAAGTAAACCAGTGAGGCTCAGTGTTTTAGCAAACAAAATCACAAAACTGTACAAATCAAATGCACTATGCTGGGACAATTGTAATTATCGAAGGAAGCATGAGTGCAGTAGTTCACTTCCACCACTAGTGAGGAGTGACCCTCTACCACCAGCTCTAATTTTTCCTCAAGACAAAAATAGTATTCCAAAGTTGCAAAGTAACTTTTAGAAATAAGTTCAAATCAAAATTCTCAGTGAGGAAACTGAAATACTGTTTCAAGGAAGCAGATTGGTCACTGAAATTTAGAAATCAGCTTCAGTTTGCAGGTTCTGGAGGTTGTGCTTCTAGAGATTATTCGGTTTCTGATTTTAAAAATATGAAAAGGAGTTTAGAGAAATCTAACATTTTTTTTACTCCATCAAAAAGGACATATGAATTCCCACAAAGAGATGAAACCAGTGTAGTCTCTTAATTCACACTCTTAATTTTTGATCCCTTGCCAGTGACTGCCCAATACTGCTTAGTTAGAGTAATGAGATAGCAAGAGGTAGATAATCCTTTGAGGCTGATAGGCATATCAACCTATAGAACAGAATCTTTCAAAAAAAATCACAGACAAAAACTGGCCTATGGCACAGAAGACAAACTCCTAAATCCTTTGAATAAAGTTTGTGCTGCAGGAATGAAAATGCTCAGACCTTGCTCACAGAGTTTTAGCACTTTATGGTGAGGAACTGTAAAAGCTCCACAAGCTGAACTACAATGGAGTGCTGACAGGACCTTGGTGACTGCAGTATGCACAGTTGTGAGTGCCTCTTACCTGATACAAAGTGCCATCCTGTGAGCAGACTTGCGAAGATGAGCAGTTCTGACACCGAAACTGCGGAGGAGATGATTTTCTGATCAGATAAGAGGCATCCACAGCTGGACATACACATTTACCATTTATTGATTTTTTAAAAAAAGTTTAAACGTAAAGGTTACAATCAATTTACTCATTTTAAAACAGGAAGGAATTGTTTAATGAATAAATGGATATTTTTCCCTTTTCTTGTCTATCTCATGTAAGGTCCACAGCTATGCAGTAAAAGCTCAGAGATGAAGACAATGGATTCACTTGATCTTCATTCAGAAGCATATTGTTAATTAATTACCATTGCAACTTCATTGAGGAGAACAAAATCATAGAAGCCTAGATATTACTGGATTTATTACCAGCAAAATTAATTTTTTTAGACGTGCTAATCATCTTTGACTTCAGGGGAGTGATTTAAAGCTACATGAAAGAGAAGATGAACACATACCTGGCTATGCTGTATGTATATAAATACGCTTACAAACTTAAGCAGGAGATGTGAACTCTTGCATTCACTAAATGTTAAAAACTACAGATCTGAGATTTTTGAAAATTTTTAGTGCAAATTTTTTTTTAGCAAGATTATAGTTACTGTTGCCTCTAATTTCATGCAATAGGCAAGGGCTGCAGGATGAAATGCCATGAAAAAATTCCATTACCACTGAAATTGTTGCCTCAACACTTCTAATAGGACAGCCAATGCTAACAAAAATACAACATGGCAAACCAAACAGACATCCACTGGTTTCAAGGCAGTATTGGAAAAAACTCTAGTTAAAATTCTCTTGGGGGTTTCAGCAATCACCAAATTTCAGCGCAATATTACTTTCAAATTTATCAAATACTTGCCTATATACAATGATCTCCCTAATTCCTATCAAAATCTATCCTTCCCCCTCCAGCTTCAGATTAAGGTAAAACTTTAGGAGACTTGTGAATTGTTAACTTTACAATGTGTTATTTCTCCATGTTTTCTGTCCATGCCCCAGCACTTATTATTCTAAGCACTAGGAAGCTTTAAACAAAAAAAGAATAGAAGAAGTTTGGAATTTTCTCCATATCAGTACATTAAGGTATATTAAATGCTAGTAATGACAGACAAACTTGCATGTGCTACAAAGACCAATCAACAGGCACACACAAACAAATGCATAAAAGAAAGAGAAGAAAAGGGGATATGACTTCTAATAAAAAAATATACAAGGCAATACAAAACCAAACTGACTATAATTTCTGAAAAAAAAGTCTTTTAAAAAATTTAAATACTGCAATTCTAATTTATACATATGCAGCAAGGAAAACCCATCTGGCTGTTATCTGAATGTTATTGCTATATTGCATATCCAAAAAGAATAGATGCAGTATTAACAGAAACATTAACAGAAACAATTAGATTTCACTAGTAATTTTTTCTGCGTCACTTTCAGTTTATTGACTGAACAAAACAGGTTCTTACTGAAGAACTGTTGGATGCAGATTCCCCCACTATTATAACTCAAAAGGTCACCAAAAGCAAATTTGCTGAAGAACAAGGGCTTGGGTTTCCACTTACTTGACTTAAAACTCTGAGCAGAACTTACATGTACACATCATACATCCACTATTCTGAACTTTCAGAATCTACACAATATATGTGCTGAAGGGTTTCACCCATAGGGTTTTACATAAGAAATTCAGAAAACATGCAGAAGGCATTTTTAAATAGGGGTTTTTTGAAGGGTCATAGATTATATTTGGGCCTAAGATGTGAAAGCATGTATAGTGTCTATAATAAATACACCAAAACATCATTTATCAATAATGTAACAGCATTTACGTTTTCGCCTCTTAGTCTCCATCTTGTCATATAGATGAATTCCATAGTGTGATCCTTCCCCATGATTTCTCCGTTGCATAGTACATCCAGCTTAAAATACAACAGAACAAACAGTAAGACAAAGGGATGCAGAAATTTAATGTCTAAAGGAACTGCTAAGTGAATCTCCAGAGTTAATCCTTCCACTCCTATCATTATATAATGATACCATCAGACATGTATATCAAAGCTGGATGAAGACAGCATGCTGACAATATGTTATTTTGTACCCTGGTATTCACTTTTGTGTTTTTATTTGGAGTGTGGACAGAAGGAAGTCTGCTACCGAGGTATGAAATCACCAGTAGACAAACATTCCCTATATTTAGCTACACTACACAGTATCCATTTGAAGAGAAAGCCTTGTGCAGTATTTTGAAGGCCACCTTGCTATGTCAGTACTCTTTCAAACCCAAAGATATAAACCAGAAGTATAGTAATTTTCATTTAAAAAATAGATTGTAAAGAAACTTTAAAAAATCAGTTTAAAAATAACCAAGAAATTACAAGGAAAATGCGCTTCAAAGTACACAGACATTCCTTAACTGAAAGCAAAATACAGAGAAAAGCAATGATCTCAGCATGAAAAATGCCTACTTTAAACTGTATTATAGCATCTTACTGCTGCCTGCCACTGCAGATGTTTGACAGTATTTTCATTACTAGACCTATAATATTTTCTGTGTTTCAGAAAAAAAAAGGCAAAATTTCCAAGTCAGCAGATTCTTTGTAACACAAGGCATTAAGGACAGATTGAAAACCAAATGACACCAAAAAGGCTGATCAGCATGTCATGACACCATGACAAACTCCTGTGCATCGTTATAACCTGTGCACCAAACCTAACCCTGCCCTACTCCTGACAAAGCTGGGAGGCTGCTGCTGGTGCTAAACACAGCCTGCCCTGCATGGAGCCTTTGGCTCCTGTACAACAACAGGCTGCAGAAATAGTCTGGGCTTCAGTCTAAATTCCTGTATCCTTGGAAAGAGGGAAAACGGGTTCAAACATGATTAAATTTCACAGAAATATATTATATTGCAGGGAAATAAAAATAAAAACATCTTTCTTTCAAATGTACCTCATAGGAACTTGGAAGTTTTAATTTTAAGCTGAGAAACTTTTTGATAGTTCCCACGGTTACTCGAGTAGAACAGCGGATAAATTTCTTCATTAAGCCCTAAAGCAACAAATCAGAATAAACATGTCAGAAATTTAAAAATTTAAAAAACATGTGAGCAATCTTTAGTGCAGGAGCACCTAACTGATAGTCTTTTCAACCAGTAACCAATTCTCTTCTAATTCATAACGACACCATAGGTTCATTTTTGCTCGCTTGTTTTCAAAATTTAAAAGATGACAAACACCTTCATTTGACCCATCTCTGGTTCTTAAGATATTTCTAAAAGATATAGAAGGGAGGAAAGAAAAAAACCAAAGCCCAGCCACCACCAAACCCATCAAAACCCCCAGAAGAATTTAAATAATCAGTGTGTTTGTGTTAGTAACACTGGGGGTCAAAGAAATATTGCATTTCTTAGAAGTGGTAAGAACCTCCAAAGTTATACATGTAACATAACACTTAGAAAATACAAGTAGCTTCATTAGAAAAGTTCTTAAATATATTTTTCATTTTATTATTCTATTTGTAATTTAATAAAACATTGTAAAAACCTAAGGTGATTCCTAAAAACTTTCTTGTAGACTAAGTATGCTAGGTAATCCCCTTCAGGAATAGAAACCCAATATCCCTAATTCTTAAAACACCAATTGGCAGGTATTACTCCACACATTTTGCAGACTGAAGTGATCGCCCCAAGGCCACAGACAACGCATCAGGGTCAGAATCAGGTTTACAGCTCAGAAGATCTGGATCCCAGTCATTCAGGGCACCACATATTTGATAAGCAGGTTCATTCTGGCATGTTAATCCTCAAGGTACGAGGCAGCTCACCTTCAGCTAGCTTTATAAATACCTCTGTGGTGTGCTGTAATCTGTTGTGTAGTGCAGTTACATACCATAAAGGCTGTAGGCTGCAAAACTATAATCCACACACAAACAAAAATTCCACTGTCACAGATGGCTTTCTGTATAGAACTGTATTTTTCATAAAATTCCAAAGATGCACTGAAATGCCTCAAAGGAAAGGACTAAATAAGCGTGAAGTGGGAACAGGTCACTACAATCAGGTTTATTTTTAATGGTTATAAAATGATTTGGTTCCTATAAGATGCTATTTTGTCATCAATAAGAACAGCACAGCTTGTTTGCTACTCACTTTGACAACATTATCTCCTGACTGCCCATTGTTGCGTAAACAGTCAAGGCAGATTGCAATCTGTGGGTCACTCCTGTGATAGTCTTTGTCTTCTTCATTCTCATCACACTCCTCATCTGCTTTGGGTTTATCAGCTTTTGGACTTTCATCTGTGAAATATGAAGATCGTATTATTAAAGTATAAAGTAATTAAGAATCATATATATAAGGAAATAAGTTTTAACTCAGTGCATTCTTAAACTGACCGACTTAAACATCTCTGGAAACAAATTTTCATGGCTGAAATTTTAATGCAATATGCAAACAACAGATTTCTATGGAACAGAAAATTGTTAGTTGATGGACTTTATTGGGTATGGCTGTCTACTTCTGATATGTTCAATAATTAAAACCCTGCAACTCTGCATGCATCACAATCACTCAGACATATGAACCTACTGTATAGTGTGGCAGTTCAGTGACAAAAATAATGTTTTTAAATAAAAAATAGAATTACTAATACCAACACTTATATTTCGAAGTAACATAGCCAATCAACTCATATTAACTGTCACAATAATCCAGTGAAGATAAGTGCCTGTAATGCAATCACAAGGCAAACTAAACTTTAGACTTCATCCACTTTTGACCAGATCTAAATAGGTCACTGTAAGAACTCCAGAAGGATTTTACAACTAAATAGCCATATATTTACTTACTCCCTTTTAAAAAGAAAAAATATAAGAAAAGAGGAAAGGTCTGTGTATTTTTTAGCAGAGCTTATACAAACTACTATTATATATACAAATAATAGCAAAGAAAATTTTATCGTCTTTCACAATGCTGTTAACATGTTCTATTGGTTCCTGGTTAAAATTCTAACTCTTTGGAAAAGTACCATCTTGTATGGTTTAGAAAGGTTTAGCAAAGTTGAGCACTCAAATACTAAGACTGGCAAGTACATTTAGATAAGGCTGCAATGTATGTAAATAATAACCATAACATGGAGTAAGGTTTACAGATTTAGTGTACAGTATATAATAATCTTATTGTACACATTTAGCTTTCTTTTCTGTATCCCCAACTTACTTACTTTGATTTAAAACAAAGGCTGCTCTCTATTGGAATAAAACATTATCACAATTAACTTGAATAAGCTGCTTTCATGTTTTTTAAAAAACCTTTCAGATCAAGTTCTGCTAGTTTCCTACACTTACCAGATTCTAAAGAAATTTAGAAGAGTTCAGATGAGAAAATGGAATGTAAACTTTAATAAACACCAAGCCATGACCAAATTTCTTGACAGAGTAATTAGTTGCCTTTGCTCAATTTCCATATTCAAGAAGAGTTTTAAGCTGTATTCATTACTTTTCTCTCTTAGAATTTTTAAGCTTTCACTAATTATGCAAGATTTATCCCCAAGTCCCTATTAGCTATTGACGCATTTAGTTGAATGTGTATCATATACACATTTTATTCCTATCATCTTCCATGAGCAGGATTTACAGTATCAAACTGCAGATATTTTTTCTTTTTTTCTGAAAGTCCAGGAAGCAAACTTTATCAATTGAGCAGGTGCAGTCTACCGGTCACAAGCATTTGTTCCCTTCAGGCTGGACAGTAGCACTGAATATTTTCTCTCTGTACCATAGCATTTTGTCATTCATCAATTCTTTCTGGCAACCACTCTCCTACAGGAGTCACCAATGGCTGAGATCTGCTTTATTGTTTGGGTTTTTTTCCTTCTGATATGTGAAAATTTTAAGTCCTGGGATTTTTTAACAGCACTTAGATGCTTAGGTTAGGAACTGTGCTGCAACCTGTGGCACAGGACATAACTGACAGACTCTTAAACTACAGTGACAATCTGATTGCAGGGCCTGGTATTGACAACTGAAACAGTCTCTTCTAAATGAAACTATTCTCAGCAAATAATTACTTCCCAGGCAAGATTCTAAATGCTTGTTTGTGGCAGAAAATAGCTTAATTTGTATCAATGAGTTGTAATGACTTTCAAATACTTTGCAGACAAAGTTCCGTAGCCCCAGGATACAGTCACTAACGGAGTTGGATACATCTGTAGCTACTCACAAGTAAAATCTGTGAGTTAGTGCTTTCCTCTCATTCACAAAAAAAGCAACCCAAGCTCTCACTACACTTACTAACTCATCTCTATTGGATTTATCATTAAATTAGTAGAGGAAGGTAAGAACCAGAAGAGTAAATTGGTCAAAAGTAAGTCACATTATACAAATTTGCAAATTATCTGTTGATTCTTTCTACATATATAGCAGAAGGTAATTTTCTAAACAGTCAAGAAATGTCTCTATCTCACAAAAATATTTTCTGAGTATTTTTTAAAACTGAACAGGTATAAACTACATAGAATACCGTAGTAAACTAATATAATTTCATCTAAACTGTTCTGCAATTCATAATTTATTTATATAATAGAGAAAATAACATTGTCCCTCACAATGGATGCCTAGTCCAAGTCAACAAAACTTGTGAAAAAGAAAATTAAATGTTACGAAGTTGAAAAGAAGATATTATAATGAAATGAATGCAGAAGAATATAAGATGTTTACTTGACAGTTACCCTTTACTGAAAATAGCTATTTTTTTAACTTAACAGAGTCTTTCACAAGTTCTTTAAAATCAAATCAAATAGGCTATGGTATTAAAAACTTGATGTCAAATTAAAGGGGCATAAAACCATCTGGTCTAGTTCTCTCTTAGCACCTCAGTACTGAGTTTCAAAGTTCATGGGTCAACTGCAAAAAATGAAACAAAACAAAGCAAAAAAACAAAGCAAAAAGCCCACCAAAAAAGCATTATGGGATCTATAGAAAACAATTATTTGGCATGTGTGGAAAACTGTTTTACTGCTTGTCATAACTAATTCTTGACAACCTCCTACTTAACAGATGGTGAAATTTGGTAACAGAAAGTAATTTGTAAAAACTCTGTGAAAAATCCTGTCTTGCTCTATTAAGAAAATTAAGAATTCAGCTGGACAATTGTGAGAGTGTTGCAAGTGAGAGCCTAGGATAATGCAAATGAAATAATGGTAAAACAGCTACAGTTTGTTAACAAACTGGTTGATAGATAAGCAGTAGTATGTGAAGGCCCATATATTTGCACAGATTCACTACAAGTTTCTGTAGTATCTTTGAATTCAGGAAAAACAAAATGTACTTGTGTCAGTGAAGAAACTGGTCTTAATAAACAGTGTTACTTAACACACAGATGAAAGGGAAAAAATCATCACCTTGTCCATTTTCTTGAGGTTTGTTTTTCTTCCAAAATTCAATCTCTCGCTGCAGTTCCTCTAGTTAACATCAAAGAACAGCAATGTGAATTTTCAAATCAATACCAGGTATAAAATTAGAAAGAGCCATATTGCCCCCACCAACCCAAACAGTTCCCAAAACCAAATGAGAAACTTACGTTCTCGAAGTCCAGGCACCAACTTAAATATAATTTCCTCTAAGGTGTTATCCAGCCTTTCAGAGGGAAAAAATACATTTCACATTAAATGGATACTAGCATTTTAAGTCTTTTTACAAAAGCTTTTGAATAACAAGTTGCATTTTTTTTAGTAAATAATGAATCCTATCCTGTCAAAGTCAACTGATTTTAGTTTGGGAGACAACATGCATTAAAGCTTATCTCAACCATATCCTAAATGGATTTATCATAGAAATAATGAAGGAATTACTTTTTTAACATATAAAGATAAGAATGAAGCGAAAGATAAAAACATTATACTCTAAAATTTTTATTTCTGAATTTGTATTACACGCAAACAGCAGTGTTACTAGAAGGAACAGACTGGAAAAGTAGTATCCAATTTTAAGGTCCAGCTCATGAGTAGTAAGCATGAAAATGATAAACTTCATTATCATACTAGGTGTTGAAGTGCTTTGGTAATAAGCCTGTTACAAAACCTGAACAGACTATTTCCTACTTACCATACCACAGCAAAGCAGTTTTGGCAGGATAGAGAAGACCACAGAGCACCCATGCTGCTCTGACTTGATAGTTCTCAGTACCCAGCACAGTTAATTTGAACTATTTAAATCTGCCATGTGTTGTACACCAGAAGAGAGTACATTGCACAGGCATGTCCTCTGATACCCTGATATTAGTGCCAAAACTAGTTATCACAGTCCCTTCCAGTGTACACACTGCAGTTACTCTTGTTGCTGAAGCTAAAATACTTTTTCCTTTTCTCTGAATTTCACCAAATCTTCTATCCATTTAGTTTATCAACTGCTTTCAAGTTCTACTTCCTCTCCTGATCTCTCATCCTTCAGTTTCCTCTGGCTTTCACTTTCCTTTTCCTTCCTCTTCTTTGCCCTTTATGTTCTCCTCAACAGAAACTCCCATTGCCCACAGCCTAAACAAAAAGTCATGACAAAATAAAATACTAAGTAATACAGAGAAATTAAGTATCTTGACATTCAGTCAGAATCTGCCATATTTTAAATTGCCTTATTTTTTCATCCCAAAAACAATATATTTCTTTATATACATATTTGCAAATATATGTGTGTACATGGTATTAATAATACACTATAGGCCTGCTAAAAAAACATAGCTGTTCTGTCATTTGTTCACCAACAGTTGCAAAGCAGGAGTAAGAATGAATGTTTTTATTGTTGAGGAATGTCTACAATCAATATAAATTGATAACAATAATCTTAAAATAAATACATGAGTATTCAAGGTTCTCCTTACAGAATTGCACTTTACAATTAGACCCATTACCCAACCATCAAGTTCTGAGACCAGATCCCTGTGGCATCCATCAGTAGATTCAGTCATACCATAGAAATATTCATGTTTCAGCTACAACCACAACCCATTTTGCTTCTTTTTAAGGGGATAACAACAACAAAAGTTCAGCAAGTGAAACATCCCTCCCATAAAAAAGAGAGAGCACTTTCTCACAGATAAGAAGGAAATTAAAATGGTAGGATGTCTGAGTGCTGGCTTTCTGATAGATACAAGGTAGGTCTACCTTCCCAGGTGGTGTCACTTGCCTTCTCTGTCAGTATCTGAGGGAACTACATGGTGCTTCTTTCTGTGAGGTTCCCACAGTAGAGCACTGGGAACTTGGGAGCATGCCTTAGAAAAGGAATTCATTTCACACTGTAAGAAAGCTCCAACCTTCATAATTTGCTCATTAAAAGAAATGAAATGAAATAAGGACTTCAAAAGAGAACACTACTACCTTAATTAAAAATCCCTCTGTTCTTGAGGATGGTTTAATACACGCTGGTTTTCTTTCATTTATTTTTGAAAATTCCCATTTAGCACATTCTAATTTACTTTGAATGGCTCAAAACAAAAGTCACTGGTAATGCTAAGATAGCAAAAAAAATCCAGCATATTTTGTAAATTTACAATGCTAGAAGCAAGAAGTGGCTTCCCACTCTAGTCAATACTTAATTTTTCTCCAAAAACTAAACAAAAAACACTTCTTTCTTTACAGAGGATAAATAGTAATCAATCCTCTGACAGGGAGCAGGAAAAAAAAGTCCAATCTGATCTTTAAATGCAGGGAAACATGAAATTATTACAAGATTCTCAATTTCAGATGCATCTTTCAGTGCTCCCATAATCCACACATGTAAGCAGTCTGACATAAAGATTTGTACTTTTGTGTCTCACATCAAACTCACTCCAAAATGAAACTACTTGAAAAAGGTGGTCTCAGTCATTTACTATGGTACTTCCTTTTAATGCTGAAAAATGAACATTGATATTTCAGAGATACCTCTTTCCATTCCCATATCTTCCAACCAGAACACATAGAAAAAAGAACCAAGCATTTCTGCCAGCTTAGTATAGCTCATTTTTTTAACTCTTCTATAATACTGAATGAGTTACAAGATCAACACTCTCTGATAATTACCAGCAAATGTGAACCAAACTAAGACTATTGCTCAGGAAAACTTGAATGCACAGGAGTATGCCAGCAAGAGAAAAAAGAAGTCTGCCCTCATGGCATTATCAACACAGACCTGACTGAGTGCTGATGATGCAGAATTCTGCTAAATTAGTAAAAGGAATTCTTAAAATTTAACACTCTTCCTACATTTTCATTTTAGAGCTCAATGTTGAATTTCAGACTTAGTCTTGTAGTTACAAGAGACCCTAAGTGCTGCCAACTAAGAGATACATCTAAAAAGCCCACATAGTTATGAAGTTACTCAGAACTGAGTTTAGAAGAAGTTTATAAAGCTTATCTGAGAGATCTTAGTTAAAACTCCTAAGTGGTGTTCAACACAATTTCTCAGAAAATGACTGCATTCTTTAGCAATGATGGGGCTGATCTCCACGGTCAGAGTGTAACTCTTGTATTAAGTTATGCAGGCAGCATCCAGGAAAGATAATTCGATTGCATGGCTCATGTGCTCTTCTGATTATTAGTTTGGCAAATGTTTAAAGCTGGTTCATAAAATACAACCAGGAAACTACTAACTATATGCAGTTTCTTGGCAAAGCGACCAAATGACTCTAAAAGGAATTGCAGGAAATAATTGCAGAGAAAATAGCTCTTCCCACATTTCTGGCTTGTGCTCTCAACTTTCCTCACCCATCTATAATTTCCTGCTCAAAGGACAATACTTGTTTGCTAAACATCTATTATATGTTTCAGAAAATGCATTTTTCATCTCATATGAAGTGGTCCTATGAGAATAAAAGAAGTATTTCAAATGCTTTTGTTTTCAGCTTATTATTAGCCTACAGCATATTCTGTTATGACTCACACAGCACCTCAGAAACCAACAGGAAATCAGAAAAATAATCTACATGAACCTGCTCAGCCCCACCCTCCCAAAAATATTCAGATGACAAAGTCTTAGGCCAATAACACCCTTTACAGTTGCTGAATTGAATCTCTTACAGTTATGCTCTTGGTACATAACTGGGAATGGTTGTGCACACATGGATCAGCAAAAATCAATGCAATATATGACAAATTGTAACAAAACCAATGACATCAGAAAATTATACCAAGCCTTGTAAATTCCAGATGTAAATTTATATTTTTACATTAATGTAAGAATAAGTCCTTCTAAGTTCACAACAGTATTACAAAACAATAATACTGGGGGATGGGGCGGAGGTAGTGTTGGGAGTGAGGGCACAGAGAGCCTTCATCACTCCAAGAAAACATGAAGTTCTTCCAGTTATGATGACATTTGCAAACTTTTCTATCTTATTGGATGTCTATCATCTTTGTTCCAACATGGCACCACTAAAAGTGAATCCAGAATTTAATAATTTTTTTAAAAAGGTGTGTTAATATTAAAAACGCAAAAAAGGGTATTTTTAATGTAAAAACTTATTTTTATGAGTGTCTTTTCATTAATTTTACAGCAGATTTCAATTCAGATTGGTGGACTTATACCTTGAAAAACATTGCTTTTAACATGATTCATTTTCTATATGCTGCTCTAAAAATAAAAATTTGCCATGAGGTTTGGAATGCCCTAAATAATTTCAAAAAACAACCCTCTAGAATTTAACTTCATGTAAAGAATAAAAGGTATCTGGTTCATTTATTTGTTTAATAGAGATATTTTTTTAACTTGTACAATAGAAGCACTATTTCTGTGTCTTTCCCTTATGTTTCCTCCTTTTACTATATCTGAAAAATTCAATTTAGACTGTAGTGGGAGCTGAGAAAATGACAACCTACATGGCTTAGAAGAGTTCATATGTGCATTATAAAAATAAGCAAAACAATTATTGCCCTTTTAGGATAAAAACAAAGATTTTTTTTTGTTGTTGTTCTTGCATTTCAGCAAATGCTGTGAAATAGATTCTTACCTTAACATTTCTAGTGGATTGGTCTCATGCACTTGGTTGCCACACCTGGGACAGTCATTGCTGTCTTCAAAGTGTTGAACAATACAAGTCTTACAAACTAAGACAGAGAAGGAGAAAATAAAAAGAAAAACCCACTTAGAAAAAATCCAAATAATATTGCTCGACTATGACCTAAAGTGGTAGCTACCTCATACATCAGAAATAAAAGAGTATTGTTGTAAAGTAAATAATTACAATGTATCTTATCCCTTTCTAGTTCCCCAAAACCATCCTTAGTACTGCTCCACTGGGACACCAAGCTCAGCAGCACAGGTTGGACAAGCACTTTAAGTTATGAGATATTTCTGCTACTTAGAATTCTCCCAGCATCACAACACATGAAGCCCACCACCTTAAAGGGCAGGTTAAGAACACCTTAAAGCCTGTCCCACCTTAAAGGGCAGGTTCTCAGGTGGGTGCTGGGGAACTTCCACCATCACCTCAGCTGATCTGAAATAACTTACATCAGTTCAATGGTGTTGTTTGCAGCTGAAAATACTGGTTTAAATACTTAATGCAAGAAAAAAGATTACAGAAATTGTACACAGGTTCAAAGTGTTTCCTTTTTGACACGGTGCTTTCCAAAGCAATGACAGAATGTACACTCAACATTTAATATTTGAACCTCATAATGAAAAATCAGGATCAGGGCCATGGCAAGTATCAATAAACCCAAAGCAACAGCAATGTGAATTTAAAAACCAACCAACGGAAAGTAAACTAAACAAGGTGCTACACTACTGTTGCTTCCAAATGATCAATTACAGACTGTAGATTTTAATGTCATTAATTATGGAAGCCAAGGTGATGAGAACAAATATGCCTGCTAATATTACTGCACAACAATGTTCTGGATGGAGATAAACTCTACCCTCTTCTTATTATTAATTCACCTACACTGAAATAAGAACTGCAAATTCATCAGTAAATGGACTGAAAAAATAAATGGACTGCTGTGACTGCAATATGCTTTCTGCTGAAACACTGTAAATTTTTTCATCAATTACTTAAAGAAGTATGAACATCTCTAAACAAGTTGATAAATCCTAATTATAGGACTCTAGGAATCTTGAACTTCCTTTAACAAACAAAGCCTATATTTGTCTTTGCCTTAGAATGCTCAAAAGGCTTATATCAAATCAGCAGATGCTGATAACGCACACATATTAAACCTCCATGTAGGTGTTTCTTCCAACTGCTTTAAATCACTAACATAAAGACATTAACTTTACAGCCCAAGATTGTCAAGGAACTGTAAAATAACTCTTCTGTCAGTTAAGCATTTCAGCTGCAGCACCTGATAGCTCCTAATCCCAGTGTCTATATGTACCTGAATTCACTGCTTCTGCCAGGAGAAGGTGCATGGGTCAGTGGCGGGTGAGGACAATACCAATGAACCACCACGTTCACAGTCACAGGCTGTCTCAGAAGTGCCATTAGTTGGAAACCTCAGTTCAAAGAGTGTGGGGGAGAAAAGGGCTGAGGAGCAAGTATGATGATGAAATCATGGAGTCTAACACAGATGTAAATTACTGCCATCTGGAAATTCACGTAAAAGTCACTGAGGTAAGTAACAGAAGAGTTTGGCTTACTCAAGACCTCTTCTAACTTGACTTCATACAAGCTGAGCCTAAAGACAACTCTTTTTCTATGGAGTTTCATCTGCTAACTCCTGTAACAAAGGAAGGAGTTAGTCTTTATGTTTTTGGTAAGCCTTCTGTCTGGTATAAACAGCAGCATCTCTATGGTGTCTTTCTAGCCTGAGTTAAAATGATCAAGAATAAACAAAGTGGGAAAATTTGTACAACTGTTCAATATTAATTTCAGAATTGATAAACACAACCCCATACCTTCTCTTGTTTGGAAAATGTCCAGGTTGGATGAGGCTCTGAGCAACTCGAACTAGTGGAGGGTCTCCTTGTCCATGAGAGGAGGGTCAGAACTAATTAAGGGTCTGTTCCAGCCCAAACCATTCTATGAATTTTTTTTTTGCAACAGAGACTCAGAGAATCAGCACAAAAATTCTTCAAAAGGAGAACAGGCTTTGTTTCAATAGCAGAGTGATTTGGTTTCTTTTCTGTAAGCAATAGAATTAGCCTCCTTCTGAAAGGATTCCTTGCATTTTAGAAGAACTTTCTGAAATTCTTAAGAGAATTTAATTCCCTTCACTTGTTCCCAGGATTTCTGCTCCACTCATGTCAGAGAAGTTCTTGAAGTCTGTGATGAGATGACACTGTTCTTACTGCATTGAGTTGTCTTGTAAAGATATTTTACATTTGAGCTTCCTAGGTTTTTTGTTTGTTTTCCAAACTAAAGACAAATAGGGCCTATCTGAGCTATAGCTTTCATTTACATCCAGAAGAAATCTGAAGTTATTACTATTCAGAAGAACTCCATGCCATGGGATCAAAAACTAATACACTGATTTAAGTCAGATAATTGACTTCATAAAATCTCCCAAACATCAAACACTGCTAAAAATAAAGCATGCTAATATCAACAATAACGTAAATGGAAGAAATTTTTATAATAGAAACCAATTTATGGAAAGGAACTAAATTCCTCAGTCTGAATACATTTTTGTGCTCTCTTTATACCTTTTGTTTCTCAGAGGAGACAACACTGTTGTTGGAAGGCATGCATGGTCCAAGAAAGGACCTAATAATTAATGAAGAGCTTCATTTCCAGCATAGGAAAGGTCTTTGAGTAGAACATAACATATGATGAGAAGACAACATAAGGAACCTTACTCCAGTCCTATATGGATGTTTCTCAATAAACACTGAGATCTGGATCACGTGTTTGTACAACCAGCTCAATACCATAAAAACCCCCTTGAAACTGTAAATCAGTACTGAAGTAAACCAACCAACTTTTGCTTTTTCTCATGTAGAGTTATGGTGCTATGAGGATTTGCTGACCACAACTAAATGTGATTTACCAAAAGGAATATAAAGGTAAAAAATGCATGTAAATTCTAGCATGGAAGAATAACGAACAGATACATGATACTCCTAGTAGGATCATCAACCAAATATTTTACTATATGATAGGTATAATTGTCCTCTGTTACTCTCAATGTAAAACACTGAACATTTTTCAAAGCCTATCTCTTTGCAGTTTCAGAAAACAGGATGAAATCTAAACATTGGGTGAAAAAGGTAGGCAAAAAGGGAATCCTTAAACACAATTAAATTACAAATATCATTAATTCACCACCTTAGGGAAAAAAACAAACTCCAAATCAAAACCCTTCAATGCTTCCAGTACAGATTAACAAAATAACATGGTTTCATTAGCTTTGCTGTAGGTCATGGTAGGGCAGCAAACAGGCAAAAGAAAACTGCTTAACCTAAATGTACAGTTTGCAGAATTTTGAGGTATATGCTACACATGCCAGTGAAATAAGAATTTGAATTTCATAGTCGTACAATGACATTTCAGATGAGACACAAAAAAAGTTAAACTCATGTAAGATGACTTTCTATGGCTGATAAAAGTACTTGTGTGACATATGCTAATTGGCTGGCTGCATAACAATGCTGTTTTCCAATACACAGATATCTGGTTCACACATTCTTTCAGATCTTCATAATCAGATGAAAAACATAGACACAAGTGCCAAGACTGTGCTGTATGTCACAAACAAACAGAAAAAGGACCTCTTTTGTGAATATCTACATACATATGTACCCATCCAGGTTACTGTTTAAATGTTGATTAATGAGGGACCTAAATAAATCTTCATATTGCATTTTTAAAATAAAGTAGTCTAAAAAATAGCGTTTAATTAGTTAATTGTGGTACAAATTCTTTGTCAGAACTCATCCTTTGAATTCTTCCTAAGATTTCCTCTCTCAAAGTTAATCACTCTGATTCGGTGAGCAAAGGAAGGGCACAGGATATGCACAGCTAGTGAACATCAAACCCATCTAGTGGAACATCAAACCCATCTCACTGATGGCACAGAGGTGCAACAAGGCATTTGGTATATTTACTGAAGTATTTAATTATCTACCTTAAGCCTGCTTTAAAAACACTTACTTTTAGGGAAAGTGTTTGCTTAAAAACAGGACAGAAAACTTCACTTAACCATTCTTTTCAGAAACTATACAAGTGGGACTACTCCTTTCTTTAATTACTTCTACCAGACACTGTCACACTAGATTTTCTTTTGTTAAAAGGGAGAGAGAATTTCAGCATGTGATAACCAAGAAAGACTTTTTGTGTTGAAAACTATTTAAAAATAACATTTAGGCCCTGCTACATGGCACTGACTAAAGTTTTTGCAGGAGAAGGAGTCTGAAGGCAGCTCAGCTTGCTTGTCTGAGGGTGAGAAATTTTGCTGCAGTGGAGTTTTTTTGGGATCTTGTGTTGACAGCATAGGTTTTTAGCAAAATCTGAAAACCACTCTGGTTGAAAGATTATTTGATATTGAAAATTATTTCTCTGGTAAATTTCCTGCAGGGAAGGATATTTCTGAAAGTTCCTAGTCTGCCTTGGTTGGCAACTTCTTAACACAAATATTAGAGACCATCTAGGAGTAATGCACCTTTTGATCTCCTGTTCACAAACAGGGCCAAGTTGGTGATGAATACAGCCACAGAGAGCAGCTTGCCTTGAGGTGAGCTGAGCATCTTGAGAAAGGGTACACACTTAAATAGCACAGTTAGGACTCTGAACTTCAGGAGATAGGACTTCAGCTTGTTTAAGCTCATCAGATTTTCCAAGGAGACTATCCTTGGAAAGAGACTTAAGAGAGCTGGCTGAGCTATACAGTCCACTGTATAGGGAATTATGTCAGAACTCCTTAGGGCACAAGAATTGCCTAGTGCACATGGTTCCTACTTAACATGCAAAAGTAGATCATATTAGAAGTGGAAACAAGAATGGGAAACAAAAGGATATAAAATCACTACTCCGGCACTTAAAGACAAAGGTAGGAAAGCCAAGTCCCAGCCATAGCTAAAGCTGATGAGAGACATAAGGGAATTGTGTAAGTACCCAAGTAGCTGAAGGAAGCTTAGACAAAATATGCCTGTTAATGAATGAGGGAAACAACTCAGGAATAGCTTATACAGAGAGGTTTGAAGTCTTCAGTATCTTTTTGCCTTGGTCTTCACAGGCAGTGCTTGATCCTCCCTGCATAGCAGCTTGATTTGGGAAGGAGAGGGATGGTCAACAGCCAAGGAGCAGCAGGTTAAAGCTTACTGAGGAAGACTGGATGTACTTAAATCTGCAGGCCAGGTAGGATTCACTAAGATGAAATCCTATCACCATAATCAGGGTGATTATGAGAGGTACCTGATGACTAGAAAAGAGTGGTGTGTTATGGCCACCTGTAATAAAGAGAGGAAGCATGGCCCAGGGAAGTGCAGCTAAACAGCCTCCTCTAGCTCACTGGGAAGATGGCAGATTACATCATGTCCTTTGGAGTCAATTTCCAGCTATGTGAGGGACAAAAATGTAATCAGAAAGTGGAAACAGCAATTTGCCAAAAGCAAATCATGCTATAGGCTGGCAGGTGATGCAATAATAGCTTGTACCATTTAAACAGCAGTCACAGGAGTGACAGAGCCCATCTTCTGGGGAGTGGCAAACAGTATCACAAGAGCAATGGTCACATGTTGACATTTGGCAGGACATTCAGAAAAACTAGATAAAGACTGTAGCACTGGAAATGGTTATTAAGAGAAGCTGTGGAGACTCCATGCTTAGAAATTCAAATGTCAACTACACAGAGACATGGCTTGACCTGGTAGAGTGCTGGCAACTAACCTGCCTCCTGCATGAAGTTAGCCTAGACAACCTCCAGATGTTTGTTGATGTTTTCAACCAACATTTCTACAATTGTGTAAACAGTCTGTTATTTTTTAAGATACTAAAGAATGTTCTTGAGGAAAGTTTATTTTGCAAATTTTGTAAGTGCACACTGTACTAAACAATGGAGTGACTCAGGAGACAGATGATGGGACATGCCCTTTAGTTCACATCCAGACTGCTTCCATCAGTGGTTCTTAAAACATCCTTGACAACTGTGTAACAGACTAGAAAAAAAGATTTCAGTCCATAAGACAAAACCATTCTGTTGAAAGTAGCAAAAAAGAATTGAAGTACTGAATTTGCAGAATAAGTAATTCTGCACTAGCACAACTGTTTCCTTCCAACAGATATAGGAAAGTTTGCAGTTCTGGTACCCAAGTTGCACTTAGGTATTATTCACCCAGTGAATAGTGGAGTTTTCTGCCCAACATTTTCAGAAGCCCCAGCAGAAACATCTCTTTTTGAAAAGACACTAATTTCTCAGAGCAGGACTTAATATTTTCCAGAAATACAGAATATGCAAATCAACTGCTAATTCCCTGCAGTGGTCACTACTGATCACATTAGCTCCCCTATGATCACTGGAGAACCTCTATGTCAATACATGCTTTTCATCTTGTCCAAAGTCATACATTGCACTCCCAGTATCTAATGAACTTATACTGCTTCTTCAACCATTAATACCTGCAGATTTTGATCATTTGTGCAACACTGCTTTCAGTCATGGCAATTAGTAAGCACAAGAAAAATACCAAAGGACAGTTAAAATCATTGCATACTGTGTATCTATTTGGACAATACTGAAGAATCATACCTGTATGGTACCATAGCTGTATTTGAAAAAAAAAAATTAAATATTTTCTACAAGATAACTTAGCAGAGTACCTCCCTGAATTCTTCCATTACCTTTTCCTTTGCAGACATAAGATTTGCATATCACTACTGTTTTCAAGTTTTAAATTTTCCTTTCCATCACTGTAATCTTTGTATCTTGGTAACTGAAACTCGACTTTGCTTTAAAGAAACACCACCATCTTTCCTGCATTTCTACTTAAGGACCCAAATATGAGGCAGTTCTTTGGTGAGAAGACCTGTGTAACTATATGGCAGCTCAGGAAAATTCATGTGCTCTGACCTGGGAACTAGGCAGTGACAGAGCTGGCTCAGTGAAGAGCTCGCAAACTATAAAAGAACAAAAGAAGCAGATGCTGCTGAGAAGAGAATGCTCCTTATGCCATTATTGTTTTGTAATAGGACCAAAAGTAAATAAAAAAATAAATTATGCAAACAAAAATACCACAATAAAAACATTTTTTCTTAAATCTGATTTCCGATGTAACTATTTCCCCCTAACCCCAACTTTTAAAAGTTGTCAATGTTCATTAAACTTCAACCATAAAAAAATAGCTAAGACTGGAATTTTCCCAGTTTCTTTAAAGAGAGAGATAATTTAATAATATATTTATCTGTCTCTAATAAATTTACCTCTGTTAAGTACCTCAATCTTTTCCTGATTCTTTGTCACTATTTTCCCCCTCTATCCTATAAAGGATGAAAATCTTCCTTAGCACTCCTTTTCTTGATAATGTATTTATGTAAACATTTTAATTGTCTATTATGGCAGTAGCCAGATTAAGTTCTGGTTGGGCTTTGGTCCTTTTAATTTTCCCTCTTCATAACTTCACGGTGTCCCTGCAGTCCTTCTAGGTTGACTGCCTCTTCTTCCAAACTCAGAAACTCTACTTTTCTTACTAACATCCAGAGAGGCTTTCTGTACAGCCAGGCCGGTCACCTTCCCTGCCAGCTCATCTTTCTGCACATGGGGACAACCTGCTCCTGGTGCCTTTAGGATTTCCTCCTTAAAGCACATACAGCATTCCTGGACTCTTCTGCCCTCCAGGACTGCCTCCTAAGGGACCCCATCAACCATGCTACAAAATCTGCCCTCTAGAAGTTCAGGGAAGTGGTTCTGCTAAATGCCCTCTCTACTTTTCCAAGAACTGAAAACTATCTTTTTGTGATTGCTGTGCCCAAAGACATCCTCCAACTTTCACAGCACTCACCAGTCCCTCTCTGTTCACAAACAGCAGGTCCAGCAGGGCCTCCCTCACCAACTATGTCAAGAAGTTATACTCCACCCACTCCAGGAACCTCCTAGACTGTCTTCTCTCTGCTATTTCCAGTAGGCATCTGTTAAACTGAACAAGTGCTAGTGACTGTGAGACTTCCCTCAGCTGCTTCTCAAATGTTTCATCTACCTCTTCATTCTGGTTAGGTGATTCCTAACATTGACTCCACCGTGGTACCTGCCTTGTTGGCCATTCCCCCAGTTCTTACCCATGACCATTCAATTCCATCATCACCATCACTGAATTCTAGACACTCAAAACACTCCCTAACACACTCCCTGGTGCTACCCTACCAGCTCTCCTTCCTTGCCTATCCCTTTTGGAGAGTTTTATAGCCATCCACTGCATCCTTCCAATTGTGTGAGTTTTCCTGCCATGTTTCTGTGATGGCCACTGTGCTGTAATTTTCCTGCTGCACAGTGGCTTCCATTGTTTTAATTCTCTGTGTGTTTCATGTAGTAGGGATGCAACACCAAATTGTAAAAATTAACAGTGAAGACATTAACAACTGCAAGAACAACACTGCATAGCAACTACAGGAAATGCCAAGACAAGGCTTTTAACTGATATTTATTAAAGGTTTAAAAATGGGAAATCTACCAAAAGACATACGCTTCCTCTTACTCTTCTTTTAGAAGACTTCAAATGTTATTTGGAAAGATGTCAAATTCTAAAGGAGGTCCAGTGAAACTACTGGCTATTCAGAAAAAAATGTAAAAAAACCAAGCATGTAAATAAGCTTGTGAAAGTAAGATGAGAGAGTTTGACAGGACCCTTCATATGTTCAATATAATTCATACATGACAATGTATGATGATGTAATAGGAGCAGAAGACAACCTAAACAACTTTTCCTGAGACAGTTTCATTGAAAGAGATCTATTTCCTAATTAAATATTTTGCCACTTTCAAGTACTTCTCTGCATTGTGCTATGGAACACATTAGAGAGATGTGGGCCACTACTGACCCGACTAGTGTATCCATCACACCTACTGCCAACAGATACATCAGTTTAAGCTTCAAGCATGGTTATATCATCAAAAGAGCACACCTGACCTAATGATCTCACCTGAGACAGACAGGCCACAGTGATATGTTAGATGTTAGAGCCAGCACTATCACCACTAGCCTAGGGCAAACAAAAGGGTCTCTGTACTCTGTCAAGTCCAGCACAGCTGACATACCCTCACAGAATGGGTCAGGTTGAAAGGGAGCCTACTGGGTCATCTGGTCCAACCTCTCTGCTCAATCAGAGTCATCCCAGAGCACATGGCATGGAATTGCATCCACACCGCTCTTGAATATCTCCAATGAGGGAGCCTCCACATCCTCTCTGGGCAATCTGTTCCAGTGCTTGGCCACAGTATAGTAAAGTTCTTCCTCATGTTCAGGTGGAACTTCCTGTGCATCACTTTCTGCCCATTGCCTCTTGTTCTACTGTTGGCACCAATAAGCAGAGCCTGGCTCCATCCTCTTGACATCCATCCTAGATATTTACACACCTTAACAAGGTCCCTTCTCAGCCACCTCTTCCTGAGCCTGAACAGGCCCAGCTCCCTCAGCCTTTCCTTGGAAGAGAGGTACTCCAGATCCTTGATCAAGTCAACTTACTACTCTGCTGGACCTGCTGCAGGAGCTCCATATCTCTCTTGTACTGTGGAGCATAGAACTGCACACAGTTCAAGATAACCCAGACTGCAAACCAGTGTTTAGGAAACTTCAGAAGAGACTGGATTAATTCAAAATATTTAATATAAAAATTCAGTAAACAAAAACAAGCACAGTGGCCATATTAAACACATTAACATTTAAAAAAGAAATAAACAAAAAAACTTATGAAGGAGGGACTATTTTGCAAAGTATTACTTACAGGTATGGAGGCACTCCGTTACTGTAGTTGGCTTGATGAGATAGCCTTTACAGATATAGCAGGTGATATGAGGATTGAAATCTTTCACCAAGTGCTTCCTCTGAGTAGCCATTCGTGGAGCAGGAAACGCTGGCAGAATGCTTGGGGCCAGAGAAGCAAGTCTGAGAGGCGCCGATGTCCACAGTTCACGAGAGCTGCGGCGCTGCTCTGTGCAGCTGGACTTCTCCAGGCATTTGATCCTAATTCCGCAGGTCTCACTGAGACACGGCTTGCAACTCCTGCTCCTGTGCCGGGCGAGTCATTTTCCTACCTGTAACACACGTGGAAAACGAGAGCTCTGTGAACCTGGCCGGCCAGCTGCGATGCCCCGGAGGGCCAACGTCGCCATGAACTTGGCAGCGTTCGGGGCTGTAATTTACATAACAGCAGCCGCCGTGCGCCGGCAGCCGCGCTCCGAGGCCGTGCCCCCGCCCAGTCGGGCTCCGGCTGCCGCCGGGACGGGCCGGGGCCCGCGGTGACAGGTGCAGGGGCCGCGGGCACAGCCCGCCAGGCACGGCACAGCCCGCCCCGCTCCGCCACGCCGGGCCGGGCCCGCAGGCCGCGCCGGGCCCGCGGGGAGCAGCCCCCCCGCCGCCCCGGCCCCGCGGGACCGCGGCCGGAGAGGGCGGCGGCCGCCCGGCTCTGCCCCGCTCGCCTGACTCCCGTCCCTCCCCTCCCGCACCTGCGGCGCCTCCCGCCCCCGCCGCGGCCCCGGCCGTACCTGGCGCAGCCCCGCGGCCTCGGGCGGGCGCCCGGCGAAAGAGAAAGGGAAGCGCCGCGCGCCTCCCCCGCTCGGAGCGCTCCCTCCTCCCCGCCGGGCTGCCGCGGCCGGTCCCGGGGCGGGCGGGACGGGCGCGCAGGCGCTGCTCCCGGCCGAGCCCGCTGCGCCACAGCCCGCAGCGCCGCTCGGGGCGGCGGCGGCCGGAGCAGCGCGGGCTGCCCGCGCACGGCGGCCGGACGGCAGTGGGGCTCCGGGCGGCGCTGCCCGCCCCAGGTGAGCGCGGCGGCGGCGCCCTCCGCTCGGCACACCCGCCGGGGCACCGGCGCCGTTTCTTGAAAATAACTTCAGCTTCTGCCCGTGGAAGGGTGGAAGTTAAACCCATTTCTCCAGCCCGCAAACGCAAACACTGAACACTGCACTAAGTTAGCCCGAATCCCGTGAAAATACGTGTGCTTTCCTCGAACCGGGACCAACTAGCCAACGGCTTAGCACGAGTAAAAGCTGTCCCCGTGGTTCAGTGCACCTGCTTTTGCCCTTCCTAGTCACAGAAATCCATCATATTTCCAGGTAATTACCCATAAAACTAATGCTGCCTTAATTTTCCAATTGTGCTGTTTCTAGAAAATTTCTTTAATACTACATTTAATAGTAATGAGATAAACATAAGGAGACATTTCCTATATCAGCTGCAATGCCACCACATTACCTGCAAATGTTTTAGATCTTTGCTCTTCTGTTCTGCATTTTGAGATAAATGCTCATTTTGCAGTGGCCCTCCAGTGCACTCTTCCCTTTCATCCTTGTGTAAGTGCTGCAACAGCTGAAGGCTTTAATAACTTTGGCCTGTTTCTGCCATCCAGTCCTACTGCTGTAATATTTACCAGGCAACAGATCTCCATTAACATCATTTCAATGGCTAGTCTGAATCAGGTGCATCAAAACCTGTTACAATTGAAGTTACAGTGCAATGATGAATGCATGATAACTCAGACAGAGCAATTCAACAGAATCTGGATGATTTTTCCCAATAAAATGTTCATCTTGTATGAGGTTATTTCTCTACAACATGAACAAAAGTTTATATAGCTAAAAATCTTTTGAAGCAGCACAGAATCATAGAGTATCCTGAGCTGGAAGGAACCCACAAGGATCATTGAAGTCCAGCTCCCTTCCTGCACAGGAACATCCCTGAGTCACACCATGTGCCAGGAAGCATTGTCTAACTGCTTCTTCAGTTCTTCAGCTCCGTCAGGCTTGGTACTGTGACCTCTCCTCTGGGGACTCTGTTGTGTGCCCAACCACCCTCTTGGGTGAAGAACCTTTTCCTAAACCTCCCCTGACTCGGCTTCAGGCCATTTCCTCGGGTCCTGTCACTGGCCACCACAGAGAAGAGATCAGTGTCTGCCCCCCTGCTCCCCTCAAGAGGAAGCTGCAGACTCTATGAAGTCTCCCCCTGAGCCACCTGCTCCTCACAAGGCTTCCCCTGTAGGCCCCCCACCATCTTCAGAGCCCACCTTGGGCACTCACTAGCAGCTTTAGATCTTTCTTACACTGAGGGGGCCCAAAGTGCCCCAGCACTCAGGGCGAGGTTGCACCAGAGCAGAGGAGAAGGGGTCAGCCCCCTGCCCAGACTGGCAGGGGATGCTGTGCCTGATGCACCTCAGGATTCAGTACAGCTTAACAGAGTTGTGTTTTGATGGTTTAAACCTTCTACTGTTACCTGTTATTTGCAGTTTTATACCACAAAACACACACTGACAAGTCACAGGCTAAACACTAAATAGAGAAAGAGACAACAAAAACTATATGTATATCATGGGAGTATTTTCATTAGTCACATTCAGTTGGTTTAGTGGAATTTGACGTATTTCAGAATGTGCATAAGAGTAGCCCTGCTCAAATGTAGTTTGATATTACTACATTATTAAACTTATATACATACATTTAAAACAGGCAGCTGCTGATGCTCTCCTGGCTGTTTCCAAACCACTGCATCTGATAAGACTTTTTTTTAAACTAAATTATATTCTAAGTGGGATTTCATAGCATAGTTTATCAAGTGTCCCATTTGAGAAAATAAAGAACTCAACATTTTCTAAATGAATTAATCAGCTGGGCTAATGTTTACATGGTAATGGATGCACAGTATTCTATTCAAGCACATTTAAAACTCAGTTATGTCATTCATTATACTGTGTAGGCCATGCAGTGATGCTCACACAGCAGTTGGGATACTTGCAGACTACACAAGTGGTATTGATCCCCATAAGTCATGCTGAAGTCCCTCTTTTAAGGACAAGCAGTCCCATGCCAGGCAAGTGATAGCACACATGACAAATTCTTGCCTCATCTCTCCACAGTGCAGGAACTCAGTCCTGCTGGTACCAAGGTGATGCTGACTGAAGGTGATGAAAGCTGAGGCTTTTAGCACCTTTCCAGACCACAACATAAAGAGCAAATGAGAAGCAGCACAGAAGAAGCTCTCATTTCATTACCAGAGGAAAGTAGATCCTTAAGTACTTATGCTTTATATGATCAGGAAGCAAATTATGTTAATAAATGCCTATGAATTAATTATAAATTCAAAGATAGTTAACTCCCAGCACTGCATGCAACAGGTTTATTTAAACATACAGGTCCATATACGTGATGTGAGCACTTTGATCTACTTATAGCAGTTCAAAGGTAACAAGAATAGTGTTTGAATCAAATAAGGCATTCATTTCATATTATGAAAGAAACAGAATAAAGAAATGAACTGAGCCCATCAGAGTAGATAAGGGCCATTAGTGACAGGAAACATGGTGTCCTGGTTCTCTTGCAAATATTTCCTCAGCTCATCTGGGTTCTGAATTTGTTCACAGAGGAAGTCCCAGGCTACTGGGTCAGAAAATTCCTTCAGGGTCTGGCCCATTTTCTCCCATTTCCCACAGCACTCAGGATTTTCCATGCCTGGGTCAGGTGCCTCCTCAACCCCGCTGGACATCTCAGCCCTCACTCTAGACAAGATGCAGACGGTATAGAGGAAGCTTACCAGATAAAATGCCAGAAAAGTGGTCTCTTTAACATTCAGGGGAAACTAAATATTCTCAAAAGGTGACATAACAGATTTAAAGCAGAAGAAAGAGAGGAAGGGCTGGGAAACCCCATCCCCTACTCCTCCTCTAACAAACTGGGTGCAGCTACCAATAAATCCCCAAAACAGGCTACAGAAGCTAAGATGAATAAACAACAGACCATACAGATTTTGAACAAACCTCAGTACCTTTGTTAACCCTCTATAAATCATAATCATCATACCCAGCAAAACAGCAATCCTAATCAGTGCCTTTGTGTAAAAGCTACATGTTAGGGACAGTGCTAGAGCTATTTGTGGGTGAGAAAACAAGCCTAAGCATAGGGACCAGAAAGACATCAGTGCCTCAAGCCAGAGAGATGTTATAAATTCAGGCAGCATGGCTACTGACTGCTTTATCCCAATACAGGGTAAGTAAAACCAAAAAGCAATCAGAACAGATGTTTTTCTACTTCCTCAAGCCCCACACTGGGTGCCAAAATCTTTGTTCTGGTTTGAGACAAATTTGGGAGAAAACACCCAAGAGGTGTCTCCTCTGAAAAGGCAGATTCCAGCAGCCCTTCCCCCAACTACTTCAGGAGAAAATCTCCTTGAAGAAAATGGAAAAAAGCTGTTTCTTTAACAAGCAAAGTATTCACAAGCCTGAAAAATGGATAATATTAAACAATAAAACTTCTCGCTATTCTGAAGAGATGGCAAATTCAGAGTGTCCTTCTGTGGTTCTGAGGGTTCTCTGTGGGTTTGGCTTGGCTCTTGCTCAGTCTCTCCAGGGCTCAGGCCTGTCCAGGCTGCAGTGCCACTTGTGGGGGAGGCCCGAGCAATTGTCCTGGTGTTCCAGAGCAGGGAAAAGCTGAGCAGTTCCAGAAAAAAGACACTGTCCCAGGAAAAACTTTCTTGACTCAGGTCACAGATGAGAAACCAGGTTAAAAAGCCAAGGAAAGCTCCCTCCCTCTATCTGTGCTGCAGACAGCACACCAAGTGAAAGGAATCTGGGGAGGAAATGAAGCTTCTGCAGACAAAACTGCACACCACTGCTTCTCCCTCCCTTGGCTCTTGGATCTAGTGTTAAGGCACAGAACTCAACACCCAGCACCAGCAGATGGTGGGGGATACAATACAGTATCATAAAGTCACCCTAGGACACATGGTATGCCAGAGCGGGTGACTATAGCCCTCAAATAAGTAATGAAAATACAGCTGCTCTCATTTTTCTGTGTTTCTTCAACTTTTGACTCTCTCATCAACTGACTTTCCCTCAGAAGTCCTCAGTGTTCTCTAACACAGTGCTTACTTTTTTTAAAAAGCCAAGTCCTTTTTCACATATATGACTTTTCTAACACACAGAAATGCTGCTATCTAAGCATTACCATCCTTGAAATCCCTGAAGAACTACTGTATCATCCTGATGTGAAACAGAGTAATTACTCACATTTAATATCAATAAAATGTATCTTTTGAAAGGAACAGCCAGGACACACAAGAACTTGTGAACACCAAGCATTTCATTAAAGCAGTTCTATTACTTTTTGAAATATACCAATGCTCTTTGTCAGCTCCCAAGTAAATTTCAGAGACAAAATAAACATTGATCAATAGAGCCAAATTCTCAGCAAAATTTTAAATGAGTGAATAATACTAACTTTGCAAGAAGATCCACATTGGTACAATGTTACATCCTTATCAAGCTACTCTAGAGTCTGTTTCTAGGCAAGTTTCCAACTACCCTCCAGTTATCCTAAGAGTTACTTGTATTTTGTAGATGAAAGAATTACTGGAATACATCTGAACTAGGAAACTAACAAAACAAAAAATCCTTAGTTTTCTTGATAGAAATTGTGAAGCAATCTGAATGGCATTTAGAGAGAACCACAGCATTCACCTTCATTGGATACTGACTCTCTAGACATCTGATGGAAATGACATTCTACAGCTTTAAAAAACTTGAAATGTTCACAGAATTCCTTAGGTTGGAAGACATCTCTTGAGATCATCTAATCCAACCTGTCTGCTCAAGCAGGGCCAGCTAAAGCAGGTTGTCCAGGACTGTATCCAGCTGGGTTTTGACTGTGTCCATAGATGTGGCTGTACATACTCTCTGGGCAATCTGTCCCAGTTTTGATCAACTTCATAGTGGAAAAAAAAATGTTTTCTTGTTATCAGATAGAGTTTCATGAGTTTCAATTTGTACCTGTTACCTCTTTTCCTGTCAGTGGCCACTACTGAGAACAGTTTGATTTCTTTATCTTTATTCCCTCCCATCAGGGAATTATATATGCTGAAAAGATCCACTGAGACTTTTTTTCCACAGCTGAGCAGTCCCCAAAGTCTCCACCTCTCCTTATATGAACAGTGCTCCAATACCTTAAAGACATTTGGGGCCCTGTGGGCCCTTTGGGGCTCTGAGACTTGCTTCATGTCCTTCTTGTTCTAAGAACTGGACACAGCACTCCAAATGTCACTTCATCAGTGCCACACCACAGAGAGGAAAATCAACCTCCCTCAAACTCCAGGCAACCTAGTTAAAATTACTGCATACTTACTCAGCTAGGAAGAAGAGTTCACATATAACCACCTGGGATCTCTCATTTCCAGTGTTAAATTCCCAATCAACCACAACATTATCTAGAATAGAACACTAACTGGGTTGGCAGGACCTTTGGACATCACCTGGCCTAATGCCTTTGCTCAAAGCAGGTCTAATGTTAAAGTTAATTCAGACTGCTCACAGCTTCATCCAAAGAAAGTCTGAGTATATGTAAGGATGGCAATTATACAAACTCTAGGCAATTTGTCTCAACCCCTGACTATCCTCATTGTGAATTAATTTATTTGGGTCCAGTTGGAATTTTCCTTGCTCCACCTTGTATACTTTCTCATATATATGAGTAGTTTACTAGCAGCAAATAAACTTAACTCTTACTGCCATTATCCAAGTCTTTGCCATAATCTTGGGATGATGTGACAAATTTCTTTGCTTTTTAGGCAAAGAGTACTAACATTGTTTATCATATAAAAATAGTAGTATGCTCAGAGTGAAAACGGCCTTTGATTTGATAGGAAACAATAGGAATCAGGCTACTCTCATCCCCATCAGTTACTCATGAAAATGATCAGCAATGAGGTTTTGCATTTCTACCAATAGGGTTTTTCTTCCTCCTCACTAAGCTCTCTATAAGAAGCCATATATTAGCACATAATAGCACTTCTGGGACATATATAGCATTTCTTAATGCTGACTCTTCTTTTATAGCCTAAAGTAAAGTAGCAAAGCAGGTTGCAAAATGCCAACATCTGTATTATTAGGCCATTGACAAATACATAAACAAGAAAAATGCATTCAAGAAGTACTTCAAGTGAAAGGTAAAATTGTGCCACACAGTGTTCCAACTGTGTTGAACTAAATTCCAGGAACTTTTTACAAGTAAGAGAAATCATAAAGTAAGTTCCTACAGACTTTATAATAATTGGCTGCTAGTAAAGAAGAGAGACTCAAACAAGTGACTCCAGCAAGGGAAAGATGAGCAGATCTGTATTGTTAAACATTTCCTTAGCACGCTGAAACACTGGTCAGCCACAGCACACACTGTCTCTTCCCAGCTAGGGAACCAGAAAACAAGAAACAAGGTCATAGCAGTGGGAGAGGGAGATTGTCAGTGCAAGGAAAAAACCCTCTGGAACAAAAATTGACTAGAAATTGTCAAAAGCATGAAGGAGACAATTTAACTTCAGTCACTTATATGCAGAGGTTGAAGGGAAAAAATATCTGGTTTAGAACATATTATTAGCTGACCATTAAACACATTGAGGGAAGATCTTGTGACCAGTTTGACATACCTCCCTGGAAACAGCAAATTCAAGAACTGTGATTATAGGCTTCAAAGGTATTGCAAGTATAAAAACAACAATCTATCTCAGCAGAATCCAAACTTTTCAGCTAAAAGCAGCTGTAGATTTAAGTGTGATGGGCATATTTATTTCAAAAAGGTATTTATTTTCCCTCTGTTTCCTTGATTATTTTGTCACTATTCTGGATTTTTATTTTGAAGAATATTTTGAATAGACATGATTACATATCTCAGACACAAACATATTCAGAAACTTCCCAGAGGAAGTGAGACAAACTTAGAAAATTTTACAGACCAAACGGTCATTCAGTTACCCCAGTGCCCAATGTGTGAACTGTGATCAGCTGTTGGTTTCTGGTTTGTTCGGGTTTTTTAAAGCACATAGCAGATATAAACAGCCCTGCAGCCAAGCTGATTCTTCATGTGCAAATAACCTAATTCACATTATTTTGGCTTTAAAGGCAAAAACTCTTTGTTATAGTATAAACTATGTATTGTGCCACAAGACAAGTGGTACGTTGGTTTGGTTTTTTTCCCCACAGGTAATTGATTTTTGGTGAAGTGGGGTTAGCCTTTGAAGCATCAGAAACTGCTCACAGGGGGTGATACAGTTTCAGGTGGTTTACAAGATAAAAAACCAAGATGCTTCTGTACCTCCATTTGCCAGTGTGCTTGGTTAAAAACCAGTGATCTGTGGTGGAGTTAGGATCTCTGAGCAACTAAAATACTGGTGGTATTCTCAACCTCTCCTGGATTTATCTCATGGCATGCTGACTTCCATGCACTTCACTCTGCTGTGCTACATCTCCTTCACCTTTTTATAGGGTATTGGAAACAAATATTTTGTGGTTCTTAGCATGGTCTGTAGGCTGCAAGGGAGCAGGCATCATTTCAGAGTTGCCTGATTGTGGAGACCCACAGGGCAAGACCAAAGTAGTCTTTTACAGTCCTGTGCTTTATATAAACTTCTAGCAGTTCTGTATAAGCACAGAATCTAGCAAGTCTGTCTAATTGGAGTAAGTAACGGTGGTGTGCTTTGGTAACATCTTAAAGAAGATACATAATTTGAAACAATTACCTTGGTTCTCAATCAGGTGCTCTCCTTGCACCACGAACACCTTGTATCATCAGAATTACATTTTTGGTCTCCAGTCATTTACTTCACTTCTACTGAAGAGTTTATTAGACTGTCTCTGAATTAATGGAAATCCCACTTGTGTTGCCATTTCTGCTATTATATAATCTCCAATACTTCTTAACTACTTTACCTGTTGCTATCTGATTATATGCTTCTGCCAGTTCAGTTTCCTTTTACACTGCTCTCTACAATAGTATCACCTGCTTATTCTGAGGCTTCTCCAGAGAAAATCTGCTCTGCAATTAATGCTACTTCAAGTCTCCCTGCTACTCCACAATGGAAAAAAATAAACCAATCAGTGATACTCAGAGCTACATTATCAGAAAAATTCCAGTGGTGTACTCATGCACAGAGCAGCCTGATACAGCTGTTGTCTGCATGGGCAAGAATATGTCTGCTCCACAGACTTCCAGGATCTGTAGGTCACAGAGCAAACACTTTGCCAATTTGATGTATGCCTCCTTCCAGGGGAAATGTATTTCTATAACAGTATGAACACATAGGTTTCAAGTTTGCTAATGAAGTCACAACCTAGTCTATGCTTTTTCACAAGACATCCTAATGGATACTTGCTGTAATTCTATTACTTTTTAAAAAAACCTTGTTTCTGTAAATAATATATATTTTCTTCCATTCTATACTGCATTGTACACATATATTATATAAAAATACCAATTACAGACAATATTTTTCCCCTCAAATTATCAAAGCCACTTACATCAACATATACAGCTCAGCTAAACAATAACCTCAAGTCTTCAAATAGTTTATAGAGTTTCATCTCTCAATTTCCATGAAATTAAAAGACAAATGAAAACAATGAAAACAAACTGTAAGAAGCCTCCAGTGACTCCTACTAAAACTGTTACCAACAGATTTTGTTTCTTACAGTTGAAAACTGGCAGGAATGCAAATCAAATTGTATCACACATGTCAAACAGCTTCACAATTATGCAATCAACTTGCACTGCAAATTAAAAACAAGACTTGCTACTAGCTCTTAAGTCAAAACAAATTTAAAACGTCAATAAGCTCAGCAAAAGCAATCCTCAACAAAATCTACTCATGACTGTTATGATGGCAGAACCAGAAAACAAACAGGCTTGAAGGGAGATAGAAAAGTAGCAACCAAATTGCCTTATCTTTTACAAGACAAATTAAGGATATTCACAATGTCTTAGGGAGCTAACTACTCTATTTCAATCGATTTTCAACAGGAGTTCTCTTTGCAGCTCTCTCAAGAATAAAACCTTTAAATTAGTAACACAATGTTTGGTGGACTCCATTTCATTTGAACTGCATGGGACTCATTCATGGGAACTGCCACTTTGTCAGCCCATTGAAACAGTCAGCTTTGCCTGAGAAAACCTAACACAGACACCTGTGCATTCAAATTGTAAAACAGAGAATGCTTCTTCTGGATAAACTAAGAGAAAATAGGGAGCAGACCAAGATACCAAGCTTCACATCTCCTATGATCTTTTTTGACATCAATTTAACATATATATGTATATAGAGAGTCAAGGTCTGTGCAGCAACATGTTCCATGTGATCCTGTCCATCTAATCATATGACTAAAGTCACTGTGGAATTTGGCCTACTAAGTTAGATAAAAACCTTCCATAAGTAAAAGCAAAAATAAAAGCTCTTTAAGTATTTTAGATGTTTTTAACAGTTCACATTAACAAATGAAAGTCACTGCATGTAATATTTCACAGAAAGCATCATCTTGAAATTCTAATGATTTTTATCCACTATACTAAAGGTAACAATTAAGCAAAACTGATACATTTAGTTGATTCTTCATGTGAATAATGTGCTAGTTTTGAGGAGAGACAAACTCAGGATTCTAGCCAGAACCTATTCTCAAGTGAGCAATCAGCCCATAACTTGGCATCATCTGCCAGTTCTGCAGTGACATTAGCTTAGGAAGTTGACTGCTGGTTTGCCCAGCCTTAGTTCCATGACTGTGTGCAACCAAAGAAGTTTGTATAAATGGTAACAATATCATAAGGGAGTTTTCTGAAGAAAAGATGTATAAAACAATTCTCGAGTATGCAAAATAAGCTTGATATTGTTTTTGTAATTATAGAATCCTGGCCTTCAGACTCTGCCTGCATGTAAGCAGCATATTCTTGGTTTATGTGCATTTAACTGAATGAAAAAAAAAATCAACGAGAAACTGAGAGACCACGTTTACCATCCCTGCATCTTGAACTTCCTCTTGTAGTACTTGGAAGTCTGGATTTAGTGCAGTGCTAATGAGATCATGTGGCTTTTAGCTGACTAGGCTGTGGCAGTTTGGACTCCCTGTTTTTAGGGTTCTTGACAGAGCAGGGCTGAGTCTTTCTCAGAATACAAAGAATATACATGATCCTACTTTTACAAAATTGTACTGCCCGCTGAAGCTCATTCTCACTTTTTGAACTTGTCCAGTCTCATCAACTAGACATGATTGTGGACTACTTGGCTACAAAATTCTGAAGGAAAAAAACGTTGGTGAGAAATGTAGCTAATACTTCAGGAAATTACATGCTTTTGAGTCTAAAATGCATACCAGTACAGGCAAAGCCCTTCTAGAAATCAAGATGCTTGAATACAACGAAATAATACCTGTTTTGGTCCTTAAATATATAATAGCACTTAATGAAAACATCTAACAAATGTACAAATTGGATCATTGTATTAAGAATCCTGTTCTGTATACAGAGAAACAGATCTTAATTTCCTCCTCACAAAGAATCACAATCTTACTAAAATCACTAAATTGCCCTGCAGGGATATCTATACTTACATGGCAGGTTAACAATATTTATGTTACATCTTTGGGCCTGGATTGTATAAACATTACTATCTTGCTTCACTACGCATGCCCAGAGTCCATGCAAGCCTACAGTGCTTATTAAAATTGTGACTATCAGTTTTCATCAAGGTTTAATCTGGAAATTCATGCAGGAATGTACAGATATATGTAACAGTCACCTCCTTACACAGTAAAAAGGTGTGTAAGTCAGTAGAGAGAATGCATCATTCTTTACTTTTGTTTCATACCTCACTGCTATTTCTAAGCTGTGCTGCAAGAGTTCCATATTCTATAGTGACTGTCAAACACTAAGAGATTCTATGAGATGAGATTTATCACAAATATAACAGCTCATCTTCAGATTTCCAGCTGACTTTTCACTGTATCAACACACTTGAAAAAGCACACACATACCCCAAACATTTTTACTTGCAAAATTTTTCACATTTTGTAATGAACTGAGCTCCCATAAATGTTAAATATATTTCAAGAATGGTTTTCCAAAGCAAATGACAAACTATGCTAAAGATATCCAATTTCTGACCTTTCTACATTACTACAATCTGTGTGCATTTTACTGAGTTTTTTTAGATGTGACTATTTTCTTCAGTGCTGTAATAACTTTAGGTTCTAGAGGCATGAAGCTAGAAGGTTTTACCTATCAATTTATATGGCAAATCTCACTCCATTCCATAATCTAATATCCTTGGGAAGCTTTTAAGAGTAAAAGGCATAATACTCTTAAAATTATTTCCCTTTATCGCAAATGCATAGATGGGAATATGAAATTTTGACAAGGAATTTGGCTTATGAGAACTTGTTGATACATGTAACACACAGTCTGCTCCTATCATCATCATGCTGTCTATTTAATAATTCACAGTTAAATACAAGACCTCAGTTGCCTCAGCTCAGTAGGAATAAAATTAAGGAGATTTACATTTTTCCTGCTGAGAAATATGGAATTCTGTCTAATGTTTTATCCTGTGTCTTTTAAACTTGTCAGAAACACTGGTGCCAACATAACCCTCTATCAGTCAGGAACTAAAATATGTATTTGGGGGCTGTGTCTTCCATTATGCATCAACTTACCCAATTCCTGGCAGAAACCATTGTTACAAAATATGTCTAAAACAGATAATTCCAATAATAAAATAGTAATTCACAGTTTTACCTGATATATTTAAAATCTATTGTACAATTTTCTTCATTGCATCTGTTTTTCTTAACATTTGTACCAGTGAAGCAATACCTTTACCCCGCCTTTTTCTTTATATGTCAGTTAATAGTATAAAACACTTAACAACCGTTGAAAACTTAAGATGAGGTACTGAAACTGGTTTCTTATAATCCTATTTTATGTTAATGTCCCTCAGTCAATAAGGAAATGCAAATGAATTTCAGTAGAGACTCAAAAATACTCCTGAAAAGTAATGCTTTTGGTGCAATTAATGTGGTGTTAACAAAACCACCTAACAAAGATAGCCATAACAAAGAGAAACGGAAAGTGTACTGGTTTGTTGAAGATAGATTGCATCCAGTCACTTTTATAAAGATGGAAAAAGTAACTCCATAGTTTGCCTGGATTTTAGGAACACCTGGCCAAATCTTTACATACAATTTTTACTCAGTAAAAAAGACAATTTTACTATGTTTGTTAGAGCAAACATCCTTGCTATGAACATGACCTCTCAATGGTGTTATTTTCCAAATCACTGTCACTGATGTACACAGGAGCCAATTTAAATGGCACTTAGTGGCCAAAGAACAATGAACTCGTAACTGTGGGAAACAGTAAAGGTAAGTGGAGCCTCCATCACTGGAAGCTTTCAAAACCAAACTGGATAAGGTCATGAGCAATCTCATCTGTTGATCCCACTTTCAGTAGGGGACATGGAATAGATGAGCTGCAGAGATCCTTTCCAACCTCAGTGATTCAGGGATGCTGTGAAATACCAACCAGAATTACTCAAAAGGTCAGGAATATGTTCATTTCATGCAGTTTTAGGCTACCTGCAAACAGGAAGTGTATAAGGAGTTGGTCACCCCAGCTGGGTCTGAGCTGTATCAGAGGAGAATGCCATGGTGAGTGCTGGGCTCTGCTCTCACACCACGACTTTGGTCTCTCCCGAGACCAGTGGTTACCTGGGACACACCCAAGCCTGCACTGCCTCTGTCACCTCCTTGTCTGCATTACCCATTGGGATCCACTGTGCTGGGCACCATAATGTCAGCTAAACAAACCCACTGGCTTCTCCTAAAGATCAGCACAGACTGGTATCAGATCGCACAGCAGCTTTGTGTCCATTCCCATTTGCTCCATGACATGTCTAAAAAATTCAATTATGGAAAAGCTACTAATTTAAGGACAAAACTACCATTATAGTAAGCTTCCTGGAATAGGGCATAACAGCAAAATACACAGTCCTGTTAAACTGGGTTAATGGCTGCTCTGCATGGCCCAATTTCCCCCTTTTTTCCCTTCATTCAAGTTTTTCCATTTCTCATGTCCCTTCTGCATCCCCCTGCTTCTGTGGGTTGCTCCATTTCTTAGAGGCACTAAATTTTAACTCAAAATCTGATGAACAAATGTAGCTTCCTGAGAAATAATTGTGTTTTCAAAATAGTATAGCTTTGGGGTAGAGATGTTATTCCATATTATTTATGTAAGAGGAGTCTGAATTCTTCTCAAAGAGGAAAACTCAATAATCTCAAATTCCAGAAGATGTCCTTTCACAGTACAGAATTCTACTCAATCAACTAAGTTTTATATTCAGGTCACTACCTGACTTTAGAACACCTACAACCCAACTGTCCTAGAGGAGACTGCCATTCCAGAAGTGGATAATTCAGGCTGGAAATGGGCTCTCTGTTGGGCATGGTTCAGGATGAGAATGAGGGTAGCCAAATTTAGGGTCCAGGCTATGTATTATCACAATCCAGCTCTAGGGAGATCTGGGCACAACTCCATGGACTCAAGCTTTAATTAGGTCTGTTTTCTGCTTTTCTGAAAGCACCAAGGAAATCATACACCTTGGGAATTCTGGGGCAACTAGCACTGCCCAGTAAAAGAGCTCTGTTGAGCAAAACAGCCACAGAGGTGTGTGCCTTTGGGTCTTCTGTGCACAAAGGAACAGCCTGTGTATTTTGGGGCAGAGAGGGCCAAGGGAAGACAGAGGATGGAAAATTGCTGCCTCTACGAGAAAATAAATCAGAAGAAAATCTAAAGGTTGACTGCAGTATTTAGTAAAGGAGTAAAACAAAAGCTGTTAAAAAGAAAACAATTTGTTTTTTGAAAGGGAAAAGCAGATCCACTCTTTGAACTAGCTAACCCCATTAATAACAGAAGTGAGCAGATATATCAGCATAATCTAGTCACACAAGCTCCAGGGCAAGCTGGGTCCCATTTACTGAAACACCTGACAGTATTTTATTGGTATTTAACAAAACTGGCTAGATTACATTTAGGGCAAATATATCCAAATATATCCATTTAGCTAATACCTTCAGCTGCAGTGGAAATATACCCTTTAGAGAGTCCATCTGCTCTAAAAAGTCTACAATATAAACTGTGTTAAGAAAAGGATGCATTACTGAGCCTGTTTTACATAAAGACTAAAATATTTCTAGCTGTTTCCTAATAATTTTTGATGTCAGCAACACAAGAAGACATGACTGCCTAGGAATTAAACCTCCAACTCTCAAATTCCAATACAATGTGTTAATCACAACATTAGTCTTCATCTGAATGTTAATTTGACATGCATTTAAACCAGACAGCTAATCTCTGAGGTGAGATATTTTATTTTAAAAAAATAGCCATACTGAACATTTAGCCTACATTTTGGCTCATACTGCTCTTGATACCAGCTCCTGAAAATAGTCAAGATATTGGCAGATAATTTTTTACCAATCCTGTTCTAAAACTAAGTTAAGTCTCAAATTCTCAGCATATGGAGGCAAGTAAAACATTTTGCAAGATGCAATATTTGAAGATAAAAAGCTGGATTCTTCAGAACTTCATGCCTTTATATAGTGTGTGTCTGTGTATTTATAGATACAAAATTTTAAACGGTTGCGACTGAAACAGAACTTTTTGTTTTAATTGCATTTTTGAATTTGGTTTTAAGCAAGAGCAAATGATCACTTAAGATGGTTAAGATTCAGACCCATCAACTCATCTTTTTCATATTAAGAAACAGCTCATGAACATGAATATTGCTGTTTACACAGCCTAATCCCACACAATACCATCATGACTTCCTGAAACAAGTTATTTTTATGTCTCTATGATTTATTTAAATGTACTTTTACCTCTGCTGTGATGAAGAGATTGATTGTTAATACACATCTAGAGCTGATATAGGGTTTTACAGCTATACATGACTTACTAAAAAGGAAATAAAAATGCAGAGTTATGCTCATTTACAAAGCAGCAGTTAATATTAATAATCACTGAAACAGAAATACTGTTTTATGTTTGTAATTAACTGAAAGTATTTTTGGTTGGAAATAGAAGAATACTGTTACAGATTCACTCTACAGTGAGGTTTAAATATAATATCTCCATCATTACAGTGCTTGCAGTGTGGTTAGAAGTGTGCCTGTAAACTACTCTCATTCCACACACGCACAAGTACCACAATCTCCCAATCACCAGGGCTGAAGACACCAAATAAAGAATACCATCAGTGCCCTCAGTGCATTGATAACTGGGAGAACAAAGTGTCACTCCTAACTCCTGTCATTCTTATGTGAGAAAATTCCAGTGCATTATCTAATACAAGTGTGCTGGAAGCCTGTGGACTATTCAGAATCAAAGAGGTCCTCTGGTCCACTGCTCTGCAGCCCTTCTCAGTCCTAAAACCAAAATGATGCCATTATAGTCCCAAGGGTGTTTTGTTATGTTTGCTTAGGTTGTGATCACTGCACAAGCAGAAATTGCTCATTTGAGACTGTCAAATTTGTGTTCTTTTTCTAGTCCCTTCCTCAGACCTCCCAAAATCCCAATGGCTAGACACTAAGTATCTTCTGTCTAAAGTATTTCCAATACTTCATAAGCTCTCAAGGAAACGCTCTACTTCACAATGGAGTCAGGGACTCACTTCACTAGCATGTGAGCAGAGGTCAAGAAAGAATAAAGAATAAAGTTTTCACACAATATTCAAACATTATTATGTAAAGAAAACTACTCACATGAGGAACACTAGACTGCTTACGTCCCTATGGACTCTGTGTCAACAAAAATAACAGTACTTTTTTTCTCTCTATTCCCAAAACAGCACTCACAGTAAACCTGCAAAACTTGGTAGATTCCAGCAAAAAATTCAGTTCCACCAGACTAATGCCAAATATGATCTTTCATATCTCATTTCTCTAAAAAAGGAATGCATTGTGTTAGACAGGAGTTGGCACAAACATAAGATATTTAGTCAAAACATCCCCAAGACTCCTGCATGAGAAAATTGATACTCTAGTAGAGAAAGCTGAGGATTATGTAATGCACACAATTGTATAAGTAGTCTGTTTTCTGCAGTGAGAGGAATGAAACAGAGTACCTACTGACCTAAATACAAACTTTTGTCCAAAACAAACATAAACTCTTATTTTTCAACTCTTGAGCAACTTCAATGGGACACACAAACATGTACCTTGAATATCCTTTATGTGCAGATTTCCTTCTCAGTTTGAGTTAGAAATATTCATCTCCTGCACCATGTGACCTATGAAATGTGTTCAAAAGCACTAAGGTTATCTATAAAATACTGTGTTCCTCCTTCCTGAAAAATGTTTTGTTATTCAGACGTTCTCTATGGCTTTTTATAGCTTAAATCTCAAATGCTTCCTAAGTCCTCTTGCTAAATAACTGTACTGGGCCAGGCTAGGACAGAATTAACTTTCTTCCCAGCAGCTCATATGGTCTTTTAGTTACCTGCCCAAAACAGAGCTGACAGCACACTGAGGTTCTGCCTGTTCCTGAGCAGTGCTTGGCCAGCACACAGCCCTTCTCTCTTTCTCACTCCTACCACAGTGAAGGTGCAATACATTGGTAGAGGATACAACCAGATGATCTGAACTAAGCAAGGAGATATTTCATGCCATGTAACACCACATTCAGTCATGATAAGGAATAACAGGGGCCTTAGGGATGTTAGCTGTCATTTCCTTGGAACTGAATATTCATCAGTCCTCTTGAAGAATGTGGACAGTAACTTTTTGCCCCACTTGCTTTCTTTCCTTCCTCTCATCTTTCATCCATCCTTCACTTCATAAACTTTAAAACTTTTTTTTTACCTCAACGCCCAAATTTTCTTAGTTTTTCTCTTCCCTCATCTCACAGGGGCTTGGGGTGAGTGAGTGAGCAATTTGTGGTGCTTAGCTGCCCACTGAGCTTAATCCACAAAAACAACATAATAAACAAAAGGAATGATTTCCCACCTTTCTGCTGTGCTGCCCAGTGATGTATGAGTAGGAACTGGGTGTTTATGCACACTTGTGACTAAGCCTGTATTTGTGTTATAAGCAGATATGGGCTGTCCCATTTCTCCATGGCCAGATGCAGATGGGCATGGTATGACATGACCAACATCTCTGAGGGATGCAAACAATGCAGGAGTGGGCTGGGTGCCAGATGAAGTCCTTACCTAGGCAGCATCCAGCTCGGTTTCTACTTTGCCTATAGGTCAATTAGCATAATGAGAATAATTTTGTGTAACGCTGTACACTGATTATGAGTTATCAACATAAATGCTGTCAACGGTCTTGCCCCAAACTAAACACAAAAATTCTACCAAAACATACCATGAACTGCACATGCTTCTCACCCAGGGAAGAGGATGTGTGAAAAGATTGTGATAGATGTTAGGGACATTGTTTACATTACAGGAAGATGTTTCATGTCTATGGTAATAAATGCTTTACAAGAAGCCATACAGATTTATGGCATAATCTCAGACAGATATTGATATCAAGTTATTAATATCTTTAAGACTGAGAATATACTAGATACAAATGATAGTATTTTTGGGTGTCATCCCACTAAATGCTTGTTGCTTTTACTGCAATTCATAGAAAGGTACCATTTGTATTACTGAATATTCTTAATGTCCTCTCACTGAGCACTAAAATGCTGTATTACATCAAAAATAAAAACCACTTTGCATTAAATTTTCATACATAAATTTTATGGGTAAAATAGAAATCCAACGTAGAGTCTAAGTCAGAAGTCATTGCAAGCAATTTTCCCGACTGACTTTAAGGGGATTTGAACCTGTGGCTTTTGACTCTTAAAATAAACACTGCCTTACTGTCACATATGAAAAATATTATGAATAGAGAAGAACTAGTTTAATCTACTTCTTGGAGCACACGGAGAATCTCCTAAAGGGGCTTAAAGATTACTGCACATCAGAAGTAAAGCTCTATCTTGCATACCACTGAAATATTGTAAAAAGATGGCTTAAAGAATGTGGTTAGTAACAGGGATATTTATTGATCATAAAAAAAATATTTATTTTGTGTCGGTGGTCTGAAAAAAATTGCCACAATGAAGAGAAGGAGCCTTAAAGATAAGAATCCTGACTTTTTATGGCTCCTAAGCATATGCTAGTTTTATTTACACAACATACACCCCTGTGTTACTTTAGGGAAGCTGGGCATACAATTCCACACAATATTTATTTCCTCTAACCTTATTTTAAAAATAAATATGAGCCATTCAATCAAGTCTGATTTTCTTCTTTCTGAAAGAATTCTGGAATGCTGATCTTGGACCATTCTGCACCTTAGCTGGTTTGTTTTTATTAATGGTTAAAACAACACATCTTTTCTAGGTTTATTTTTAAATAACATAAAAATATAAATGGAGAAGGGTTTAATACAGAACAAACAAGGAACAGTGTTTTTACAGAAAACTTCATGGCTAAGCAGATGTCTAACCTACTTTGAGACCAACATGTTATGCAAATACAGTACACAGCTCTCCCTTGTATCCCAGGGCTATCTTTTGCAGAGCAGCTGTTGCTTTACTTTCCACATACTTTTTGAATACTACTCATCGAAAAAGAACATAAAAGACCATTTAAAACTTAAGTAGTCAAGTATTTTACAAGGGACCCTATCATGCCTTTATAAAGTGCTGACAAACCACACTAGATGTGTTGCACTTTGAAAATGTCTCACCTGATAAATGTCTTTTTGTTACAGACGTCTCTGTTCTGCTTTTTCTGAAATAGCAATCTGAATTCTGGAGAATTTCAAGTAATTGTGCAAAGAACTCTCTGCCAGGACTCCGTGCAATTAAGCTTCCAAAAGTTACAACAAAGACTGCAGAACCTTTACTGTAATACGTATCAAGTAAAAAAAGGCCAATCATCTAATCTGAGTTGCACTAAAAATATTTTCTCCTGTAGTTCAACAGATTATTTTGATTAAAGCATCCTTCTTAATTTTCTATTGTAAAGAGTGATCTACAAAAATCGTCACTAGTTTCAAATGCTAAAAAAAATTAAAAATACTTAATAGTAGTCTGAATTACTCTGGTTTTTATTACCTCGTTTGCTAATATACAGTAATTTTATTTTCTTTTAATCAACTACACTGAATAATCTGGTTTTGAATACAACTTACTTTATCTCAAATTTTTCCATTTAGTTAATGAAAGATAATATCAAGAGATGGCTTGATTACTGTCTGGAAGTGCCACCTTAGCTTTACTTTTACTAAGCTGTGCCCCCAGTCATCCATGATAAAGCATGTGTGCCAAGAACTCTATCTTTCTTTTAGGTTTTCTCTATAGAACTTTCAAGATTTCTGCATCCTTCTTGATGTGCAATTGCTAGAATCAAGTTCAGAATGAGTGACGATCACAGCATTAAAAACCACTGAATCAATTTAATTCAACAACTGCTTGATATTCCCCTTGCCCATTCATCTAGGACTACCTTCATTCTTTTGTGTCCCCTTGACACAGGCAGCTGATTATACCACGATCCTTCAAAACTCCTTTAGAACTCTGTGCTTTGTGAGGGAAGAATGAGGCACTCTGTAAACAGAACCTACCAATAGTTTCTACATAGTGATTTATCTTTTGCTATCTTTCCTATTCTTCTATTTTATTATCTTAGATCTTAGCTCTGGAATATGCACATGGAAGTGTCTAAGACTTCTATTTGAACTCGTCTGATGTCAGGGAGCTTAATTACATTCATATGGAATATATCAATTTTAGAATTACTCCCTTGTGATGTTTTCTGCTGTTTCCCTCACGAACAACTGAATACTGCAGAGTTATTTCTGCAGTTTTAAGTGTGGAAGGACATGAAAGCTTAGCCTTCCCCATTTTCATTGTTTTGCTTCCACCTCCTTTATGATGCTTTTTTGATTCATAATTAAGCTGACTCTAACATTTGAATCCAATGTCTGTTGTAGAGAAATCATGATTACATTACTGTAAGAAAAGTGCCACATTATGTTTCCATTTCATTTTTACCAAAGCACTGCTCATTACTCAAGGGTCTGTGTCATCTTCTTAAACTAATTTTTTCTATGAGTTTCTCCTCTCCCTGCTCCCTGTTCTTTTTTCTGGCTGCACTGAAAACAGAACTAACAAGCTTCTGGTAGTAGCACTTTACACCAGCTGAAGTTGGCACTTAGAAACAGTGAGATCATGGCTTGAATTGCAGTGCAGTGGATACTGAACAGGTGTTTTTATGAAAGTACACCTAGGACATAGGCCTGGAAAACATACACAGACGCCTTCCAGTCTTCTGTCTTGCAATTTCAAAGGTTTTGAAATTGTACCAGAAAGTTCATCTACATAAGATTAAAAATAATCAAGCCATTTCTCTGGGATTAGGTGACTGATTGCACTCAGTAAACTTTTAGTCTGATGAGTCTTTACACAGCACAATTCTGGAAGTAATTAAAAGTAAAAAAAATATGTCATTTTAGTGAAGGTGAAAAAAAGTGCAATTAAGGTTTTCTAAATTTAAATAAAATGTATTGTGTTTTAACCATCTGATTTTAAATGAAAGACCCTTTTTCTTGCTTTGTGCAAATTCACAGATTTAAATTTAGCACTTCTGCAATAAGTATAACAGATTAAAATTGTGGGCCCTTAAATTAGCAGGAATGCTTGCTAGTGCCTTCAGTGAAAACAGAGGCAGAAATAGACCAAGGTATTTTCTACGTGAAAAATGATACAGCTTTCTTTAACTGTGTGCAATATTTCAACATTTTCAGTGTTAAAAAATTAATTGTCTTTTGTTTTATATTGTGGAGACTGAAAAACGCATCTCAAGTAGTATTTAAAAATGGTTTTCCTTTCTACATCTTAAGGAAGAAAAAAAATCATACTCAGAACATTTTCAATAGTGGCAAAAAATCTAGCACTAGAAAGTTGACCTGACTTTTTGGCTAGTTTCCATATAAAAGAAGTTTTCTTACATATAAGATACTTCATTTGGTTAAAGGATGAAACATATCTTAGTAGATACCATGTACAACAGAGTAGGAGCTATGCCAGTCAGAACACATTTATACATAGTTTTTCTAGTAAAAAGTGATCTTTGCTAGCTCAATGAACTATTTTACATGCTATAATCTATGCTAAGCTAGGTTTGTCTTGCAGAGCAGACAGTGACCTGAATTCCAAGGAAAATATTTAGAATTTCATACCAGAACTTGAACTCTAGATTCTTCTGAACAATCCTTCTGTGATTTCTTTACAGCATACACTGGTTTCTTCTTATTCCAAAATTTATCTTCTACTTCTTCCTTGTGTTTGTGAAGCAAGAAGGAACATGCAAAGAAAAGAAAAAAAAGACAATGAAAAAACACACCTCTGAATAGGAAGCCTTGCTAACTCAGAAGTGTTGCAGAGAAAAGCACAGGCATGAGACCCAAAAGACAAATGATGTAAGCATTTGCTTACATAGACAGCAACTCCCCACTCCCCCTTTCCCCCCCTCAAATCAAAGTGTTTAGCACCTATTTGCTTACAGGAATACAACTCTGAAGAAGACTCTTAACAAGTCCAGTAATGTCTGGTGCAGGCAATTGCAATGCAGTCCACTCCTGCAGGGACATCCTAACTATGCAGGTACTGCTAAGATCTGATCTACTGCCTTTCCTCTAGAGAAGAAATACAGCCTGAACATCTCCTCCTGCACCTATGCATGTTCTGAGCAAATAAAAGCGCAAGTTATAAAAGAGATTAATTTAAATGGTTTTTTCCTGTGTTAGTATCAGTAAAAAAAGTTCTCGAGTTCCTGATTAATTTTGGTACATAGGACAAGAGCAGCAACTGCACAGTCAGCAGTTGGATTTCCATGCCCTGTTTAACTTAAATGGAATCACTGCTTTCCTTGTATTTGGTGTAGGTCCAGAGACTGAGGCCTGCAGAGCTGGTGACTTCCAAGGGAACGTTGCTCACGGTACCATGATAAAATGAACAACAATGGAACATCAGTTTTTCTCGTCACTATTTAAAACCTGTGCAGCCCACAAAATACTTAGAAAAAAAGGTGCTCAGAAAGAAGTGATTGTAGTTTAGCAGTTCAATTATCTTGTGAGATGCAAAGTAACACTTTATGCAACACCACTGTCCAGTATCTGAATGAATGATCACAATCATTAATGCCAATGTTCTACCACTCTTACAGCACCACCACACTGAGCTGTCAGATCTACTCTAACCTACAAAGAGCTCCTGCAAAAAAAACTTCTGAGGCTTCACTCAATGCAGGCTGCTCAGCAATGTTTATGCTTTTCTTACAGTACAGGAATCAACACTTAAGTGTCAGTTGCAACTTTCAAGGAATGTGAGGGTTTATTGCTGTGAACAATATAAATTTCACCTACTCCAATAAGCACAATCAATAACATCACACCCACTGATGCATAAGAGAAGGCTCTGCATTGTCCAGGTTCAAGTATTGTGGGCTTCTTTCTATTGTCCTAAACTTACACTAAACTCTGCCTTTCTTCATGCAAATTCCATTCAGAACTTATCCACAGGATCACTACCACAGCTTCCTAAAAACCACTTTCTTTAATAAAGTATCTTTGAAGAATCTTGTTTGTTTTAAAGACAAGAAAAGTTGCAAGATGGTTCTACTAGTAGCAAGATGTCTGTGTTGGAAGCTGACTAGAAACCATATTCTAGTCAGGTTCTGCTCAGGGTAAAACCTAATGGTGTTACCATGGCACTGAGCCACAGCTAATACACTCTGTCTTTATATTACACCAAACATAAGCAGATATCTTCTCAGTTTCTTCAAGCTCGGGCAGCAGGAGCTTACATATGTTTAAAAATTACACAGATGCACCTCAATGCATAATTCCTTTAAGAAATAAAATAGCACCTTTGTACTTCCAAGCAGCACACCCAAGCATGTTATGGAAAAATATACCTGAATGACTAATGTCTCTCCCAGAATTCAATTTGTGCATTATATTCCTTTGTTTAAACACTCAACCTTTAGACAAAACCAATCTCTTATATATATCCATGAGGCCAAACTCAACAGAATTCCATACCTAAATGGGCCCTGCTGAGATCATTATAACTTCAGTAAAAATTACAGGCTTCAAAAGAATTCCAGAGAAAAAAATCTGCATCTTTGTACATATGTGAACTGCAGCATTGGTTTTAATATTATATTTACTACCAAAAAAAATTGTATAAAAGACAGTTACACCCTTTTTTAGTATTGTACTCCCAGGTGTTTGATATCACACACAGTTATACTCACTCATTCCTCCAGTATTTCAGTATTGCTCCCCAAATAGTAATAAAAGAATATTCTCCACAACCTATTCAACAAGACAACTCTGTAAGCCATAATTTACAGATACAGAAAAGGGAGACAGAGAAGTCTAAGTCCAAACTGTTTCAAGTACTCTTTATTTCCATACACCTGATGTTCAAAGGTTCAGCTTATCAGGACACTCAGGACTGAGTAAATAGCTCTGTTTCACACAATTTTGATTGTACTGGTGATGTCGAAACAAGGGCCAATTTGGCTGCAATGTGTCTCACATCTGTTAAAAATGAAAGGCCATCTGTGAACCCCTGACCTATATTACCTACCCGGCAAAAAATAGTAATTTAGTACCCAAGACAGGCAGATACTAGTCCTCCAAGGCAGTATTCACTTCCCTGAGCTGACTATCCTTTGTCTTCCTGCAACATTCCTCTTGTGCCCATTCTACATTTTCCTCCAGATGGTAAGGGGATGCTGGGGAGAAAGTCTTTTAAGAACAGAAGTGAGAAGCACTACAATGGATAAATTACAATCACACCAACAACCTAAAATAAGAAATGTCCTAACATTTTGGCCCTTTAGCTATATTAGAACAGTTTAATTTTTATACTTAATCATTCCCAAAATACAGGAATTCTCCTGCTGAGTTACTATGGCTCCATGCAGTCTAAGCTGTCAGCAGTTTGACTTCTGCACCTGTCAAACAGACTTCACCTTTGTGAATAAACAGAATCAATACCAAGCCAGAAAGCACTGAAGTGAAAGAGAGGTTCTTTGCCTGTTCTCTCTGCTGTTCAAGGAGGAACAAAGAACAGGGAAGTTCTACTCAATGACTTGGCTGCAGATACTGTCTTTGGAAAATGTCATGGGCGAACTCCCACCAACCTCACCTAAGAACATTTATAAACATATTTTTTTCAAAGGCTTATATTTAGATCAAACACTTCTATTTTCACAAGAACAGGAAAAATTACATTTATAATACAAGGGCAATAATGAAATAAAATTTGAGATCCTGGCTTAATGAAAAGGTTACCAAAAACATTTTTACACTTGGCAAAATGACTACTCCCTAATCTTGTTCTTGGAATTATTTAATAACTGACAAATTTATAAGCAATTTGAGGCAAGGTCTATGGTAACTTAACTAAAGTAAGTACAAGCAGTACTTGTGGTTACTCTGTCTACAGGCATATTCAGTACTGACATAGAGTCAAGTGGATAAACTGAAGCTAGAGTTACAGCAGTTTCCATCAGCTAAAGATAATGTTTCAAACTATTTGTATTTTTATGGATTCCTCCTTTGATTCATGAGAGTCAAGACACTTCCATTGAAAACATCCAGTAAAAATTACATGGTAAGTAGCTATCATCCCTTGTAAGAAATTTCAATCAGTATATTACCTGTCAGTGTTCTTTCATATTACCCACCCACTTCAAAAGATGGAAGCTATAAATCCAAAAGTCCAATGTTTGGCAGATGTTTGCAAATGTTCTTTATTTATCAGACATGCTTGTGAAATCTAGGTGTAAAACAGCTGGATGGGAGGAGTTGGGAGGGTTCTCCTTTGCCAAGAAAGAAATCAGATGGAGAGTTTGTATCTCATAGTACAGAACCACAGAACACCAAACTTGCTCCAGCAGCTCTTGTCCATGTGACCCAAACACACTGCCAGTGCAGCAGCCTAGCAAGCACCCAAAAAAGGAAGACAAGAGATTACCCTCAGTAAATATTAGAGAACAGTTTTCTTCATATATGCTATTCTATTTATGCTATTCTCTCAATGTTACACACATATTAGCAAAGACTTCCAGTGCCAGAATGAAACCCCCACTTCTTAGTCCTGGTCACCAAGCCAAATGTGGAAATGAGAGTTCACAGATCTTCTGGATATCAAAAGTAATAGATGTAACTGGAGATACTGTCTTTAGTGAGTGGTGACACTCCAGCTAAGGCTTCAGTGTTCTGGGTGGGAATGATCCGTTTTCTTTCTGCCCAGGACAGAGCACTACCTCAGAATTCCTAACCATACTAATGTCCCTTTTTAATGTAGGTGATAACCACACTTTTCATCCAATGAGCCATTTCATTGCCATAACTGAGAAACAAACTTACAGCAACTGTTCCAAATTTGGCCTAAACTTATGTTTAGATGAACAGCAGAGCTGATCTAACCAACCAGCTGTACCAAAAAGAAGGGATGCACCACTCTGGAGCTTGTTGATCCATCTCTAAGTCCATTTAATACTCTAGAGCAGCAGAAAACGTCTGCCTAGTTTCTTGGTGGTTTAGTTAAGTCTAATTTGGGGGTTTAATGACTGCCAGGGCTCAGAGAGCATAAGCCATAGCAGCAGCACTTCCCTTCTTCTGAGCAGTGGCTGCAGATGTCTTCTGGAACTGCAGCCCTGGTTCATTGCTTGCTGCTTTTGCTCAAAACCTGAAGAAGAGTTTGCATGCCCAACAGTTTGTGTGGTTTTCCCTATTGTACTAGTGGATGTACCTAAAGCTGCTACACCTGGAGAAGCAGATGTTAAAGTAAAGCTCCTCAGTTACAAGTCTCACTGGTTTCACCCAGCTTCACAATAAATAAACTGAAAGAGCTTCTCTGCAATTAATGGCAATTTTGAATTGGAGATTAATCCCATGTAAATTTACATTTTAAGTTTTCAGCAATAAATACATAAGAGTTACACATCAATAGTAGATTTTAAACACTAGCCTGTGTAAGGCACCAACTGTCACTGAGTACATAATTACAAGTAAATCTATTTGCATTCTCTGATCACTATCCACACAAAAAAAACCCCACTTGTACTTTTAGTAAATATGTATTTGGGATGAAAGCATTAAAATTTACTTTATCTATGATATATCAAAAGAGTTAAGATGGAAAGCTGAAAAATATTGGTTTGATTAAGCAGCTCTTCAAAATCACTTTGTATGCAGGGAAATTCTACAGCCAGAAGCAACCAAGAATACTTACTCAAAATATCATTTATATCATATAAAGGGTCTTTTGTCTCTGCTGCTAGCTGATGATTCTTAAAAAAAGTAAACAACAATTTTATAAAACCGTGAAAGAAAAAACATCTTTAACTTCATTCAATACACATATTGGCTATTTAAGAGATGATCTTTCATCTGAAAGAAGAACTGTTTTCACTACGAAATTAATCAAGAGTCTGGTTTCTTACATATTCCATTCTTCTTCTTAAGGAAGAAAATAAATATAATTACATTCACTTTAATCAGTGGTGACACTTCTCTAAGAATCATTCAAGACTTTTATCTCAAGATCTACTGCTTTTTTTGTGGCAGAGAGAATTTCTCTCTCTACCAGATCTGATTAGTGGTAACCAGCACTGAAATCTATCTAGAGAATACTTAAAATGTGGATTCCCTTACTTTAGAGGTATTTTGTTTATACACAAAAACTTTAACAGATGTAACACAATGCAAAAAGTCAGACTGAATTACAAGGGGTTCCCCAAGAGCTTGTATTTCAAAAACTAAGCTGCAACAACAGGTGAGCAAAACAAGTGTGCAGGGTGGAGTTTGAAAGATGGGCATAACAAACCGGATGTGAGCGATTTTACAGCAATTACAAACTGGGGCTCTCCCTGCTGCTATCAGATTGTACTCACAGCTTCAGCTGACAGACAGTAATTCTGTAACACTGCCATCAACTTCATGCATGTAATGAGAATAACAGCCATGAATCAGGCAAATATCACTGCTCACCGTTTAGGTCGCACTGCTATTCTTGCTACATCTCCACTGGTATGCTGTGTGTGGGAAGGGTTCTTTCTGATAAGAATTGCTGTGGAACATAAAGTGGTTTTCCTCCTTGTGGAAGAACCTATGCTGAAGCTGAGCAAAGGAGCCAGGAAAGGCATCCCCTGTTTGCAGTGTGGATACCTGTTCTCCAGCACTCTGCTCCATCTCCATGTGTGCCTCTCTAAAAGTGCCAGTGAAGACTCGGTGGGGGAAGGCAAATCTTGAACCACTACAGACTGCAGCAACTTGAAGCTCTCTGTGATGCACCAGTTACTGACACAACAGCATCTCAAGGAAGTGAAGATCCTCCCAATAACTGTTATTCTCATCTTTGACCTCTTCTGAGAAAGTAAGTTTACTTGTCTTTTCCTGGTTAGATCTTTCATGAAAATAGGAGTACTATGGCAAATCAGCAGGCTACTTTCTTAATTCCTTTCAAATCTCAAAACGTACATAAACCAATGGCAAACAAAATTATTCTATTACAGGAAAAAAAAAAGACCAATGCACAGCAGTAAATCAAGAGTTTGGTTAGCTGCTAGGAAAGCTACTGACATATGCATGAATTTCACTATTAATAATTGAATAAATGGTTTCAGTTTTAGGTAACCAGTCAAAATTATTTGTTTCACAAGTAAGAACTAATAGTGGCAGCTATTGAGACCATAGTGCTCAAGTAAGACTTTCATTCCAGAAGGGGCCCACACTTGACAGTGAGCAATTTCTGGTTTAATCCTGATAAGGACAGCAACACTTCTATTTCCCATGGACACACATTGAGACAGACACTGACTTGTCACAGCCTGATGGAGCTGGCTGCCAGTGCTACACCTGCTCTGCTCATTACGGGCTTCAGGCTTTGAGACTGCCAAGCTGTTACTTTTCATGGCACTACATCTATTGGAAAAGTTTAAAGATAAAACCACAATAATCAGGAAAATATGCTTCATTGTAAGAAATGCACTACCCACCATCATTCAAAAGAGATAGCTACAACACTGATACAGAATCAACTTTATTTCTTAATCTTTCAAATATTTAGTCTAATAATAGAAATAAAACTTTTTCCCAGACTGTTTTTTAACTGAGGATTTGGGGAACAAACAACCCCAAGCTAAGGTGTACTTGGTGCAAAGTTTTCAATAGTTGAAGAAAGGACTCCCCTTTTCAACACCAGCAGTATGTCCTTCTACGGGAAATGATCAAAACTTTGCCTGGGACTATTGTACTTGTTTAAAAAGGGTCTTTACACCCAAAACTGCAAAAAGGAACAAATCTTTTGGGTTGTTGTTGTTTTTTTTCTCACTGGGATGTTCTAATTCAGATAGCAGGAAGAACATATAAAGATGCTGTTGGCACCACTCTTTCAAAAGGTCATGATAAGAACAATTCCTATGTATGCCCAACTTGGCAAAAATCAAGATACAAAGTTCAGACACTTCACTTTTATCTGCACTGTCCTCCACTTTTCCCTTCTGTGCATCCCACAGTAACTTGCTTGTCAATCCTAAAAATGGAGCTGCACAGGAGCAACTTTAAACCAACACATTTTATCTCACTTTATTTTGCATATTCTGCAGGCTTACAAGTGAAACCTAGAGTTTTTCATTTCTACTTTAAATCCTAGAGTGTCCATAGAGCAAGGAAAACCAGCTGAGCAGAGTGTTAAGTCCACTTTCAGTATTATCTCCTTTACTGCTTTCAGCTGAGGTCTGGGCACATAGAATGCCACACACATTGTATGTTTTTATCTTCTTTTTAAGGAAAATTGAATAAATAAAGATGAATGCTATTCGATCATTGAATGAAATGCACAACTAAAGCAGTATTTTTCCTGTTTGTTAACATGACCACCCAGCATACCTAAGAGATTCGCTATTACAGTGCTTTCACTGTCATGTGCAGTCTTAACTTGGTTAACACTTTGGAATTTCTGATAGGGAGATGTTAAAATCCACGCAATGAACCCCGAAGCAACACAATTTTCCCACACTTTATTGCTCTAATACTCTAATTAATACTATGAGGTGCCAGTGCATAGTTCTAGACAAACAAAAATGATAACATGTCCTTTTGCCCCAGCAGTGACAAACACCAAAGCAATCCTTTCTGTTCCCACGTGGAGAATGGCAGGAGGTACAAAACACAGGCAGTGTGATAAGGGACACCTGATGCCACAGGAAACAGAATCGTTTACTAGCAGGACATACAAAGACTTTCACACAGTTATACTGTAAATCCAGGTGGTTGGATGTGTGAAGCACTACCTCCCCACTAGAAACAGTGACTTTGCTTCTTCACAGTGGCAGGTATGCTGAGTAAATCTTGTAAAATTCATAGTTCTGCCTCTGTACAGGAAGAGAAGAATGTGTCCCAAAACTAGAGGATGAAAAATCCACTTTGGAAGCAAGCTGCAGTTGAAAGGACAACTATATATAGGATCAGACTCTATCCCATTTTAAACACCAACAGGCAAGAGGACCAGGAACAGAAGTCTATCTAGGTACAACTCCAACATGTTTATTAAATCAACTGGCTTAGCTTTTAAAAATACATATTTATGTGGTTTTTTACTTCAACAGAGACTATTTTTGCTTAAAAAAAACTAAGGAAAACAAAACCCAGATTAAAAGCATCTGGGATCTGTCTCTGGCTTCAGGGTATAGACATAGTGTGATGCTACTTTTAGGTATTATTGTTTAAATTTTATTTTAAATTAATACACTTTGAATAACACAGTAACTTACTTCTTACCATTTACACTCCCCTTTTAACTATTTGGGTAAAATGATGGATAACAAGTTGCTAATAGAAAGAGGTTACCATTTAACCACTGAGCCAGAAAAACTGCACTTGAATGGTGCAAAACTTTCGCAGTTCACAAACCAGCCGCAGGAAACTGCTGGGTTTCTGAGCATTGTCTGTACTTCTGACATCCCACCGAGCGTCAGAAACTGACACCAACCTTTCACTATCTACGGTACCAACCATGCTCCCTCTCCGTTGTGCATGCGAGATGATTCACTTGCTTTTATTTCAGGGAACTGATGATTCATTCAATCGTCTCCAGATCATATTAATCTACTAAATATGCACATAAAGGAAGCAAAAATCAAGTTCTTAAACTTTTTTTATGCTCGCATGTTTATTTTTTTCTTTGAGAGAGAATAGAAGCAATTAAACATGGGAGACGAAGCAGGACAGGTTACGTTTCTGCTCAAAGGCAAGGTTTGGGGAACACACCCAACCCACGTGTAAAGCGAGCAGCCGTATTCCAGCGGCGGACTGCGAGCGGAGGGGAGCTCCCGTCCCCTTCGGGCCGGGGCTGCTCGCTCTGCTCCGGTACCTGGAGCGGGCAAGGCGCGGCGGACCGGTGCGTTCCCCCCTCCGCCACACCGAGGGTTTGTGCCTCTCCTCCTCCGGTGACATCTTACATAATAAGCCGAGCTAATCACGCCGGAAGCGAGCCAAACCGCCACGGAGCATCAGCGGGGATAACTACCCGCGAGAGGAGATGCTCGGACCGGCACCCGCTCCTCGCTCACCGCCCGCCCCGGCGCCTTGCTAGAAAAATCCTCGCCGGGGCGGCAGCGGCTCCCGCAGCAGGCGCCAGACGCGGAGCCCTCGCTCGTCCCCCGCCGCGCCGCGCGCCGTCTCCCCAGGAAGCCGCCAGCACCGCGAACGGCATCAGCCTCTGCCGAGCGCTCCCACCCCGTCGGCTCCAGCCCCGCCGCCCTGCCCGGCCGCCGCCGGCTCCCTCCTCAGCGCCGAATTGGAGGAGAAAGTTACTCGGCGGCGGCCCGGCGTCCGCCGCCGCCGCAGTTCAAGAGCAATGTCACGTTCAACAACTTGTTATGACACATGATCCCCCCCGCACGCATCCGCACCTCGCCGCCGCCTGCCCGGCGGCCCCCGGCGGGCCCCTTACCTTCCCCTGCAGAGGCCACGGGCACCCGCGGGCGTGTGCGGGAGTGGGTGCGTGTGGCAGCGCGGGCGGCGCCGGCTGGGCGGGCGGGCGGGGGAGGGGAGGGCGGCGGAGCGGCGGGAACGCGCCTCGCCGGACTTGTCAGCGGGCGGGGGCGGCTGCGGGGCGGCGCGGGGAGCGGCGCGGAGGGGAGCGCGGGGGGCGGAGGAGTTCCCGGGGCTTGTTTACGCATTGCCGCCCGCCCGGTGCAGGCGCTGCACTCTCTGATTGGACACAAACTGGGGCACAGCCCGGCTCGGGCGCTGCCGCCCCGGGGGCCCCCGGCGCCGCTCGGCTGCAGGTGGAGCCCCCGCCGGGCTGCGGGGCTCGGGGCCGCCGGTGCCCCGCGGGCTCCCGCCGCCCGCCTGCCTTCGGACGCTGCCCGGCCGCCGCCCCCGCGCATGCCCGGCGCGCCGGCGGGCCCGGGACGCGCATGCGTCCTGCGCGTGCCCGCTGAGGCGGAGGGGCCGGCGCGGAGCCGCTGCCCGGCCGGTGCCAGCGGGAGCGCGGCCGGGGCGCTCCGCGTTGTCCTCGGCGGGGCGGGGGCGGGACCGGCGGAGCCGCCCCCGCAGGCGCTGGTTATGTAACCGGGGGGTGTCTCTGTCGGCCCGCGCCACCGCCCCTGCCAGCGGTAGCGCCTCGGGAGGAGGGGCTGCCGCTCGGTGCTGCCGTGGCTGCGTTTCCCGAACGGGGAGCTGGATGTGCTCCCTCCGCCACAGGGACGGGCGCCCGCCGAGTAGCGACAGCGGCCGCTCCCCTTTTCTGCCCCTTCCCCGGACAGGTGCGGCCTGATCCCGGGGCCGGGGACGAGCAAGACCTCATTTACACTCAGACCCTTCTCCTTCGCCCGCTCTTAGCGCATCCCATCCCGAAAACTTCAAAGTTTGGGCAGTGCGCGGTGTCCGCGCGTCGGTGCGGAGCGAAGAGCCCGAGGCAGCGAGAGCTGCTGTGTGTGGGCAGCGCTGCTCAGAAACACCGCGCTCTTCCCTCGGTGTAGGCAAAAGGCCACCCAGCAATGGGTATTTTCTCCGTGATTTATTTCTGCTGGGGTGGGCACGACTCATATCCTTGGTAAATTCCATTGAAATAAACATTTTTAAACCAAGGAAATAATCAGAACATAACACAATTGTATGACATTACTCATATACTCATTATCTATAAATAAGCAGCTCCTTAATGCTCCTTTTACTCCCATCCCACAGTCAGCAAATGACAATAAATGTAATAGGAAAATATAAGCCATGAGAGCTCTTTGCAATAGGAATCTCCACTATGCATCTCAGTACACACCACGGGAACTTCCCTGACTCATTTTCAGATGAGTAAGCTTCTCAATCAAGTTTTCCTGGCATTTGATGGTAAAGTTTTCAACTTCCTCATCCTGAGAGCAGAATCAATAGTCCCTGTAACCTGTTCCATGTTGCCTCTTGCACAAAGTTTGGGACAAGGGCCCTGGCTAGAACCATTTCCTTGCAAGCACTAGAGTAGTCAGCCAGCAGTCAGGGCTGCTGCTACTAACTTAGAGCTAAACCTGCAAGTTAGCAGCTTTCCTGACTTCAACTTTCATTCTTAGATGAAGAGTAGGAGTGCAGTTTTGAAAGACTAATTTTAATATATCCATGATGCTTTCCAAGCAGTATTGCATTAAAAAAAAATTAAAAATCTAGAGAAGAGTTCTCTTGTGCCTGGTTAGTTAGAACTTCTCCCTTTTAGTCGCTTCCTGGGACAAATTACCAGGATATCTGAATTAAAGATGCTTTAACATCATCTGAATCAGGTCACATTACCACATTCATTTAGACAGTGGTGAACCCTGTCAGTAAGTATATATTCTGAGGCTTTCCTGGTCAGACTAGTGTCAATCTTGACTGTCATGTCAGCTGTTGATTATAATTGTATTTTTGATAATAAGCCAGATTGGTTTTATCAGAGCAATGCATTTAACTCCATAGAGTTTACAGTCAATGGGTGTCACGCAATGTAGAGTATTATTAGAGATTAAAAGAATCTTCACTGAAAAGAAACTAGACTGCCTATGCTTCAGACAATCATATCAAGCTCACTGAAAACTGAGACCTGGGTCCTATCATTAAAAGTTTTGGGGACTTTTGTAGGGTTTTGTTTTGGGGGGTTTGATTATAAGTTTTAATTTATTAAAAAAAAAAATAGAAAAAAGAGAGAAATTCTGAATCATGAAAGAACAGTTTCAGAGAGAGACAGTAGCTCTTTATCTGAAAAGAAAGGTCAGAAAGGGAACAAATTCCTTCCTGAACATCAAAGTACTTGAGAACTCATTGATTTTACTGGAACAACTGATGCTGACACTCAAGTCACAGAAAAAAAACATACCAGAAGATAAAATTATTCAAGGTATTATTACAAGGTGGAAACGTAGCTACCAGTAATGGTCTAGACATGGCAGGACAGAGCTCAGAGTAGATGAATTTTGTTTACTAACAGAGCAAGGAAGGCACATAAAGCCCCCAGTGCAAAACATACTTCAGTACTGACAGTTTTCTCACCAAATGCTCTGAGTCTACCTAAATGATAGATAAAGATTTCCCTTTTCAAGGGTTTCTTTACAGCCAGGAGGGTAATCTATTTAAATATAAGTACATAAATATGTAACTATAACTTTAGATGAAAGTTTATCAACTTCTCACTTGTTTTCTTGACACCAAATAGCAACAGACTAATAACTGAAGCACAAGAGTTGGCACTACTCATTTTGTGTGTAACAAAACCTGAACTATAGATTCTATTTTTATTTTATATCTTGCACAATACTGAATTTTTAGTGTAAACAGATTTTGCAGTTTCATGGTAGATTTTGCATACAGGAGAAAATGGTTTGCCTGATTCAAGACTCAGTTCTCTAATTATCTTTCTTTCACTTCCTCTGCTGATTTTATTTCTAGTAGAGTGAGAAGCCTTAAACTGCTCCCTGGGGCTTCCTTCTTGATCCCAAGCTTTGTAAAATGTGCATGTTCCCTTATGATGATGGCTTTTATAAGCTGTCAGTTAATTGTGATTAGGGCAACAGCCATATCTGGAATTTCTCTTCTACTAATGCATCTTTGGAGAACTGGCATGAAAATTGTACTCAAGTGTAAAATATGTGGTTGAGAAATATTTTCTAAAACTAAAAATAAGCAAAATTATATTTGTTTAATTGGTTTTCAGCAGTTGCCACATGTAGGTTGTGGGTTAACTTTCAATTCATTAGTAGATTTTGCCTGTCAAATAAGCTCACAAAATTTCCAGTGAAGGGCAAGCCACAACTTTTTGATATAACAGGGATCTTTAGGATCCCTGGCTCTTGATTTCTGACCTAATATACATAAGTCTCAGTGGGTGCCCTCCCTACCTTCTCAGAAATATTGCCAAGGTACATTTTTCCTTTTCCAAAGATTACATAGAAATTGAAAATTATGGCTTTAAAATGTCTAGCATTAATTATGCAGCTTTCTTATTACTTCTTGCCAGTGAGTGATAAATTCCTCTCTCCCTTTCATCCAGAATTTGACTACTTTAGCAGAGTACTAGGGCACTCTAAAACTACTTCTATTTGAAAAGAGGGTATCATCACTCCTAACTCTCTATTTAGAATCATGATGCTATTTTAAACGCTATTTTACACTATGATTTTTCATTCTGTGTTACTAATTAACTTGGTCTCCAAGCAAGGTTATCAATTGTTTACTGGTCAGCAAAAGGCACTCTTGGGTTGTACTGAGCACAGCTTAGTGTTGCTATAATTACAGAGTATCTCATACCAACAGTGAGACTAAATTGTGAATTCTGCTTTTTGGTAGGTATTTTCAACTTGAGCATTGTTTTATTTCTGTTCTATAAATACTGAAACACCCTGACATATGAATTATGAAGCAGAAGAGACTGCTCTCTTGCCTTTGGACTGGACTGGGAGTTTTCTTTCAGTTGCAGAGGGGAAGTGCTGTAAAACACCTGCTCAGTCTGGCTTCATCTCCAGCAGGAGTAAGAATTGTCAAATATCTACTGTCAGCTGCAATAGTTTTATAAAGCTATTCCAGTAAATTTACCAATTTACAGATTTGGTATAGAGCCTACCACAAGAAAATTTAAGAGTTTACTTTCTCCTCATGACAGAGGCTGTTGAGCTCCTTGGGTAAACAGCACATTTAATCCTTTATTGGTGCATTATAAATAAGTATGTAAAAGCAAAATATCTTCTGTGTTGGAGCACAGCTACAGCAACATCACGGTTAGACCCTCAACAGGGAATTCTCTATTCCTGCAACGGCATCAGGGTCTCCACAGATCTGCTCCCATGCTTTAAGGTAGGTCATACCTCATCTTCACTTGTGCTATTCCAGAAACTTTCTCTACTTCCTTCCATTTCACTACTTTTTAACTCAACCATGCTCTATATTGCAGTATTATTGTGAAGCATTTTGGTTATATCAGAGAAAGGTGTTTCCCAGTTTGATTTTCATCCTTTTATGGAATATGAACTAAGGTATAATTACACTACATAAGAAACCATTACAAGATATCATTTCACAGGCAGGCTAAAATATCTGTCAATGACTATTGGGAGTCTTCCTCCAAAATGGAGAAGGGCACAGAGAGGTGGTCTCATAGCAATGAGCTCTATTTCACATTGGGGAGTTCTGCTCATAGAGAATTGCAAGTCCATTTTAACAGACTAACCACTAACACCATTTGAGGGGGATGGCAGGACAAGGCTGATACCTGGGCTCAGTAATCACAGCAGATCTTTCTGAGAAACTCTCCCTCCTGCCAGTGAGGAAACAATCCCTTACCAAGGAATTGAGAGCATAATTACTGAATGGTGTCTTTTCACAGCCCAGAGAACACACTAGACAATCACTTTTACACTGCCAAATGGAATGAATGCAGGAAAGCAGGATGGAATAGCAAAGTCTCCAGGGAGACTTTTGCTCTTTGTTTATAGATGAGGACATGGCTGGTCTTCTGCACTGCCCCTGCCTGTGGTGTGCAAAACAGCTCACTAGGCAATTGAGAGAAGTAGCTGCTCATGAGGAGAAGGTGAACCTAGATATCTAAATTTAGATTCTATGTATACCCTGCCATGTAAGCATTTTTAGATCATCCTAAAGGAAAATATTTCATGAATTGAATCTATTTCCTTTTGTTAATGTTGATTTGAGCCACTGTTGAAGAGAAAGAAAGTAGGATGACACTTCTTTTTTTAAAGATCCCTAGAAATCAGGGTTTTTCCAAGTTTCTAGTGTTTCAACTAAAACTCCTGCAGTAGTTCTTGCTGGCACCTTGAACAAATAGAATAAATTATAACCCAGTCGAGTTCTTGTATTACACCAATTTCTAAATTAGAATTCAGAGTCCTTTAGGTGACAAGTGTTTCATCTGGTACTTTGCCACAGTCCTTGCTGGGCCATCTGAACACCTTTGTACTTAAAGGTGTTTTAAAGTTTTTTCTAGGTTTTTATTTGCATGTCAACTAGAATGTACAAGTAAAGATTTTCAAAAGGCAGAGAGGAAAACACGTTCCTCTTACACAGTATTTCTTTTTAGTCTAGTCTCTGGTTGTTGAAAACAAAATTTTTAAGGGGTTTCTATATTTGGGGCAATGTGGCTGAGGTCTGGATGTAGATAATAGAGCTATGGATACTGGAGATTTTTCTTTACAATGGGATGCAACAGTACACAGAGAAGAGGGAAGAGAAAGATTTGTGTGACAAATCCATTCCACAGTTCAGAGATCTTCCTTTAATTTCTTTAAAAAGAAGCAGACAAGACACAATAGAGCACTGATGGATTGAAGTGTTCCTATGTAAGAGGGAGCTTTTCTAGTCTTCAAAGATCAACCTGTCCACTACCAAATACTTAGGATGACACAGCATGCATGTATTTACAAAAATTCTATTTTTAGCACATCATAAAATGCACAGTATAAATTCAGGGTTTTTTCCTGCCCCATAGCATTAACATGTTTTATACATTTTTTATCCCCTCTGCATGTACCTGATGGTACTATCTCTGAGAACACAGTAATCCTCCTTATAAACTTCCTTGCAGACAGCAGTGATCTAGCAGTTTTTAATGCTGGATTATTTGTAAAACTACTGTAAAAGCACACGTGAGCAGTCTGAATGGCTATTGAGACCTTAAATTATCATCAGGCAATACATATACATAGATATTTATTTTGAAAGTGAGCCAGTGAATGATTTACTTATCAGGTGTTTGTGTAGTAGTATATTTTCTTGGCAGACATGGAAAAGATTTTGAACCAAGGGATAAGAATGGAGAATTTGACAGTCTGTTCTTTATACTTCTAATCAGAACAGTTACCAAGATATTTTTGTTTATCCAATGCATGAAAATTCTCTAACAATGTGAGAATTTTTTAATAAAACATCAAAAGTCTATAGCTGCAAATCCATGCAGAAGAAATATAGTGCTTTTATAATTTGATTTTTCATAGTGCTAATTTTATGCATGGGTATGCCAATACTGCCTGTGACCCCTTCCTGTGTCTGGCCATGTGCCAGCTGTGCTCTCACTGATTCTGGTCACAGGGCCTGATTATTCCTTTCTGGCTCCTCCCTCTCTTCAGATTGCCCATTTTTTAATGAGCAAATCACTGAAATTCCCCTCTCTTCTCAATTTTTATGGTGTCCAAATCCCAGAGGAAGACACAGTGACTCTGGATTTTATCTTAGGTATGTGCAGCCATGACTAAGGCCAGGGAGAATAACAGATGATAACACAATGATCCTGCATGATGTTCCAATTCTTCAGGCAGTAGAACTCTAGTGGGACAAACCCTTGTGCTGAACACAAAGAAGGATGAAACAGAAAGCAGAAATCCATTCGCTGATGTCCCAGAAGGGCTGGTAGTAAACAAAGGCCAAAACACAAACAATTCACCTTCTAGGGTACAAATGGAAGCTTGTGACACATGGCTTTGTAGCAAGTGTGTGGACAGAAATGTGTATTTGGAGGCCCTAATACAGCCCTAAAAACACCCCATGTGGAAGGTGTGTTTTACCGAAATCTGCACACATGAGGATTTGCTTTGAAGCATCTACCACCCCTGATCCTGATTAAAAATACCCAGCACCCACAGACAGAGCAGGCACGTTTAATCCCTCACTGTAAATTACACTGTACTCTTCCAGGAGCTTCATGTCCTCCAAGTATGTCTCTTAAAATCCAGCTGGGACTTGTCAGTAAGCTGAGCATCATTAGGGAAGGGAAGCCACAAGATGGACAAACTGTAGGACTATGGATCATCCTTCCTTCCAAAACCCAGCTGAACTCCAGTTGCATCTGGACATCAGAAACTTAATACTAACCAGTTTCCTATAACACTGGTTAAAAGTCCAAACTATGTTTTCTGTAAGCTGATGGTAAACATAGTGGTGGATATAGTTGAAAGTCAAGGTTGTGAGAAAGAGCTTTAAGGAACCAAATTTACAGACATCCTTAGTGACAAATAAGCAGAAGCAGGTGGACATCTAAGCTTAACATTTAATCTGTTTTCACACAGCTAAAGCTGTAAATAGGAAAAATCTACAAGATGAATTGGTGATACTAAAAAAAATTTACGCCCCCAAATTTTATGTAATGAAACTTTCAATATCTCATCTAAATTCCTGCCAAATTCAGGATCCATATGCACTGCTATAGAGTTAATTTGAATTTTGAATTTAAGGTGTTACTTCTTTACTGGCATATAGCATATTTGATAAAGACTGATTTATAGTTGAAGAGATGAAATGAGGAAGAACAGCAGAACATGAGGAAACTGACTGGAAAAATAAAAGCCGCAGAAAGAGGTTTCACTCAGGTGTCTATGTAAGCTGCTCTGCCCACCAGAGGGTTAACTGCAGGGACCATGGCAGTGTCAGGCTTTGCACCCCCATTGGGGTTTTCATTCACGAAATCTGCAGGGGAAGTAAACAGGCAATGCCACTTTTTTCCCATCTTGTTGCCCACAAGACCATATGAATGAAATATGCCAATGGCTTACCAGGCTGGATGACTGTAACCACTGCAATTTTGTTCCTCCTCCCTCAGTGTTCAGCTTATATTTTCTCAGCTTCAACCTGCTCAGCCCCACATATCTTTAATTACTGATAGAAGTCACTAATTTTAAATATACTAAGTAAATGCATTAGATATAGATATTATAGTGGAAGAGCAAATAAAAACATGGATGCACAAACAGCTGGTGGATCACAGATATGGATAGATTTTGTCTACCTGAGATGATTTCCTCATTCACAATCTCATATGTCTATTGTGATGCTGTGATTCAAGGATGCATTTAGGAAAGGCAAGAAGGAAGGGCACCAGTGGCACCAGTCAAGTATAAATCATAATTCACAAAAGGCACTCCTTTAAAACACTATGTTACATCTAGGTATTTCCCTAAAATCAAAGAGTAGTTAGTAAATACCCTTGAAACTTATTTAAAAACTCCTCACACATTAGGTCTAAGATAGGAAATGTCTGGTTCCTGACTGAATTTATTTCCTACTTGGAATGAAATAATTTTAATAATCCTGTTCCACCACACAAAATAAACTGGTCAGACCTAGTTTAATAACTGACACACAAGAAAAGCTTTATCAACTCCATCTATGCAAATGCAAAAATAAAAAACAATAAAACCCCCCATCTTTTTAAAAATAAATGTCAAAACATGGATATTTGAGTGTTTCTATTAAATAGTGAATTATTTTCACTTTCACAGTTTTACAAACATTTTAAGACATGCTTTGACAGATAGAGCTGATTATATTTAATTTTGCTGTGACCGCAGGACTTTGAATGTTGGGTCTTAAAAGACCAGATATAACTAGCTGGGCATTCTAAATGAAAATCCTGTGTGATGCAGGTAAATTTTAGTTTCTGTTGGAGATTAAGTCTTTCACTTGTCAAGTACCAGGCTCAAAAATGAGTCACAGTATTTGTGAAACAAATAATGAAAGGTCATCTGTCTAAATGACAGCACACCCTGGCAGTGATAATCTTCAGTGTTTCAATGTCCCTTAAGCCTCAGAAACCTGAGTAAGGCTAGCCCAAGACCCCTGTTACTTATTTCATTTGGAACAAGAGTTCCTAAACCATCAGATGGAGTCTCTCTTCTCTCTGCATGGACGAGCCCCTCAGTGATGCACAGACACCTCCAGTGTGGCCCCAGCCCTGCCACAAGAGGGGCTGGGAGAACCTGGGAGGCTTTGAATGCAAAATACACCTTCTCCTTTATAAAAACAAGTGCTGACTTCTGTTTATCATCACTTGGACTCAGGAGGTTGGCTGGACAGCAAAGCCACTGAAGAGGGCCAAGTGGAGCTGGGGTGTCCCTGTGCATTATCAGATGTGCCTCACTCACTGAGCTGGAGGAAGAAGCATGCTGGTGGGACAGGAGCCACTTACACTGGCATTAGCTGTGCTAAACCTGCCTGATAGAAAACTTCTGTCTTCAGAACAGATTCTAGGCACATTTCATCAGCCCAAGTTTAATCCTGCTGACAGCATGCCTACTTTAATGCATCTTTCTTTTCAGAAAATTTCACCCATCTTTTCCCAACAGCTTTTACCACAGGGTTCCTAAGGGTGTGAAGGGTGAGGAATTGTTAGCAAGAGGTCACATTCCTTTACCCAATAGATTTTGTGCAAGCCCTAGATTAAAGGTTAAATTATTAAAGTTAAATTACTCAGCTTCAGGATTAGGTAATGCAGTTCACGTGTTCCTAATGCTTAGCCAGACTTGAGGCCAGTAGCAACTCCTAGTAGTTGTTACAGATTATTTGTCTTCTGAGAACATTTATCCACTGCCAAATATTTTCCAGTTGTGAGGCACCAAATAAGGGCATTTTTTTTCATTTAGCTGTAAAATGCCATATAGCAAACAGCTTAGAGTTGTTTTTCAGGGGTTGGTGGTTTGGGATTTTTTTTGCGTTGTGTTTTTCTGGGCTTTTTTTCGGCTGTGGTTTTTCTTTTTTTCCTTTTTTGTTTTAATGGCTTATATAATAGCTCCAGCAATTTCAGTAAGCTGCAGCATCTTCCTTCTCTCACAATCCCCGAATAGGAATCACTGCTGGTAGCCCACACCTCTCCTTTTCCACCCCTGCAGCAGCTTCCGATTTGTTCATCTTTGCTCTCTGCAGGGAAGGTACCTCAGCTGCCTTGCATTCATTCTTCATTCAGCAGAATGTGGAACAAATGTTCAGTGACAGCCTGTTGCACACCAGTTTAATAGTGCATAAAACAGAGAGGCTACCGCGAGCAGCTTTTGGAAATTCAGCATTTTGTATTTAAAGCTATTTGGCTTTGTACTAATGTGATGGTTCACTCTGCAGCTAGATTTCCAGAGATGTGTGGCTTTATGTAAAGTAGTACTGATGTATTTTTAAGACACTTTTGGATTTTGAGTCCTTTGTAAACTACTATGAACATATGTTCCAGATATTTTGAGAGGAGGGGTCAATAATGCAAATATCCCACAAACCTCAGCAGAGCACTTCATGTTCCATGTTCTCCAAGAAATCAGTAAGAAATTTTTGAAGATACCAAAAATATCACAGCAAATTCAATCAATAATGATATATTTCTCTGTTGAATATGTGTTTCTACCTAATGGAAAAGTCTTAATTGCTGTTTAAGCACTTCCTTACCAGACCATACATCTTCTGACCACTAGTGAAGCTGTTTTGCTTAAGGGGAGAGGAGTTCGTATAAGAGAGGAAAAGAGCAACCAATTTTTCAAACTTGAAATACAGACTTGAAGATACCTTGTTCCAAATTTCCTTTTTTCTTCCTAGCCTCTCCCTCTGCTCTTGATTAATTTTCCCCTTTAGAACTCTAAGCAGCTCCATTTTTTTCAGAATTCTCTCTCCCCAACACAGGTCATGCCTCACTGTCAATTCCTTTCTCCTCACTTCTCTATCCCTTTGCCATACCTTGGAGGGGTTACACACCTTCCCTTTGCAGCACCTGCTACCTGTGGCTGCATGGAGGAAACCTCTCCATCTCTTCCTGTGTGACTGGCAAGCCTCAGTGAGGGATGAAGAGGAGCAGAAGCACCTTTCCTGTGAGGATCCCTGGCATCCTTGTGCCTGGGTGCCTGCCCTGGCTGCTGTAATCCCTCTTTAGCCATGTGTTCTGCCTACTGCATAAAAGACTCCATTTTTTCCAAGGGCTGAAGATGGCAGTGCAAACCTGTTCGTATCCTCTCCTCTTAGAAGGCTGTACTTTTTTTGTCTATCACAGGATAACTGCTTTCCCAGCAAACTCTGCTGAAGGCAAAACAATGGAGGCTCCTTTCACTGCTTAAAGAGCACCTCTGGGGTTGCAGGAGAATTTACTAGATCTTGCCAGTTGTTCTCCTTCCTGTTGCACAGGCTTCCCATTGCCAGCCAGCTCTTCTGAGCCAAGCCAGGAGATATTATTGCAAAAGAACAGAAGGGAAGTAGCTGCTGAAGCCAAGAGCATCCTTTTACACATAATACTAAGTTTTATAAAAGCATTTGGTGGTCAAACATTATTCCCTGCCTGCATTCAATCCCTGTGAATGTTTTTAAGCATCTTTGCTCTTAGCAGAGCCTTCCTTTTCAAGCTGTACATTGAACGTAAGAAATGACATTTGAAGAAATACTTTTGTGTGTGGTTAGTATCTAAGACTAATCTTCTAAGAATAAGCCAATCAAATGCAAATCTATTTCCCAACACCATATAATATGTCATCTTAATATAGATATCTTTCCATGCAGTATGGTTTCCCTAACAGCAAAAAATAGAAAGCTGTCCTCATGGAGGGGTTGGAAATAGTACAACACTGATGAAATAATTCTATTGCAACATAGTCAAGGAGCTTCCAGATTGTCACTTGCCACAAATCCTGATTGTTTGCAGCTGGTAACAAATCTAACAGTGCACCTCAGAAAAGCATGCCACTTCACTGGCTTGCCTCCATTCACCCCTGGCACAGCAGCAGTATCGTTAGAGGGATGCAAGCTGCACCACCACCAGGCCTTTGTGAACAATGAAGTAACTACACAGAACAAAAAGCAGTCTCAGCTCACCTGTCATTCCTGCCTGGATTTTAGTGAGGAAAGAAAAAGGTGACAGATCTTAAAAGAGTTACCACCTGCTAAAGAAAACCAGAAAAATCCAAGTGACTCCTAGCTGAATGTTCTTACCTTCCCATCAGTACTGGAACTGGGAGGTGAACAACATGAAAGGGAAACATTTTCTGTGTGTGAGCTTTCTTACAGCAGTAGGTGAAACCAGCACTTCTGTTTCAGGTATAAATATTAAAACTAAAACTGAGCCTGTTCTGTTTTCCCTTTTTTCCTCAACAAGAAAATAATAGTAGAAACACTAACTTCTGAGTATAGAAAATAATAGGAAAACTTCACAATTATCAGCTCTGTAATACCCTATGACACTAAAAATGTTTAAGAAGAAATACTATTTTTTGTAAGAAAATATTATTTATGTAATGGAAATACATTTAACATCTCAGAATAATAAAACTCCTTAGCTCTACACAAAACTGGTGGATGACTGGGGTTGATTTTCCTGAGAACTATTGAAGTACTGAACAACAGAATAAGAATTCGAACAGCAGTAATGTGCCAAAAGGATGATTTCATTCACTATTTCATATATGCAAAAATGGAGCGACAAATCACCTCCATCAAGACAAAAGAGAATGCAGCAAGGAGTCTGTATTTTTACCTTTGTTCTTACAAGAAGAACAATGGAAGGTTTGCAAAGTACTTTCTGGTCTGTCAAAAGCACTCAGTGTTTGAGTCACCACAATGCCTGTGACCTGGAACGCCTACCACTTTTTCTGTGTTGATTAAACTTCATTAGAGGTGAAAGAACTGCGTGCTGTTGCAGGAGAGGGAAGGAGGCAGCACTAACAGGCCACTTTCCAAGCAGATTTCCCAGAAACAGAGCAATTAATAAAGTGCCTTAGAAATGCTTTTCATGCACTTCTATTTATTATGTCATGAAGTGCAAACTAAAAGCTTAATTCATCATAAAATGCAGCATTTTTATGATTATTTCTTCATGCCTAATCCAGATCTGTCCAAATAAACAAGGATAGTAATGTACAGGCAGAATGTGTATCTAGCTTACCCCCGGCCAAGGTCACATACACAAAATGAAGGGCTCTGTGAAGAGAGCTCATGGAGCCTGATTTGCCACAGATTTTGTCTGGGAGCTCAGCTCACTAGGAGCAAACTGTGTGTGCATTTTAAGTGAAGTTTTATCTGGATTTAGGATACTCGTGACATAGTTCTTCATGTGGAATCTTTTGTGTCTTGTAGGGGCTGAATCCTTGGTAGAGGCACTCTCCCTAGTTAGCGACACTCTTAAAACCTCTCTCTCCTCTTGGTAACGGGGTCCTGATTTTAAATATATAAGAATGTAAATTGTTTGGAGACTGCTGCTGCTCTCCAATTTGGTTAATTTACTAGTGGGTTAAAAAGCTGCCACAGCAGGACAGATGGATGCAAACCACATGAAATCACATGATTGCATGAGCCCATTTCCTTAGAAAACCAGAAGAGGAATTCTGAGATCCACAGAAAGGAAATCTCAAAGAAGGAAAAGAGCAATTTAAGCAATATATCAACAACACCTAAAAAGCACTCCCTATTCCTCTCCACAGTAGATCTACACACATAAAAGAAAGTTATTGAGGCAAATATTGTTCACAGATTAAAAACATCTTAATGGCACATTAGTTTTACTCATTTACCACATTAGTTTTACTTTTCCTTACTATAAACACAACTGAACCTCACTGAGCTAACTACCAGAGAATGCATGCTTCATCAACCTAATATCAATAAAGCAATATAGTACATCAAAGAAATGTTACCTGGTGAGTGACATTTCTTACTGTAGAAGCAAAAAACCATCAATATAATTAATTTCTTTGGTTTTTTTCATAGACAAGAAGTCAGGTACAAGTCTCTGTTCAGATAAGTAGGTGAATGATGATTTGATCCCTTTAAAGGTTTGGGGTTTTTTTTACCCTGTAAGCCATACAGTTTTTGTTTTACACAGTACTTTCCACTATAAACAGGATCAAAGCAAACTTTCAGAAAACACCTCCTTGGTGTTTGCTCTGGAAAATTTTCTCCTTTGTTTCCTTTTCCCTCCCCATGAGCTATTTTCAGTGTTTCCACCAAGCAGTTAGTCATAACAAGTTAACAGACCTGGAGGGTGTTAGCTTTGCAATGAAGCAGAAACAAGTCATGGATGAGGTTCTCTCCTAATAGCTTTATCATATGAATGACACAAAAATTGTAGCACCCTGGGCATACTGACGCAACTTACTTTGAATCCACAATTTGATCATATTTTAGAAGAAATTATTTCTGACAAATAGTCAAAATGGGCCTCCCACAAGAGAAGACAAATATATGTTGTCCTAGAAACACATGCACAGGTGACAGGGGACAGGGCCGCATGGCACAAGGAAGTCACCTCTGCCCTAAATTGAGAGCTGTATTATTAATGGATGCATAATTGATGGAATGACAGCAGCACATGTAGCCTTCTCCCAGCTTTACACACACCTCCCACCCTCTGTTTTGCCTGTCCTCCCAGTTGTAACCTTTGCTCAGTTCCCTCTCGCTGCTTTTCTCCTCTTCCTCCTCCTCCTCTCCCTCAGCAGAGGCTGCAGGAGCAGCATTGGCCGTGCCAGGGGTAGCACACCGTGTGTGCCTGCACGCAGGGGGACAGACTGGGACATGGCCTGTGTGTGCGCCTGCACACAGGGGGACAGCCTGGGACATGGCCTGTGTGCCTGCACACAGGGGGACAGACTGGGGCATGGCCTGTGTGTGTGCCTGCACACAGGGGGACAGACTGGGACACGGCCTGTGTGTGCGCCTGCACACAGGGGACAGACTGGGGCATGGCCTGTGTGTGTGCCTGCACACAGGGGGACAGACTGGGACACAGCCTGTGTGTGCGCCTGCACACAGGGGACAGACTGGGGCATGGCCTGTGTGTGCGCCTGCACACAGGGGGACAGACTGGGGCATGGCCTCTGTGTGTGCGCCTGCACACAGGGGGACACAGCCCCTGCTGCCAGTCTGAACAAACCTTCACCTGGGGAACACAGCCATGACAACTTCTACCAGTTTTCACTGCAGCTGCTGACATCAGTGCAGGAGCATCACTCATGGGTGCAGCACTGCTCCAGGGGCTCGGTTCAGCAAGACAATGCTAATCTACAGTACTTAACAAAGAGGATGTCTTTGTAAATGCTTAGATTGGTAGGCAGATTACATTTGATACCATTTATGAAACCTATCATAAATGGATCAAACGCACACAAAGGAGCAAATTACATTGTTTCCTAACTTCTGAATTAGCTGCAGTCTCTGTACTAATTTTTAATTCTCAAGTTCGCTCCTAGCAATATATGCTGGTAAAATTCAAGATTTAGTGTTTTTTGTGTTTAATGGAGCACTCTTGCACAAGAAATACAGACATCATCTAACAAACATACTCAGAGTCTTGTTTTCTCCTGGTGTGGGGTAACAGCAGAATTTTTCTTACTAATTATTCAGGTACACAGAAATAGCTGGTTGGGTAGTTTGTGTACAAAGACAAGTTAGCAAAGTGCCAAGTTCCAAGAGTAGCCTAAGTGCTCGTTATGGAGGTAGCCTTTCTCATGACAATCATGCTTTGTCTTTTTAGCAGACAAGCTGTACCAGTTGCCACGTGGTTGTTTTTCTGATAGCCTCCTCTCCCAGGGCAACAAAATCCCCAGCAAGAAGCAGTGACTGCTACAATTTCTGAGAGCAGAAATAAATGCACATTCAGGACTGATCCACTAAGAGCCTTTACTTTCCTTGCCCCAGCCCATCATCTGAGTTTCGCATCAGTTACACAGCACCCCAGAAGTATCTAAACAATTCTGAAACCCGAGCAGCTGAAATTGTTTCAGTCCCTCCCCACCACCAAGGAGCTTAATCTACTTCTGGCAATTACACTATGGCTTAAAAGTGAAGCTTTTTCATTCAACTGAACATGTATGTTTTTCAAAATACACACACTCTAGACTTGGAGTAACCCAGAACCAACAAGGAATTAATGCAGGCGGGAACTTTAATGCTCTCATCACATAGCATTTGTAAATTTCTTATCACTTTTGAATTGTTTTCTCATCTCTAAATGGCAGTTTGCCAATGGCCTCTACCTCCTGAACTTCTCCTTGGTGTGTGCTAGATTCAGTGCAAGAATCAGTACACATTAATATTTCTATTTTTGCACCAAGTATCAGTTTGTAAAATTACAAATATGGTATCATAAACTCAATTTAATAGAGGCTTATGATCAGAATCACATTTTTGCTAGAGAGATTTTGTTGACATCTCAATGAATCAAACTTCATCATGTGTAGCTTTGCAGAATCCGATATGCACTAATTGGAGATCACCCCCTTCTCTTTTCCTGGAGATATTAAATATAACTGCTCAGAATTAATCTTGTTTTCTTGCTAGAGGACAACACAGTTCAGAAAGACATGCTGCATTTCCTACCTCCCTACCTCCTCCCTTGTGGCTCTATCACACATACCAATAATTGTCTACCATTTTCCTATAATAAAACATTCAGATTTGGCACTTGGGTCTCCTTCAAGATGGCAGGATGCAAATCCACACACCTTCCAAAAGTAATAAAAAAAAGGGCTTCTTCCATTATAATTTATCATTTGAATACTTCCTGTACTGAGAACTTATTTCTAGCTCAAGATCCCACTCTTGAAAGTTTCCTCCTAGTTTTCTGTTTCCATTCAGCCATAAGAAAGCAGGATTCAAATCATTCCTTTATCTATGTCTTTTTCACTTCTGTACAGCACCAGGGTTTACAATATAATCTGTATCAAGTGCTTTTCTTGATTCTGCCTTCAACAAGAAACATTTTAAGAAACACGGAGGAAGGCAGACTTTATACTGCTTCCTGTAGTGGACCTTCCTGTAGAGGATTTCTGCATGGAAGAAATCAAGGAAGATTTCTGCATGAATAGATCTTTTATTATAAGCATTTTAGCTTTGGATTGTCTATTTCATTCTAGTGTGATTACTACCAGGGCTACATCACCACAAGTGGTGCAGTATGCAACTGTATTTTAGACACCAGAGCCTAACTTATAGTTGTAATGAATCAATGTTTCAGTCAGTTATCTATTGTATTTTAAACCAGAGACAGAGCAGGTAAGATGTCAATAGCACTTCTGGCTGCTTTTGCCAAAAGCTGAGATTGTCAGGCAGGACTGATGTGCTCTTTGGCTGTAACTTTGGAAAGATCCACCCAGGGAATAAACTCAAGTCTAAAAAAGGCATGTCCAATTTAAAGTCCAAACGTAGCCCCAAAAGTAGCACATACACAATTACATACATCAGAATTAAAATAGAGATATATACAAACACATACATGTAAAAAGATAGTTAAAACAGCCTTGCACTTCCCTCTGCTTTTGTTTAGCTGTCCTGACCAAAAATACTACAAGACAGCAGCTGGCATTTAGCATTATGAACACCACAACTTTGGGCAGCCTGCATTTGTCTTTACTTTGTCAATTGTTTAAGAAATTGGACATAAAGAGGCTCTTACTTGCCTGACTTCCCTCACTACCCAGGGCTAGATAACCCTGAATAATAACAGAGGAAGAAACAGAATGGATTTTATTGGCCCAGCCATCTTGCTCAGGTTTGGTTCTCACTCCTCCTCCCCTTTCAGACAGCCTCACCCATATCAGAGCTCCTGCTTTTCCTTTTGAAGGAGACATAAGGAAGGGACTCATTTGGCTGATGTTGGGCAGGCAGGGATCTGATCCATGCAAGTTCTAGAGCAAAAATGCAAGAAAATATTTCTTACCACCAGCAAGACCTGTAACTACATCATTTTCCAGAAAGAGAACAGCACAACTTTTGGACACGTCCCATATCCAGAATATGTTCCACTGCCCTCTGCAGGAATATCAAAACATGACTCAGCTACAGAGCCAGAACCTCTCAGCCACTTTGTTGCTTCTTACTAAAATTTGAAGGGTGGCGCTTGTGGCCCTGATTTCAAGGTAAGGACAGAAATTGTTACCACCCCAGAGACCTGCAGTCACAGTTGCACTAGAGAGAATCTCGTCAGCTGAAAGAATTGCTATTCATAAATCACTTATGTGCCAGGTATCTCAGATAATTTCCTGCTGGGTAAGGAACTCTCCTCTCTATGGAGCAAGAGTAGCCCTAAAAAAGTGACAGGTTGGGATCACACTAATGGTCTGCTACCAAAGCTTCTTTCTAAGTCCCAGGGAGTCACCTTATTCCCTGGTAGGACCATTCTCCTTTTTCCTCATAATTGGTCACTGGTGAGCTTGGTTTATGGTGACTTCATGAGTGGAAGCTTCTGCTGACTTCAGCAGGAGTTGGGCCAATACAGATGTTTTTCAAACTAATGTCTGAAATGCACCTCAAAGTTAAAAATAAAGTTTTCAAACTAAGGCAAATGAAGAAAAAACCATAGGAATGTCTCTATACCATGAAACTGAAAGGCTCACAGGGAGCCTTGAAGCATACTTGAGTTATAATCTGGCTTGGTATGGGGTTTTTAGCTTAAAGAATATGTCTGCTTTTCATGCAATGAGGCTGAGTCCAAGTTCTGTACAGAACTTTCTCCTAGCATCAAGATTTTAGTTACCTTCTTAGAATCTGAAAACGGGGAAAAAAATCTAAGCTTTCCCCTTTTAACTTTTTGGGGAATTTGAAAGTGCTGAACTTGCTGATAAATATTAAGAAGCTCTTCACTGGCATCATGATATGTTGGAAACAAAACTTTCACTGAGACTAAAAGTAGTAAAGCTCTAATTAATTTCAGGAGAGCACAGACAGTCAAGTCTGATAATTCTTCTGCAGGTTCAAAAGAGAAGAGACTGAAAAAGGCTTTGACTCCTCTGTCATTTATGCTGCCCTAATATACATAGGCTGCAGAACTTCTTCTGAGAGCAAACTCAGACTAAAGAAGAATTCTCAAAGCTCATTATACGGTACTTGCAAATGAGTTGAAGTGCTAAGTCCTTGATTTCTGGAGTCACCAAACACTGGCTCAAATCCTGACCCCCTAGCACACAGCCTACATAACCAGGACATGCATGCACTGAGGACATCAAGAGGGAGACTTTTTTCCTCCTTAAGAGTCTGAGGCAACAATGAAGCCAATTCTATCTTTAACAGCTCCCAGACACATATTTTCTCCATTGCAATGGCAAACATACTGATGTATCTCAGTGCCCTAGAGTGTTCTTTCTCTGGCCCTGGCGACACTCTAGCAGTTCCCTCCAGGCTGAATAGTCTTGGTCTCCTTGCACAACAGACCCAGTGCCTGCCTGGCTCTGCCTGGGTGTTCAGAAAGAGTTGGGAAGCTGTACAACATATTGCACCTATCTGCAGAGATTACCTTGTAGACAAAAACAAGGCTGTGAAATGTTAAAGAGTTCCCAAACTCTCAGCTCCCTGCTGCAGCCCTATCCCCAGTGCCATTTGTTACAACACTGTCCAGAAGGGCAGGAGCACTTCAACAGGAATACATTCTCTAGCCAGGCTAAGGAGTGGGCAAGTACAAGAGCTGTGCCTCACAGGATTTGTTTGGAGGCAGCATTATGCACCTTGAATTCTGAGGCAGGGCTGTGCTGTGGGGTAAGCCAGCTAACACTGCCATTTCATTCTTGTGGCTATTTACAGTGGGTGGGGAGGAGAGACAGCAAAGAAGCACTTTCTTAGAAGTGCTTTTCCATTGTGGTGTCATCTGAACACAGAGGCTTAAGTCCTCTACTGACAGAAATCAATTGCCTTTAAGTACTGTAGCTGCATTAGATCTAGCCTAGAGCTTCTTCAAGTCATCAGAAAATGTTCTTAGGTACTTCCAGCATCACTAGGACTCCTTCATTTCACTCCCAGGAGGCAAAACCTGATAGAGTTACATGACTGAAAATATCCTCCAAGAGGTTAACTTCTTTGTGATCACTGAAAACTCAAGGTATGAGCTCTGTACTTCTGTTATCTTTGCCAGATTGAGCTGCTGTACAATTCAAAAGCTGAGTCAAATTTTATAATCACACAATTAAAATCCTGAGGAAAACCTTCTGCAGTCTCAACAGAAAACAGTCTAAGGTAACAGTTTGGGTGCTTTCTTAATATATAACTTGACTACATGGTTCTGCTGTTTGGGTTTCCAGCTAAGTAGACCCATACTGTGTGGGCTGTTTGCAGAGTGCTGGTAACATCACCAAGGTTATGTCTGATCCCTGTGCCAGGAGCATGCTAGATGGAAAAGGATTTATGAGTGTCAAAACATTCCAGAGTAACAGGCAGCCTACAGCCCAAGGGGGCAGAAATCATCCTTTTAGTTAATCTCTGCAGAGGGTTTTGTAGACACCACACAGGACATCCATCACCAAGGGTTTCCAAGAGGAAAGGAAGACAGCAGGAGTGTGTGAGCAGTTGAAAACATACCATCAGTAGGGCTTAAATATATATGTCCTCCACTTTGTGGAGGACAAATAGCCTAAATTCCCTGTGATCTTTTCCATCTCACTGATTTTTTGGTTTTGTTGGTTTTTTTTGTTTGTTTTTTTTTGTTTTGTTTTTTTTTTTAACTCTTGAGGTCTAACACATTCCTTTAGTCCATAGCAGACAAGCTGTAGGCTCCTCAAAGGTAAATCACAATTCATTTAGAGGTGGTTTCCTGTGTTACATGAAAGACAAACTCATCTCAGGAATTACACATGGCTATTGGTTTGATTTCAAAAGCTCTTAAAATTGAGAGTGTAAGGTATCTAATTAGTCTTTTGTGCAAAAAAACCTTTCCTTTCTTCTAACGAGGATAATATGTCTTAAATATTAACACATATTAACACATTAAATATTGTTGTGTTACCAGGTTAGGCCACAAATTAAGTAAAATCTGATGCAGTCAGCTGGCAATCATAACATGGTGTTTCCATTTAACATAAGCATGTTAATGGTTAAGTTTGGGGAACATATTTTGCATGTTTCTTTACAATTTCTACCTCCTTTTTCACAGAGCAATGAAATAAAGTGTCTACTGAGCAGGGCAGCAAGTGTCCAGGAGAGGTTCTTATGGGATGTGGTTACAAACTTGTATCCAACATATCTTTCTTCTTAGCTCCCTAGGGGGAAACTGAGGTGACGTTATCAGGCTGATCTTTATGATACTAATAATCTATGATACTAATCATCTATTTTTCCTGCCTGGGAAGAAATTTATACCACCAGAGAGCCCTGTGGTCACAAAGAGAAGCAGATAACATCTCGCTCAACTTGGACTACAGTTCTTACAGCTTTTGCTGAAGTAAGTAGTTCATGATAGTAATGGATGGCCAGGTTTTCTTCTCTTAAATACACAGCTGAAAAAAACCCACCCTCACCTTGTCCTTGTTCAGGGCACCTACTATTTTGCTTTGAGGTCATAAAACTTCTCAATAATCTAAAAAGACATTTTTTTTTTCCTGTTGCCTACAGCAGAGAATGCATCCTGTGTCATCCTCAGGCTTGGAACTCCCTTGTGTCACTCAAGGGGAAAAGCAACTTCAAGGCTCTTTCCTATTGCTAATTAGAAAGGAAAATAGATTGGTTGGCAATCATTTACATCATAACTGGTGAATAAGGGCAGCCCAGGGACTATTATTTCATAGATTTAGGGAGTGGTGAATCTAAGGGCTGGTCTAGCAAAGGGTAAATATTTTTACTAGGGGTTTAGAAATCCAAGCCATGCGCCATGTGCTTTAAAGCTTCTTGCTCAGAGTACCCAATTTTTAAAGACCTGATGAAGTTTAGCAGGGTCCAAAGTGCTTAGCCAAACTTGCATTTTGGTTGCTTTCCACCTAAATAAGCCAAGGAGAGGGGGAGTCAAAACTGAAGGAAGAAGCTGTGTTTGGGTTTGGTGCATCAGGAAGACTGTGGGAGACTGCCAGACACTCCAGATCACAGCTCAGCCTGCACCTGGGAGGGCTGGGAGCAGGCAGCAGCTGACCTCAGGACACAGCTGATGATGCAGTCAGTTTAAGTTACCCAAGGCACAGAAGTTATTTCCTTTGATTCTATCCATGCTGCTTTGCAACAGCCCCATATGGCAGCTTAACATTCACCCTCCCTTTAGCATCAATGGTAAGACACTGCTGAGCAGCCTTTCATATAATATTGAGTGCATTTAGAACTTTAAAGGATAAATTTAAACAAACAGGACACCTGCATGCAAAGCTCTTCCTTTTGGGCTTTGTAGAACAGAAAATCTATTCAAAACCTTTTTCTGCTTCAGCAATTTTTTAAAATAAGTGCTGAAATATTCTGATGTGATGATATAATTTGTATTATTCTTGATTAAAATTCTGTGCCAGCCCAAGTTGTGATTTTAACCTTCCTCGTGTATGGGCAAGGCTAAAAATTTGAGTATTTTAATTAAATCAAATATTCCACATCTACAATCCAACATTGAAAGAAGTCTGCAGTTTTTTTCATATCATCTTGTCTTACAGTAATCATCAGAATACAAGCAATATTATTGAATCACTCAGTTTACAAATTTGGCAGCCACCAGTAAATCTGTAAAGCCTTATTGTTAAATAAAAGCTAGCACCAATTAAAGCAAACCACCCTCTCATCACAAAGAACTACATATGCTTGAAGGCTTACACACACATCTCTGTTGTCCTAAAGCAGAGCAAGAAGGAAGCACAAAGCAAGTGAGCTGGCCCTGCTTTAAGGGTTGCACAGATGTGCAAGCTGGGACCAAGGCTGTGCCCTTCCACAAAACACCAAACACTGCTGTGCCACAGCACAAACACTGCTCTGGGGTCAAGTGGAACAGTGGCAGGTAAGGAGAGCTTTTATTTTCCTGAGAAGACAAATCCAAGCCAATTTCATTTAGTGTCAACCCAATGTTGTTCTTGAACATTCCAGCTTAACCTCTGATAAAAAACCCCTCCTAATTCAGGCAGCTCTGACTGCAAGCCCCTCCTCAGCTTGTTTCCAGAAGCACAGCTTTGAGGAGGTTTGTGCTGATGCTCAGTGCAAATGCTTCATAGACTCAATCACAGGAGAAACTGCATCAATTAGAGGAAAACCATACATCCATGCACCATTTACAGATGTAAGTTTGAAATAACTTGTGATTCCAGATGTAGAACCTATTTCAGCCCCATGGGTCTTCAGAAGACTGGATATTCCTCGCCTGACAATGATATTTGTAGATGGTTCAATAGTAACTAAATGCAGTAACTATATGATAATTCTTAAACAAATGAAAACCAACACTTGAAATGGATAAACCAATGCTTCTATTTCTACTTCTTACAAAATACTTTTACTTGTGCATCTTGTGTGTGGAAGAGTGAAAAAAATTTGGGTTTGGAAAAAAAAATGCTGGCAAAGCTCAGATCTAAAAGAAAACTCGAGTGACCATGACTGAAATTTCCTGTTTAAACCTTCCCCCCCCCAACAGAGAAAGTCATTGCACACAGACTTATGCCCTGTAGCTCTTCTACTCCTGGCTGTATCAGCTGGTGCTTGGGAGAGCAAACCTGTTATTTTGAGGTGGCAGCATTCCTGATAGCTTCTGAAATTAGCAGGACTTGAACACACTGCCCTTCCCTCTGCAGCCTTTGTCTCTGGGGGATAAAGAGGAGGAAGTGGACATCATCTGGGCTGCTATAAATTGACCTAAGAAGTTGCCTGAAGTATTGCCTCCTCTCACCCCCTTTCAGTATTTTTGCCTCAGGTTCAAACATGATGTTGAAAAGTAGAAGATATAACAACACAAGCTATACTCTGTACTAGATGCTACCAACAGATGAACTATCAGCTATCACAAACAAATAACACTTGGCATCATCTTTTCCAAAGACCTCATTATTTCAGCTTTAATATTTGTTTTCTAACCAGATTCTGAAACACTTATTTAATAGTCACTCTGTTGGTGACCATTCCTGGCATAAAGCTTAGATGCAAGGATAGCCACATAAAAACAGCAACAATGTAGAACATAGACCTGAGTTTTTGCAACAGGAAGTTTTAAAAGTCTGTAATGCGTCTTCCCTCTTGCTTCATTTTCACAGGGTGTCAGCAAAAGCCTGCAATGCTGTGATGAACTTGAGAATGATTTTACAGCCATGATATTTTTAGGGAATTACAGTTGGCTATTAAATGAATTCTCCACTCCAGCCAGTCCTGGTTGCTTTATTTAAGGGAAGAAGCTGCTATGAGCTCCAGGTCCAATTCTCTGCCTTGCTGTCCCACTTGCACCCCCATCTCCTATTCTCTGTTTTATACCCTGTAACTTGTTTATGAATTGGAGGTCTACCTAATTATTCTGAAGTATTCAATAAGAACTTTGCATACCTGTCACAACAGATGCAGTCAGAAAAGTTTTGGAATGAAAAAGCACAATGCAGCATGAAAGTGCCATTGGACGACACTAACTTTTTTTTTTTTTTTTTGTGAAGACATCACTGGAGAAGCAGCAACTGTGTTTTTTCTAGCACTGTTTTCCTTCACATAGCTACAGAGGCCATGTGTGAAGTTTTATCTCACATGGAACGGGAATGGAAACTCTGAATCTGTACTGTCACAGCATGGGCCATGGCCCTGCAAACACAGGCATACTCCCACTGCCAGAGCAGCCAGTGCAGATGGAGCCAGGCAAAGGCACTGACCCTCCGTGACACACCAGCACTGCTGCTCTTCATCATGCCACCAATCTGCAGCTTGCTTCTGGCATCCTTTACAATTCAGCCATCACAGGGAGAAGACAGAGCAAACTCTGGTTAACTAGAATTCAGGGTGTGTAATGATAACACAATCCTGTTTCCTGATTGAAGGGCTGTGTTGCCTATGGGTAGCTGCATGATCATTATTTCGAGACTGTTGCAATGACTGCTCTTTGTGCACTGCAAGTCAATCACTCCCCTTACTGAAGGACAAGCCCTTTCCTTTCATCCTTTTGCAAAGGCCAAACAACTACATAAGAACAGTAAGCAGAGATCATCAGCACCAATATATTAGAACAAGCTTAAATCTAGAATTTATTATTATTCACTTTTGGCTAACTGTAAAGGCTGACTTCTAAAACAATGCACAGATCACTATGATAATGTGCAGTTACTTATTCACATTACTTTTGTAGCTGAGAGCTTCAGCCAAGAATTCATGTTGCAGTGGCCAAGGCCGTATGTGAGGGACTCAGCCAGTGCCAGCTGAGTGCTTGTCCTCAGAGCAGGCTGCTGTGTGCAGCAGGCTCAGTGAGAGAATTCAGCAGCCTGGACTGTGGGTGCAGATGCACTGATGAACTGCTACAGCAGGTGATTGCCAGAGCACCCAGGAAAAAGGTGTTTACAGGGAGCAAAAGACAGAGGCCAGGGAGCCATCACAGCACTGAAAAGAGGTTTCATTACTTTAGAAAACCTTGCATTTTAGATTGCTATAGTTTACACTCTTCTCCATAAAACAGAATGAGGTAGTTGTATGGTGCAGTCACAGCAGGAGAAAATATAGAAAAATATTTCATTTTCAGGACTATGTCAAGCCTAATTTTTAGTTGTCGGTTTTATTTTCACTTCCACTGTGATAATTTTCATTTGTGCTTGCCCATCTCCACAAGTTTTTACAATATGCTAAGTGGAACATCTGCTTAACACTCATTATTTTTCTGCTCATTTATGCAGGGTTCATTCAGTGTGATGGATGGGGTAAAACCAACAGAAAAATAGATTTAGTTTTAGTTTATGGAAAGAATATACTCAGCTGGGAACATCTTACTTTGCTAAGAATGGACCACTTTGGAGCACGCTACCTCAGCAGACAGCCAAGCATGCATCAGTAGAATAAACTGCCTTCCTCACAGTTATCTGTTCTAGTTGGGATCTTGTATCAACAGTTGAAGAATGAGTGCCAAACAGCACATGTAAATATTATTAAATGCTCTACATTTCTTATCTCTTTAGAAATATTTTCAATTGATAGATGTTCTTCCAATTATTCATGTTTTGTACTTTATGTTTATCGTAATACTTTTCCTTGGCAGGAAAACAACTGTTATGTGCACATAAAAAAAGCTGTTAGAAGCAATTTAGCCCCATGAGCACTTATCTAGGTATTTGTGTGGCCCCTGGCTATATGAATGTGCTCTTATGCAATAGGATTTAGTAATCTGCAAACAGATTTAACAAGTGCCAACCAAGAGCTCCCTAAGCAAAGCTCCACACATGACAAATCAAATATACAATTCAAAAACAGAAACTCGGCATAAGGTTAGAATTTTATAGAAACATTATTCCACTGTTTTATTACATAAATCCCTGAAGAGTGAAGAAACAGAGGAAACTGCTTGGTGAACAGGCATAAAAATTCTGTCCTGGAATAATTCAGTGACTCAAGAACTTATCTGAGACACTATTTAGCTGAGTTCACAACCTTACCATGTCCTGTTCTGACAAGAGTTTTGCACCTGTTTTACTTTTGTCCAGGGGAAACCTCCTAATCATCTATTTGCTGCTCTGCTTTTGCATTTTTATAGTGACAAGAACTTAAGGAAGAACAAGTCTCCATTAAAAGATGAGATAAGTCTGTTTTAGTGAATCACTAAAAAAATTGTTTGGAAATATGGTATGCCAAAAAAACCCCAAACCCTTTATCAGTTCTGCTTCCAGAGACACTAAAGGACTTTGGAGCCAGAGTGTGCAGCTCTACTTCCCAAGGGACCCTGCACCTCCCTGCAGGGGGACATCCTGAGGTTGGCCAAGGAGCTTCTGGGCTCCAGCTTAGAAATGATGGCAGGAGCAAGCAAAGGGAAACTTCTTAGGGAGATCTCAACAACAAAACAACATGAAATCAAGACAACTAATAAGAATCCATCTTAGTGGATATTTAAGATCTGAGGGCTGGAAGAAGAAAAAGAACACATCATTCTTTCTTTACAGACTCACATTATTGATATTGTGCGACTTGAATTCAGGTTTGAGAAGCAGGGTGGAGAGATGTTAATGTTAGGACTATTGCAGCAGAGAAAGGATCAAAAAGTGGTGAATAGCTGGCTGGCTGCTATATGAAATTTGCTCTAGGCAGATGAGAAAATGAAAAGCAATCAAATTGAAACTGCCACGTGTGCAGCAGCAGAACCTAAAATATGAGCAATAGAAGTACAAGGGGAAAATGAGCTTAAGTTGGGAGAACTTGAAATTATGGAGAGTTGGAAAAATAGAATCTTATCCTCAGGATTTTAAAATGAGAGTGAAACAAAATGAGAAATTATTTGAAATAGGAGAGAAATTGCAGCTCCATATCTGCTTTATTTAAGAAATAAACAAGAAAAACATGGAGAAGGAAAAGAAAATTAGTAACACATGTTTACATTCATGATAAAGTTATCTTAAAGAAAAAAGATAATCAAAACCTGATAGGAGTACCCTGCATATAATATTCTGTGAATTTCCTAAAGCCTTACATGACATCTCACTCAGCTTTAGACTAAAGGTTGTCCCTGAGCTGCTGACTGCATTGAATTGGGTTTTGATCACTTCATGTCATTACCATAAAAATTACCTTCAACTTGACCTGAAAACAAACAAGACTGGCTTTTACTGCATGAGGAAATACTGAGGTTGGTCTTGCAGTGATTCAGACTTCGACAGGGAGAAATTTTATTCCATCTTACCCAGGGGACAACAATATTAAAGTTTTTTATGATCACTCTGACGAGTGCCACAATTTTAATACCACTGTTTATTCACACAATAGTACCTAATAGAGTTTCAGTACAAAATCACCAATTACTGTTGGAAGAGCAGTGGGAAATAGGTTAATTGAGAGTAAAGGACTTGTTAGACAGTGTAAATCCCTGTCCAGTGCTACTTTTGTTAAAGGTGCTACAGGTGCAGCTGCTCTTGGCACTCTCAGAGGTTCCTCTGTGCTCTGCTGGTGCCTCAGTGCTGTGAGACAGTGCAGCAGCACAGTCAGGGGAGCTTCACCACAAAGCAGCTCCCACATGGGGCAGTGCTCAGAGCAATGGTCAGGGCAGGCAGAGTGCTGCTTGCAGCCCTGCTCACAGCTCCACTGCTCTGGAGCCCAGGGCAATGGTCCTGCTGCTCCAGATGCTCCACACTGAGCACAGGCAATGTCAGCAGCTGCCAAGGGTGTGTGGAGGGGTTTGCTGTGTGCTGTTGCATGAAACAAATATACCCTTTGAGAGCAAAAGAAGGGTGTCTGCATCTGTTTCCAACACAAGACATGACCCCCAATAAATTTCCCAAACACTCAGAGGAGGAGTTACTAGGATTTTGCATGTTAAAAATGAGGGTCTGCAGAACCCTATAGAAGCACCAGCCTGTAAAGGGTGGGTGTGGCACAAGGACCACTCCTACCCCCAAGAGCTGGTGTTGGAGAGCTCTTTTCTCTGCAGTGCATTGAGGCATTTTGTTCACAACAGAACACCCATTGCTGTACCAGATGACAAGGTTGAATAACTCCTCACCCCCAGAGGCTGCTAGCCAAACTCTGTTACAGTTTAGTGCTGCTCTGGGAAAACCTGAGGCATTTTCTCTAGCACACTATTAAACAGCAGTTTCTCTCCATTTTGCTGCTGGCTGGGATGTAGAACCTGCTCATGGCTTTTCTCTACCAAGAAGTTCTGCAGAGCCTAGCAGGGGTAGGGCCTCAGTTTTTCTGCCTTGGGAAAATAACACCAGCATACTTCTCTCCACTTCCATGTTGAGACAGAAGGACTTTCAGCACAATAGCTAAAATCTATTTTGCTCTTCAACAGCCTACTTTCAGCATATTTTTTCTTGCATTGAGCAGTGAAGTTTTCACTTGTAAAGTGTTTCCAAGTTAAACCAATCTAGCTCCTCCTCCCAAAGCCATCCATGACGTTTTCTTGCTTTACACAGAAGTCCCACCAGGCACCAACTCTGCTCTTCTAAGATCCCTTTAAGGCATCTTCCCAGAGATGATTGAATCTGAACTCCAGATGTCTGCAGGCACAACCTGCAGCAGCAGATAATTAAAGTACAAGCAAAACTGATGAGTTTGAATGTGGACATGCAGAATTCTCCTGGCTCATAGCCAGAGCTCAGTAGGTCCTGTCAAGGATGAAAGCAGAGTTTTATGTCCTCAGTGGTCAAAGGTGAGGATTGATTCAGAGACTGTTTAAAAAATCAGTTTCTAGTAGGGAAATAAGAGGAGGAATGCCACCAGTCTGTTGCCATGAAATGAGAACATCCCATAGGTACAATCAGTATGTGAGTACTTTCATGAGACACAGCCCAGTAACACCCAGTCCCAAAACAGCTCAACTAAACTCTTTTCAGGAGGGAATCACCAATATCCTACAAGCCTCCAAGGGGTAAAAACAGTTGCACCAATAGATGCTCCCTTCCCTAGAGCCTCTGGGCAAATTTACTTAAGAAATAAATCCAAAACATATCCCCTTCATCTCTTCCTCTGCTCCGGGCTATAACATTTCACATGGAGTCCAAAGGGTGTTCACCTACAAGTCCAGAATGTGGGTCCTGCTTCAATGCAGTCTTATGAGGATCTGAGGTCTGCAGCTGAGCTCTTGCCAAGGGAGCTACCAAAAATGCCATGCAGGATGCAAGTTTGTGTGTAGCCCATCTTCCCATTTTTGCCACAGCCTCACCCTCCAGCCTCTGGCAAGAGACTGAATTTCCTTGTTGCTTATTCAGCTCCACCCTAAATGTTCCCCCCCCAGAAAGATGGCAGAAGGGCAGACTTCACAGCAGAGAATGATATCTTTTGAAGGCAATGGCTTAGCAAGAGCCCTAGAGCATTAAAGGGAGACCCTCAAACTTACTTCAGGAGCTAATATAAATCCTGATAAATCCAAGGATATGTTTAATATATATTTCCTCTAAGAAAACAACTCTAAAACCATCTATTCCTTGTTACCAGTGCTGGTAAGCTGAGGCATTTTCTCAAAGGGTAGGTGGAAGATCACAGGGATATTTACTGCTTCAATAAATGGAATTTTATTACAAGCTGCTCTTTCCTTTTTGTTCTCCATTCAGCATAAATGGCAATGTCACCTTATGCATTCACAATTAATTTCTGGAAAAGAGGTATCTTATTTACAGCCTTGACACAGACACATTGCATTGGCATGAAGAAAACAGATGCATGGGATAAAACAAAGCCAGTTTGCAGCACTTGTCTCCTACAGTCATTGATTTTAGTTGGAGCTCACTCCCACAGAGCTGCCTTCAGAGACAGCAGCAAGAGGAGATCTCCACCCTGGAAGTGCACATGCTCTTGCCCCACAACACTGACTGGCCAGGCACTGAAATGCAGGTCCACAACTCCCATGTCTGAGACTTGCCAGGAGGGCTGGCACGTGGGCAGAGGAGATGTAGCTGGTGGAGAAGAAAGTATATGAAAAGAGGCTGTATTTCATTTGCTGAGAAGGAGAAGTGAGGAGAAGGCACCCAGGTCTTGCTTCATGAGACCCCCTGCTCCCAGAGGGAAACTTGCTCTTACACCAAATGTCAACAACCTGTGGCTGCCATCCCACTCTGCTTCAGTCTCTGAACCTCCCTTGCAACACATCAGCCTGGAATAAGCATCCCTATAAACAAGGACACTCTCAGATGGTCACACTGGGTTAGACATTACATGTCTCTATATGTCTAAGTCATCAACAGAAGAGAGAACAAAAGACAGAAAAAGAGGAGGAGGGAAAGATTCCTGCACAAGTAGATGGCTACTAAAGGCTCCAGCCCAATTCTCCTTTGAGAGAAGTGCATCTCTCACTACCATGTTTACATCAGTACATGCAGTATCCCAGCTCATCTTTTGCCTCTTTAGAATCCATGTTAGCAGCTAAATCTGTGCACACAGGGCATTAAGCTGCTGTCGGCCAAAGACTGGGTGTTTCAGGGCTGTATTCAGCCACACCTGCCAGGGTGCCCACAGAGCCACACTCCTCACATGCCAGCATCAAAGGGATGAGTCTAGACTCCCCTGCCCCAGGGTATGTGCAACCTTGCCAAGGCCATGCCAGACTGTTTAATCCTATTAAAGCATAAGCTGGAAGTACACGATACTCATTAGAAGAGAATAGCTTGCTTTGTTCCTGAGCTCTAAGCCCCACAGCAGCAGACACTGTGGGATAGCCCACCAATATCGACCTCTGCAGCCAGGGCTTGCCGTTCCCAGCTCCACTGCCAGCAGCAATCTCACAGCCCTGCTCTTTGCTCCCATATGAAAACACAGATTTAGGAACTCTACTCAGGACAGGTGCCAGAGCTATAGCACACATTTCCAAAGGGAAATGGCAAATATTAAGGTCCAGCTAATCCTTTGGGTGCTGTTTTACAGTGACACAGGGTCCATACAAAACCACAGCCAGTTGTCAGTGTCCCCACACTGCCCTTCTCACTGAAAAAGTACCAGGTGGACAAAATATTAGCTGGTTGTACAAGTCAGCAGGGAAATCTTTTAGGAATAGTAATTATTTAGCAAAAAGTTTAAAAATATCTAGGTAGATAGGCTGTGCAAACTCATCCAGATCTCTTAATGCATGGAAGGGGCAGGAATTCAATAGCATGTGGAGCTTTTCTGCAGCATCCAGCTTAAGTACAAGATTCAAGATTTCCAATGGTTTTAGCTGTTTCCAACATTTGATTTAATCTGTTAAGCTTCTGAAACATGAAGTAGTTTTTCCCTTCCAAAACTGTTTCTTTTTAAGACACTTGTGCTGCAGTGCAGCACACACTGTTGATTACACATCACCGTACTAAGCAAGTGATGACATCAGCCTTGATGCTTTTATTCATTCCACCTATGGTGGGCTGAAGCAATTCCTTCCAGTCCCGGGCCATTTGGAAAGGCAGAGCTGTTTGTATCCAGGTAACCAGTGCTGGCACACAGAGCTGGCTGCAGGTGTGCGCCCAGGGACTCATCTCCCCCATGGAAGGGCAAACCCTCCTGAAGCAGCGACACACCTGACCCTGCAGAAGCCAATACATTTGTCTGCCACGTTGCCCAGAGAAACCTGGAGGGGGTGTCCAGGTACTAGGCAGCTTTGAGGGTACAGAGAGCTGTGCAACAACCCCTCCACCCAAAAAAAACCCCACAAACCAAAAAACATCCAAAGAGGAAAAGAAGCAGAAGAGCAGCAAGGGGAAGACATGATTACATGCATGTAACCAAGAGCTAAATGGCTTTCATTCCTTCATGCATATTTCCCATCCTGTTTCTCTCTGCATGTCCAAGTACTGGAGCATTGCCTCCTTGTCTTCTGATAGCAGAAAGTCCATCCCACAGTAATGACCACAAAACCTGTTACTTAAAGGGACTACCAGCTGATCCTGCTTCCCTGCCCCTCAATCCATGGAGCAGTCATTCTTCCCTTCCCCTTAGTGCTTGCCTCAGGTAAATCCCTATCAGGTCTTCACTCAGGGTATTAAATTCTCTCAGTTGCTGCAGAATCACCACAGATTTTTCCATGCTCTCTGCATCCACTAACAGTTTATATAAAGCAGAAATCCCTCACTCTCTTTACCCAATAAATTTTTTTTCAAAGTGATATCTAAAAATTTCATTAATAGAAATTTTTTACAATAAAAAACAAAACAAAAAAATTTCACAACCCTCCCTTCACATAGCCAACTGTGACTGGTTTTGTTTTTTTTCAGAGCCTATGTAGTCAGTTATTTCTTAAGCAGGTGCTTTCCATGCTCTCCAAGGCAGCATTCATCCTATCCCACATATCCTGGCTGTTGCTATGGAAATCATTTCTCCGTAAGCTGATGTGCCAACGCAGGTCTCATTGCTGCTCAGCAGAGAGGCTAAAGGTGTGCATGAGTCAAACTACTTGCTGTGCATTATTCCTCTGCAGCCTCGCTGCTGCCAGGCACAGGAAAGGAACAATTAGAGCCCGCACAGAGGGTGCTTGTGAAAGGAGCTGGATAGTCCAAGGAAGGCTCTGGCTGTCACCTGCAGCCCAGCACCACTCAGTCACCCAGCTGGGCTGCCCTGGGTGCCACAGAACACAGGTACAGGAGGTACAAAACAATTCCTCATGTTTTTAAGCACACCAGGAGGAAGGTAAGTCAGCATGTGCCATCACAGGTACAAGGTACCCCTGCGGTCCCTCAGGAAGGTCAGTGATGAAATCAGGCTTTTGGCAAAGCCCTGCTGCTGGCTACAGACAGGCAGAGGCTGAAGAGTGCTGGAGATCCCTCTGACTCTGGTGAAGCAGTAAGATCAAAAGGGAAAAACCATTTACAAAAATCTAATTTTTTCACAGATGCTGTTTGGCAACTTGACTATAAACATGGTTTTTGAGCTCCTGACTACCTATGAATAGGCATTAAGGCAAATATTGGAGTACTCCCAGTCAAAACACAGCTTGATGCCAGCAGGCACTTCACAGAAACAACTGCTGGCCTTCTCCCAGAGTAACAGGAACAGAGGAACCTGCTGCCCCCAGGAGTGCAGACACAGCCCTCAGAGCAGGGGGCACGTGGGGGCAGCTGCAGAGCTCCCCTGTGCCCCACCCCAGCCAAACACCAGCTCTCCTCTGCATGTGGGAGGTTGGGAACGCTTCAAGACAAGCATCCCACACCCCTTTTCCCCCCCTCTCCCCCTGGAATACTTGGCAATAATTTCCATAGATCTATTGCAACAAGCAGGAGGTGTCAGGGCAGCCCCCATGCCTCAGTGGTGTCTTAGTTCATCTCTTCTGCAGCCTGAGGGGAGGAACTGGGAGCAAAGAGGGAACAAGGGGTGTCATGAACTCAGATTTACAGCAGGTTTTTAAGGGGGAAGACAGCAGGGATTTCTTTGGCAAATGTTCGATTCGCCATATGAATATTCAAGGTTTTTTCTTTCAAATGAGGAACTGAAAGGCTGTAGCAGCCAAAGGCAGAGCCATCAAAATAAGCAAACTTAGGATGTTTTTTCTTTCAACCTCCTGAAAAAATTAATCCTCCAGAAGAGCAACAAGTGGTCCATCACACAAACCTCAGGTTTCTATTCATATCTTACCTCCTTTCTCACTGCTCCACAGGAAACAGGTGCTATACCCAACCTGGCCTCTGAATTATCTTCTATCCTAAACATTAGGGAACTCTTACAAGCCAAGCAAACAGCTTCAATTACAGAATCACAGAAGCTGGTGAAGTTTTTACACCACTTTTTTTTTTTGTCAGTCACCCTGGGGAAGGGCAGCTAGTTAAAGCACAGATTCCAAACACCCAAACAGAAGTCTAAACTTCTACAAAACACCTCAGAGCACAAAGACAATAATCTCAGAGCACAGCTCCTGTGGGGCACATTATAAATGACAATTAAACACAGTAAACAGACTGCAGCATATCAGTGTAAACAAAGCAAGCACATCTCCCTCAACAGTAGCCCAAAACAAAGGTAGCACTTACCTCAGTTCAGGGCTGAAAAGGAGCCTGCTGGCACCTAAAGCTGCTCCTCTCCTGCTTACCTTCTCAGTGGAGATGCTGTGTTCTCCTCTGCTCTCTTATGAGCTACCTGCCAGAAGGTCAGCTGGTCCCTGGTCCTTAGCAGAAACACCTGGTTCAGCACAGATTGCTAACAGAGCACAGGGGTGGCTGGGATTTCAAACAAAGGATTTTAACCATCAGTTAATGATTCTTTATAAAGATTGTTGAAGTTTTAGCTATCTGTGAGCTCTAATGGGCATTTTTTCTGGTAAAAAACAGCTTACTTGATCAATGCCTCCTAATATTCCAGTAAACTCTTACACCATTTATTGAAAATACAATGATAAGGAAATAGAAGTGTTTCCAATTGCTTTAAGAAGATATGGTATGAATGTGAATAAATTATGCTAAATCATACTATCATAGAGAAGTATCTTGTGATTTATAAGTTCCTACCTTATGTAAATTAATGCCCCACAATTCTGCAGCCTGTGGATAGCTTCCTTTTGTGTTGTGAACACACATACTATGCCTCAAAAGCTTCCAATTATGTGGGTGGGATTTGGAGAATACAAATGACATAAAAAACTAGAGGGGTTTATTTCAGGAACAGCTCAATATGATAGAATATAGTATCAAGATTGGAGGTTATGAATTAGAGATTCACTTTCACTGTCTTGTCAGAAAGAGTATAAAAGAAACACTGAAGGAATAGCAGAGATATAGAAAACAGCAAAGTGTACATATGCATTTAATACAGTTCATCATTCCTCTTACTTTTAGTGTAATGCATTTAGGTGAATCATATTGTGATTTTAAGAAATGTGATTTTGAATGATTTTTGGTATGATCTGCCACCATTAGAGGGACAGGGAAGGATTCTTCTCATGTACACGAAAGCCAAAACCTATGTATTTAGATTCTGAACAAGTTCCTGAATTTGCTAATCATTAGGGTTATTTCTCCTTTCTCAGCTGCATAATTTCATGCAAACTGTTTACTTATTGGCAGCTCAGAGCATAAATATGAGCTAAAATTCTCCTTAAAATATTTGGTGCTGTTCTGTAACAGATGTAAGTGAATTTAGAAATCCAGATCAATGAAGTGATAGATTGAATCCAATAGTGTTTTAGGATTGTTTTCTTCAACAAAACCCAAGTCAAACTCAGAGACAAGATTCTTGCAAATGTTGAAAAACATAAAGTTTTTGGGGAATGCTTCATGATGAAGCGAAAAATTTGGTTAGTACATGTCAAGAGGGAGGATGCACAACAGAGAAAGGGGAAGAGGCATTACTGACTCAAAGTTCTGATAACTGTTGGTTTTCCTGTGGGACAGACACTATTTTTCTGCTTTGCATAAGAAAAAGTTGTCTTAGCTGTGGCAAAACTCCTCAGAAAAGGACTTTTACCCCCATCTCTCTGTAAGAATTCCACCCTAATTTATGTCTGTGATGACAAAAGAAGACACAAAATACAGATCAGTGCCAAATCCTAAAATTAAACTGCAGTGGAGAAGGAGGGTTTGTCAGCAGGATCCTGTCCATCACACTCTGGATGAGGCAGATCCCAAGACATCCCAAGCTCCCAGCTCTGATTAACTCCTGCAGGAGTGACTCAGCACCAGGCAAGGGATCCGAGGGCACCTCAGGGTGAGGCCAGTTACCTACAGGACAACAAATATTGCAGTGCTTCTTTAAACTGATTCTATACACATAAATATGGTGTAATTAATCTCATCCTCAGCACCCATCAGGCCAAATTTGGTGCTCGCTTGGCTGTGCATCATGCGACTTGGCTTCACTTGACCAGCAACACCCCCTGAGGGTCAGATATAGGGGGGATATTTTCATCTGACTAGACTGTTAGTGAAACCAAATACTATCCATCTTTCCCTGCCACTCCCCTTTGTTGCTGGATTTATTTTGTGGGAACAGTTGTCCTGTAAACAAGAAAGAACTCATCTGGTTGTTTTTGTCATTTCAAAAATAATCCCAGAACCTGTTAAAGGATGATAGCATCTAATGGGATGTGTCCTGTCCTTCCACAGGAAAAGCACTGAGCTCTAATGTTTTTTCTCTTACAAAGCAAAGAAAGCAAGTGATGTTTCCTTCTCTTCTGTCTGAGCCTTTGGCACTGAGTTCAAATCTCAGTCTGTCAAACCTAGATTTAGAGCTGGAAAAGACAGATAATCACATATGATTATCGGATGCATCAATTCTACTGATTCAGAATGGCAACATGCAACTTACCACTTCAAGAGGAAACCTCTGGTTATTTGGCTGCTGAACACAGACAAGCTGTTGTGCACACAACAGAATTTTTCCAGGCATTTTCCCTAAGCCCAGCATATCCAGGATGTGTGTGAACAGAGCATACAATCAGCTGTGTCACAGCAAAGTGCTCTGAAGGCACTGGAGCCCACATGGAATGGGCTTACCAGCACTGAGGTGTGCATTGTACTTTGGGTCACAGGCCAGCACTGCACCCCTACACACTGCAGGAGTTTCTCTGTGCTTTCCATCCCCTCAGGCTGTTTGTGGCACCTCATTGTATCTGAACAAAAAGATTTTTGTAAGATTGCAAGATTCTGGGGGTTGGAAAATTGATTGATTAATGGAAACACTATTTCTGGTTAGTTCTACAGTGTAAACCAGTAGAAAGGCATGTTCTTCCCAGAAGAGTGACTCCAGATTACTTGAAGCTCAGCTGGTTGGAGCATGGTGCTAATAATGCCAAAGGCATGGTTCAATTCCTGTGTGGGCCATTCATGTAAGAGTTGGACTCAGTGATCCTTGTGGGTCCCTTCCAACCCAGAGTATTCAGGGATTCTGTGATTCTGAAGAAAGGTGTTTCAGAGCAGAAACTTCATGTTGGTCAGCAGCAGTTCATCAGCTTTGCTCATCAACAGAATGAATCTTGCTTGTGTTTCCCCCTGGTGATCCCCAATATCAGCACAAAAGACAGTTTGCCTTTGGAAGCACAAACCTCTGGAATGGGATGCACATGTCCCTTGTCCTGCTGTAACCTGGAATGGAACCTGATTCAAATGTAATTCATAGACAGGGCTACTACAGTTACACTTTCCCTCTTACAGTGAGACACAGTGGCAGCAACTCAGTTCTGGTATATGCACAATGTTAGAAAACAGTAACTTGATACAAGAAAGCATCAGCAGGGGTCTGAACTTACTGCTCAGCAACAGCAGCTCCTGGTCTGGGACTACAGCTCCAGATGATGGTGGGATGACACATCCCAGCCACAGTGGAGAATACACAATTGTCCCCATATGACATGAAAGGTGACACTGCCCACAGCACACAGTTTTAGCCATTAGACAGTTGTTATGAATATCTAGCAGCTGCAGCTGGGAATCATTTCTAGTGTGAAGGTCTTGCGTTCCCTGTGCAGACACAGTAGAAGGGGCAGCCAACAGCTGCTGAGCTTTAGTCCTCAACCAAAACCCTGCAAACTTTTGACCCTACATGTTTTCCCTGGACTTGAGGGCTCCATGAACCTGCAGCTCCAGAGGCTGCTGAGGTGGTGTTGCACTTGCTCTGATCCAGAAGTGTGTTTGTAGCTCCACGTTCAGCTCCTTGCTGTAGCTGAGTTGGTCCACTACTGACTGGTGCTTCTGACAGTTACTTGGCTCCTCTTTCTCACAACTACTATGACTAATAAATACATCTTGTCATTTCTTAAAACATACTATTACTTTAATCCCTGGTGCTGAAGCCATCTTAATGAGGGAGGAAGTATGCTAAAATCGAAGAGAGCTCTGCACTAGTTCAGCCCAGCAAAAATCTCACAGACAACTGTCCTTGCAAGATAGGAAGAGATGATTTTGGAAACTCATCTATGCTTAGAGCAAGAAGTGCTCTGTGAAACTTCAGAGGAGTTTTGTTTTCTCTCCTGTGAGCGGGACTGGTATTACTAACTTGTTCTTGTCAGCTGGGATGTCTTGTGGTCAAGTTTTTGTGTTTAGTTGACTTAGGAAAACACTGTCCTGAAAGAGAAATGAAAAATCTTGGCACAAATTGTGCACTTCAGCATGGTGGTTTGTGGTAATTTCGTTGCATCTAGGGATGATTTCCATAAGGATGATCTGCTTCATGTGACAGTTCCCGAAGAACCATCTCCCTGGCTGACAGTGCACAGCTGGCAGAGCAAACACGAGGCAAATTTGCTATGTGCTGGTCAAAGAGAGGGTGAAATTGTTGGTTTTCATCTTGAGAGAACTGAGGCAACCAGGGTCACGTCCAGTACAGTTATGGCAACAACCTTCTGCAAAGATACTGAAGGTAGCACCTCTTTCATGTACTGGGTTTTCAAAAGTCAGACTAACCTATGATTTTGGAACTGCTCTTTTTAACTGATGGTGCTCCTACATCATAATGGAATAGGTCAAGGGATTCTTCTCTAAACTTCTTTGGTTTGGACGTATTAGCTTCAGCAAACTGTGATTTAGCTGCTTGCAGGGAAAAGCTGATTATTGAGGAAGCTTCAAACTCATTTATTATATATTAGGAGACCACAGATTTTGGGCAATAGACTTCAATTCATACAAGTTATGAACTGAAACCTATACTACCTGGAAAGAGAAACAAATATAACATTCTAAAATGCACGGGGAAAATTTAACATTTGAATTATTTGCTTGAATGAAATGTTGGAAGTATAAAAATTTTAAATATTCATCTGTTCAGTTTTGTATTTTTAGGCTTATACTTTAAAAAAGTATATAGGCACCACATGGACTGACTCCACCCATCTGCAACTCCGTAATAAGCATGGAGATACACACAGACCAAGAGCCTGCAAGTTTCATGATTCTGTTTCTGAGTCAGTATCTAATCCCCTCGTGATTTCTGATGGCTAAGTAATTGCTACAGCCTACTCTGCTTGGTTTACAGTAAGAAATGGGTACTGTGGTCTCAGAGTGTATAAGATACCATTTGCAGAGGTGCACATTTCACTGCAGGGCTTCTGTGCCAGGTCAGTGGTTTTGGGACAGTCCATCAATGCAGAATGCCTTGTGTGTGTGAGGAACACCAGGACCTCACTGAGTGTACAAAGCAGCTATGGAACGGCTTCAAACTACTAAGAACACTTACCTTGGCATTTACAGCTGGCAGAGGCAACATTTTACAGGTTCAAAACTTGCCATTTCAGTTTTTCTTCACATAAAAATGCCATATGGGTGCCCATGAAACTCTACCACTTGGTGATGGAGTGCTGCTTTATGTAGGAAAGCTGCTACATGTCACTGCCATTATTCCTAGGCAGTAACAAACAAGAAAATGTTTGGGTTTTTTTCCCCACATTCTAAAGGTTCCCTTAATATAGATAACTGAGATCTCCCTGAGTGGCAAATAATCATCTTAATTAATGATCACGTGAAACAAAATACAAAGAAAACATACACTTCAAAGGATAATTCATTTGTATGTGAGTGCCTCTAACCTCAATGGAGACAAATGGAAGATGCACATATAAACAAAAGGGAGAATAGGTTCACCATGATGGACAGAAAAAGGTCAGCCTGGAAGAAATTGGAATGCACAGAGGGTTTTCAAGAAGGATTACAGATGCTGGTGGCAACTGCACTCAATAAATTCTAGTTAGATCAAAGAAAAATAGAATGCTTTGATAAGAGATTAAAAAGTGCCCTTCTCAAATGTACAGCTGTAATTAAAAGCAAATAAAATTACATTTTAACCTCATACTCAAGGTACTACTTTTTTCCCCTAGTTTCATTTACAAATTACTTTTGGCACCCAGGGAAAAAGACAGCTTTTTCAATGTCTTCATTTTGTTACAACCAGCCACCAAATAAACATACAATTATTGTTTTCATGCATGTATTAAAAGTTCTGATGGGGGCCATGGGCCATGTGGTGTAATTTTAGAAAAACTAGGTGACATACTGCAGCAAAAACATGAAGAGAGAACCCAGGCAGCCAGGCTGCTGCTTTTCTTGGGTTGATAGCTAAGTATTTACCAACTTGTAATAAAGAGAATAGCAAAATTGGATTTGCTTTCATCTATTGTCTAGAATAATTTCTTGCCCAAGAACATAATGAGCATGTGCACTATTGCTTATGCAGCTTAGTAAAAAAAGTAGCTCTTTGAAAAGTCAACAGAAAATTAAGCAGTAAAGTCATAAGATATTACAAATGTGAATATGCTTTCATCATGTTATACTAAGTGTAAAAGTTGCCCTTTATTTCTTTTTTGTTAACTTACAGCTAGCATGGGAAGATGCATTATGAGTGTTTCCTTTCAGCAGCAGAGAAGCAGGCACCCCAAAATGCATTCTTCAGTGACTGGGACCACAGAACTATCTGCAGCTGCTTGATTCAAGGCAATTCAAATGTGAGCTTTTAAATGTTGCAGCTGTCTAGAAATTCTGTCTTTGGAAAAATCACCTTCTTATGACTATTCCTCATTTCTAAAAAATTGTTCATACAGTAGAAGTCAAATCTGGCATCATGGCCTTATGTTTTTCATCTGGGAACTCCTTCATCTACACATTTTTCATCTAAAGTTTAAATTTACCATTTCCCCACACTAGTTTCTGGTTGTGAAAAGCACAAGTTTAAAGTCCTCTGCACTTGCAAAGTGCTTTTAATAGCAGACTTGACTTTCTCAATCATCGGGTGCTGAGGGGTCTGATGTTTTGCTTGGGATTAATTTGTTTGGTTCAACAGGCTGGAGGTCTGCTTCACAGCACTGTGTTACTGTGAATGATGCTGGAATGCCTTGAGAGCTCATTGCACTGAGCACTTACTGCTGATGAGAAGATGCTTTTGTCCCCTCATCAATAATTTATAGCTGATATGCAATGTGGTGCTCCTCCTGCCTTAAAAACCCTTAGTGAAAAGAGCACAACTCCCAGACTCATCAGCACTAAGCCATACAAGTTCCATGAAACCTCAGTGATGAAGCTGAGGGAAGCAAGGATGCACACTGCTGGGATTCCTGTCTTCAAGTTTTCCTTGAAGTGCCATTACAGAGTTTGTGTGTGAAGTCCCTGTGTTTGTGCTTATGTGATAGAGGCTGCACATGGCAGTAGCCCTCAAAAATAATTTTTTTTTTTTAATGTCCATTGCTGGACACAGAACACAGCTCTAGTGATCTGAGTGCTGGGTGGATGTTCAAAACACGTGACAGTGCTTTATTTTGGCTCTTTTGGACAAGTTTTTCTCTTGCTCCTGATTCACTGATTGACTAGCTTTTGATCAAAGCAACATCTCTACTATCTTCCATCTGTGCAAGTCTCTAGGTCACCTGGTAGGGATTTCTGACAGGAGGTGACAAATGTCATATACGTCTCAAGTGAATTTTTTCCTCCAAAAGACAGGGTAAACATTTCTACTGATTTCTGTGATCAAACACTAAAAGAGGAAAGCCCAAAAGGAAATTGCCAGGACAATCACAAATTCACCTGTACCTGGCCCTAACCTCAGCAGTCTGGCATTCTGAGCCAGCACATGCAAACCTAAGAGTTCAGTCTGTGACCATGTGTCTGGCCTCTGACAAATAAGATTTAAGAACATTAAAAAAGAAAAGGAAAAATTTTTTTCCATACCTATTTGAGCTGGAATTCAGACAAAGTTATAGTCAGTCAGAGATGCCCAACACTTTCTTGCTTCAGGAAAGCCAGGAGCCCTGTGGAATTTAGTCATCCAATGTTTCAATATTTCTTTTCCACTTTCTGCCAAAACTAAGACTTGCAGAGACACTGCATGAAGAAAACAAAATAACCAACTGAACTGTGCTATGTCTCACAAGCTGCAGTTTCTTGGCAAAGCCCCTGGTGATTTCTCATTTCCTCCAAACTAGTTCTCTGACTCATGCTGCTTAGTGGGATAGCAATGCCTTTTCCCCTTCTCATCAAACACCACTCCATGAAAACATAAGGTTACTCAACAGAATTTACTGGCCACTCACTTGAAATAAAGACAACTCAGTGGTCTGAATCCAAGTGTCAGAGAAGGCAGTGGCCTTTTCATTGCTATTGAGGCAGGAACCTCTGGGAATGTATTCACTCCTGGGGTCACTCAGCCACAACCCTTGGTCTTCTGAAAAACTAGGCACTGACAAATGACAATGCCCTTTAGTATCTCAGTTTCTTTTTTTTTTTTTTTTTTTTTCTGGTATCCATGAGAAAAAAGTAAAGCATGTATTTGTTTTTACACTTCTTCACCATGAAATTTAGTGTTTCATTTGGGTTACTGCCATCCTGCATCCTCTCTATCAATGCCCTAGGGGAGGAAAAAGAAAGATCTTCCTGCTCTTTCTACAATGTTAGAGTGAGAACAGCCTATGCCTACACTGTCTTTGCCACACAAGTGGCAAAAAACATGAAAAAAGAAGCAGAGCTCAGAGCAAATTTCTCACAGGGTATGTGAATCAGATATGGGCAGAGCTTCAGGAAGAACTGGCTGGTCCTGGTCACAGCCTAGTCATCTCTCTAGCTCCTCTGGACAAGAACAGATTTTTGGGGAAAAGGCCTACCCCATGGTCTCCTTATTTAGGTGGCTGTGGTGTGCAGATGCCTTTGCTGAGACAAAATAGCTATGGGGGAGGTTTTTAGTATTTTCCTATGTGAAATAACAACTTCCTAAAACTAGTGTCTGCAGATGAATACATTGCAGTTCGCAGACCCAGAGAAACCAACTTGGATCATTCATTCCTCTTTCCTCCCTTTGCATGCACTCCCTACACTTTCTGAAACTGAAATGAAACAGAAACTTCATGCCAGTTTCATAACAGACTCCTGTAAAACTTCTGTGTTGCAATAGGACACAAGGTTTTCCTCTAAATTCATCACAGACATAAATTTGTCTCTGATTATGAAACTTTGGAGGAAAAGGTGCATTTGAGGTTTTTTGCTTGCCTTTCTTTTTCTGTTGGTGTTTTACTTACTCTCTTCTCTAAAATTAAATTCAAACTTCTTTTATTATATGCTATATACCTACAATAAACTGACCAAAAAAGAGAAAAAGTATTTTCTTATCCTATTTGCAGTCACAGAAGTATCCATCCTCCAGTCCCAAAAGCATGACCAACATATGATATAATGTAATTCCAAATTTGCATCAATGCTTTTCCACCCTCACAGGTATTATTGGAATCAAAGAAGATATTTGTTAAACATATCTAGAATAAAAATACAGTGACATATTACTGCCAATGAAACCTCATGAAAGGACAGAAAGAGCTTTTCACCAAATTTAATGTGGAGCAGGTTTATGCATTTACAATTTAATGCAAAATTTTAAAAGCAAAAACAAAATCCAAAACAATAAAACCCAAAACTTCTCTCCCCAAAATTAAAACATAAAAGGGTTATTTTTTCCAGGTAATAGTGATTTTAAAATTCTCCTCAAGCTGTTTCCAACATGATAGATTCTAACATTATATGGTTCCAATAAATGGGGAAGAGAGAGGCTGCCTGAGTGCATGTCTTAGAGTTCTGACACACTACTGTTTTGCAAAGAGATTACAAAATCAATGCTTTATGAAAACATTCTTGTATTTTAAAGCAAAATCCATCCAATTCTTTATCACCTTGATTCCCTGAGCTCCTTTTTATTCGCAAGAAGCAGGAATCTCCCTTAGGTAGAGCATCCATTTGGGCTGCATCCAAACATATCCCAGGCCAGCTTCAGTGCCAGTAAAGCAGAGAAGCTCCTTTTCATTTTTTTCATAGCCCTCAAGATGTTTTGACTGGCTGAAAATGATGAAAGAGTTAACAACAGGCTGGCGGACATGACTTAGCACTGGGAAAACAGGGGGAAGAATTAACCAAAGCTTTATCAAGGCAGAATCAGACAAGTTACATGAAATGGATGCCAATCTCTAGGGCTGGGTGCAAAGAAAACCTTTTTTTAAAAGTGTCTTTTTGCAGAATTAAAGGTCTGCTTGAGAGTGGCATTCATGTTAATGCAGTTTACTTGGGTCTTGCCAATGGCATTTCATTTCATGGCATATGCTGGTATGATTAAAAAGCATGCATTGTATGGAATTAAAAGGATGCACTTTGGAAGAACTAAAAGTTGGCTCACCGACAGATTGCAAAGTGGTGAGAGTAACGAGTGGAACTATTTCCAGCAGATTCCCACAAGGATCAGTTCCTGGTACAACATTGTTTAGTGTTTTCATCACGTGTCCAAACAATGATGTAAAATCATACTTAACTCATTCCCAAATCACTTAACTTCTTGACAAAAGTATTGAAGAGAATATGTTAGACAAATAAAAGTGTTTCCTGCCTTTTATGGAAAACCAACAGCTAAAAAGATATATATATATGTGTGTGTGTGTGTGTGTATATATATATATGTATGTGTGCATGTGCATATATAAGGTGTGCTGGGTGCACACACACACTGCGAAATAAACAAGCCATTGCACACGAGCACATCACTAATCCAGGAGGAGTAACCTGTGGTTGCTACTTCTTCTCTGTACCTCGGTTATGAATTTTTCTTTGGCTGCACACGTGTGGCACAGTTTGCTGGCTCAGTAACCTCTTAGGTGCATTCCCACTCCTCAGCAGCTGATTTGCTCACACCTTACTTACTGAGCAGCAGGAAAAGGACAACAGGCAGTCAGGCACAGTGGCATCCAAGGGCAGCATCTATGGGTGCATGGACAGAGCCAAGGGCAGAGTGCTGGAAAATGTAAGACGGACAAGTTGAGCAGTGACACCACTGAGAACACGACCATCACACACTTGACAGGAGGTGGCAATATCATCTTTATCACACATGGTACTTTCACTCTACCATTAATCACTTAGAAAAATTAATTACAAACATTCTTTACTCTACTCAGTTCAATTTTGGTAGCAGGGAACAGGGTGTGCCACAGTTTTCTGTCTGTCACGATGAGCCTGCTGTCCTTTGGTGTTTTCTCTGTGGAGAATTTTTGTGACAATATCCAGTTGCCTCACACCTTGCAGATGATTGCTCTGCCCTTATCCTTCAGTGGAGTGGCAAGAGTTTTTCAGATTCCTGTTACACATCGCCCACTGACCATCTGCCATTACCACCTTAACGAGAAATCACTTGATGAAAGGTGATTGAGTGGTTACTGTCCAGTACAAGGTTACAGCTCATTATACTACTTCCCCCTCCAATATTAAGCAATAGTGATAAGCCAAGAGTCTTAGCTGATACAACCTGGTGCATTTCTGCTATTTCAATCATGTTGCCTTTGTTTACATGATATTTAGCTTAAAGCATTTACTGTTAGGTTAATTTATATCCCAGCCTTTGGTTAAAGTGGATTTCTGGGTGCCACTATTTCAAAATAGAAACTTGGGATAATCAAAAAATATTCTATATTGTATTATTCTTTTAACCATCATGAATGGGATGCTTTAAAGATGAATGAACTGTGGTCTTTCGTTAGCACTTGTGAGAATTGGTTTCTGTTTCCCCTCAGAGCACTGAGGTTTCCTGTAAAGCTACTCTGGCTCTGGATTTATGTACCATTTACAGAGGAAGATCTATCCTCTTAAATCTTTCACATTAGGTTTTGCTGAGTCAGTTTTATACATCAAGCTGTTAAAAAAAATAGAGAAAGCAAAAAAAGAGAAAATAAGCTTCAAAAAAAAAGAGTCCAGAGGAAGCTCACAGTTCCTTAAACAGGTCTTATTCTAAAAGCAAACCTCTACGTTTCTCTTTCTGCATCAGGTCTCTGCTGTGATCTGTTTCCACTAAACCAGAAGCATTCTATGCAGCCATCCTGTTAGGGTTGTGATTTCAAGACAATCTCCCAAATAAAAATCAGAGAACTGAACAGATTGAGGTAAGCTGTTAGAACACAAGAAAACACCAGAGCTGCCTCTTGTCACAGAGATATTTAGCAGGAGTACAAAACTGCAGTGAAAAAAGCCTGGCAGCATGATTCAGAACATACCACTAGGGGGGAATGATAGCGTTGCTGTACTTAAGTTTAGAAAAAAATGTTCTGAAAGGTTGTGTTGCTAGCACATACTCTATTTTCGTTCTGGGACTCATTCTCTAATGTCATATATATTCTGAGTGGTAAAGGAACCACCTGATGTCCAGCTTCATTTCAGGGAAAGGGAGGGCATAGGTATGATGGGCACTAGAAGACAAGTTTGGATGTGCTCGGATTACTGGGGGATAGTTCAGAGGAGAGACACCTTGAAAGGTCAAAGTCAGGAATGCAGCACGCTAATGATGCTGATGGTATAAACAACACCCGAGATAGGTCTCCATTTGCTGGAGCACTTGTGTACATGTCGTACTTGAAGCACCTGAGCTGCTGTATTCATTTCAGCCAGGTGACCTGCATGCCTCACCGCACAGGACCTCCAGGCATTGCACTGACACAGAGCTGATGTGGCTTGGCATCTACCCACACTCTCTGAATGCAAAGATCGGTGTGTCTTCCTCTTATAAAACTGCCTTCTGCTGGTGATCATTCTCCTGATTCCAGTCAACTCTGATTCATAGAGCAAGAAAAGCTTTCCCAAAGGATTCAATAGCTCTTTTCCCCCAAAACACGCACATCATCTGCTTATATTTGTGTGTATCTCATGTCATCCTAAAAAATAAACAAATCACTTCTGCGCCCCTATTCTCTCATATATTGCCCGAGAAAACAGCATTGTTTTCCCTCTTTTTTTCTTTTGTATAAACATATTTTATTATTTGGCTTATAATCATTGACAAGGGTCCAAAGAAATGCAAATCTTACTGTTTTGATATTTTACACTGATTGTAACTCATCATGTCATAGGCCCTTTTAGCACCAGAGACATCATTCTGGTAGAGTAATCCCTTCAGAGAATTCCTTCCAACAAATATAGAAGACTGTCATCATGATGAGAAAAAGCCTTTCCCCTAAAAGTGTTTATCATCCAAGAATAAATAGCAATGAAAATAATGGCTTTTTGAGACTTCAGAGGTAATCATCCATTTATCAGGAAGATATTGCTATAAACATTGTACATAAGCCATTTACCCTTTCCAGTGTCTGACAGTCATCTGAATGTCAATTAAAAAAAAAAAGAAAGAAAGAAGAAGATGAAGTTATAAAGCTGCATCAACAGACAGCTGTCCTAGTGGGCACTGGGAGCACGGCATGGCTGGCATTGCTGAGCAGTGCAGTCACTGCCCCAGGAATGATGAGCTCACATTCCATTCTGGTTCCCATGCTGTGCGGGGCTGTGGGGCTGCCGCCCCTGTGGCCCCTCGCTGCCCGGACACCAGATCTGGCGGCTGGAACGAGCCCGAGCCACCTCTCAGCTGGCAAGCACAAGGGCATACTTGGATTCCCAGGTTGGAAGATTATCTCATTCAGGACAGCTCTCCCAAAGATATATAAGTGCAGTGAGCGTGGTGGTCCCTGAGAGCCCCGGCCCTGGGAGGTTTCAGCACACAGGAGCACAGCCTCGGATCACAGCAAACATGACGACGATGATGATGAAGCTAGAAGAGCTGGTAGGTGCAACCTTCTTTCATTTACCCACAATGAATTATTTTTTACACTGTCATTGGACCAGCACAGAAAAACAACCTTTGTGGATCACTGATTTAGTAGGCTAACAGCACTGCTGTGCTCTAGGGGCAAACCCTTATATACTGTTTGTTATATTATTATATTTTCATTTTAACTTCTCCTTGGGAAAGGGTCTCACCACAGATACAACCATACAGCTGTTTGGATTTGGCATCACAGCACAGTTCACCAGGAAAAGATCAACCAAAATGTAACTACTTATTTGATTCTGTCCTTGATTTTAATTCATATATATTTTTAGAAGCCGGTAATTTTATGATCACACTAAGTAATTCATATATAATAAGGGACTTGGGACAACATATTAATGCTTGGAAACTACAGTATTTTATAACACTAAATTAGCAGCTTAATAATAGTATTGTTTTCTAATAATAAACTAACAGTTCCTACAGCCACTGCTGTTCATGATGTAAAAATCTTTGAAAAATTAGGTCTAGACCACAAGTAATGGGACATTCCACAGCAGGATTCAGACTAAGAATGTCTGATCTGATGGAGAAACTGGGAAAACAGGATTGATTCAGTAAAACACTGCACTTATTTTCCCAGATGGTTTTCTTAAGATACAACTGCCTAAGTAGTTAATGCTGCCTTAAATTCTTCGGCAAGGTTCTCACAGCTTCTTCTGCATTAGACTCTATAACAAATAGAATTTTACAAGGTAATCAAACAGAAAGGCAGTCTAGGCCACATGAACCACTCTCAAAATACACCTCTGCCTCTACTAAGTTTAACAAGTTATCTCTTCATACACACTTAATTGGGTATCAGAAACATTTCTGAAAACTATTGAAAGCTGTGCACAGCACCACAAATCTTCTGCCATTCTGCTATGAGTGGGACTTTGGTACTGACAGCAATGGATAAAACTAGCCTTGAAATCCCGCAGCAACCCAATTTAACTGCTTGGGAGATGTGTCCCAGCCAGCTGCATCCCAGCTAAGCCGGGCACAGGCAGAATGGCCTGGCCTGGCTGTCACACACTGAGAGAGGGCAGGAATGAGGTACAAGCAGCCCTAAGCAATCCATGTTTCCAGGTGGTGGCTGCTGCAGTCAAGAATTCATGGATTATATTTTATCATGTTTGCATTTACAGGTGACTGGGAAGAAGGTGGATGATAAAGAGACTGGCAGCTTCCTCCCTGAGGACTTCAAGAATGGAGAGTATGAAGCTGCTGTAAGGTTAGAGAAGCAGGAGGACCTAAAGACAGTCCCTGAGCACTCCTTGGCCCGAGGTGATCTGGATTATGAGAAGGAGAATAAACTAGAAGCAGAGGTAGGCTCTTGGATTTTCTGCTTGGATTTTTATCATCATGTGTGCATTTCCTGTTGCAGTGCTTGACGTTCTGCCTCTCTCTAAGTTAGAAATACATGGTGGGCTAGAAAACCCCTTGGGAGACCACTACGAAAGGAGGTTTGTCTAAAATCCACTGAAGACCACGGAGATCTGCTCACCTGTGTAGCCTGGGGGTGAGGGCAGTAACACTTTGAGGCAGAGCCTCAACCACCCCTCCAGTGCCTGCCTGAACCCCTGAGAGCTCCTGTGCCCAGGGGTCAGCTGCTGCTGGCTGTCAGTGCAGGGGGGAGCAATCAGAGCCAGGGAGACACCTGCAGCTGCACACCTAATGACTGCCACCAGAATAACTAACCCACCAAGAACATGAAAATGTTCTTTTTATGAAAACAAGGCATTGCATTTAGGAAGAACTGTTACAAATGAAACTCGTACTGGCCTACAGAAAAGTACTAGTTTCAATTCCTGGAGCATAATTCTCCCTAGATCCTTAAGAACTGATATTTCCCCCCCCCAATAACACAGTAGCTGTAATAGCTTTAATTTTTTTTTCTTTGTGAATAAGCAATGAACTGGCCTAAAAATTTAAAGTGATTTGGAAATGATAAAGTTTAGGTAGCAGGGGAAATAAGACTTTGTTCTAAAGCATGAAGAGTAAGAAAGTCAGTCTCAGAAACATTAGAATAAAAACTACTTCTTAAACTTCACCAGAGACATCATTACTGACTACAGAGGTTTTTTTGAGTTCCTTCAAAGCCAGTTCCTAAGAACTTTATGGGTTTCCAGTTATCTACAGTCAGCATAATTATTTTCCATTAGGCCAATGACCTGCAGACCAAACCACAAATACAGAGAACAACAAAAAGAAGAGGTGGAAATAACTTGAATAAGAATTCAGTTGACAAAACTGTATACCATATGACCATGGTACCAGTGTATTCACCTTGATCACACCATGGGACAGAATCTGTCATCTGTGTTCACCCTGAGTTAGCCCCTGTTTGTGAATCTGCTGAAGCCAAGGACACCTTGTGGGATCTCAGTTCAGACAACAGACCTGCCCTTGGCCTCAGCAGTGCCCCACACTCACTTCATGCCCAGATGCTTTTTACAAGCAGGTCTGGAGAAGTCTTAAACATTTATTGAACTGCCCCATCAAGGGCACTGGGGACATTCTTTGTGGCTTCCCAAAATGTACAAAGACTTGTAGACTGAAATGCTAAGATCATTCTAAACCTTGTTCCTCTCTTGAGGGTATGTTTTTAAGCAAAGAGAATTAAGTTCCAATAATTAAGGGGCTGCACCATTAAAAAAAAAAAAGTGATTAAAGAAAATTACTTGGTGGAAGTCAGTTGAAACTTCAGGAGCTTTCCAGCTTTCATAAGCTGCACAGGAGATTTTTTTAAACTGTTGTGCCAGAAGAGACTGTAGTGCTGCTCTGACTCCTGGCTTAAATTCATGTCACAACATACAGCTCAAGAAGTTAGGAAGAGGTCTAATGGTATATGAAAAACTATAGATGAGGTAGAATTTCTCATGTAGTTAGCAACTTATTGTAATGGTCAATTAGTCTTACCTGGAAAAAAATTAAAACTATTCATTTCAAAGTTCATCCAGTCTTACTTGAATTCAGCTGAATAGTATCACATTGCTGTCCTGCCACTCTGAAAGGGAGAGGAGGTCACACAGCTCAACTTGCTGCTTTCCCTGATTTGTTCCAGCTGAAGAAGAAGAAATTACAGGCCAGGTCAAAACTTGAAAATTTGGAGGATCTTGAAAAAATTATTGAGCTGAAGAAGAAGAAAAGATGCAAGAAAGTGAAAGTGCCTGTTTTAAAGAAGCCTGAACCAGAAGTTATTGTAAGTTACTTCAAAGTAGCTTATTCTGGGAAAGTATTAACGGGGGTTTGTGCCACACACATTTATGTTCTCCATATTCTGTCCTTCAGACAGGACCTGTGGATATTCCCACATTCTTCAAAGCTGCACTGGAGAATAAGTTGCCAGTAATTGAAAAATACCTGTCAGACAAAGGAGATCCAAATGTCTGTGATAAGGTACTGTCTTCTTCCTAATGCAAAGCCTGCTACAAAAGAGAACAAAAATAACTTTTACCATGAGGTTTTGTAGATTCCACCCTCATGAGAGGCAAAAAAGGGTGGGGGAAAGTAAATAAATGCTGGAAGTTCTGTACATCAAGTTTTCTAGTGGCCACTAAGACCCTTCAAAATAATATTACCTCAAAAGAGTCTTTATAAATAGAAAGGCTGTTGGTACCCAGGAGAACCTGATTTTCTGTAAAAGGTGATCTTCCAATGCTATGGAAAAAGAGATAAGAAATTTTTCAGCAGAACAACATAAATAAGTGGCTGCCCTCTTACTCCATGATGCATGAACTGCACTTTCAAAATACAGCATAGCATGTTGGATGGGGAAATCAGCAGGTGTCATTTTAATCTGGATGCCATACTGCAGATACTTCCCCCATCCTTTAAAATGCTGGATAGGCAGCTCTCAGCTATCAGGCTGCTATTAAACTTTAGCAGATTTCAGGTCTCAAAAGCTCTTTAAAAGGAACCAGCATGGAGTATGTATTTGCCATCATCCTAGGGAGGGTGGGAGAAGAGATTTAAAGATCTTTTGTGCCATATGTGATATCTAACTTTGCACTGCTTCAATTGCCAGTTCAAACGCACTGCGCTGCACAGGGCGTGCTCTGAAGGACATCTAGAGGTGGTGAAGAAGCTGGTGGAAGCTGGAGCCCAGCTTGAACAGAAAGACATGGTATGCACATCCACTCACACCTCTTCCCAAAAGCTGCTCATTGTTTTAGAGGCGCCAGGAGAACCATTTATAGAAGTGCTTCTTACAGAGGAGGAGTTCTAAAAGGACTTGCAATGCCCTTGAAGTTTATCCTTAAAATAACATTGTTGAGAAGGGGTTTCAGGAGGGAGTGTCTGTCCCCCTGTGCCAGAATGGTTGTTGGAAAACGCAGAAGTGGCGGCCAGCAGAGCGCCACAAGCAAGAAAGCCTGGGGTGGGGTAGGAGAGCTGAGGTCAGGCTGTCCCATGCAGGTCCCTAGGGTCAGCAGGATTTCTAGGCTATGCCCGAGAGCCCCCTGCTCCTCTGCAATGCCAACCACGAGGGGTCCTGAGCACCCAGAGCTCCTGCAGCTGCTCCTTTGCTCCTCTGTCCTTGGCTGCACTGCCAGCCTCGCTCCCCCTCGCTAACCCAGAGGGTGAGGAAGAGGAGGAACGACAGGCAGAGTGTGAGCATCAAGGGACTCCTTCCAGCACAGCTCAGGGCACAGATGCTGAATCCTGTAGAGGAGAGGGGTTTTAATTCACTTTGTGGACTTGCATAACTTAGGGATTTGTTTATTTTTTAAAGAGAACTATTCTTTCCCTTGAGTTTAAATTTCTATGCATTTTAGAACCCAAAAGGCGTTAAATAAAAAATATTAACTAGCACGTACCAGCCACCTACCTGGCTATAGGAAACTTCTAAGCTCAAGGAATAAACAAAACACATCCTCTTTCACAGCAGCATTGCCAAGATCTCTGTATTTAAGAGTAATAAGCAATGAATGTGAAGAGTGAGAAATTCACAGTACTGCAGAAATTAGGGCAAAATAAGAAAAGCTGTTACTAGAAACATTCTTTTTTACTAGAAACTGTGATCACTGTGTGATCACAGTGAAGTGCTCTAGGTTGAATCACATAAAATTAATTTGGAAATTTGGTTAAAATAGTGGGTTTTTTAATATAATGATGTATTAAAATACTTTAAATTTCTTTTTCCCCATTAAAGCTTCATTCTACAGCTCTGCACTGGGCATGCCGGGGTGGAAACCTGGACGTTCTGAAATTCTTACTGGACAAAGGGATAAACATAAATGCAAGAGACAAGGTAAGCGCTTCTGGAACTCTGCAGCTTTTTTAATTGGAGACAAAAAGCTGGCCCTTACCCCCAGCAGCTAACTCCTGGCAGCTGTTTTTGAAGCAGCTTTCCCCTGTTCCGTGGCACTGACCATCTCCCGCCCTGCCCACAGCTGCTCAGCACGCCCCTGCACGTGGCTGTTCGGACAGGTCGCTACGACTGCGGGGAGCACCTCATCGCCTGCGAGGCCGATCTCAACGCCAGGGATCGGGTAAGCACCGGCAGCTCTGCCAGCCCGGCCCGGAGCGGGCCCAGCGCCCGGCCCGGAGCGGTCCTAGCGGCCGGGGCAATACCGGGAGCGGCCCCAGCGGGCCGGGGCAATACCGGGAGCGGCCCCAGCGGCCGGGGCTGGCCGGGATCGGCTGGGGCTGTACCGGGAACGGCCCCAGCGGCCGGGGCAGTCCTGACACTGCCGGGAGCGGCCCCAGTGGCCAGGGCTGGCTGGCAGTACCGGGAGCGGCCCCAGCGGCCAGGGCAGTACCGGGACTGACTGACTGAGGCTGTTCTGACGCCGTTCTCTGTGTCTCCAGGAAGGGGACACGCCAATGCACGACGCCGTGAGGCTGAACCGCTACAAAATCATCCGGCTTCTGATCCTGCACGGAGCAGATCTGACTCTAAAGAACTGCGTAAGTAACAGCACAAAATCCAAGTAATTTTAAAATGCTTTAAAATAAATTTCCCACCAGAGCAAGTTTTCGAGACCGGGAGAGACTATTTTGAATAGACTTAATTAGATCACTTCAGAGCTAATAAAAGCAGAGCTGAGACAGGGAAAGGGTAACTTGGGGGAGGTCAGGAAAAGAGGAAAACCCAGTACCTCTTTTAAAACCAGAACCCACTATCTGCCACTTAGACAACATCACACCTTTCCATGATTTATTTTAATTACTCATATCATGAAAAGATGTAATAGACAGGATACTTACTCTGCACAACTCCTGGGCTTCAACCACTGAGACAACAAGGATCTTAGCTTGCAAGAGAAATCCTTTCGTTAAGCCCACAGGTGAGGGCCAGCCCCAGCGCTAGAGCTGCAGGACTGGCTGTCAGCCTTACAGCCGGCCAACACATCCCTGTGCCTGAGCACAGACAAGTCCCACACCTGGCTGTGCTCAGAGCCACTGCAGCAGCAGTAGCATTGCTTGAGCTCTGTGACCGCTTATTAAAACAAAGCATTTTCTCCCAAATCCAAACCTAGCAGCAGTAGCATGGGTTCTAACATTGCCAGTCAATGTTTTTGACTGACAATCAGTCAAAACCCCAGGGGACAAGGAGGAAAACAGCCACTGGAGCACTCAGTACTCCCTGCTCTCTGCCCACCTTCCTGAAGTGTGGCTGTTCTGGCTTTATCCCTCATCAGAGTATGACAGTTATGGAAGGTACAGCCCCAAAGGCCAGAGACTTGCCCTCTCAGACTTTGCACACAGAAGTTGGTTGATTCCTGTGGCTCATACTGTAGTTAAACTCTTACCTGAATTCTGCATTAAATGAAAGAGCGTCTTACTGAGATTGCACCTAAACAAATTTCTAATCACTTGCAACTAAAACAAAAGGAAGACCTGCATGTTCTGCTGGTCACAGCCTTTGCCTAAATCCGCTGAAACCTAGGCAGTTTTCATCACGGCTCTGACCAGGACTGGGACTAGATCTGTAGAGCACAAGTACTCTGACCCCAGGGGTGCAAGAATAAGTCTGTGTGTGCAGAAGGGATTCACATCATGCAGATGCACAGAACAAGTATTTAGGAAAGAACAAGGACTTAGCCATCATTGGATGAAATTAAATATTTCTCTGTTTCTTTTAACCAGGAAGGGAAAACTCCTATGGATCTTGTCCTTCAGTGGCAGAATGGCACCAAAGAGATATTCAACAGCCTGAAAGACAATTCCAAAAAGAATGCCCGTCTAGGTAAATTCTGAGGAGAGAAACCAGACCACACCCTTTTGCTGCTTTGAAATGCTGCCCACAAACCTGGATGAAAATGTCCTTGAACATCTATTGAAAATATTTCTGGCACTGGATTATTTGAGGTGCCTTCACTGAAACTGCAAAAAAACCTGCAAAGAAATTATTTTAAAAGACAGGTTGAGTGTTAAAATTCCACTAGTTCTAAAATGGCTTTATTTATTTCTATTTATTATTTATTTATTTAAAAGTAATTTTTAATGATGTTATTTAAGCTTTTTTTTATAGGTGCAGTTGGTCTAAATGCAATTGTTGCCAGCAACATAAATCCTTTGGTCTTAAATAGCAGAATTTTCAACTGTAGTAGCAAGTTTTCTCAAGCCTTCCAATAGCTCTAAATAGCAAATACTTGCAGCTGTTGCCTTGTCTCACTGCTAAAATAACCTGTGAATGGAGTGGTGGTATGTGGAAGAGCACTGGAAGGAGGTGTACTGAGGTGCCAAGAGGATTTAATGAAGCAGCTGAGTAATGGTGTTTACACAGGGTTTGGCAATCATGGTTGATAACGAGCTTGAGGACAGAGCTCCAACCACCATGTACCCGTTTGGACTGAAGGATTCAGATTTAATGTTGTGAAGGTCAGAGGAGACTGTATCAGGGAAGTGAATTTTTTAAAAGCTAGACTACTACAAAGTATGATGATAGGAGAATGCAAAATCAGATTATGTATATTTGTAAATTTGTACTGCTTTTTCTGTACATTTTGAACTGATCCATTTCAGAATAAATTAACTGAGTGGTTCTTTTTATTTGCTGGAGTGGTGAGCATGCATGGGGTAATTTTGTCTCTCTTTAAAGGAAGTTCACATCATGTCTGCTGCAAAATTCCTAAAAAACTTAAGTCTCAGCTGCCAAGAGCAGCCATCCCTTACACTCCCTCCTTGCCACTCTTAGATAAACCCCATCTCACTTATTTTGTAAAGTGGAGGCACATGTGAAAGCAGAAAGACAGCATTTCAACTAGCTAGTAAAACAAAGTTACAGTTCCATTACTGAGTTTGATTTAAAAAATATCATCTCTTTCTTAGTCACTATGTGAAGCATGAGACAGCTCCAGTTATTCAAGCCAAGAGAGATGCCAAGTCCTGTTAGAAAGGCAGGCACTTCTCCCTCTGCTTTAGCAGAAGCAGGACAACCTTCAGGGCTGCCAGCCAGGGCAAGATGTCCCATGGGCTGGAAGAGACCTTTAAAGCTCATCTATTCCAACCCTTCTGCAATGAGCAGGGACCTTTTCAACACCATCAGGTTGCTCAGGGCCCTGTCCCACCTGGCCTTGAATGTTTCCAGGGATAGGACATTTACCACCTCTCGGCAACCTGTGCTGGCGTTTCACCACCCTCATTGTAAAAGACTTCTTTCTTGTGTTCTAACTAAATCCATCCTTTTTTAGTTTAAACTCATTATCTTTTGTCCTATCATAACAGGCTCTGATGAATATTCTGGAGTAATCTTTCTTGTAAGTCCCTTTAACCACTGAAAGGCCCCAGTAAGGTGGTGCTGGAGCCTTCCATTCTCCAGGCTGAACAACCCCAGCTCTCTCAGCACTTCCACACGGAAGTGCTCCATCCTTCTTTCCAGCTTTGTGGCCCTCTCTGGACACACTCCAACAGCTCCATGTTCTTCCTGTGCTGAGGACACAGCATTCCAGGTGGGAGAGAGCAGAGCAGAGGGGTATTAAGATGCTGCATTCAGTTAAATGCCTGATTATCCACTGGGTGGCCTGACAGACAAATATGCCAGAGGCTCTCACACTCCTCCACCAACCCATGTCAGCTGGCTTTATAGTCTGGCCAAAGCCATGTCCTGGGCACTATCCTGAGGTGGAGTCAGAAGTGGGCAGCAAGGTATAGGTTTTCCTGGAATGCCACTTTTGGAGTGAATTTGCACAAAACCCAGAGGAACAAGCAGAAGAACCACCTATTCTCTCTGCAGGCAGCTCTTCTAGACTGAGGCCAACAGCTTCAGACAGATGAGACTTTTCTCACACAAGCACCGTAACTCAGGAGTGCCACCCTGGCAGCCACAGGCCTCATGTGTGCTCACATCCTTCACAGAAATCACAGCTCAACTCCACCTGCTGCCCTCTGCTGCAAGCCACAACCTCCCTGCTTGTTTCTGCTCAATTACCTGCACACTGGCAGCAAGCCTGGCAGGAAACAGAAATGACATCAGTGCTGGCTAACTCAGTCTGTTCCACACCTAATCCAGCAACAGTTCAATCATTCAGGCACCAAGTGGCCACAGCAATGTGCTTCAGGAAACTGGGGGAGAACAAACTTTATTAGATACAGTGCTTCAGGAGCTGATTGAAAAGTTTCTTCACAGGCCACTTGAAGGTAAACTTCATCTACAGTCTTGCAGCTGTACAGAGATGTGTTTAAAACTTGAGAAACCAGAAGAGCTAGACTATGAAGGCATGTGTTCTTAGACATGTTTTTTAATAAAAAAGGAATGCATGTGTACAAGTAAAAACTTCCACGTTAGAAATGTTCTCTTGAGTTTGCATTAACTCCAGGACACCTAAGGGAGGGTGAAGAGTCAGTCTCCTGCCCTTGGCCAGAAGCCCAGCATGACCTTTCAGATGTGGTGAACACTATTCAGCAGTCTCATTCACACAGTTTTCCTCACTTGAATGCTGGAAGAATAACTCTTCTGCAGGCTGGGCAAGGTAGTAATGGAAAAATAAGGTTGGTTGGAGGAAGACTCAACACTGGGTAAAGACGAGATGGAGGCTTCTGTTGACAACTTGTTCAGTCCTCAAGCTTGAGTCTTAGCTTTTTTGCAGGCTGGCACTGCTGTTTCCTCCTCCTCAACTTTGCGAGGCTTCTTCACTGTGTACACCACGCCACAGGCACTCTTTCGAGTTTCTGGAATACACAAGCGGAAGCTGCAGTACCAGCACCTCAAATGCTGAAATAAAATGCATTTAAGGCATGCTCAGTTCATGTGTCCATGCCCCAACCCACAGCTGGACATGATGAGCAACCAGCCAGTCAGCACACACAGCAGGGAAGCAACCTGCAAGGGCAGGAGCTCGGGATTCACTGCATTACAGAGTGGAGAAAATACAATGGTGGGTATAGAATTATAACAAACCAAGGTCTGCAGGGACTGAGGAGCTGCAGAGACACAAAACCATAGGAAACCAGGCTTAGTCAGTTCAGTAATCACAGAAGGACACATTCTTGAAGCACTTTTAAAAGCACTTCTGAGCCAAACATACTGTTATTAAAAAAACACTAAAAAATGCATTCACATACGCCAGGATTCTTAGACTATGTGGGCACAATTGTATTGGCAGAGGATCCCCTACATACCAAGGAAGTATTTTATGGTATTCAAGAATTTTATTTACTAAACTCTCAACATTATCGTGAAATACTGGTCCAATAACCTACTGAGCCCAATTCAATTTTGTAATTACTGGTGGGAAGCTTCTCTGCAAAATTTGAGTTAGAAGAGAGTCCCTATTCCCTACAAATACTCTATTAGCAGAGAGGCTCTGAAAGAACCTTGACAAAATATATTGACTTATTCTGGGCTAGTATCCTCTCTGGGACAAGGGAAATGACACTTGCTATTTAATTTCACAGATAAGATAGATGACAGGCTTGAGAAATCTCACACAAATTTGATAAACTCTGTATTTCTATGTAGATGAGCAGCAGGCTGGAGGAGAACCTGATTTTTCCATGAGTTTGAAATGATACACACTGAAGAGTGAGTCAGAAATAATCCACGTATTAAAGCATCAGAAAGGGACATAACTAAGGTGCTTTTGCATACATGCTGCAAAAAGGCAAATGCAAAACACATGCATACCCATTTTTTGACTTCAATCACTGAGTTTTTTTGAGTGTCACTAAGATCAGCATTCAAACCTTTCTGAAATGGGGCAGTTTCACTATGAAGCACAGCAGCAGGCTCCTATTTCAGTTCAATCCTTTCTGACTCATTAATGTGGTTGCACGAGTCCTCCAGCATAGACAGCACCGCCAGTTCAGCCACTGATTTGCCAACATGGCAACAAGGGAAAATGAAACAGCCTTGCCACACAAGCTCCTCTTCATGCATTGGACAAAGAAGTAAAACCCTGATCTGACTTGCTCTGTAAGGTCTCAGACCTTTTGCAGAATATGCATCCACAAGAACTCAGTTTAACAAATGCACACATTATTTACAGGAGCTTCCAAGTGCTCACCTCCATGCAGCATGGTGGCTCTGCAGTTGGTGGACACAGCTGCCTTTGCTTCACCTTCTGAGAGGCCAAACAGCAAACCTCTGTCACTGCTGCTCAGGATCAAACACACAGGAAGCAACACACACAACAGGGAAGGCTCTCTGCACGACAGGCTTGCTTACTCTACAAATAACTGGGAATTAGCAAAGCTGTAACTCAAAGTGACATTTTGCATAAGGTTACCCAGAAGCAGAAATGAGGCACCCAATTCTCCTGGCTGCAGTTCCCCAGCAGCCCTCCTGGAAAGCTCCTGGCAATGTTGATTATTTCCAGACAAGAAGCTGTACTTTTGAAAATAAAAGTCTGTCAACACAGAAACATTTTAGATATGCATAATCAAGAAAAAAAATTACCCCCAAGAAAATTTCAGCTTTGGGGACAGGGCACTGTCTGATACTAACGCATTATGCTGAAGTTTCCAGCCACTTTTAGCGGGGATGACACCACCTTAGCTATGTTAATTTGGCTTGAGCCTGACTGCTCATTTTAAGAGGGAAGAAAAAATATTGTGCATAAAATCCTTCCAGGCCACACAACCTCCCACATGGCTCTCATGACTCAGAGCGCACTCCTTCCCTTCCAGGGACAGGCCAAATATGTGCTTCAGGGGTGGGGAGAGTAACAAAAATGCATCTGAACTCCTAAAAGAAGGGAAGAAAAGACATTCTCCTTTGTTTCTAGAATACAACTATGTTTTTTAACATTACATGTATAACCAAGGACTGGAAAATCCAGACCAGAAGTAGTTACTGCTCAAATAGGAACTTCTAATTTTACATAAAACCAATTTTAGAGCTTCTGCTACCAAAAATGTGACACTTTGGAGATACTAAGTAATAATGTCTCATTTGGTTCATAGTGTCCTTAGATTTTTATGGGTTTTCTTAATTTCTCCATTTACACCCACACAACATTAATGCACATCACAAAAAAACCTTCCTGGAGCTGAACACAAACATTATTAGTCACAGTGACTTCTCATGCCACCCCATGACCAAGATCTGTTGCTCCTTCCACACACTCAGAGCCCTGATTCACTGAATGGGTCACCAGCAAGTACCACTGTATAAAGTTCAAGGACTGTAAAGGATGAAAAGAATTTCAAAACCACTTTGAACTTTCCAATGCTACTACTAACTGCTGCCTTTGACTTTGGGAAAGGATACAGATTAGCCACATCATAAGGACCTCGGAGCTCTAGAGGCTAAAACAAAACAAAGTTTGGATATGTGAATGCCTTTGCTGTTAGACTGACAGTGTGAGCAGGCAGGGCAAGGCTATCAGATAGGCAAGATTAAATGCTATATAATAGCAAGCTACTGAACATAACAGTAAATCAAGCAAATACCACTATTCTGGCAAACAGAGTGTCCACCTGGGACAAAACTGTCGTGAAAAATACCACAGCAACAGCAAAAAAAAATCCCCCCAAAACCAACAAAACAAAACAACTAACCAAAAAAAAAGTCCCAAAACCCACAATACAATTCTTTGGTAATGGCAACCATATTTGAATATACATTTTTAGATGTTTAATGTGTAATTAAAGCTGTATTTTCAGCCACAGATAAATCTTCAATTTGTTCTGATATATAAAAAAAACAAAAAATCTGAGACTTACCCTTTCAGCTGCACTAGATATAACTATGTTCTGGAAAACAAAAGAGTACAAACATTCATCTGTCAGACAGCTCCAAGAAATGAAATAAAAATCAGCAAGATGCAAAAAATTTTTTGAGCATTAGCTAAGTTCAGGCTCAGAGCCCAATTAAACATCAGAGTATCTGATGCCCTCAGATGAACTCTGTCAGGGTAGGAATCTTAATTTAGGGACATGATAAACTTAGTTACTGCCTTGTCCCCTACATAGGGGCACAGGCACAAGCCCTCCCTTGCAATTACAAACCTCTCACAGCCAGATAGGAGATTATTAAGCACATCTCTTTTTAGAGTGTCAGGCTAAGCAGTGTAAGTGTCCAGAGTGATGGCATTAAGCAATCACCTATCAGCCTGCATCTCTCATACTGGACTTCAAAGTGCCCTTAAGGGTAAAGAAAAAATGCAGAGCTGCAGGCACTGTGTTAACAAGTGTCCCCTCTATTTACACCAGCTGAAAAAGGCCCCACATAAACAACTCACCCTGAGCTGTAAAAGAAATAGATTTAGGAGTCCAGGATCCCCCAGAAGCAGATTACAGGTAGTGCCTCGAGACAGTCTGGTGCTCCCAGATTTTAGGTCTGTACTATTGCAGTACCACTCAATGTTAAGCATTCATGTTGGCCTTGACCATACCCACACTTGCTCAGGAAATGTATCTACGCTTAGGCAGTGGCAGCCCCTTTGTGCCACACACTCCTTTCCCTTAACACTGGCACCCCTATGAAAATCACCAGGCAGAGAATCCCTTTTCTCCTAAAAGAGAGAACTGCAGAACAGGTATGTGACTACAGTGGGGCTGGCAGATCCCACAGCTCAGCTGCCAGAGCTCTTGTGATGCTAAGCTCCAAGGATGCTCACCTAGGGGGGCCTGCATGGCTCAGCTGGTAACTCTGCAGCAGCAAAATCTCCTTGCACCTTTTATTATACTCAATAAAAGGCTTTGGGAATTCCTGCTTGAGTGGGTGAGAATTAGAATTGTGCTGAGGCAGAGACAGACTTTCCCTCTCTGATGTTAGTACCACCAACACATCACCCAGCTCTGGTTTCAGGGTGGGGGTTTCCCCACACTGCTCTGCTTCCCCTGCCACCTCCATAGCACAAAGAGCTGGGCAGATATTGGAAGAAAATGCCCTGTGTGCAGCTAGACCTCAACAGCTGAAAAACCTGTGTAAAACTGGCTGCACGTTCAGTGTGCCCCAGGTTTCCTCATGTGCTGAGAAGAGCATGGGACAGTTGACTCTGCCTCCCCACAAGGAAAGCCAGAAGCAGGAACAATATATACATCAAAGTGACTAGACAGCACACATCCTGATGGAGCCTAGGATTGCTTTTCTGAATACTTCACCTTTAAAACAACTGCACTATGGATCCCAGAGGTGCTTTTGGGCATAAGTGGTTCTGACTGCAAGAGTTTGCTGGGAAAACTCAAGTTTCCTGCTGCAAACTGTAGCAACTAATGCCTGTCACCCAGGCTCAGAGGAGCTCCCAGAGCAGCTGTGTGAGCCATCTGAAGCCAGCACAGGACTGTGGATCACTGCTGGGCACTGGAGATACGCTCTGCCTGGTTCAAAGGCTTTCACTAGGGGACGGGTAACATGGAGGAGGGACACAAGAGCAGGTAAGAAAAGCACTGCTGGCAAGTGAAGAGCGGCAAGCAAAGGCAAATCCAAGGCAAGAGCTAAAGGCAAATCTAAAAGGCAAAACACTATCTCCCCAGGTAAAGCAGACAGCAGCTGTTCAGTACATTGCTCCAGGCAGCCTCCAACTCAGTTACCAAAACACAGCAGGTGAGGGACTGTGGTTATACACACCTTCTGTCTGGCAAGGCAGGGGAGTTTCTCCTTCATTCCCTGCACATTTTAATGTTTTAAAGACACTGCTCAATGCCAGCTCTGAGAACACAAGTAAATTTCTGAAGGTTTCTCTGCCCTGCTACAATAGAGGAGGAATAAAAGAATCCAAAAGCTACTATGGGTTGAGCAACTACACATTACAGAACATGAGAGTTGCATGCCAGGTGCCAACAGAAGCAGCCTAGGGACCAGCCATCCTATGTTCCATTTAAACAAGGGCCTCCACCTCACTGACAGAGGCAAACTCTCAGTAAGGGCTAATAACCATCTCTGATGGTCCACAGCCTACTGAATCTGGAGGCAAAGAACAAAGACAAGCCAGCAGTCCTCTTCCATGCCTGACAACAACTTGCCCTGTGCAGCTCCAGCTGCTTTACCTTCCAGTGGCAGATGAAACCCTGACTGACAGATGCAGAGTGAAAGGGCACCATGCACAGACAGAGCCTGAATATCTCACTTGCCCTATCCATGATACCAACTCAGCTGGTGCTCTCCAGTTCATGAACAACCACGTGAGAAGCACATCCTGAACTGCACAGAGGAAAGAGGAGCAGTATCAAAAAGGGAATTCCAAAGGAAAGTGGTCAATGTGTACAGAAGTCATGTCCAAGTCAGTACTTCATGTCATTACCTGCCAGAGCTGCGCTTCTCAGGAGAGGCTGTGCAAACACTCACCTTCTCTGTAGCACCAAGGAATGAATCTGTTTGACCCACCCTGCTGTTCTATAAAAGCTGCCATGATTGAGGTAATGACGGATCTGCTTTTAATTTACCTTCCAAGCTCTACATCCCACTTCAGATTTTCCAAATCCAGCTTCTCTGGACTGGCTACATGTGGCAGAGGCCATTTACAATACAGAAGAGGGAGCTACAATTTCTGTTAAATTTGATATGACCCCCTATTAAAAAGCATGGCCTGAGAGGACACAGCATAAGACAGCTTAACCTGGTAGCCTGAGAGGAGGTAAGTTATGAAAGCAATGTGTTACAAGCATCCCAAAGTTACTTCTTCCTTGGGTTTCAGTAGCATGGAAGAATGCAGCTCATCTGACTGCAGCAAAGCCTTGGCTGACAGCCAGCTAGCTGTTTGGTCTATTTTGGACACAGAGAATTTACTTGTTAACAAAACAAGATTTCTACTTTTTTTTAAATTGTTTTTTAGCCCCCATATTTAAAGTAGGCAGTCAAGAGAGCTTTTGGTTAATGAGAAATATGAAGTGGAAGATTTTAAAGAAATACATGAATTTCAGTTCTAGTGCAAACCTTAGAAGTCTGGCACTTTAATCTCCCTCCATCCCCTCCCACCTTTGTTTTTGGGAATTGCATACCATAACAACACATGGGTTGTTCTGGAAAAAGAATCTAACAGCTTGACAGCTTAAGAAGAAAGCATGCAGTGGTGCAAGACTGGAAGTATCTGGAGCTACAACGATTGTGTCCTTGTGTTAGTAGGCCAAGATTTAGTCACAGCTTCAGATGTCCCATCATCAAACTCATTTAAAATGGCTCAGTCTGTACAACTCCAGAAAAATTTGAACTGATTTAATTACCTTGTTTTCACTTTGAGAGCTTACCTTTCCCTTGCAGATCTGCATGAGGCTGATGGCATTTGAAATGGTGTATCTTCTCATAGTAGAGTCTTTGATGGCAGGCGTGTAAAGAAGTTCAAAGTAAATGCCTCGATCTATTGCCTTCACATGAAAGACAGCGATCAAAAATCAAAAGGAGAGAAGCCTAACAATCTAACAACTGCTGTCTGTTATTGATGCAGCTTACTCTCACTTTAACTGTGTCACATACAAAAAAATAAGGCAGAATTGTTCCAGTAAGAGCACAGCATAGCATAAAATGGGAGTGGGGGAAGGCTTCACTGTACTCCAGATACGTGTGCATAAATCTTGGACAGATAAATGAGGTTTAACAAACAAGCTCCAACCACTTATTTGCTGTAACTGGCTATCACTAATATATACACACAGTCAGAGTCAAGGAGACAGATAACCATTGCTGGTAATCTGCTGTCTTGAAACTTTGAGGACCCAAGTCCTCTAGTACCACACCCTGCTGTAAGAAAGATCATCACTTCCCTCAGCAGCCATGTATTGCAGATAAACAATTCCTCCTTGCACAAAAGCAGCAACGAGGACCCTTCTCCTGTCTCACAGCATTCTCTGGTGTTTGTGACAATGTTAGAAAACAGTGAATCACAGAAGAGGTTTCAAATAGTAATACTGGTTATGTTTTCAGCTGCTTTGACATCCTTTGCTGTCCCGGTGCCTCACCAAAAGCCCAGTATCCTTGTTTTTGCAAACACAGAAAGGTTAAGCAACTTGCACACAGTGTGCTAGCAATAAAGACACAAGGTAAGGCGAGGAGTTCTTTGTTCCATGGCAATCCTACATTTGCCTGAAATGATACTCTACTCTTACACAAATATTATTAAAATAGGCTGCAGTGGTAATACTGTAAGAGAGTCCAGTAACTGAATACAGCTGGAATTAATCCAGCTCCCACCCATGCATGACCTCTGTATGCAAGCACAACAGAAGCCATACATGCATCAAATGTTCTGCATATATCTGGCCTGATAGCTGCAAACAAGAGAAGCCTGAATTCATCAAAACCAAACAGGTGATGGCAATACACCAATTTCCAGTCAAGGTGGTTTTTAACCTCATCCCTACCACTTCAGCTGCCTGCCAATCTGTCTGGCATTGTAACAACCAGAACTGACTGGCCCAGGATGCACAGACCTGCCCGACAGACAGACTGCCTGGAGGCTGGGAGTGTGGAAGATGAGAGGTAGCTTGCAAGGAAAATGTCTCCCAACACAGGGCTCTAAGAGCCACACAGCTCCTTACCTGGGCCAGCTGCTGCAGTTTTAGACAGCTAGGGTACTTTCATACAGCGTTTCATACAAAATTGTTATTCCAAGTGGAATGTTGAAATCCTCAGTTTACCATAAATGCCAATGTATTATTGTTATTCTGTCTCAGAATTAATTCTAGTTAATTTTGAATTTTTATTCTAGGTCAAACTTTATAAAAAAAGGAAGTACGATTACTAGCCAATTCCAAATTTAAAATTTTGAGAACTAAGTTCTACATCAGCCAAGAATGCCCATGTGGAATGAACCTTTACATACACTCAGAGGAGAAAACAAGTTCCCATAAGAGCACGTTCAGATTAAGTTTTCTGGCAAACTACCAAGAGCAGGCAGAACTATATTTGATCCACACTGATAGCCATCTTGGGTCCCACAGCATATATTTAGCAATGCCACACTGGGTTCATTTACCAAGACATTCTTTTGTCCAAGTATGGATTCAATGCAGTTGTCTTTCAAGTAACCAGCACAACATCCTTCTCCTAAACTGACACTGCCATTCACATTTCCTGTCTTTTAAATCAAAGGGCTGTTTATCTGTTTTGACACAGCTGTACCATTTCTGGTTTGGGAAGCAGCTTTGTCAGCAATCACACCATATCTCCCTGCTTAGCAGCACAGTGGCCTGAAGGCTCTGTTTCCACTCCTTGGGAACACCACTTCTGCCTTCTTAATTGGGGGACAGGAGGAGAAAAAGAAAGAACATACATCAATGTGTATTAAGTGCCACAGTGGAGGCCCTGAAGTGAAGGACATTTGAAACAAAACTATACATTATGCAAGAAAATAAAAGAACCACTTGGATAGGAATGGTGGGTGGAAAGCAGTAGGGAATTCGACTCAGATTTTGTATTTAATGTCAGTCTAACAGCAAGAGTGCAATTTAGATGTAAATTTACCATATTCACAGGGGGCCTTCGGAAGTAGAATGGCAGCTTTTCTGTTACATTTATGCAGACCAGATCCACATCTAGTGTTGTGCAAGCAATCTACAGCAAAGAAATAGGAACAGATTATTAGATATGCCAAAAAATACATAACTAACTTAAGGTGCACTAATATTCTCCTTCATTTCTTAATGCAACAAATGTCTCTCCAGGGTGAGTTCAGTTTTAAAATTAAGAGGTACTGTGCATTGCAGGTATGCCAATACAACAGCAGCATTTGAGACTTAAAAACCCAAGTCTTCCCTTTCTTATAGAACTAATTTTCCAATAAAATAACGGTCAACCCCAAAGCAGCACTTACTTCTTTGTTTTTGTCTGACAGAGGACATGCAGAAGCAATGTTGGCTTTTGACAAAAGAACTCACAGATAATAAAGACCAACACCAGTTTAGAAAGGGAAGACTGCAGGAACTGCCCCTTGTACCATCATGCTCTGATTCCAGAGCAGCACCTGTTTGTTTTCAGGATTAATTACTTTTACCAGAAGCAATAGAGAAAAGTATGGAAAAAAAGCAGAATGTGACTGTTGGTGCTGGAGACCAATCCTCAGAGCCTCCCTTTCCTGGCTGGGTGCAGCTCCTCCTGAGAGCCACACCTCTGGCAAGAGTCTGGAGACAGCACTGAAGGCTGCAGTTTAAGAATGTAGCTTTGAATTCACACCACAATTTACAGGTTGTATTGAGAGACAGAGGAAATGAACAAGGGGCAGAGACTCCTCACACTGAGATACAAGGAAAATTAAGGGACCCTAAAAGGGAGTCCTTGATTGACATTAATCTCATACACCCAAGGTAGGAATTATATATGCCTGCTCTGTAAGGATGATTACACAGGGCTACACTAATGCCTGTAAGCAGTGTTGTAACAAAGAAGGTAAGACAGGATGGGAAAGTTGAAAAGGAATTTTCTGTGTGTTGGGGAACTCTCTGCACTCAGAAACCTGGCAGCAACTGCTCCAAATACACCTGGGCCAGGTGCCAACCATTCATCCCTCCTCCCACTGGCACAAAAGCAGTGGGGGCTGTGAGCAGCCCCAGGGGTGAGGGCTGCTCTAACACAAGGCACACTGCTGCTCGGCAAACTGGTCTTCTACCAGTTTGTTCACATGGAATTTGGATGGAGATGAGAGCACAGGCCCAGCTTTAGGAATGTTTCTTAGCTGTTGATAGCACTCTCTCCTAGACAAGACAGCCACAGTACACAGGCAGGCAAACCACCACCAAGGTTTTTGAAGTTGAAATGTCTTTGCCAGGACATTCAGACTGAACTTTTTCTTCATGCCCTACCTTTATATTTATCCTCCATTAGGCAGGACATAGGCTGCCTGTGGAATCTATGGCATGGAATTAGATTTCCAAGAGGAAGTTCAGCCCTACTACAGTCGGCTTCCCTCCTTTTCTCACATGAGGTACAAACTACCACACTGAGGTGATTTATGGGAACATGCACAGAACAAACAGCTCTGAATCATGCCCTAGAAAATATGTCAGCGAGGTCATAAAAAATTCAGGAAGAGATTATGGCAAAAATTAAGGGAAGCAAGAACAGACATCAGACACATGCAAGTTGTCCTATTTGATGAGAAATCAAGCCTTCCTAATCAGCTCCAGAAACACTGGAAAATTTGCAAATTAAGCACAGTGGGACAGGGAGTGACTCAAAAGCCAGGATATCTACAGGATTCCAGTGACATGAACATGTCAGAAAATACCACCAAGGAAAACCAAACTGCGAGCCATATTCCTCACATATGAGGAATTCCTGCACTGCATGAAAAACTGGAGAGCAGATTTCTCCAAGAGCTCTAATATTCAGCCTAGCTCTGGCTCCCAGACAAATCAAACATGCAGCCAAGCTAAGGCTACCCTGCCTGCTGAAAAGATCTGAAGTGCAACAACTTCATCCAGAAAATGTCATGCAGCAAGTTGCACAGCCCAGCAGCAGCCTGGCAGCACTGTGGGCAAGAGCCCCATCTGCTGGGAGAACTCCAGCCAGCCATTAATAAATACATCTGCCACTGTCTGGGGGCTCTGAAGCAAGCTTTGGCAAACGTTCTAGGAATAAACATTGAAATCTGACTCTGCACTACATCTTCAGATGTACATATGTAGGCTTTTTTAGATACTAGTGATGTGCTAAGTGCTTAAAAACAGCAGACAGAGCTAACTAATATCATTTAAACAATCAGAAATCTTAGAAAGCAACATTTTTTAAAAACAGCAAGTACAGACCCTATTACCTGCATGGGGTGGGCATTCCTGCTGCAGGCCAAAACAATATTTTTGGGAGACTTAAACAAGGAGCCCATTCTACAATTGGCAAACATGGCTTCCTCATCCCCTAAAGGATATAAATTATTTGAAGAATTTGAGCACATCTTTCAATACATATCACTGCCACACTCAGCCACAAAAGAGCTTCCCTGGCTTGTGACAAAAGGGCACAGACTAGTTTTGGGCCATGCTAAAATTGGAGTACACCTCCAAGGGTCATGTAATTTTTTCACAAAAACATGAAAAATCTTGTTCTATGGAGAAAACACAAGTGCCGAATTGTTGGTGAGAAAGATGATGCTCTTGAGCTCATGCTCAGTTACCAAAAGCCAATAGGAATTTTTCATGCAAGACCCACTCTTGAAGGCTTTATTTTTAATAATGAAATATCCATGTGTTGTAAGAGGCAAACTGTATGTGCTGAAACCCCCTGTGTAAAGTCCCCTTTCACCTGTGTGATAGCTCTGTGAAACTGAATCAGCTCTCCACAGTGAGACATTCTAAAATCTCTACACAAAAGGCAGCCATACAAACCTGCCCTGAATGTGACGCATGAATGAAGTCCTTCACCTCATGCACTTTGCGAGAAACACGCTTGGGTTCCATCCCCAGCTCCGAGTGCTGCCAGCATGGAAGCAATGGAGATAATCTCACTGACAATCCTGCCTCTTTCCTCACAGCCTGCCTGTCACCTGCCAGAGTGTCAGCTTAGCCAGGCCCTGTGTGCACTGCCCTGCCAGAGCACAGCGCTGCTCTGCGCTGGCACAGCTCCGCGGGGCTGCCTGCTGAATCACTCTGGGAAAGGGGATCTGCCTGCAAAAGAACTTGGCAAAACCTCTGGTTACTGCTCAGCCAAAAGCAGGCTCCTCCAAGCAAGCTGCCATGCAGCTGAGCAAGCAAGCAGCTCAGCAAAGCAGGCAGGGACTGCAGAAATGAGTGGCTGCCTAAACGCTGCCACAGCTGGATGTGCAACTGCAGCAGGAGGCGTGATATGGCTGAAAATAAACAATAATAACCCTAAGTGAGAGAATACTCTTTTCCCCAAAAAACAACACAGCACACCCGAGCTGATCACTTAGTTTCAGGTGTGTGTTTAAGCATACTTGATTGAGCTCACTTGAAAAGTGAGATTTTACACTATTGCCAGAGATCAAAAGAAAGAGGTAGAGAGTGGCCAGCAAAAAATATTTAAAACCATTTGCCTCTGTCACACCCTGAAGAGTCCTAAAATCTTTCAAGGGAAATAAAATACAGAAATTTGTTTAATTTTGCTGTAACTCTTATAATTAATGTTTGAATTTGGCTGAAAAATTCTCTAAAGTTCATATTCTTTGACAGCTCCTGCTTTGTAGTTTACTTGGACAAGACTTGAAATAGGAGGGGAAATACTGTAGAAAAACAAAACAGAATAATGCAATTTTAATGTAGCAAAACAGGTATTCAGCAGTACTAGAAAGTGGCTTTAACTTATTTTAAAAAAACAACCACCAGACTCAGTTTTAAACTGAAAAGTTTTGAAAGTAAATATCTTTGAAAGTAAATTCTTCAAAGAAACTCACTTTTTTTTTTGCTGTCCCTGCCCCTCACACTGCTTTCAACTGCATGTCTGCCTGCCAAGGCTAACAGAGATGGAACACTTCCACCTACTCACCCAATTCAGACTTAATATTTACAAGCTTACAACAGATCAGACATCGCAATTTTGGGTTTTGTAAGAAAAATTCTGACAAAAACATAACTTCTTTCAAGGTGCTCCACCAAATCAGAACATCGACATCAGCTGTTATCAAGTATTTCAGAACAATTTAAATAAAATATGAAGGAAATGGGGGTCAACAGCTACCAGGTAACTCACAGAACCACATTAGTTCCACTTTAAAATCCTCCCTAGCATTTTTGAGGAATAATTAGTTTTAACAGAAGATCAAAAGTGCATTTTAGGGAAGTTTTCAAGAGTTTGAGAAGTTAAAGCTGAAGACAGAAGTTTTCTACATGATGATATACAGATATATTGGAGGGGAAAAAAGAATGTTTTCTGTCCTCACTAGAGTACAAGGCACATAAAGGCAACCACAGTGCAGGGCATACTAGTCCCTCCATCATGTAGACAAGGTAGATATTTCAGACTTTAACCTGTCACCTCAGAGTCCTGCAGCCTCCTGCAAATCCTCCCAAACCCCTCAGCCCATCAACTGCCCAGGTGGCCTGTAATGTTTGATTAACTCCATGAGGCCTTTATAAATGGGGAATAAAATCAAAACAAAAGCATGTACTTAAATTAGCACAAGGCACTAAAGGCTACTGAATGAGCATTACTGATGAGATGATGGTACTTACATGGAACAGCTTCTCAGTTTTTGGAAATACTGCTATGATGTCATATAACCTTATGTTTGCAGATGTTGATCTCTATAAAAGGAGGAAACAATTACTACTTTGAATTCTGACATGCACAATGATTACAACCAAAACAATGAGGGAAAAAATCCTTTTTCCCTGTCAAGTATTAAAACAAAGCCAATAATCAACAAATTACACTGCAGGTTTCTACAATGAAGTAATTTATTCTCAATTTGAGGTTTGTCCCAGCAATTTATTAAGACACACTTTTTGCTTTGATCTTGTAGCACAAAAACATAACCAGATGCAAGGGTTACTCATGGTCTTCTAGTTCATGCACAGAAGTCCAGAAACCAAGGAACAGAACTATTTTTCCATATTGACAAATGATCAACAGAAGCTATATACACTCTTGTAAGTCTGCATCTCCTCATGATCACTTTACTTGTTAGAGATGCAATTTCAGAAACCACTTCTGAGTGCCCTATAAATTCCAGGATGTTGTCCCCATAGAATTTACAGTTTCATTGATTCATTAAGAAAAGGAAATAAAAGTTGCAAAATTGATTGCTGAGTATACTTACCAAGAGATTACAGTGGGAAGGATCAGAAACAACAAGTGTTAGCCGGGTCAAGACTTTAATTCTTTTAGATGTCCCCTACAGAAAAAAGAATAATATTAATAACTCAATGCAAAAATTTGTGGTAATTTCCACCCAGTCTGCTATAAAAAGAAAATGGTGTCATGTTTATAGTCTTGCTATACTAATTTTCTTAAATCTGTAATTACACTTCCCTAATTTACATTATCTCTTTGATATTATACCTGTTCTTACAAAAAATTACTTACTGTGTTTCTCTGAGGAAGGATGAATAGAAAGCAAAGAAAAAAAAGAAAAACAACCATGCAGAAAAATTGAGTATGATTTACTACTGCTATGATTCCCCAGGCAGGCCACAACTGCAAGGAAAAGCAGTTCTTGAATTAATCAATGTCGGTGACCCAAAACACATGATTGTATTTCTTTATATCCAAATTTTGCTCCTCCAAAACTTAAATTTCAAGAATTGTACTGTAATTATTCAACTACAAGCAGATTCAAAATTCACACAAAGGAATTTCTTTAATAACTTCTAAAATAATGAATAGTGCCTACCCTGATGTGAGTTTACTATTCTTCCAATGCTTGGAGTTGTAACCATGAAATAATGGACTAATTTTTCTTTTTTGATTAACACCTCATACACAAAATCCCATATACAAACACACAAAGGTAAAAAAGGGTAACTCAGAATACCAATGTATATATATAGAATGTAACTAGACATACTTGTACAATAGGTAAAGATGAAAACAACTCTGAAGGGGATACTGGCTTGACGATTTCCTTGAAAGAGAACAGAACAAAGTTATTAAAAATGTCATGGGTTATGTTTACATGTAAACAAAAAGTGTGTTCCAATCTTAAGAAGAAATTTACCACACTAAGGAAACTATTTTTGTGGGACAGTACATGAACCACATTAAAAATTAATCCGAAGGCAGTTCTACTGAAATATAAAATGGGAGTTTTATTACAAATAGAGAGATTTGTGGTTGTGTCTAGATGTGCATTCTGCAGCTAAAGCTATCTGGAAACATGGAATAAGGCAGCAGATTTACTAAAGAAAACACAGTAAGAACAAATAACCCCAAGAAAAATTACCTGTTTCTTTTCTTTAAAGTCGATGACATGATTAAGTGCAACTACAGAATATCCCACTGAAAAACACACAGTAAAAATTTAGTTAATATACAGCAAAAAAACAATTCCAATGAGAAAACCGTAAAATACTCATTACTTAACTGTCCTACAGTTAATAATCACGCGCATGTTTAGATTTCACAATATTTTTTAAGACAACCGGTTCACCCAAAAAGTGCTTTGAAATAGACAAAAAAAAAAAATCTGTTTGGCTTTTAACATATCCCTGGCCTGACAACTCTTACTCAATGCAGTGCTTTATAAACACAAATACATGAGTTTGGTGTCCCCAAAGGTCTGGCCTAGCCTGGCCCTGTTTGTGACTTTCTTTATGGAAAACTGCTAAGTGTACTCAGGACAGTTGTTAAAAAGTGCAGATAACGCAGAGGTGGCAGAGATACAGCTGTCGGAGAAGGCAAAGCAGGAATTCCAAACGATGCCGAGTGAACGTAGGAGAAGGTAAGGCTCGCAGGCTCTGGGGAGGATGACAGACCTGCCGGGGGCATTCAAACCTCCCGCCCCGAACCCCGCACAGGCAGCACGTGGCTGCGCAACAGCTCTGCAGGAAAAGAGCCGGGCCCTACCAAACTGCCGGCGGAAAAACTTGTGCACGTAGGGAAAAAACCAACCGTGACACCGGGACAAGCAGGCAGAGACAGAGCTGCAAGGCGCAGCAGGAGCTTCCCCTGCGCCCCCGTCTCGGCTGAGCCAGCCCTGGGCACTGGGCTGGCAGAGAGTCGCGGGCTGAGCGGGCTGAGCGGAGCGGTGCCGGGGGAAACGGAGGGAAAGGAAGGTTCATCCCGGGAGTCCGGCCGTGCCAGCCCAGCCCGCAGGCTCCGGCAGTGCCTGCCGTGCCAGGGGAGCCGCCGCTCGCGTCCCGCTGCCCTCTTGGCCGGGGCCGGCCGCGCTCCCCAGCTCGGCCCCACCGAGCTCCGGGCCGGCCCCGCCGCCCGCCCCGCTCGCAGACTCACGGTGCGCCGCGGCCTCCAGCAGGCTCTGCAGGGACTTCTTGTCCGCTCCCTGCGGCAGGTTCAGGTCGGCGAAGCCGGCCATGCTCTCGGCGCGGCGGGCGGGCCCAGCCCGGGCACGGCGGCGGCGCAAGCGGCGGCACCGCCCTCCCGCCCGCGGCAGCCTGGGCCCTGTAGTCCCGCCCGTCCGGGCCGGCGGCTCCGGCAGCCCTGGCGGGGCCGTGCTCCACGGGGCTTTGGCTGCCTCGCCGCGGCGCTGCGGGGCCAGGGAGGGGCTGTGTGGTGATGGCTCAGGTCTCAGGCGGAGCCTCTGAAGGCGATCCCCCAGGATCGTGGTTCGTTCCCAGGCAGCGCACCCCGGGCTGGCTCTGAGGAGCATCCCCGAGCGGCTCTGCCGCTCTCCGCGGCCGCAGCGGAGCCGGCCGAGGCTCGCCGTGCCCCTCGGAGCCGCCGGGTGCCCACCAGGTGGAGCGGTAGCCCTGCTCCTGTGGCGTGTTATCTAAGCCCTGTGAAACTGGTTCGGCTCTGTCTGAACGTTGCCAATACACATCAAATCCAATCTTTTCTATTTATGGTTTCATAGTTATTCTCTTTCCTACAAAGCCCCGAGCTGCCAAAGATATGCCAAAGATATGTCAAAGATACCCCTGACACCGAAGAGGACAGAGGAATTCTCACAGACTGATAATCAGATAGAAGTTCACTGTGTAGCACTGCCACAAAAAGTACTAATGTTGTTCTACCGCTGATAAATAGCACACAATATGTAAAATACAAGTGGAAATTCTCAATAGGTGGTTTTTGGTGACTTAGAGCAGCTGCTGAAGACAGCAAGTCTGCAATTCCTGTCCAACTTCAGGTGGCCAAACCAGGTAGTCCTTCCCTTTTTCTATCTTCAAATTGGGCTAAATGCTCATCAGGGCAAGTCTGTGGAAATCTGGAGCCCTGAATTCTTAATATGGCAAAAAGGCTTCTAACTGAGGCCAAGGCTGCTGCCAAACCCTGAACATCCCTTCTTACAAGGATGTTCTTACATCAGATCTTGATGCAGCTTGTGCCAGCCGTGCACACAGGGTTTGTGGGGACCTGGGCCTCATTTCTACCAGAGATCACTTGGTTAACAAAGCACAGCTGAGAAACAACAGTGCCTTCTTGGCGTGTTTCTGGACATCCTGCCTGATGAGTTACAAATACCTGGGATGGTGGTAGCAGAGAAGCTACTTGTGGGTTGCACACACTGGACCAGGAGTTGAAGCAGTTTTGAGGGTCAGTAGAAAACAGCTCCCACATCTGTATGGCAGGAAAGTTCCACATCACTCTGAAAGGGGTAAAAACCCCCAGCTGGTAAACCATTGTTGTTCATGCCACATCTATGGCAGCATATTTTTCTTGACAATATTAGATCAAGATATTTCAGTAAAGAAGCTCTCTTTGAGTCCGTCTGCATCTGTAAGTTGCTTGCCTGTTACATCACATCAGCCAATACTGCTTCTCTGCCAGCCATTTGAAGCAAGAGCACAGCCTGAATGGTATTGCCAAGGTTTTTCTTCGATGTGTGTGAAAATGGAGCAGCTTGAGATATTATTCCAGGTTTTCTTTGGCTCAGTGTTTGATGCAACTTGATTTGTCTTAATGAATGTAAAAAGCGATCCAGAAGCATGTATCAGTTATTTCTGAACAGTCCTACTGCAGCAGTGTTCAGAGATACCAAAGAAGATTAAGCAGCCTTCGTGTTTGGCAATATACAAGCAAAAGAAACCTTTCCTTGAAGAGCTTAAAATGGAGGACATTTAAAGAGATCTTCATGCAGAATCTCTACAGAACTCTATTTGCTGTAATGGTGTAAGAATCTGAGTATGAAGCACTTTTAGCAGCAGGAATCACGAATCATGTACTCAGAACAGTGCACAGCATTCTTTCCTATGTTATTATTTAGCTATTACTGCTTTTATTTACGCCAGCCCCAGTGGTCTGGGGAGAGCTTCGTTATGGTCCTCACTGTTAAGCTGCAAGCTTCTAACATGCTTTGTTTCATTGCTGTCCTGAAGTTCTCCATGGTGAAAACAGATCTCCTCACTCCGAGCATTTCTTCCTCAGTACACTTAGACCTCAAGACAGTCCTTTCTGTAAATTCTAATGCAGAAACTGTCACAATTCTTCTAATACATTTTCAATGGGCCATCCATGGTAGCAACTGTTAAAGTTAGTTCTGCATTTGGCCCTTTTTGGGTGCTAAGATTTTATTTAGTACTATTGACCCCAGCAACTCAGTAACATGAATGTCACAGTCACTTTTATCAGAACCTCATAACCTCCATAAACTCCAGTGTAAAGGTACAGATGGAGTTTTCAGAGTTGGGAGCTCTCATTTTGAGTGATAAAGAATTTTAAGTATAAATGTCATCTTAATTGTTAATTTCCTTTTCAAATGCCAGCTTGCTGTTGTTAGTATTTGCTGGTTTCAAAAAAGGGAAGACATAATTTCATATTTAAGTTGCACAGATGAAAGTATTTATTTGACAATGGTAAGAAACGGCCAAATATGGGAATAGTTACCTCTCTGTTTTTCTGCCACAGCGTGATGATGATTTATCTTCACAAAGACAAGAAAAGGCAGAAAAGAAAAGTGCAGCTGCAACATATTTGCTAGAAATTAGACAAGTGTTAGTTGCTAAACAGTACATGCTGGGAATTAAAATCAAGATTTCAGTAATACCTCTAGAAAAAAAAGAAAAGGAGGAGAGGAGAGGAGAGGAGAGGAGAGGAGAGGAGAGGAGAGGAGAGGAGAGGAGAGGAGAGGAGAGGAGAGGAGAGGAGAGGAGAGGAGAGGAGAGGAGAGGAATGACAGACAAATGAAAACAACAGTTTAAGGAGCTAAGATCTCTCAGGCAAGGAAGGACAAAAGAGGGGATAATAAGAAAGAACAAAAGAACAAGAAAAGTTTCCGATCTGATTATTGTTATTGTTATTTGTTGCATTGCATACTCATGTTACCTTCCTGCCATGTGGCAAGTATTGAATGGCTTAAGAAGGGGAATGTAGCAGTGCCTTCAACTTTTTAGGCTAAGATGAGCAGGGCTATTGTTTTCTAGAGGCAGCTGTGTGAGGGAAGGTGTTACCATGCTGGGCTGTCAGCGTTTTCTCCTCTGCTGCTGAAGCTCTTGCACTGCATTCCTTGACCCATTTCAGTCAGGATCCTCCAAGTTTGCACAGACCTGCTCTCTGCAAGCATCAAGTCCTCCAGGGAGGGATGAAGGATCCAGGATTTAATGCAGGGTTTTTCAACAGAAACACTGATAGATATAGTCTGGCCCCAATAAATCAAAATGTGCTTGGGAAACTGTATAGCCTTAATGACCTGTCTTACCTTATCTCACTAACGTGGCAGCAAAGAATTGATAGCAATGGCCTCTGCTGTAATATACACTTAGTATCAATAACAAATGCTGAAGATGTTATGTGATCAGAACTGTTTCTGGAGGAGGAGAAAAAGTTAAACGGAGAAAATTAAACAAAATTAACTACTTTGGGAGAGGGAAAAAATCAAAGTAAAAAACTTCTCTTGCATTTTTTTCTTTTTATAATCTGAAATTTTTCTATATAACAATAATAAAATAGCAAAGGTGAGATTTGTAAATAAAGTACATTATCAAATATTAACAAAATAGTTTAACTTCACTAAGTGCAGAAAGAATGGGGGACAAAGGATTTAGCACACAATCGGAGGTATATGTAAACGTTAAGAGGCTTTTATGCATAGAGAGCCTAAATTACTCAGAGGACAGGATTTTGCTAAGCTCAGCCAGAAAAATGATTTGATTATATTTTTGAAGCCTAATGGAAGGTGAAAAAGCAATTTCTTGGGTAAAGAATAAATGACAGCTTGTTATTCTTGACACCTAATTGGACATTTGTTTCACTTCTGTATTCTGTCTGGAACAATGTGTTAGAATTTTTAGATAGGATCGCTGAAGACAAAAATGGGATGTACCCTTGGAAAGATGAAGTCCTACTTTCCTTTGTTGTTATTTTAAGTACCTAGAATAGATGTCATCTCATGGAATGATTTATTTTCTATGCTTTTCCAGGAACTAGCCGTGTGAAACCCTCTAAACCCTCACAAAAAGCACCTCACCAGATTCAGCCCACCCTGGGAAACTGGAAGTTATTTTAGGTGTGTCCTAGTAAAAAGCTTTCGAGGGGCATATTTTAGAGAGATGTCAGCTGCTTTTTCTTGCCAGGGTTTTTCACATCTCTGCAATAGTACATAAATCCCTTTCTGTAATGGTACATAAGTTGATTTAAATTGCTTTGTTTCTTCAAAGTTAAGATCACAACAGCAAATTCAAAGAGTGGTGCTGTGGCCTTTGAGAAGGAAAGAAATCAGGTGATTAACTTTGAATGAACTGTAAGGGAATTTAAGATACAGAACAAAAGACAAGGTTCAGTCCTACTTTTGGGTTGGAATGGGTAGGAGTGATCCCTACCCTACCAAATGATCCTGTGTATCATCCACTGAGAACATTTAGAGAGTCATATCCCAGAAGTGTATTGAAAAGCTGTCAAGAAGAATGACTGATTTAATGAACTGTGTTAACGCATTTGCAGAAAGCACCAGATTATAATTTGTTCTGCCTTAGTGACATTTTAAGCAACTGAAAAATTGCTTTTAATGGGAGTATTAAACTGTACAATTTTATCAGCTTTTGTGATAAGAATCTATTTTGAACAAAATTTACTAAGTTCCTAACTCCCTAGCTATGCTTCAGACACTATTTTTGAAAAACATGTCCAACCAATAAGGAAACATTCTCTCTCCAAGTTTTGCCTTAATGTTTGAATTTAGATATATCCTTGCAATTTCCAAAGACCTTTTTCTTCCTAATTTTTGCTTAACTAAAGAGGACAAAATACTTCATTTATTACCAGGTGGGGTAACTCACCTGAAGCTCAAGGTTCATGAACACATTTTGGGTGCTTAAACAAGGATTTTTATTTTGTGTTTTCATTACTTTTGTTGTGATTGGACACAATAAAGCAACTAACACAGTGTGGGAAAACACTTGATTGAACAGAAAAATGCTTTCAACTAGGTAATGGTCAAGGAGCTGCCCAAGAAGCAGCTTATCATTGCTTATTTTATTATCTTAGGCAAATCAGGATGTGGGGGTGGTAGGGAAGGCCAGCAATTGAGCAACCAAACCCTGCATTTCTGACAACAGGGGGCTCTGCCTGTGCTCAGTCTGTGTTCTGTGAGTCAAGTATGGAAGCCTCAGTTGCTATGGATTTGTGTTTCACTAGTCTGTAGGACTGTCGGCTGAGTTTATTTTTTTTTCCAATAACTGGATACTTATTGGGTTTGTCTTCAAAGCAGATTTTAAAGTTGGTATAATGTGCAAGCATCCTGCAGCCTTTCTTACTACTGAGCCACACAGCTCTTCCTTGTCCCATGCATACTTCAATAAAACTTTCTGTGTTGTTGCAAGAGCTCCCCTCATTTAAACCTCAGTTACTGATACATCTGGGATCAATGCTTTTCATTTCCTCTCCTTCTCTAGTTCACCTGGCTTCTGTCCCATGTTGAAAATGTGAGGGACACTCAGGAGCAGGTGTTTTTCTTGGCTTTAGTCCTTACTGTCTGGCATGTTACTATATCAAGGGGTGTGATCTTCTGCTGGCATCCCGTGTGTAGCTCACAATGCAAACAGTTAATTTTCACCCCACTCTGAGGCAAGAATAGGACTTAATGAATTGAGAAAGCTAGTGAGCCCCAGAAATTGGCTTGTATCTAAGAGTCCAGGGAACCTACAAGAAAAGCAGATAATTCAAGCAATAGGAGTTTGTTGGTTTTAGCTTTACAGAAGGAATTACACATGGAGCACTGAGTAAATTCAAAACCAGAGTATCAAAATATTAATAAAAGAAAAACTATAGGTGATGGTACTCACAACAACTTATTATGAAGAAGAATCTGCAAGCTTGGATACACAGAGAAATGCTTACATACACGGGACGTGCCACAGGGCTGTGCCGGAGCCGGCAAACCGAGAGGCTCCGACCCCGCTCCGGCCGGGCCACCATCCCGCAGCTTCCCGGGTGAGACCTGTGTTCATATAACACATATACACAGATACTGGGGGATCCCAGAGCGCCCCTCGCTTGGGGCGGCCGCGAAGGAGAAGCGGCAGGAGGAACCGGCTCCCGGACTGCGGGGAAGGGGCGCACCCCCACCGGCAGCTCAGAGGGCAGGAGGGAGAGGGAGGCGGAGCGGTTCCCATCCCGGAGCCTGTCGCCTTCGGGAAGCAGCCGCGGGCGGGAGCGGGCGCTGGGCGCGGGTGGGAGGGAGCGGCCGCCGCCCCCGCCCGCCCCGGTGCCCGCGGGCTGGGGGCGATAGCGCCGTGCCCGCCCGGGATGCGCGGCGGGCGGGCGAGCGCGGCTGCCCCGGGGGAAGTTGCGGGCTGGGCCCCCGCGGGCGGCTCGGCCGGCTGCGAGGGGGCGGGCGGCGCCGGGCGCCCGAGGAGGAGCCCGAGCATCCCGGCGCCGGGGCCAGCCGGAGAGCGGGCGGCGAGGCTCCATGGGCTGCTCACGGCAGCATGGTGCTCGCCCTCAACGGCAGCCACCTCTCCGGTAACCCGCTGCGGCCGCTGGCGCTGGAGGAGCCGCGGGCGCTGGGCGGCGGCAGGATGATCGCCGGCTCCTGGCCCCCGCGCAGCCTGGCCAAGCTCGGCCCGTCGCCCCCCCCGTCGGCGCTGCCCACGGCGAGCCCCCTCCCCGCCAACGACTCCCAGTGCGGGGAGCAGATCCTCAGCTACGGCAGCGCCGAGAAAGTTCTCATCGGGGCCGTGCTCTGCCTCATCACCCTGCTGACCATCGCCGGCAACTGCCTGGTGGTGATCTCCGTGTGCTTCGTGAAGAAGCTGCGGCAGCCCTCCAACTATCTCATCGTCTCGCTGGCCCTGGCCGATCTCTCGGTGGCCCTGGCCGTCATGCCCTTCGTCAGCGTCACCGACCTTATCGGCGGGGAGTGGATCTTCGGGCGCCTCTTCTGCAACGTCTTCATCGCCATGGATGTCATGTGCTGCACGGCCTCCATCATGACCCTCTGTGTGATAAGTATCGACAGGTGAGAGAGCCCGGCGCCCCGAGCCCTGCCCCGGCCTCCCGCCGCTGCCCGCAGCCCGGCGCGGGGCACCCGCACTGAGCGGTGCCACCGGCGCTCTCCTGCCTCCTCCGGGTCCCTGGAAATGAGCCGTGCTCGGAGCAGGGAGCGAGGCGAGTGCCGGCCCGCAGCCCCTCTGTTCGAAGGAGCCCGCCGGAGCAGGGTGAGCTGCTGCCCGGGTGCCTGGTTGTCCCTCTGGGTAACTCCTTGCTGCCACTCGGGAGCCAGGGTGTCAAAGCAAAGCCGGACCTAAACTGTCACCGTTTACCACGGCTCTGTGCAAGTAAATAGGGCATTTCCAGATGCTTTAGTATTTGGAACATATGTCTTTAAACTGCTTTATACCACAGGTAGATTTGAGCTGATTCTTTAAAAGTGACAGTGCAACATCCCTGGGTTCAGCAGAGTTTTACCAGACCAGAGAAAGTGCAGTAATTATAGCTTCCTAAGGTTTTATCTTTATTCTAGGACAGTCCCAGAATAGGTCAATTTCATTTCTGACAAATAATGTTTTGTTTGAAGGAAAATTTACTTTCAAACGTTTGCTTTTTAAAAATTTGCACCTGCTGTCCTAAAAACCAATTATGCTCGTTGGCATTTAGCTTCTTCCAAATGATACAGTGACTGGGGCAACAAGGAGGTGCGTACACACTGGAGAAGAATATCTTAGGTGTTCGGTTCTGATGTAAAAACCATACCAAAGAGCCCACATTTGCCTGTGCCAGTCCTCTACAGAGGAAGGTTGACAGATTCCTTTTTTCCATGTAGGTTCTATTCTAAAGTAAGTTGCAGCCTGTAGCTTCCCTTTTCCACAGCCTAAATTCTACGTCAAGAATTTTAACAGCTAGAAAGTAATTTTTCATTAAAAGTTCACACAATTGGCTAAATTGAAAAACCTTGTAACTGGATTTTAGAAGTAGTTTACCAACTCTGATAGCCAGCAGCAGCCTTGACTGTTTACTTCAGAAAATTTTAAGAAAAGCTCTACATTAGGTTTCTGCAAAGCAACAATCTTTCAAAAGCGGTTCCTACAGTACATGGAGGTTGTTTCGTATCAGGGAGCATCACAGTTTGTGTTAATTTCAGAACTTTAATTTCTGTACAAGCATCCTCTGTTCTAGTACTTTTTATTTTGTGACTTCAATATTGGCCAGCAGTTAGCTGAATGCTGCAAAGCATCTTGTAGCAATGAAATCCACATGCAGATTTTGACAGTATGAAACGATCTGTGTTCTTGGTGTTGGTTTGATTTTTTAAATTGCTATTACATTGACACTTGCTTAATTTTAATTTATCTAAGTTGATTTTTAAACTTAATTCCTGTATTGCAAAAGGATATGAATAGGCTTATCTACCTTCCCAGTGTTATTCTCTGCTTTTCTATTCTGTTTGTAAGATAAGTGATTTCATTTTTGCACTCTCTCTCCATTAAATATCTGTTCTTTGATAGTTCTTATGTCCATCTCTGAGCTCTCCATCTCCATTTCTACCAACCTTTTGAAAACAGGTTGACATAATTAAGCTTTCTTAAGGATGTGTGATGATTCACACCGTAGCACTGGGCTCTTGCTTTTTTCTATTTCTTAGTTTAACATTTGAGGTCACTGCTGTGTGCTGAACAGGGGCTTTGACTGAACTGGTGACACTGATGGCTGCATCTCTTATTGTTCTCAGTTCTCCCTCCACTCCCCTCTCACCCTAAAATACTAACAAGAGATATATCTTTGTATTGAGAAAGAACATAACCTCTTGTAAATGGCTGATTTTCACCAGCTAGTGCTGATTTAAATTAGAATTATTCTCTTCTTTTTGTGTTCTCACTTCTTTCACTGAATGTTTATTGAACACCATCTCTTCATAATTCAGTATACTGTTGTCTACTACCTACTTGAAATTAAAATTCTGTGACTTATGATGCTTAACCTCTACCACCCAAATCCATTATATAGTTGAGATAGTGGGTATCATAAATAAAAGGAGGCAAGCCAGCAATTCATTAACAAAATGTCTCTACTACTTGGCTATAAAGAATTAAAAAAATCTCCATGATTTGTAATCCTATTTAAAAGTAATTAGTCTTACACTGCTGTAATACTGCTAAGCCCACCAAATATTAGTTTTGGATATTAAAAAAATCTTTGAATAGTGCATATCTACAAAATATGCAAAGCAGGGAGGCAGCATGAGAATCAAATATGAATGATGAAATGTTGCCAGTATAGCTTTGATGGTGATGGTGCTGTCATATTGGCATTTGTTCTTACATGTGTGTAGTTAGGAAATCCTTGAATGATCACTGAGGAAAATTTCTCTCTGAGAACACATACATCCAGTTTAAGTTTTGTTTGTGCTGCAGGAGCTGCAAATCATAATGTATACAGTGCATGAGAGACCATTTTCACAAGGTCCATTTTTCCAAGGCTTTGGTGAAATCACTTCCATGTTTTATTATGTAGGAGGAGAAGATTAGCAATGATACCTCCCTTACTAGTCTTACTATCTCAGGGCAACTTATACAAATACAGGACCAGGACATTTCAATCAGAAATTGCAGAAGCAGAGAATGTGAATGAAATTCACTGTCTTTCAAGCTGGCCACTATCCTCAGAGGCATTTTGAGGTACTTAAAACTTGAAAATCCTGAGGGTACGTGGGAGACATTTCTTTAGAAAATAGGGCTAAAACAGGACAAGGAAACATTTTTGAAATGTAATTAAGAATTGTGCTATGACCTGTCTCTTTAGGGCACTATAGGAAACTTTTGTTGTGATCCAGTAACATCTCTCCTGAAGTAAAAGATGAGGCTGTTGTAAGCAGTGCAGAGAGAACAAATAAATTGATTATTTTAAAATTTGTTAAATCTCTAGATTCTTCCTGAAGCAGGTATGAGAATCAGGCATATAGTTGAAAGACTAATACTATTGAATTAATCTTAAAGAACCAAATTTGTTACAAACTGTTAGGCAGGGTTTGTAAAGAGAAATAATACCTTTTATTAAACAAACAATTTAGTTAGTAAAGCAGAGGCATTGAGGAGCTACCAAGAAGGATAAAATGAGTAAATTGAAAAGGTTTTTTGATTTGTTTCCCTTGCACAAATATGTGCTACGCAGCTTATGCCACTGAGAGCCCTGAAATGCCAGCAGCTGGCAGGCTATTGCTCACAGAGAGATTTTGCTGCACAGCTCTTAGTGGTGGATGTGGTTTTTAGCTGAATATATCAGATACTGAAAGAAGCATATTAGCATAGGGTATACAAATGGGCTGGTTTCATTCTGTTGGAAAAACTTGCATTTTTTTCCTAGTGAGACACACCAAGCACTTGTATGTTGTAAGTTGCTTCTATTCTAAGTTGTGCAAACTATAAGGGTGCAAAGTAGATGTTAGTGTGCTGGTTTGAGGATATCTAACCTTGCACAGGGTGCACAAGGAAACAGCCGGGTTGGAAAGGTTGTTTGATTACCACAAAGATCTGAATTTGCAGAGATTTGGACTATTGTGCTTTTCTTCAGATCATATCTTCCCTTTTGTTCCACAACATAAAAACCTTCACAGACCTTTGTCAGGGGGACATGAGATGAACATGTATTTTAGGTATCTTTATCTTATTTAAGCCCTCACTTTGGAGGAAGGCTATCTGCTTACAGGCAGGTCTGTCAGAACTAAAAGAGATATGATGGAGAGACAAGAGTATTTCCTGCCTTTTCAAATTTTTAAAGCATTAGACAGGCAAGACAGCTTGATACTCAGCCAATGATTACCTTTGCTATTCTCTCCCTCTGTGATATGAGTATTAGCTATGTAGTAGGAGCTACAGAGGCTTTTGTGGGATAATTGAACAGAATTGAATTCTTCTTTAAGAATTTCCTGTTGGTGTGTTGGGATAGTTTTTTCTTGTGCTCTTAAGGCTCCACTTTTCTGGTTCTGAATTAAATAGATTATATCACATCACAATTCCTTTACATTCTTTACCTTTAAGAGTGAGAAAACATTATGAGTGAATTATGAGGGATGGATACAAACCACATCTTAGTGGGGAATGAAAAATAAAGGGAATTAATTGTGTTTGAACTGGTGGTGTTTTCATGCTGATTCATCATGCTGTTCTGACCCAAGATAGCTACAAAAATGCTGTTTTGGAGAGTATCCACAAGATAACTGCATAAGTAGCAATTTTTAATTCAATTTAAAAATAGTTCTTTGGCTTAGAAAGTGATAAAGAAACATAACTACTCAGATATCGTTGAAGAATTATAACACTTTCCCCACACCCACACAAGTAATGAAACACTTCTTGGGAACTTTTCCAGTCTGTATCTTGGCCAACAATTCACGAGTACACCAGGCTTCCATTAAATTGATGAGGATTTAGAATTTCTATGCAAATAAGTGGGCCTTTTTGTTGGTCCTGAGATTTTTATATACAGGGATCAGCTCTCTCTCCCTGCCTGTGTTACCACACTCCAAGTATGAGTACTTATGCTTCTCCTTAGAATGTGTCAGTCCCAAAAGTTCACTGGCTTCTTGAGTCCTCATCCCATGTCTAAGAATTGTGCAGACCTCAAATTTCCTCAAAGGAAGAATTTGGAACAAAATTTAAATAAAGATTTAGGCACTTTCAATAGAATCCAGATGTCTAAATTCTACCTACATCCCAAGCTGATAATATGACCTGAAAACCGTTAGCAATTTTATAAACCTAATGGTAGCCAGTAATCCTGTGTAGCTTCCTATTTGGTATGAAGACTTTTTCTGTCTCAGTGCCACGGGTGGAAAAGGCAGCAGTCTGTTCTGCCAGCCTGGCTCAGATCATTCACAAAATCCATATAGAATATATATGCAGAAATAGCTATGAAAAAATCCTGCCTGTAATATATTTTGGATCTAGAATAAGCATAGACAGCCACCAGTAGTGCCACTCATGAGATTTTTGTTAAATATATTTATATTCACACAGAAATGACTGAGAAATGAGGAAAAATCTAAATGGAACTATAGGAAAAGTGTGTGATGAAGTTATTGCAGTTAAAGTTTTGCAGAAGAAGGTTTTGAGATCATTAGGGCAGCTAATTGCTAACAACAGCCATCCTCACAAGAGCCATTTTTTTTTTCATTGTTTAGCCTGATAAACAACAGTACTCTTTTTGAGTCTATAAATAACTTGTCTAGCTTATGAAAGACACAGCATTGATAAACTAAACTAAAGTGAAAAAGAACAGATTTGGTTTTACTCCTTTCCATGTAGTTTTTCTAATGCAGTCTGTTTAAAGAATGTTCCTTAAGCTGATGTAGTTTCTTTTCTGCAGACAATTTATTGCTGAACACTTATGCAATCTCCATTTCATTATTTATGTGTAAAAAAACATACAATAATAATTTTTGGTCCAAAATTCAGAGATGAAGAAGTTCAGTTGGAAGTTGGATGCATTAAGCACTATAAGGCAGTGCAATGTTTATTTGTCACTGAGAACCCACTCCAAAAGCATAAATTAATCTGGGGGGTTTTGTTGCATTACCATGATCCCATTTCTTTAGGCACCTTTCAGTGACATCCTTGGGTATTGTTTCCTGTGTCGCAGGCACAGGAAAGAGATGCAGTTACTCATAGAGTAACCAGATTTTAGCCACAGGTCTTGTTTTGTTATGTGTTTGCTGAGAAATTAAGCTTCATGAGCACACTGCCAGATGCACAATAAGCAGGTGGGAATTAGCAAATAAAAGATATTTTGTAAAGCAGATGGACTGTTTTGTGAAAACTTGAACACAGGAAAAAAGTTTTAACATCAAAACAAATTGAAGTTTTGTCCTTTTGCAGAGGAAAAAGACATAAGATCTGAAGTTTCCTGGGTTGTCTTGTGTCTGCACAGTAGTGGCTGACAAAGTTTGGGAAGCTTAAAGATGCTATAGAAGAAAAATCTGTAGATTGGTTATTCTCTTGCTGTTCTATACTGGATGCATTTTAGCAGTGTTACTGCAAGGGAGTCCCAAAGTGTGGAGATGCAAGGTAACCCAGGGGTGGCAGTGCAGAGGGGACTGCAGCTGGTGATTTTTCAAGGGGCGTGAATGGGCACTTCTAGTTCAGTGAGCAGCGGGAGATTTGAGATTAAACCACATTTACCTGAATCCCTTTTCTTGAAACTGGATGTTGCATTTCCCCCCCACATTTGAAACTATCTTCTGTTTGCTCCTACCAGGGTTTAAGGCTGGATGAGTTTTCAGAAGTGATTTTGGGGTCTCTAATTCTTGGGGGTTCATCCAGACATTTCAAAGGAGCCTGATAAGTCAGAGGTAAGGGAACATTAATTCACATTTTTGCCAAGCAGGGCACTCTACAGACATTTAAAAAGTGATTTCTTTCCTATCAAGGTAACAAAAATAATAGTTTCTGTGAATAAGGTTGGATTTGATTCAAGATTCACAGCAAAAATGCAGTTCTAAGGGAGCTTTCAAAATATATCCAAATATAATAAAAAAAAGCTAGTGCCTATCATACTGGCATGATGTTTAGTATAACCTGATTACATTAGTATCAAAATACATTTTCCTAGTGTTTTTCTTGAACTGGATGAGTATCATAGAATGAAACATCAAAGCTTTTGTAGTTTTGTACAAGATTACTATATCAGTAGTAGCATGCTACATAAGAGTCTAGAAGAACAGAAATTATTCAAGGAATATTTTCACTTTCCTGAATTAATATTCTCTGGAAATTATTTCTAAAACACCCTGAAAATTATATAACGTATCTTATTCCTTTTAGTGAAACACAGTATTATATTTGATATTGTTGTTGAGTTTGAAATATTTAATTGGAAATATTTGTGGCAAATTTTGAAACTTGCTTCATCTGCAGTTGATAAGTACATATGGCACTGTCTGTCAGCTACAAACACCTCTTTTTTTTTTCCTCTCAATATATAACACACAGATCTGGTCCTTTCTCTGTGGACCAGAAAGTCTGAAGAAAGCTGGCCACTGTAGTTCTTGTATGAAAATAAAGAGGTTGACAAATAGCTGAGTCTGCTGAGGTGCAGCTGTCAGAAGAAAGACTGGGGAGCAAAATCACAGGTTCTGCTTTCTGCATGCCCAAAGCACAAGTACCACGAAACAGTGATCACTGCAGTTCTGTTCTAATGGTCACTGCTGTCTGTAAGGTGAGGATAACTTATTTCACCTGGAAAGCTTACAAGTTTTAGTTTTTCTTGTTGTACTGGATAGCTAACTATTTCTGAAGGTTTGAATAATACATATCTATATTCCTATATATACTGAAAAGAGGCAAAAACCAGCTGAATTCTTTTTAAACAATCTCGTACTGCAAATTTTCATTTTCAAACATCCCAGGATTAACTATGTCATAGTGAAAATTTGTTTTTATTCTGTTTGAATAGAGCAAAATTAGAGAGTGAGCGTCACTGATTTTTCTTTTTGTACCTTGCTGTTTATTCAAGGCTTTGTGTAGAAATCTAGATTATCTGCTACATCTGTGTGGTTCTGTACATATTAGCATGTATGCAAATCTGGTGGTGACTCACTTCTAACAATAAACATGGCTTTTGGGTAGTGCACAGACAAGAATGAATTCTCTAGTAGTGCAGAACAGAGATGTGCACGGAAATCAAATCAGAACTGAGCAATATTCTTTCTGTCTATCATGGCCTTTGCTATCAAATGGCAGCTAGCACAAGACACCCCTGAAGGGGGTTTATTTCATCACTGACTGCTGTTTCACTGCTAATTGTCATAAGTGTTTAAAAACCAAACCAAAACACAAAGCCAAGAGGGATATTACAAAAATAACTTTTTTAAGTTAAGGAAAACTGGGGTGAAGTCTATTCTTAGAGGTACATTGTGTCTTGAAGAGAAAATTGGCAGCAGAGTTTTTTCCTGAGATATATCAAGGAAAAGGGTGGGATTTTGGTACAGTTAAACACTAAACCCAGGTTTTTTAGTTTGTAGAAGTTTAAAGTATAGCCACAAGGAAAGTCTGTAATCTGACAAAAATCCATTTTTGTGCACAGTTCTTATGTCTCTTAAGGACATTGTGGGAAGTGCAGGTAGACCCATATGAAAGGTAACATTATTCTCACACTGGAAATTACTTGTCCTGCAGAATGTGGCAGGTTAAGGGCAAGCAGAAGCTTGCCACATATTAAAAGTGGTGGAAAAACAGGTCAGGGACCAAGGGAGAATGGACAGAACTTGTTGTATCTCAGACATTCACCAGGCTGGGTAAAATCAGAACTGGCAGCAAAGGCTTGCCTGCAAGAACACTATTTCTGAGGCAGACTCTGTACAAACCTTTTACTTTTGAATTTTTCGTTGAAAACTCTCCAGTCTTTTAGGAAGAGATTGTAGTTGGAGATCCAGGCAAACATATCATGAGATCTCTTCCCAATAACCTGGCATGGAACTGTGCCACCTTCCCTGCCACTGAATAATACTGACACCTTTGGTGGCATTCAAATAATAATTTCTTGTCAACCTTACAAGTATCTGTGATCAGAAATATGGCCTATTGCTGCTGCAAGGGAAATTGGGCCACCAATAAGGAGCTTTAAGTACCTTATTTATAAACTGTTTGCTTTTCAGGAGATGTGTTGGAGACTGGGGACAACGTATTTCAACATATGGTTTGCAGATCTCTAGAGAGGGGCACAAAAGGTAACTGCAAAAATTCCAAGTCTGTGGCAGGAGCATCTGTTCACTAGAGGACTGTTCCCATGTGAGAAAATACCGGAATTTTAAAATTAAAGTAAAGAATAGTGCCCTGGAAGATTTGCTCTGATAACAGGTGTTCATTCAGAAATTATCAATCAATGTAAATATGAGAAGGTAAAAATGGAAGGCATAAGTACAGATAACAGAGGTATATGCTATTATCTAAACTTATTGCAGAATTTACAACCTGTCATCTTGAATATAAGCCATGAAAAGATGTGATTGTCATGAAATATTCCAGATATACAGTACAATTTGCCAGAATAATTTTCTGTAAGCAGTTCTCCCTGTGGGTTGTTAAATTTTGTTTATTTTCTATAGAAGTGGACATTTAGCAAACAGTTGAAATATTAAACCCCTGAACAAAGAATTTCTTGTCTGGCCATAAATTACTTGGAAATATTTATACCCATGACCCAAAAGAGCTGCTGAAAAGATGCAAAGCTTTCCTCTAATAGTCTAATAAGATGTTTTGATGCTAAAAGTGGTATAGCTTTGGCTCAAAAGACTTAACTTTTGAATTGTTATGTACTGCAGTTTCCTTTTTACTCTAAATATCTGAATTTGAAGATCCACTTCTTATCACAAGCACTTTTAGCAACAATAGTGATTGTTGTGTCTCAAGAGTGCATTGTCCCATATGAAAAAGCTATTGTTGCAAAATGAATATGGTCATTAACAGAACACAATATTATTTTTTAAAAAATAACAGAAGATGAAATAGCATTGTGGACCATTTGTCTATGAATTAAACAACACAAGAAAGATCTTAACATTTCCAAAACCTGTTATTTAACACAAAGCTTCTGCACTGCTACTGTTGAAATAAAGGGAGGACCTTTCAAAATTTCTCAAGCACCTGCAGCTTGCTTGCAGTGAGCTACCTGAGATGTCCAGCTGTGGTGATTCAGCCCACACTGATACCAACGTTTTGCTCCTAAATTCAAATCATTATTTGAGGTTTTCTGCCTGGTAATGAAGTTGTTATCATTGGAAACTGTAGTCACAGAAATAAACCTTAGGTATTTTACTTTTTACCCACACAGATTTGATGCCACCATATCTCAGAAGAAGCCTAGAGTTGCCAACTTGTTGCTGAGGAAAAGAAAAGCAAAAGAAAGATATACTCACTGAGAGGTGGGAAGGAGGGCTGCTTTCTGCTGATCCCACTTGTGTGGTGTAGCATCTGTAAAATGAATATAAAAGAGAGTTCTGTGATCTTTAGATACTGCTATCTTTAAAGGTTTTGGAGGAGGAGATATCTATCATCAGCTGTATTTCTGTTTTAGCATAAATGTGTAATTCTAAATTTTGAGTAACACAAAATGGTGTTAGCAAGGTATTGTGACACAATGTGAAGTATTGTGACCACGTATTGAGCTGGAAAAATGGGTATTTTTGAAAAAGCAATAGCTGAATCTGTCCTCAAATTATGTCATTCTAGATAGAAAGCCCGGGGGAAGAGAGCCAGCAACTCATTTCTTGACAAGAAAAAAGCAAGAGCTTCATTTTGTACAAATACGGTTGGATGTATTATATTTTTATGCCTGTGAAGTTGGTGGTAGCAGTTTGTGTTGAAATGGGTTCTATATTTTAAAAATATTTAGTGTTGCAGATTTTGCATGATTTTAAAAAGAAAGAAAAGTATGAAGGATGTTGTTGATAAAAAGAATACAGGGTAGTGGAGATTTGTCATAGGCAGGCCTGTGTTCATGTAGACAGAGAGGACACACTGCCCTGGCTCATCTTTCCCCAGCTTTCCTGTCCAGTGGTCTCTAAGCTTGCTTGCAGCTGCCTTTACAAAGGTAGGCCTGGTGACACCTTAGATGGGAGTATGGACTCCTGGAGTTGGATTAAATGTTACTGGTGCAAGATGAAAAAAGCCACCCCTGTGGAAGCACAGCCTGGCAGGTCTGAGCAAGACCCAGGAGATTCAAAGGTCATTAGAGTGAGGATTTGTCAGCTAGAATGAAATAGTGTCCACTTGGCCATTGATTTGTTCATTGCAAAGGCTACTGGCAAAAGTGGATAAGTGTTATGACAAATGAACTACTAAATACTGAGGTTGGGAAAGGCTGGACATACAGATTTACTGACTGCAGTTTGGGTTTTGCTGCAGTTACTTCTCATCACTACATCTTTATCTCCTTTAACCTTCTCCTTCAGTTAAAGGGCACCTGGGGCTCTGTATTTAGGGATTGTGAATGACTGCAAAGGGAAGAAATATTCATAAAATAATATTAAATTCCTGAAAATTTTCTGTTTCCCATTTATGTAGGAGAGCTCGACCTGACCAGTTTATTTATGGATACTAAATTCCAAAATATTACTTAATGAGATATTTTGTGAGGAAAATGACAGCAGGCAGGAGAATTCCATGAGAAGGGAGAACTCGAGCCTGGGTGTTTAAGCATGCTGTAAGTGAATATGTTATAAAAATGAGTGCTAAGGAAATAAATGACATACTGTTGAGAAGTGTGGTAGCTACAATAAACCTTACATTTGTTGGCATGAAAGATGATAAGATGATAACCTCATTCTGTACCACATACTGAGTAGAAAATACACTGCTAAAATATCAAGACATTACACAGAATCACTGTTTATATAAGTTACAGGGGAGGAATCACCGTATTAATGATAAGTCACTGAGCCAAGAGTGTCTGCTGGAAAGGACTGTGAGCAGCAGTTTTCTAAAAGGTTCTTGAATTGTAGACTCACAATTTGATCTCACCTCCTGCCTTCCTTCCTTGATAACTTCCCCTCATGCTGTGCTTTCCCAGCTTACAGCCTCTGTTCCAAACCTGGATATGATTTTTCCTGCGTTAAGATTTATTCATACTAGGAAGAGAGAAATGATTTTCCAACTTTTGGGGAAATAACTCCAGTGTGCATCTTTAAAAACAGCCAGATAAACACTATACAAGATGCTTCATATATCCCAAAGTTTTTGAAAGAATATTCTTAATTAAACCTGCTTTGGATTTGGATTTTCCTGTGTATCTAAAACAGTTTATTGATATAGTTTGGTTTTTGTCTGGCCAAGCTTGGGCAAGCAAGTAAAGCTTGAGGTCAACATTTATAATTTTCACATACCTGATCCAGTGGAACACAGCAAAACTTTTGTGTGATTTAAAAAAAAAAATCAGAACTGCCTTCAGGCTGATACAACTATGGACAAAGCCAAAACTGCCCAAGTAGGTTGGGTCTGCATGAGATTCACCCATAATGACTGGACAAGTGTTCCTCAGGGCTCTTGCAGAATTACTGTCACGAAGAAGCAAAGAGGAGAATTTGGACTTGGTCTTTCCTGTCTCTTCAGAGGGAGGAAAAGAAAGAAGGGGGAGGAGGGAAAAAGTATTCTAGAGGGGGTTGTTCCTTAAGTGCTTTATCTGGAGGTATTATGTTTAAACTGTTTGTATTCAAGGAAGGAAGAGAAGGGACGTAATATCAGCACACTGAAATAGCTATTCCCTGAGGATACTTTGTTTTAATATAGTGGTATTAGCACTTCAGTGGGCTGTGGTTGTTCATTTCATTCATCACTTATAGGATGGAAATTTCTGAAATGTTTAATTTAATTGTACTGAAGACATCAGTCATGATTTTCTAGTTAAAGTTGTGGGAGGCTTTCATTTTGAAACACTGCTATAACTTTCAAAATAATTCCTTTTAAGCTGATGTTTAGTATCAATCCAAGCGTGACTCATGTAGTGAAGTTGGAGAAAATCACCTTAGCCATTTCTGCTTTATGGTAGTCATTGATTAAAAAACAAAAGACAGTTTTCATAGCTCTGAAATTGAGCCTCCACACATTCTCTGACAATTCCCCTAGGTGTGAGGGACAAGAGGATTGAGATGGGGAGAGCACAAAAGGAAAATGAGGATTTTCCTGTTCCTATCTGCAAAACATATTCTGTTCCATTTTTGTTTTTGTTTGTTCAGAAGCTGCCTCTGTTGAAAAAAGATTTCGTCTGAGCTGGTGCTTAAAGAAACCAGATCTTTAAAGGGATCTTTAAGTCCCCTGTAACGCTATTAAACAAATTTCAAGTCAAGTCTCATCCTTCCCCAGCAGCTTTCGCATTCTCTCTTCTCCTCAAGCTCACTGACAGCACCACCTCCCTGCAGCCATGCCACATCATTTACTCGGATTCATTTTCCCTTTTCAGAGTTACCCAGTTCTCCTCTAGCATACAAAAGGCCATATGAGATAAAACCTCTTTCCTAGCTTTTTCCAACCTATTTTCCTGCCTGTTCAATTGCTGATGAACATTGCATCACAACCAGACAGAAATAAACAATGCTATTCCTCTTTAATTCTTTTTCTAGAAAAGAGTTTTTCCTATCTTAGTCTCCCAGATAGTATCAGAAGGTTAAATATCTTCTCTGTCCTCTCACAAAGAAGCCAGGAATGTTGTGATAGCTTAATAAAATTAAATACTGCATCATACACATAAAGATAAAAATGAATGTAAAATCCCCATGTAATTAGATACTCAGGTATGAAAGTTGACATGATACAAATGTGCTGCATTTGTTTCTATGGGTCTACAATATTTTGGGATAATAAAGAGGGTCTCTTTATGTGGAATAAGTTGAAATGTGAATTATGATAGAAATAGTGTTTTCTGATATAAATTCCCTTATTGAAGATATTGAAGCAAAAACCTGCCATCTTTGAAGATATTTCCTTTTTCTCTTTGATAAAATGACTAAACAACTCTGAATGATACCACAGGGTATAAATCTGTATTCACAAGCTTCTGCACTGGTGAAGCAGCTTGTGTGTATAACTATGATGAATTTCATAAAGAAATTTTCAGTAAATTAGGTATTTCTTAAAAAGCCTGAGAAGTCTTTCTCTAGGGAATATTCCTAAAATGTTACTAGTATGTATTGTAAATCATATTTAATTCTATGTTTTGATTAATGTAACTTCTTACTTAGGAAAAAAAGAAAAAAAAACAAAAACATTTTGACTCTCTTCTCACTTCTTCCACAAAAATAAATATATCTGTGTTAAATAAAGGAGCTTGCAGATCTGGGAGGGTGTGTGTGTGTGAAAAGGCAGAAGTGAGTAGTATGTCCCTGACACAGTTACGCATTTTCTTTCAGAGAAGCATGAAATTATTTTTTATTTTCCCTCATCCTTCCACATTGTTGACCAGTGTAAAGAAAAATGATTCTTCCATTGTGTGACTTGCCTGGATTTGGAGAGCTTTTGAAGTGTTACAGATTATCTATCAAGAAGTGGGGTGAAAAGCCCTTTTGAGCTCTGTATATAATTAATCCTTTTGCACTCAGCAAGCAAACCACACTTGTATACAGGAAACAAGTGATGATGAAACCCACAAAGCTGGAGTTCAGACTTTTTTAAAACATATAAAAATAGTAAGTCTTCCATTACAGAATGGAACTTAATTCTTAATAATTTGTGTCCAAAACCTTTCCAGTTTTCAAATGTATCTGGTTTCTAGGAGGCTGGTGAAGGATTAAACAGGCTGAAATCCACCTCCCTCCTTGTATCTCCTACATTAATGTCACTGGTGATGGAAGAAAAGGAAAAATACACAGGTAAAATTTTCTTCAAAGAGAGTTAATAAAAGCATTTAGTCTATAATTTAGACTATTTACAAGAGTAATTGCAAAATATTGGGTAGAAAATACATATTATCTAACATTCAGGCAGTGCTGCAAGGTAAACACCAGGAACTGCATTTTGGGACTTTTCCAAGCAATGTATAATTTGCAGTGGAAAATGAAAGGCTAAAGAACTGGTTTGTCATGGAGCTGAGAACAAGATGTGACAGGTGATAAATGCTTTGACAGGCATGCAGGGTGAGAACGAAGGGCTAAGGGTGAGGGCAGGTGAAAGAAATTTGCCAAGGTCTGAAAGGAAAGAGTAATATGGTTTCAGAGTTACAAGTAAGGTAATAGAAGTTGAATGGAAAGATGTTACACAGATTCTGGCAGTATGGGTGTTGTGTATTTCTTAGAAAGAGAGCAGAAGGCATCCCCCTACCCATGGGGTGGATGTCCAAGATTAGTAGGCAAAAATGAAGAGGGAAAAATACAGAGCTAACAGAGAAAGAGGAATAAGAGAGCAAGAAGGTGAAATAAAAATGAGTGAAATAAAAGTATGAAAAATGAACTAAAATAACTAAGAAAAATATGGAGCTGTAAAGTTATTCAATATGAAAGGAAGAAAGCCCAGGAAAGCACAGAGAAACTAAAATGTATGAGAGGAGAAAGCAACCTTCTACTATGCAAATTACATTCCTTTAGAATGAAGTTATTTAATTTTGATTGACTTAATCCTCCCCCACTGCCAAGAAAGCCTACACTTTTTGAATTCATCAAAAATAACCCCCTACAATGATTTTGAGAAAAAGAAAAATCAAGTCAGAAAATTTACTACGTAGAATAAATTAAATATGTGCCCCCTATAACAGTGGAAATGAAGGTCATCCTATTATAAAAAGAACTTAAGAAAACACATTTCATTAGAAAGAAATTAAGAAGAAAAAGGGGAATAATTTGAAGTGTCAACCTTAACAAGAAAAAGAAGAAGAATGTAAGAAGGGAGAAGAAAAAGGGGAATTAAGAAGAAAAAGAGGAATAATGTAAAGTGTTAACCTTACTGAAAGCAAAACAAATGTTTCATTCTCATGTTTTCAAATAGCAAAATGAACACATGACCATTGCAATTATAATAATATTGAAATTTTATGAAATGTGAAGCATAAGCATCTGGAAGAATAGGTATCAAAACATAAATTTAAGATCTTTTGTATTTGTTTTTTCACCATCAGCTGAGAAGGATGAAGCAGAGCTTTCTAGGATTTCTAGCAATTAAGATGTGGAAACTGACCACAGTGCCAAGACTTTTATAAACTGTGCTAATTCACAACATAGGAAAGATGCAACATTTAACTAGATAGAACATAGAACTTATCAAAGTGTTTTTCTCTCCACTGAGTAGTGTTTTGATTTGGTTAGTTCTGCTGTCTCACTCTACCATTGCATGATGTTTTGTTTAGGCTTTAAAGTGACCCAATTCATGTTCTGAAGGGTTTCATATATGCATGGAAATTAGTAATTTTGAGCATTTCTGCTAAGGAGAAAAGTGTTTTACTGCCTCTGAAATATCCTCCTCTTCCCAGGAAATAAACTGGCAGTGATCATGATGTGATTATGAGGCCAGTCTGTATTGCAGAAAGGTAAAGTACTCTTGTACAATAATTAATGAGGTAATTGTCACATTATAGCACCATAGCTGTGCACTGCAGTGCTCATGTCCCCCATTCAGGCCTTTCTATGTTTCTGTTCTTTCATTTCTGTCTCAATTACTGAAGTGTGTGGTGGGAATAGTATTTCCCTGATCAGTTTGTATGTTTGTATACCTTGTTTTATTTAAAAGGAAGTCTGAGGGACAAGGCAACTCTTGCATTGTGTAAACACATAATTGAAAAGAAAACAGTATTTGCTGGGTGTTTTGACACAGCCATAACAGAAAGAATAGATTTGGTATTTGTTTCAACTTGTTACATTTACATTTGAAGGAAAGGAAAAAAGTTACCTAGATGTATTACTATACTAGAGAGAATATTTTTCAAAGATGGATAGATTTTAGGAATGGCATTTTTTTCCTGTTCTTGTGAAGAGTTTTTTAATGTTGAGCTGAACCAAATAGAAAAAGATTATGAAAGATGATGAGAGAATCATAGCCAATGAAGATAAACCAGTAGATCAGCACAATTCTTCAGAGTAAGTTATTATTGCAGGTGAAATACAGGATGGGATTCTATGGATATGGGTTTGCAAAGACATCCTGCATGGAGATACATATTGAAGACAGAAAGCTTCTGTGCTAGAGAAACAGAGCAGCAAAGGAGGAAATATTGCTGTGTCTTTGGAATAAAGCAGTTTTATGCCTCTTAAAATAGAACAATAGGAGAACTGACAGAACCTCATATTAAGCACAACTCCTAATCAAATGGAAAGTGATAACAAAATATCTTGTGGTTCCTGGCAGAAATAGCTGTAATACACATCTATATCATTTCCAGTATTATGTTTCTAGTCTTATTTCATTGCAATCCAATCTGCTTCATAAAAGCATGGTCAGACAGTGAAAGATCTAATTTGATTCTGGAATCTGTTAGATCAAGACAGTGAATTCCGAGACATAAATGTGGGCTACTAACTAGAATGTAATCTTATCTGCCCTTAAAGTACGTGGAGACCAGAAACAGAGGAATTACATGTGTGTACAAATGCATTCAATTTATTATTGAATTGGCAGAAATCTTCAAAATTATTTAAATTCTTTTAACTGTACAGTTTTCTATTGCTCTATGACTTCACTCACAGTGACAGGCAAGTCCTTTTACTCTTTATCTTTCAGCCCTATAATGGAGCTAGGAAAGAAAGATTCAGGACACATGGTAACAAATGGGACCATTCTGTTACTAATTTCTTTTTATTGTTTAAGTCAATGTAGCTGTTAAGCCTCAGGTTCTTTTCAGGGTATTTCAAAAGGTGTGAGGACTAGACCCATCTGTCTATGTGATCATAGGAATTTTTTTAGCCCTGTAGGATAAAAACTATTCTCTGTGGTCATTGTAATGGATTGATAACTGAAAAGCCAGAATGGAAAAGCCCAAAATCTGAATTGTCTCAGGAGCAGACCTATATGGTTATAATGGTTTTACATTAAATTGTTTATGACAATTTATTGTCATTAAATGCTAACCATTTAGCGATGCTGGGGAAGAATTCTATGTCACCGGCAATCAGATTTTTGTGAAGCAACGGGAAACGATTTGTTCATTCACCTTTTCCATTGTTGGTGTTCACTGTGTGTGGCAAATGGCAATTGTGTACAATGGCTGGTGAAAGGAGGGAATTCTTGACCCCCTCCCAGGTCTGACCAGAGCTCCAGAAAGAGGATGGGGTAATTTTTCCTGCCCAGAGCTGGACACACTGTGTATGCCTCACACCTGAATGGGACTGCAGCCGAACCCCCAGTGGGGAAGAAGAGACTCTGAAGAAGTCATGAGAAACCAACACAGAGCAGGGATGTGCTCGTGTGTTAATACACATACATTTAACAAGAAGATTTACTCTGCCCTTCACCATTTGCCATCTTTTTGGTCTCTGCTGTTTCCTTTGAGCTCTCCAAGCAAGGGTCTGTTTTCCACATATGTGATGCAGTAGAAAAGCATTACATCATCCTTTTTTGCTGTATCCATTGGACAGCAGTGCCATATTCTTCCTTCTCAGTGTTTTCCACTCACCCAGCATCCTTGGAGTGGCAGCAGAACGTGACTGCTGTGCATGCTGTGCCTCTTGCAGAGCTGGAGCAGCATCCTGCACTTCAGAGTTCTGCTTGCAGCATCAGGCAGGGCTGAATGGAAAATGCCATGACCAATTTAGAAGAAATAAAGGCCATTCATCTGCCTTTGGGGAGTAACCCAACTACAGAGCTCAATGTGCTGGGTGTAACATGGAGAGATGCCCTGTCTGGCAAAACCATTGAGTCAAGAAATTCAGAGCAGGAAGAATACAAAATAGCATTGCCCTTCTTTTAAAAGTGAGAACCCAGGCACAGTTTCTTCTCCACCAAGATCAAGATGAACATCTGTGGCATGTGAAAGAAGCAAATCTCAGAATAACAAATCTGAGACACTTCTTTCATGTGGGGGATAGCTAAGACACATTAAATGGGGCTTTTTAGGGACTCTGACTTAATTCTTTCCCAGTAATAAAACCTCAAGGTCTTACTTATACTTGAATATGTTAAGTTCAGCTGATTTACCTTAATATTTTTTATTAAAGTACTAGTTTAAGATTAAGCACTAAAAAGCATATTTTCCCACTGAATTTGACACAATATTTTTGAAGTTCATGAATCTATTAAGCCCCGAACACTCTCTAGTGTATTAGACAACAGTAGTGATTTACATTATTTTGACATTGCAAATGAGTTTTCAAGGGTAATGGATTTCATATAGGGAGATTAAAAGATAACATTCCTTCATTTGTGCATGCTGACTTCTTTCCCCCCATCATACTACATTTAGCAAAATGAATAAGGCAGAAGCAATGCTGGTGTATTTTTATGCTAATTAACATATTTTAATTTCAAATAGCATTTCTGAAGAAAAGATACACTCCAAAAAAAGTGATGCCAGGGCAAAACTAATGAATTTTCATTCTTTTCAGTATACTTATGCTTTCATGAATTCTTTTTGTTATATTCTGGTGCATGAGAATGCATCAGTAGGCACTCAGAATATGCAGCCCACAGATCTGATTTTTACAGAAATCCAGCTTAATGTTTTTAGCTACAAAATAAACTTCACCCTAAAAGTGTTATTTTTAGTGACCAGTTGGGTAATAACTGTAGGAGTACATACTTCAGGAAGGCAGATAAGGATTTTTTGGAAAACAATGCATTGTAAATGACAAGAAGTCTTTGTGCACAAGGGATGTATTTAGCTGTTTTGTACCTAAAGTGGGCTATTCTTAGACAAATTTTAAGGGTAGGCCACTCTTGTCCCTGAAAGTCTGCAGCTGAGAGCTCACACTTGCTGCAGTTCACTAATGTAAGCAGTGTGATGTATACTTTAATTAGTTAAACTGAAGTTTCACTGCACTGATTCCTCTCTTCTGTATCTTGGAGCACCCTTGGCTCCTTGGGAGTGAGAATGGTTTTGGCTTTGGTGCTATAAATCAGAAATCTCCATGGTCTCTGCATGAAGCCCATGGCTGCTGGGCCAGTGGCTCTGTTCTAATGCTGATGGTGAGGGGCACAAGAAGCAGCCCTTTTTAGCATCACAGTCCAAGGATTGCACTGCTCTGATCCCAGACAATTCCAACAAGAATTCTTAGTCCATGGCCCCTGCAGGCACAGATTCACTGGCAAAACACTGACCTGCTGTAATTTACTTGTGCATCCTGTCAAGAACAGGGCACAATGAACCAGTCTGTCCCTCGTGTAACACTTGTCACAACAGCAATATAAAGCCAATGACATGGTTGAACAGGATTGTTGATACCCATCAGGACAGATCAATAAATGATGTTTCTTTTACTTCCATAACTCTAGCTTACCCGAGTGCTTGTATAAAGCAGGGCACTGGGCCTGATCTACTGCACTGCAGTAAAATCAACAATGCATTCCACAGAGCCAGGCAAATCTCATGTTTGTTCTGCTGGGTGAATAGACTGAGAAAACATGCTCCTCAAAAATATTTTAAATCACATTGTTATAGTTCTTGTATAGTTCTTTGTAACACTCCAGAACTTTCACTACATGAGTAGACACTGGTAGCTCTTGAAACCAAAACATTATTCAGGAACCTGATTTGAAAGAATTTCTTTTACAAGTAACAAGACAAATCATACTGATTTTCTCTAAATCGTTTTGGAGGAAGTGAAACAAACAATTTGGGAAGCTAACAGTAACTGATAGGTAAGTTCCAGTTCAGCAGAAGCCAAAATTGAAACTAAAAATCTTAGGTCTAAATAAGGGCATGTGATTCCATCTAACAGAAAATTCCCATTGTCAGAGAGGAAATACAGAAACTTTGTATAGTTGAAAGTAAATTCAAACTTAGGATATTCTTACCCTGCTATGTAGAGCAATAGTACTACTTTTGTAATTAGAAAAAGATACTTAGTTTAAAATACCCCAATTTAGGAAATATAAAAGTTTTCAACAGACCTAATTTTTTTTTTTCTGTGAAAAACTGACCCATTATAAGCATTTTTCTTGTCTGTAAAATTGTGTTTTCTTCCCCAGGTCTTCTTGAACTGGGACAGATTTTTACTTTGTTCAGTCAAACCTTGGACATTGAATAAGTATATTTTCTTTCTAATTAAGAGATGATAAAAAGAATTATCTTAGTACTGAAATAATCTAATCTTGGTATAAGTTTGCAGTTTGTTGTTCCTGAAATATGAAGGAAAGAAAGCCAGCTCATCATCTCAGCTTAGTGGCAGGGCTCTTCCTGATTGTTGGATAGATAAGAAGAGTGAAGATGAACGCTTGCTTGTTATAACCATCTACTCAATACAAAAAGTGATAGACTTTGGGGAGTAAACATTATTCTAAACTCCAAGATTTCTTAAGGTAACAAAATAAAATTTAGGTTTCATAATTTCCTTAAAAGCCAAAATAGGCTTTATGTGCATGAAGATTGAACAAATTAATAGAAATCCCAGCCTGTTAAGGCCAATGGGAGATTTCCTACTGGAATAAAAGACCTCTTATATAGAATACTAACATAAATTTTAACATGAAAGACAGACATTTACAAGTTGGAAGTACATGCAAAGAGAGGATTGAAAATTATGAAACAGAAAACTTATCCCAAGATTTTGGTCTAGGGCAGAGTAAGTGAATAACTTTTAACCGTTAGCCCCTTCCCTCTGTAGTAACTCTGTGTTATCCTTCCAGGTACCTGGGAATCACAAGGCCCCTCACATACCCTGTAAGGCAGAATGGGAAGTGCATGGCCAAGATGATCCTGTGTGTCTGGCTGTTGTCTGCCTCTATCACCATTCCCCCGCTCTTCGGCTGGGCCCAGAACGTCAATGATGAAAAGGTTTGCCTCATCAGTCAAGACTTTGGCTACACCATTTACTCCACAGCAGTTGCATTTTACATCCCAATGTCAGTGATGCTTTTCATGTACTATCAGATCTATAAAGCTGCCAGGAGGAGTGCTGCTAAACACAAGTTTTCTGGTTTTCCCCGTCTGGAAGAAATGGAAGGGATTTCTGTGAATGGACTTGTAAAACTGCACAAGGAATCTGAAGAATGTACTAATTTTTCACGACTCCTAAAGCACGACAAGAAAAACATTTCCATCTTTAAAAGAGAACAGAAAGCTGCCACCACCCTTGGGATTATTGTTGGGGCTTTCACAATCTGCTGGCTGCCCTTTTTCCTCCTCTCAACTGCAAGGCCCTTCATCTGTGGTACAGCGTGCAGCTGCATCCCCCTCTGGGTGGAGAGAACATTTCTGTGGCTGGGCTATGCAAACTCCCTCATTAACCCTTTTATCTATGCCTTCTTCAACCGGGACCTGAGGACAACCTATCGCAACCTGCTGCAGTGCAGATACAGGAACATCAACCGCAAACTCTCGGCCGCGGGCATGCACGAGGCTCTGAAGCTTGCAGAAAAGCCAGAATTCGTTCTGTAAGGCTACTCATCCTCTACTGTGATCATTTGCTGTTTTATCACATTGACTTTTCCCCCACAGGTTTGAAAGAAGTGTTGCAGGAGGAACCAGTTGAGCACTGTTAATGCAGTCAGCAGGAAACAAGGTAGAGCCCACCTGTCCTAATGGGCCTGGAAAAGCAAGAGCACCATCTAGAGAATTTGGGTCTAAGATGAATATAAGAAAGGACGGAAGTGAAATGTAGCACAGGATGTTTGAGCTGTTAGTGAGGAAGAAGCAAAGTTGGCCTAATCCGTTTGTTTGGCCCAAAAAATGTTTAGTAGGTCTGAATGTTGGATGCACCTTGTGTCCAGGAGATTCTTTGCTGTAATAAAGACCTGAGAATGGTGAAAAGTTAATTTCCTTCCACTTCAGTATTACAAAAATAAATCATTAAAGAAGTTGAATGAAAGAACTTGTATTCCTTAGAAATATTCTTTATGATAAAACCCCATATGTTCATTAAACATTAATTTACTGGATTGCCTGGAAATGAACTATGTTGTGAAATTCAATATTGCCTTTGCACAGCAAATCTGGCACTGAAAGAATATGTCACACTTCCAATGTGATTAAAGAGTTTGAGTAAAGTCACATGGACCAACACCTACTGCTGCATACAGCCCTGCAGCACAGTCAGCTGCAGTGCTGCTGTGCAAATCACACCAGGTAATCTTGTACTGTATTTCTAACATAACAAATGTGTCTGATTGCAGTTTATTTCAGGATCTGTCTGGTCTTTGTCCATCTCTTCATTCTTTAATTCTCTTGGCTTTCTCAGCTGAGCACTTCTCTAATCTAGATGGAGACTGTCTGTGCACAAGTCATTTCTGTGATGTATGTCTGGTCCTTGCTCCACTTCAGTAGTTAATTTACTGTCTATTTGAAAGCTCTTCTACTTTCTGGGACTTCTTTCTTTTCTCAAGTCAGTAAGGAAAAAACAAACATGAGACCTTATGACTTCAGAGACACCTGGACTTTATCCTTAGAATCTGATTTTAATAATCACTTGTGCTTAAAGTGATTTAAAGCCTTGCCGTGTGTATGAATAAAGACAATTTACTTTTTCTGGTTCTAGCTTTTTCTACCATCATTGCAGTTTGTCCAAATATGTGATTCTACTTCTCTTGGCTTTAGTAAACAGATGTCTTCTGTCAGTGTAGCAGGGCCAAATAGTATAACAATTTTTTATTAAAAAATTAAAAATAATCATGTTGGTTATATTAATATATTACTAGTAATGTATTAATATAACATGCAGCAATTTTGTAAGATACTATTATAATAAAATAATAATAAAACAACTCATAAGAACAAGATGAGTTCTTTGGCCCAAGTGTGCACTGCACACCATGTTCCAGCTGAAGCAGAGGGTGAGGGTACATTACTGAACAAAGACTTCAACCTTCAGAGCCTGATCTGCTTTTTCAGATATTGGGACACCAGTGAGGAGACAATGTGTTCATTATCAAATTGCCTCAGCATCAATTCCCACGTCAGGCTAACTTCTGTCCCTGCTTTCTCAAGTCTGAAGGCAAAATGACTTCAATGAGCTCAGTGATGCTCATTTGGGCTGGGCAGGGGCAGTCAGTGCCAGAGCCCTTGTTCCAAGCTTGCAGAGGTAACTGCAGACACTCGAGCCTCTCCCTGGCACATAGCCAAGAGCTGGGTGATGTGCTGAGCCACTGAAACAGGCTGCAGCAATTTTAGATGCATTCATGCACTGCAGTAGGGAGCACATTTTGGCCTCATTTTCACAACAGAATTGTAGAGTAAGAGGCTGTATTCCAGCTTCAAAACAGTTTTCTAAAGAAGTTTCAAACTTATTTGGGACAGTCTTATTTCTTTTAAATGTTCCAATATTATGCACAGGGACAAGAAGAGATTTGGGCCCAGAAGATCCACAAGCTCTGGAGTACAGAGTTAACTCAAGTATATTTTCCATATTGAACATGAAATGATTGTTGTTTCGTTATTACTTATCAGAGTAGCTTTTCTTTTTTGGTTCTTTTTTTGTTTGTTTCCAGCATAAAGGAGAAGTTTAAAAAACAACCTCTAAGTTTTTTTTCCTGTATAAGGACATACACTGGAATGTACAAATAGATGTATCTGGGAAAACTCCAAGTGGGACTATGAAACTCTGAAAGTGATTTTAGAATTGTGGACAGAAGTTTCCGCATTTTTATTCTGCAGGAAAGCCTGAGAAGCTGTGTTTCCTCCAACTAATATGATTTTTATTTTTATTTTTTTTAAAATTGAATATGTGTCTTGTGAGTCAGAAATTGACATTTGCCCAGCTGTCACTAAAGGCAATTGCTTTCCTCTGGGAAAACATCCTGCAGGAGTCCAGCTTTCCTCTACCATCTGTTTCAGGTAATGAGAGCCCAGGAAGGAATAAAAGTTGTTATGGTGCTTATGCCAATCCTGGAAGTTTTTTGAGATAAACATCCATATTTGATCTCTGGATGTGTTTGGAAAGAAAAGAAAAACCAACGAAAAAATACTCCAAAAAACAAAACACCACAAAGTTTCTCCATACACCCAAATCAAAATATAGACAAATGGAACACCTTCTAGATGGAGCTGTCTTTGAGGGGAAAAGTGAAGAAGCTGGGAAGATTAGAAGAATGTCCTACTGCCCAAGCACACAAAGAAGTTGAGAAGAAGAGAAAATTTGCAGACAGAATTCTAATGGGAAAAGGCTTTAGGAAGAACAAGAAGGACATAATTGGGTTTATGAACAGGACATTTCCCTTTTTTAAAAGGTAAATAATGAAACTGAACTACATTGCAATATCTAACTGCAGCAATAGCATTTTTTTCACTTAGATAATTTACTACACATCTGACAAGGGAGTAATACAAAAATGGGTGTATGAGAAGTCTATGTCAACATGTGCTTGTAGCAAATCCAAGAAGTGACTGCACTCATGGTCTGTGTGTTCCTCCATGTGTTTCCAGAGGAAAGCCAGAAGGGTGAATCAAAAGATGGGATTGTGAAAAAAATGGGAATAAAAGACTCCAGGAACCAGCCAGAGCACAGGCAGGCCAGCATAACACTGCCTAAGTGAGGAGGGAGAAAGTGAGAATTGCACTCCCCCTGCCCTCTCAGCGCAGCTTTGGAGAGGGAGACTGTCTGTGGTGGAGCCTCATGGCTGACACTTTGCCAGCTCCCACCACCTGCCAGCCTGCACATCCAATACTGCAACGCACTCCTGGCACTTGCCAAACTCCTGTTTAGCAACAGCCTCACTGGGGAGAAATAGAAATAGCAGAGTAGTAAAACTGCGACTTGGTGATAATATCTTATTATTACGCCTCTACCGCTTCACATTTCAGTTTCATAAGGAGAAAACCAATATTTTTCATGCTCTGTTCGAAGCTAGCACCACCTGCAGAAATATGTGTCAAAGAGCAGCAAATAAACCTACTGCAATGAGAGAAAGAAAGGAATTATGTATCAAATTAATACTATAAACAATACAGACAAAATCCACTCACTCTTTTGCCCCTGCTCCCCAGCAGGAAAACAGATTTCTAGGCAGCCATTGCTTCAAACAGTGCAGCGTTATTTAAAGAACATTATGGAGTTAAGTTTTTGGATTACTGACCAAGATACTGCAGTTACAGAACTGGAAGGTGTTGGAAGCAATGCCATTGGTTTTTGTGCTTTCCCTATCTATTTAATTTTCATAGTATTTTTCTGATTCTACAGGAAAAAACCCTATTTAAATTACAGTATTCTTGAAGAAAGTGCAAGATCAATGCGTCATCAAATCCTCTTCACAGTTTGCTTAAGAAGTAATTCTTGTCTTTTAAAATGTTTCTCAGGAAGACACAGAGAAAGAGAAAGGAGAAAATTAAGAGACTTGGGGAATGGTTTTAATATGCAAAATTATTAATATCCTGGAACAGAAGACACCTCTTACTTCAAATGCTGGCGAGGTAGGGATTGTGAGGACTAGATTTTTTTGTTTTCAAGAAAGGCTCAAGCAAGTAAATTTAAAAATAGCTTAAGAAAAATTGAATCAGAAGGGTAATCTTGAAAATTTGCAAGAAATACAAAATTAGGTCCCTCTTCATGGTTTTAAATCTTCTAATGTTATTACCACTAAAGATTGGGTTCAGCATGAGTCTGAAGGGAATTATATTATTTATATCCACTTTCTAAACATTTGCCTAATGGGTCTGTCTTTCCCCACACTCAAATTCAGCTTCTGTGCTCTTTCACTGAATCCCTTCTCACCAAAGGAAAGTTCCAAAAGGACAGAATGGCTTTTATTTGCTGAAAACTGAAAAGATGCTTATGATTCCCACATTCATTTCTCAGTGCTCCAAGCTGAAAACCCCCATTGAGCTACTTCTTAAGGATATTAATATACGGTGATTGCTGAGGGTAATATTTTGACGATTTGTGCAACATTGTGACTTTACTGATTGAAATTATAATTTGTCTCTTTTGCAGTGTTTCACATAGAGCTAGTTGAGTTCCTTCAGGAAAAAAAATGCATTCAAATGTATCAAAGTTTCCAGAAGAGTTCTTCCAGTTTTATAAACGAACATACCAGACTGAATAAATATTTTGCCTTTAGTTTTCTGTCTACTCAGTCAAAATCAACGATATTTCATTAATTCAGTAGTTGTGTGGTCTTGCTAGTTCCAGGAAATTGTGTTTACAGTATACTTATTTTTACCTTTTGCAAGAGAAGACAAAGCAAGCCACTGAAGTATACTTAGTCCAGCCCTTTTGAAAAATCTCCTTTGAATCATGGAAAAATAGAAAAGAATGCATCTGGATAAACTCATTGCCTCAGAAAACTTGGCATCTCCTGCTAAACTAACCAGGTCTGTGTAAAAACAACAGGAATTCCTCAGTCAAATCTACCATTTTTGCAAGGAAAATACACAATTAGGCAAATTAAATTAACATTTACTTCCCAACAGTAGTGTGAAAGCTGACAAACCCATCAATTTTATTTCTGTCTTCAAAGAAAGCTGTAAATGCAGCAAGTGAAAATCATGCTAAGGACCTTTCACTTGTCATTACAAGAAAAAAAAAAATCAGAAGTTCAACTAAGCACATAAAGTTAATGCTGCAAAATAATTTTTTTTTAATATTAGTATATCCTTTCTGAAATAATCTCCTATCAGCCCAGAAAAGAGGAAAAAAAACATTCTCTAGGGCAAATCATATAAAATCCAAAAATTTATTCTGGAATTAAAAGAAAATCTACAGTTGCCTATAGCATAGAATTTAAAATGTCTTTGTCTTTCCTTTATATCTAGTTTTGAACTTGGATGTGATTATCAGCCTTCCTTTAATTCGGACAATTTTTTACCAGGATGTGTTTTCATGTAATAGAATATTTGAAATAAGTGAGAATGCAGGTTTGTCTGTAAAAATGCCTGCTCCTGAAACAACTAGAGTTATGAATAATTCCATGGTTTGAAAAGGGAGGCTATAACAAGACAAAAGAGTGCCTTGCTGCAAGACTGGGGAGGGATGCCCTGAAACCCTCTTGTAACCTTGCAGATGTTTGTTTTCAACATTTCAGCCTGGCTGCTGTACAAGAGTCGCTCTTCCCTTCACCCAGCTTGAGGAGAGAGGAGGAATTTGATTATTCCATGAAAAGATTTTGCAGTAATTCTTTGTCCACAGCCAATTTTGCAGAAGCAAGGCAGAATTCCTCATTCCCGCTCTGGCTCCTTCTGTCCCTCTCATGTGTGTGGGTCTCCATGAGCTTGTGGAGGTTCGTGCTGCCACCAGAGCTGGAAGGCTGCACAAATGCAGGGCTCCCAACAAGGTCTATTTAGTGAAGGAATTTAGGGTTTTTGCCACTGAACTGTGTAAAACAGACTGAGAACTTCCTCAGTTCCCACAACCACCCAAAAAACGGTAAGTACAAAGCCCCTAGAATGCTCCATTTTCCCCCAGTTTCCTCATTTGAATGGGATTTCAGAGAATTATCTCAATAGACATGATCTAATTGCCTCTTGAGAAATGCTTCCATTTATTTCAGTGGTATATTTGGTCAGAACTTCTAGTTGCTCCAGGATATTGCTCATCTAATTCATCCACTTTTTTAACAACAGGAGAAGTTCTGATTTCTCCAGGGAAAAAGAGTCATGACCAAATGTGCTTCAGAGCAGCCAGAAAAAGTCGAGCCAGACCAGGAAGAAGAAAAATGAAGAGTTGGCTTCTGAAGAACTGGATGGATTTATAAAATGTACTTCATCTTCCTTTGATGGGAGTGTGCTAAAAATATTCCATGAGCTCAATACATTGCATTAGATACATTTCTATTGGAAGTGCTCACATCTTGTTTGTTATGGAAGAAAATGCTGTTACATACAAATGAAAATAGTTTTCTGCCTGAGAAAGCCAAATAATTCCAGCAATAAGTTTGACAAAGGGTGGGGGGAATGCCACTAAAACTCAAAGATAAAGCCTTGTACAGATTTCCACCACATTTAATTATGTAGAAGAACATTTGTATGTTTACCATGCTTGTGGGTCCCAGCACTGGTATTCATATTCAGGGACTGTCAGTGATACTGAATGTATTTTGCTCTACTAAAAAAGAGAGGTTTTCAGGCAAATGTTGTCTCTGTGGATGCTTTCAGAACTTGTGTTAAAGAGATGCTGTACACCTGCAATGGCATTGAGAATGACAACAATAAAAGCCAAATTTTTGTTAAAGATTTCTGTTGTATTAAGTAAATGTCTGTTACTTGTTGCATACATGTGGTTGGTTCTCCCAAACTTTTGTAAAAAGCTGCTTTCAGTTATGCAGTGACAAAAGTTAAGGGACCAAATTAGAATGCACATGTATTACACCACAGCTAATTTACGCATATGATTGCTTTAACGCAATTTTCATGATCTGCCAATTTATAAATTCCTGTCATTTCAATTCAAATATGTATAAAAGGCTGGAGAGTTTCCACAGCGTTTGGCTTTTTGTCTTACTGCCTAGCTAGAGAATTATTTTTTTATTTTTGAAAATGTGTTTAAGAAGTGTTGTTTCTGCCAATGGTTTGTTATAATTAAAACAGATCCCTTTTGGCTTGACAAAAACTAAATAGGTGAGTATAAATGACCATTTTTCCCAGGGAAAATTGATTCAAGGCACTGTTTCTTAAAAATGGCTTTTAATTTTTTTTTTTGAGCTTCTCTTATTAACTTCCCTTCAGAGTTTCTAAACTATGCACAGTTACACAATGCACAATTCAGAAGCATATCTCATTCCCAAAGTCTGTCTTCTTTAAAGGTACATCTCAATGAGCATTTGCCTTATTTCCATAGCTGTGGGATTTGTGATAATTTAATCCCTTGCAGTTTAACCAAAATGCTGCTGGTAAATCATCCAGCAGCTACACGTGCCATTGGGGCTTTGATTTCCTTTGTTTAAATCAATATTAAAGTTCACCATAACTGCCTAAATAAGGAGTCAGACATATCAGAACAGGCCAATTAATTCCTTATTGGCAAGGAATCAGCATAGGAAGCAAATCAAATATATGTTAGGCCTATGTAAAACCTAGAACAGAGAGCCTAATCCTTATTCTACACCTGATCCTGACACCCTAGGCTGATTCCTGTGGTTCCATGACAGCACCAGGGTGGCAGATTTTCATTCACTAGGTCAGCAAGGCTGATTTCATTATCTTACTGATATAACTACTCACTGTGAGCTCTGCAGCTGAAACAAAATGAGTCTTACAGTTAATTTTATTTTCCAGAGGGAATGACACAAAAATGCTTTTTACTTGGTTAGCCTGAAGTATTTAACAGGAAAAGGGACAGATATTGGCAAAGGCCAGTAGACCAATTCTGGCTGCATTTTATGAGAATACATTCAGAGGAACTCAGCTGAAGGCAAAACTACATCGGCAGATTATATTATAACTGAACCTAGTGAGAAAGGGAGATGATAGTTTCACAAATGTACCAAGAAAAAAGGGGGGGAGGGGTTCATTAAAAAAACAAACCCAAGCCTTTAAATGAAGGGCAGTGGCATGCTCTGAAAATCATTTTCAAGCTTTATGGTCTCAGTTGCATGTCCATTTCACAAAGGCAATGAAACAATTTTACTTTGATGAATTAGACTGTCATTTTCCTTGTTCATGATGCTGTGTCAAAACCTTAACTTGAAGTGAAATAGAAAAATTATACATTATATATTTAAAGGACTTTTTTAAAAGCCCCAAATAAAAAATAGCTACCAGTAAAATTTTTCTGTGAAAATTTATGAGTTCTTTAATGTCATTATTTTAAGCGTAAGGGAAAATGTGTGCTTTAAGAGGAACTTAATAGAGGGCAAAAGAGTCAGAAAAAGCTTTTGGCTGCTAGGGAGCTACAGTTCCAGGCAGATGTATCCATACATATATATAACACACACACACACTTATGTCCCTTGAATTTTAGGGCAGTACTTCCTCATGAAAAGAAAGTAGTGAATCTATTATTACCTGATAAACATTTGTTTATTTTACTACCTATTACATTCCCAGAATCTCACAGAAATTATGAGGCTCTCTGTGGCATCACAAACCTATAACGTTGCAGTTCTACCTGTTTTAGCACAAAAAGTTTTTCGCCCAGGATCTTTCAGACACACAAACAGCACAGAGAATTAGGACATTAGGAACTACTCATTTCTGATACTTGGCCATAGGAAATGAGGCTCATTTTTTTTCCTGCTCAGGTCTGTCACCTCTCAAAGCAATGCACAAACCCACACAGCAGCAGCAAGGAGAGAGACCCAAGGCCAAGTGCAAATACCAGCAAATAATGCACACAGTATTTTAGAGGATTAGGAGAGAAACAGGGCTGATCAAAAGAGGTCAGGAGATGAGACAGCCTGGTGGGATAAGGAGTTCAGCTTTCAGCAGTTCCTGCAGCCCCCAGCACATGGACCTGCCTCACACTGGGGTAATCCAGGTCCCCAGGCTTGGGCGCAGTGACAGCAGAGGGGTGATGCCAGAAGCAAGGCTCAGAACCGCTCCTCTGGGTCTGCTGAGGGCTACATCTCTCTAGCCTTGTCACTGAAACCTGCTCTGGGATGTGACACTGAGCAGTTTGCGTTTTCACAGGGCTGCCCTACGGTAGTTACCATTGCATTTATCTGTTACCATTGTCATTTAATAAAATAAATGACTTTTAAAAATTGTATACTCCTTGATCTTTCACTATCCACCTGATCTTATCTTTTCCCCATGTACTCTTGTGGTTAACAGACCACTGAGATATTTGGTAGACAAGCCTACTGTACCTTTATTATATCTCTCCTGCACTTCCCTTATCTTTTTTTCTAGATTAATCTTTTTTTATTCTACCAACTTAAAGCCTTTTCCTAGCTGTCCCCCTGATTCTACTAGTAAAATTCTTACTAAATTATGTGGCTCTATCAAGACAACAAAGTGATTCATTTGCTTCAGACATGATCACAAAATAAATTCAGTGATAAAAAGAATTTTTTTTTTATTATCACAATATACACTGATTAAAATGCTATGTGGAAGCACAAAAATAATATCTATGTATACTATGTAAGCAGTCAGATGATCTCAATTTTAAAAGATGAAAGTGAATTCTATGTATTATTTTAGCCACCACAGACTTTTAATATGCAAAATTCACCAGAGGATTGAGATGGAACTCCATTTCAGGTCATATATTTAACCTTGACAAGATCTGGTAAAACATAAAGATGGGTAACACAAGAGACTCCTTTCCCCAAATAGCTTACCAAGAAATACAAACACAATAAAATGAAGCTCTTCATGTTGTAATTAGCCTGTGCTGAAAACATTGAGTATCTTTTGTTGTAATATGAGTTTTATTTGTAAGGAAAAAAATTGCTGTCACTTACATTGCAAATTATTCAAATTTATACAGCAGACTAATTTAACAGAAAAGGAAATAGGGTTTTTCTGTATTAGGTACCAAGTTATAATATGCTTTTAAAATGTATAAGCCTAGAGGAATATTAAAATGTTAATTTGGATAGTATTTAAAAGGTAATTACTTTTATACAATAAAAGAAGAAGTCTACTGAATACTAATCCCTGTTTCATGTGCTTTTTTTGAAATAATGCTACATTAAATAGAGAATCCATTTGTTTAAGTGATTTTAATTTAGATACCTGGAAGACATTATCATCTACAAAAACGTCTGGGTTTTTTCAGCTCAGCTAATGGAAAATCCTTACTGTATTAAATTCAATGTTGAAGAAAGTACCTATACTTGTGGGAGAGTGGTGAACTGAAAGAATGAGAGATTTTTAATGACTCTCCTGAAGAAAGCGTGGTTTGGTTGCTCAGCACAAGTGCTGCTACAAAGAGCACTGGCAGGGGCCACATGGAGCAGGTTGAGACTGATTGCTCCTAAACAAAAGCTGATTTCATCTATTCAAGCCTTTTCAGGGAAGGGTGAATGTGGAAAAATTTTATTTGCATTTCAGACCAGAGAAGCCTGCTCAGACTAGCCAGCATGTTATGTCCAACTTCTTGAATTACATAATCTAACCCCTTGTCTATGATAATCTTTTCAGCGCATAGAGGGCATCCATCTTGGAACAACCTCAGAAAATTATATTCAGGTGTTTTATAACATATTTCATTCATGCTAATGGTTTTTTTATATTTTATTTTAAAATCTGTTAAATCAATGCTTATTTCTTTAGCCAGAATATTTTCTTCTGGTTGACTACATATATGAATTGTTTTGTTAAAAATACCACTTACCTAAGTTGGGTATTTAGCCAAATAAACATAGTTGAATCATAAAAGCCAGCAACGCTCTTTAATTTGTAAGAAAGCCAGATATATTTTGATTATTTTTTTCAACATGTTATAAAAGAGATTTTTAGAAGACGGAGTGCCCAGGTGAGGTGTGGCACACAGCAGCAGCACATCCCTGCTCTGGGCACACCATGGGGCACAGCTGTGCCCAGAGCTCAGAATGAAGAGGAGTAAGAACTCAGTAAGCTTTATTCTTTCAAACTAGATATCTGTTGAACATTACCTAATTTTTAGCAAGAATATGAAGCCCTCTAAATAATCTGACCAAGTTACAGCCAGTGCAGATGAACCACATGAGAGTTTTTCACACAGTGAAACTCAGGTTGATCTATGCTTAAAATGAAAAATGTTGAGAACCTCTCTGCTCTCCTAGGTCATTTACATATGCCCACTCTACATTCATTAGTTTGACATTTACTCCTTTTATTCTGTCAGCAGAAAGATGACTTGATTTTCACTGTTGCTATTACAATGTCACAGGTATAATAGCACTTTGAAGAGTGCAATAGATTTACAGAGTGAATAAAATATGACTTCTGAAGAGTAATTGCTGGTAGGAAACTAAATTTTAATAACAAGTTTAATTTACAACAAGTTGGCAATTAACTAAATAGAATTATTTTTTGATCATGATTTTTAGATGAATCATTAGAGACAAACCCCTAACAAAAGACTTACCTCTCATCTAAAACATTACGAAAATAAAGGTATGGTAAGTGATCATTTTCTTGAAAAGGACAGCAAAAGCAAGAAGCAAGGCAAGAGAAAAATGGTAGAAAATTCAGTAGTAATCAGACCAAAATGGAACTGAAGGAATGCATGACTCCATAGCCTGCCACTTCAGATGTTAATTTACATCTAAGGAGTTCTTTATCCAGTGAATGTGTTGTGGAAGTACAGTCAAAGTTGTGGCTAAAACTCCAGAAACTCCAGGAGCAGAAACCAAGACTCAAGTTCACAGTTTCCCTGATGAGCTTTATATAATCCTACAGAATCATTAAGCATACCCTAAAAAATATAAATTACTGCTCCCTCTTGGGAGGGCTTCAGAGCAGAGGCTCCTCTTCAGCCATAACCCACTGGTGTGATATTCCCTGCCTCAGTGAGGCCTTATGAAGGATGTGCGACCTCCTAACACTCAGCTGCTGGAATTAGTGAGAAATTGGGCAAGCTCCTTTATTTGGATTAGTCCTAGTGAATTTATCCCTCATTCCTAACAATTCACAGAAGTTTAGATGGCAGAAATACTTTCACTTTTACAGCTGAAGCTAAAAAAGTACCTGTTGCATATAATAAATGAATATTTTACATACTATAAGCTTGGATTTGTCAGCTGAAGCCCATGTAACACTCAAACTCAAAATGCAACATTGAAAACCTGAGAAATTAAAACAACTTTTATAATGTACAGTGTCTTACTCTTCTGCTCCAGTATGACTTTCCTGAGTGAAAGACCTTCAGAGTGAAAGACCTTTTATGCCTTTATTGGGCATAAAAGCTTTTGTATAAGGCAGTTTTTCAAATGTTATTCAAAATTACTCTGTCGCCACAAAGGTACAATCTAGTCTTTATAATGTTCCCTTTAGAGCATTCCCAGATAATTGGCAGGACAAAATTGTTGTTTGTTAAATTATCACCTAGAAGAGCTGGTGAATAGATTATAATTTCCTCTATTTCCATGAATCGGCCTACTTCATTTACTGGTTAAGCAGCACAGCAGATTGCAGAAAAAAATAACCTGAATGAGCTCCAAAAATATATTTCTCTTTATCTGCTATAGTTCCATAAACTGCAGCTCACATAGATAAATCTTTTTCCATTTAGACTTCAAACTCTTATCTTCACATTACAGTCTGTAGAGCCTAAACTGAGATTTAGTGGACAAAGTAGTAGAAAAGACTGACCAGTTCTGATAAAACACAGAGCAAGATTAAGGCTTTATTGGGGAAAATGGTCCTGAGATTGCTTGGGACACAAACACATATGGGTATCTCTGTCCTCCAAGTGACATTTGATAATATTTCAGCCTTTCTAATTTGTAGAACAGATTTTGCTTCTTGGCTAGCAAAGGCTTTGAAAGGAGCTGGAGGACATTGGCCCTTTGTGGATTATAGTGGAAACAAGCAGCTCTGCCTCTTGCTGGTGCCAAAGATCATTGCTGGCTGCCTAATTTGGATCCATGAGCCCCCACAAGGCAAATTTTTTCCAGTTGTTGTTTATTAGAAGATGGAGCATTAATTTTTTCACTATAGGAAGATAAGCCAGAGCCTCATTATTTTTTAATATGGATTTTCCCCCTGCCCACAGCCAGCTCAAGTTAATGGGTCTGTGATTAATAAAACATCATGGGGGTTGCACCTCCCTGTATCTTGTACACCAGGCCAGCAGTTAGTAAATTTGAGAGTATTCTTAAAGAATGGTCACAAAGGTCAGAAAAGCTTCTCTTCCTATACGTTCTGGTCTTCCACGATGATTATTCAGCACAAAAATATACTCTCATAAGTTCACTTTCTCTTTTAAATTATTTTAAAAAGAGTTAGACCAAGTCTTAGCTGTGGTGCAATATTGGTAAACTGAAAGTTTCAAACAGTCTTTTTACTCAAGACTTAAGGCAGCAAAAAATAACCCCAAAGTTAACAGAGCAGTTTTAGTCTTTACATTTGTACTTCCTGCTGTCTTTGAAAAAAACCGAATTCTCGTTCATTAGAAATTATTGATATATACAGATTCACAGATAAATTTACTTTAAGTAAGCCTTTGCAGTAAATTTGATACTTGCCTTTGCTGACCAAAAGGATGTGATGCAGAAGTTATATAATTTAATGCACATGTACTCAATCTTAAAATTGAAGCGTTGTAACTGGTGAATGACATTTCTAATTAAATATTAGCAGATCTGAGCTACAGATTAAAGGTGTTTTAACTGGTGGTATGCATCCAGCTGTTTTTAGAATGGCAACTGAAATTTAATGGATTTGAAGAAAAATAACATTTTATAATTGATTTGTTAAGCAGAACAAAGGAAAAGGGCTTTGGCAAATAATAGCACATTTTATTGATGGATTCAAAGAAAAGAAGCTGTATAGTTTTGCAAAGAATTCAGCTGAGAACACTAAAACCAGGGCATCTTGTCTGACATCATATTTACTAAAAGCTGGCCTGGCAGTTAAAACCACAGTGGAGTCAGATTTGCAGTTTGATACTTCAACCAACTCAATAATATGATCCTTCAAGCTTTGATCCTTGATCAATGGATTTTTAAGAAGCAACTTAGAAACAAAATGTCAGCAAATATTTTGTCTTTAGGTTTTTTTTGTGGTATTTTTCTTCCTCTGTGACCTTTTTGCCTGCATCAGTTCACTTCAGAAAACCTTCCATTTGTAGTTTAAAGTCTTATTCAGGTTTTTCATTTAACCTGCAGTCTAACAGTCTTCTGTGTAATTTAACTAGCATTGAAATTATTTTATTTTAAATATTAACTTAAATAAAATCCAATATTAAAAAATGAACTTATTCATACACATTAATCCCAAGAGCACAATTATAACAGAATTGATAGTCTGAAATATTTTGTGAATATTTGAGAACGGATAAAGAAGCAGGAAGACGTAAAGAAAATCAGAAAGCCCATTTTTCATTTAGCTATTTAGGCAGGAATGACTATGACATTACATTACTGGGTAGTAATAGTGCTGGCTGTCAGGGAGTCTGATTTTTGCATTTCTCCTAGGAAAGTTTTCTGTAAAGAAGCACTTTCTAACCAAGGTGACAAGCTGGTGTATTACTATTAGCACATGTCCATAAGTTTCACTATTAAATGTATTTGAGGGCAGCTTGCATGCACTGAAATTAAAAAGTCCCAAAGTATTTCAGATAAACTACTTTTTTGTTTGATTTTGTAAACTGCAGGTACAGTCTGCTCTTCTCAGAGAACTTTTAGTGTTATTTCACTGGTAGGGAATTAGTTCAAATAAAAGGCCTTTAGATCTTTGAAATAAATCAATTTATATGTCAAGAATGCTGATTTAGACAAAAATTCTCCTGATTATGAGAATATATGTAATGAACAATCAACTCTGGGCATTTTGTGACCTAAGTGCACTAGGTCAGATGAAGAAAAATCTCATGATTGTCACAAATGTTTTATAAATTTTGGAATTTCTAAATTACTCTTCACTCAATAATTTCAAAAAGCTCTCTGGGGTCAATACCCCCTTTTTAGGCTCTTTTTGATATTTTGCTACTTCCCTTTACCTAGCATTCAGACTGTGTCACCTTTCTGTCATCCCACCCACACTCCAAGACCTGAATGTATTATGTTTAAATTTCTCTTTTCTAAACCTTGACTCAGCCAACATTTTTCTCTCTATTCAATACAATGCCACTGAAACAATTTTTGTAGAATCTCTTTGCTCCACCATCTAATTCCTATGCTGGTTGTCCCAAAAAGGCAAATAAATGGAATTGCAATACTACAGAGTCTGAAGGGACACATTAGAATTAATTAACAGGAAACACTACAGAAAGATTACTTTAATGTGCATCTCCTCTAATCATCATTCAGCTTAGGGCATAGTTACCTTGCAAAGGAGGCTTTAAGTTCCTATTCACAATCTTTAATTAGAATTTAGATTTGAAATAAAAAATTAGTTACATAGAAAGAGTTGCACAGAGTAAGCATTTTATCCATTGTACTAAAACTTAACTCTTGCTTGTGATTCTTCTGTGCTGCACTGATCTATGCTGAAATGCCAACACTGGCAGCCCCAGAACACTGACAAGCCTAAGGAGAAAAGTAATGTACTTGTAATGGATGTGGTGCTGAATAGAAAACAGTCCAGAAGAGAAACTTTAATACTAGTCCACTAATTAAACAACCATTTAAAACCATTTAGTCTTTTCACATTCAGTTAAAAAAAAAAAAAAAGGCAAAATTTAAGAAGTTAGAAGTTTTAATTAAGAGCTTTAAAAAAAAGAGTATTTATTCTGGCACATATTTTACAAGAACAGTGCAGTACTAGAAAAGGTTCCAAGTTTAAAAAGGCTACATTTGGTTCTTTGGCTTCATCTACATGACTTCACATGAACATTATCACCAAGGGATGCTTTTCTTTCTAAAGCAGGATTTCAACTTTTTCAATCAAAAGAACACAAACACCCTGTTTGCCTGTGCTAGCTATTTTCAGGAATTACTTACCAATGTCAATGGCAATAGACCACCCAGTACTAATCAAACAACCAGCAGCTGTAAACCAGAGGAAATCTAGACTGAAAAACTACATGGCAGTCACCAGAGAATATGCTTTTATCAAATAACCATCAGTTTCTGTTTCCCTGAATGCACTAGAAAATATTTGAGGGGGAAAATGTAACAAGCCAAACTCGATGTGCTATTTGCATCTAAACTAATTTGAGTTCCAGAGTGTGGTCACTTCAAGAGCTCTGCAGGGGGAGGAAGGAGTGCCCAGCACCAGCACCAACACCCAGCTCTGCACAGAGCCCAGAGCTGAGGGAGCCTGTGCTGGGGGCTCTGCCTCTCCAGCTCCCTGACACAGCCAGCTGCAGAAACATGAGGACATTTTTGCAAAGCATCCCTTGTTAGGTTTCAGTAGGAGTCTGCCCCCAGAGCCAGCAGCCCTTTCAGAGGGGCTCACATGCTGGACCATGAAACCCCCAGAAGAGTTACTCACTGTGGAGTTAACAAAAGCAGGGAGGCATCATTTCATGCATAATCCATATGCAGCGCATCTAAAATTAATGCAGCAACAAAGTGCAGATGGAAAAGGCCCAACTGTTGCTATTCTGATGCTGACAGCTTTCAGAATATCAGCAATTTTTGAAAACTATCCTGGCTCTTTTGATTGGAAAACATTTTCAGGCGCAATCCAACCATGCTGCAATGTGATTAAGGTGGATAAGCCATCAGTGCAGACCACATTGCTGGCTTCCACCTGAAGAAGGTGCACTACTAAAACAGCAAGTATGCAATATTCTACAGCTTGGATTTAGAAAGTAGAGGAACATTTCTGCTTTTAACTTAATTTTTTTCTGGTATAGATTAAAATGTTGGGAAATTTGAGACATACCAAGCACTATTTCTGTCCTGCTCTGTTCAGCCAACCTTACTAACTGCTGCTTTGGAAAGGAAAAACTGTGAGTGGTTGGCAGAGCCAGTGACAGAGAATTAGAGGATTGTCCCTGTTTTAAATCCATACAAAACATAGAAAACATTGGTTATTTGTCAGGCATTCACATCAAATTCACACAATGCTTAGAGCATACATTTGTTTAATATATTTGCAGACCTTCACTGCAAGGCTAGGATTGATCATACAAAGAAACACAACTAGAAAAAGCCCCAACCAGTTGCAAAATTATTGTACTCCTGGAAACAAGAGTTAAAAATTGACAGAACAGCCCATGACAGAAAGTTACAGAGGTAAAAGTAACTAACTTTGCACTTACTGCTTATTCCATGAGGAAAAATTAGAGAACACACAAATTTAAGAATGTCACAAAGTCTCAATGGTCTACAAGTGATTTCTCTTTTACACCCTTTCCCCAGAAGCTCATTCTGAAAACCAGGCCAAATGCTCCAATGCCCCTCTGAGGCCAGCAGTGGTCAGAGCAAAGCATCCCTCCTTTCTGGGGGATCCAGACCAGACTGGTGCAGACCAGCAGAGTCACCAGCACCCAGCAAGCACAGCAGCATGGGCAAGCTCTGCCCCGCACATCCCCTCCATCCCTTTACACGCCCTGAGTGCAAGGAGAGCTCCAATGTGCGGAGCCTGGCAGAAAGGAGCAAGAGCTGCCTTTTGCTCTCCATCATTCCTTAATATCACTCCTTGCTCAAACACTTGAATTCAGCATGTTGCTGTGGCACCTCCTGAGGAATACGGCTGGCTGCCTCCTGATCTTCCCCTGAGTGTGCCGAGCCTTTTTGCACATTATGTTTCCATGCACATGGCAGAGGAAGCGAGACACATCTGGGAATGCCTCTCTGAGCGTTTGTCAGCTACGTGGGCCACAGAAACCCCTGAGATGTGAAGAGAGTGAAACACAACTCCAACAAAGTGTTACCTCAGCACACTCCACTTGCAGAACCAGGGGAGCCTTTTGCATGCACAAGAAGCAGAATTTGCTGGGGGAAATAATTGGCCAGAAAAATGCAGTTTGTGCAGCACTGCACAGAAGGAGCTGCCCCCTTACTCTGTCCCCTGCTTCCCACACAGCAATCTGCAGCAAGGGAGGTGCAGCTGGGTTTCCCCTTGCTTGGAAGGTGCAGAGTCAGATTCTGGTGTCTTTCAGAGAGGCTGCCATCCGCTCTGTGCCATGGTGTGTGTGACCAAGAAGTCCTGAGCTTGAGAGGAGCTGAATCATTTGGACTCCACCTTCCTCATGCTTGGGAAATTCAGCTGAACTCTAATTCTTTAAGCAAGCAGGGTCCTTCTCAATATGTGTGTTTCTAAATCCCACCTCTATTTGCATACATATTGCTAGACTGAGTAATTTGTTAACAGTAGCAATCAAAGTTAATATGAAAAGGCTGCAATTGAATAATTTGTTTTTCTTTTGTGCTTTGTTATTATGACTAGTACTTGTGTACTAATCATGAATCACTGCATGGCCTATGGATGCCATACACACCCACAGTGAGCCATAAGTAGTTTGAACATATTTTTTCACAGGCAACAGACTGCTTATCTGAGAGACCTCTGCTCTCCACAGAAAGTCTGACCTCAAATATTGCTTGTAAATCACTGAACCTTTAAAACAAATTAATTTACAGTGATCTACACCATTATGTTAGAGATACATTCATATTTTTACATTCAGCAAAAGAAAATTATTCTAGCAAAATTATTTGTTTTACTATATTTTATTATCTGGGAATTATTCCAAGTGAATAAATGTTGAGGAGCTTAAATTAATTTATCATTCTGCAATTAGTTTGATTTTGTAAAGATTTCTAAGTCATCCCCAGAGGGATTTGCCCAGGCAATAGTAATTCAACTTTAGTCTCAGAGCAAACCAAAATAACCAAAATTATCAAGATAAAACATTAACAGTCAAAATGAGAGTTAGAAGTTCAGGAATGTCTGGACCAAATATAAAAGCTTATTTAAGGGATTTTCATCCTACTATTGCAGATCTGCTTATCATCTTTTTGCCTCCAAACAGAGACTAGGGAACACATTCTACAAAATGGTCCTGGTTTTAAATTATTGCAAAAAAACATTTATCAAGCAACTTCTTGGATAAAAGTGTCTTCATCTAAGCAAATAATAATTATTATAATTTTTGTAAAAGCAGGTATCCTGCTCTAAATATATGATAATTTCTTTAGATTGACAGAAAAAAGTTATATTTTTCTATTTGGTCTGTCAAGTCCAGAACTTGAACTGAAAACTCCAGCATCTCCAAATGCCTTTAGGAGCTGTGTGTGTGAATGAGTACCAGCCCTCAAAACACACAGATGCCATGCAAGACAATTAAGAAATATTATTATCTAAATCTTGGTCTGTTGAATCTGATAAGTTGGCATTAAAAACAAATTACATTCAAAATAAGTTCTTTCAGAAAGAGTCAACAATCTGCAATAAAACAACTTTGCCTGCAAGAACAAGTTATAAAAAAAGAAAGTGTTCTGATATCATAGTGGTATTTCCAGTTTCAAACTTGTCTCCATAGAAGACAAACATGGTAACAATTCTTGAAAAGAATTCAGAGTGCCTTAATGCCAACCCACGTGCATTCTGTAAATAGAGATTTAACCCGTTCATCCAACAGCATTTAATCTTTTTCCAGTTATGGAAACACAGATCTGATTTTTCATGCATCTGTATGGAACCAGAAGGAGATGGCAGGCATGGGCACGGCTCTGAAGCTCACTGATTGGGCACTCCTCTAGAAGCAGAGTGCTAGTTTCTGTTCTAGGAATGTTTAACTGAATTTCCAAAGAAGTACTCAGAGAGGGAACCAGATTCAGTGCCTCTGGTCTCCAAGGTTAATGCCCTGTAATGCTGGGATCTGACCTGCCTGCACTTGCAGGCCACTGAATGGTTTTCTGCTCAAGAGAACTGAAAGTGGTCAAGGGAGGCGTTCCCCCCTTGCTATGTGACCTGGTGCTCCCAGAGATTGAAGGAGGGCATTTTAATAATTTCAGATTTATTTAAAAATTAAACTTCTTTCCTACATGAAGGTTCTGTAATGCCACATTAATGGACTTCGTTATAGGGAGGGGAATGCTATTCCAGACTGTTTTGAGAGAAGCACAACTCTGTCAGCAGACTGTGAAGTATTTTCTCAAAATGATGCGTAGAGAGGTTTGCAAGACCTGAAAGCCACAATATACATTTAAAACACTTTTTAAAAATCAAGTAAAAATGTTAGTGACTTGCAAGGCAATTTGGTTTGGGAAGGGGGAGCTCGATGAGACATGCATGGAATTGCTGTTAATGAATCAAAACACTGTGCTAGAAAAGTTTCATTGCAGAGAAGCTCTGAAGCATTAAATTAGCACTCAGAGGCACTTGTTGATGTCCCTGGGTTGGTTTTCCATGAAGTGCAGTGTCCTTTGGAATATACTGAGCTGTCAAATAAAAGTCAGTATATCACTTTTCCCTAAGGTTCAGAACTTCTCATCCTAAAATATTAAGTAGATAAATGAGATTAAACTGCATTTGAGAGACAGATCAGAGATAAGAGATGCTTTGACAAACAACCCTAGTAAATGTGAGCTCTGCTGAAGGTTTGTAGCTCAGAGCTCAAAGATGAGCTATTGTTTTTCTCACTTCATCAGCTGTATTGAGTATTTCTGTCAATCCTGCATTCCCCTCAGGAGAGACTAGTAGATCTGGCCCAGACATTTTTCTAATTTCTTTTGTATGGTTTTATTGTTAAAAGCTCATTTGCAATCAGAAGTCAAAGACAGTAATCAAGAGCACGAGCTCAGAGCACAGTGCTGGCTGTGATTTTATTCCCACAGAGATTGCTGTGAACACTGGGAATCAGATGTTCTTGGGGGAGCAACCAAAGAGAAAACTATACATTTATGTAAGAAATTACAAAAGTGTTATTTTAAGTTGAACTTAAAGAACTATTTACAAGAATAAGCTCAGGCAATCAATCCACATGGGAGACAACTGCAGAAAAGCTGAACTGTAGCTGTATTACACATCATCCCCATGCAAATCCTTCAAAACAATCCTAAATCACACAATTCTCTATTTCCTATGTTAACTCACCCAAAACTCTCAGGAGCTCTATCAGCTCTCCTGTGCTGCAGGGAGCCTGCAGGCAGCACCAGTCAGTGGGTGACACTTCAGCACCCAGAGGATCAGCAAACAGGGGTGCCCCTGTGCCGCAGCAACCCAGGGAAAGGAGCGGGGCTGCTCCAGGAGGAGACAACTTAACCTGCTTGAATTCCATGTGCACTGTTCTATAACAGGAACTCAGAGACCTCATGAACTCAGAAAAAGTGGTGGAGTTGATTTGTGTGTCCCGAATGTCTCTCTTTCTGGAGGAATGGAGATTAGTAGCCTTGAGTTCCAGAAAACATAATATGTTTTATTGTCTCTATTTATTCTGGGGCTGGGGATGCGTGTGGGGGGGGGGAATGAGGAAAGTAGGTTACATACCTAAGCTTTACTTCCTACAAACTATAGAAATGCTGCAATTAAGTTATTCCTATTTCTTCCAAAACCACAAGTTATGCCAGTCCCAAACAAAGTCTTATGCAGATAGCTAGTAAGAAAAAAATGTTTCCTTTTTGGCCTTGAGATTCATAGCTGAAATCATGGTTAGTCATGAATCTCAAATCTTGCTCTTATGTGAAAGACTGGACCAGAGAAAACTCCTTTAGCCTAATGCCAAGATCAGTTTGGGCAACTTGAGGTGATCAAGCAGAACAAAGTCTTGCTCTGGAATGTGCCACATGGTTAATTGGATATTGTTAGCTGCTTATTGGGAAGGAACAAGCACAGAATCATAAAAAACAAAACAGCAGCCAAGCAAATCAAACCCCTGAAGTCCTAGGAGCTGCTCTGGCTTTTCCCAAGTTCTGAACTCTTCAAAGACCTGTGAATCAGCAGAGTCCTAACACAGCTCTTGAGAACCAACTACAATATGTTGATGAATCTGAAGTGCCTGTTGGACAGCTCTACATCCAAAGGGAATCCAGCTCTTGGGGGTAAAGTAACAAAAGTGTCATAATCCAGGGGTTACTGAGTGTGTATAATTGGGTGTATAATTCATAGGTCTTTTAACCTTACATATAAATAGCTGACTAAATAACTCCCACAATGTGGAAATATTACAAGAGAATGTTTAAAAATTATTAGGAAATTATATTTTAAAAATACTGAATGGCTGGGGAAAAAAAAATCTTATCCTGGTTTACCTTTGTGAAAGAATATACTAGCTGTATCATTCCTTTCAATAACTTGAAACTTTCAGCTAAACAAACACATAGTGACTGTTTTCCCTTTCTGTTCTCTTAGGGTTTTTTTAGCAAAAATACCCAACCAACCACCCAGAGTCCCCACATCATTTGGGAGCAAAAACTCAAACCCTGAGGCACACTTGGCCATATGCAGTCCTCTAATACTTGTGCTTAGCAATGACAAATTAGAGACGTGTGGTATGATTTGTGCTTATTCTATATAACACAATTTCCTAGCAAGCCAGACACACTAACATGTGGAAAATATACCTATAGGGGCCTTAGATGAAGTCTTTCCTTCCATAGCCATGATTTAAAACATTTAGGTTTTGCAAATTCACATATGCTTAAGTGCCTTTATATTAACAAACTCGTGCAGAAGGCTTTTCTGCACATCTTAGGCACTGTGCCAAATATCTTCTCTGCTCCATCTTTCAGTCCTGCTCACTTTGGGGATGGGGACTGAGCTTTACTCTTCACTAATCAGCAAAAGACTTGCATCCTTTAAACTGTTGGTGATAACCATCATTCATTCAGCCCTCAGATAAGAGATTTCTAAAATAACAGTAAATCTGGCTACATCTCACCCATTGATCCAAAAAAGCAAGGAAGAAGAAATAGGAAATTTAAAGCAAGTGTTCTTGCAGGAGGTTTCAAAACATTCTCCACAGATATTCCTGTAATAGAAAAGCCCATCTGCTGCATACAAGGCTAATGAAATCACTTGGCATAATGTGTCTTTACTGCCCTCCTCATTGCCCAAGAATTCCTTCTCAAATGATAAAGAGCCATTTATAATGTAAAGTTGGAATCCATTTCAAATAAATTACCTTAACAGATAAATTCTATTAAGATCTTAAATATTTCAAAAATTTCTCATTTTAAATATTAGCAAAGAAGGGAAGTTAATACTTATTTATCATGAGATACAGGTCATTATGAAATCAGATCTATTAACAAGGATAATAGTTTCTTTTTTAGCCTAGATGAAGGCAATTTATGAGTGCTAGGAAATTTTGCAGATTGCCTGTGGGTAGAGCTTGGCATCTATGTAATTATGTGGGATCTCTGAAGGCATTTAAAGGCCAATTGACTGCTTTTAAATCATCTCTTTTAACTGGTGACAACTAGGATATAAAGATTTTGTGGCCAAATGAAAGAACATTATTTCAGTGTTGCCAATTCTGGCCCGGCAATTCACGAGCCTTGAAAGTTCGTACCCAGATATATTTTATAGGGTATATATTAAAAATTAATCATAAATTGATGTTGAAAAAGACTAATTTTAAAAGAAGTGAAAATATTCCAGAGCCATTGGAGAAAAACTTGAATTGGTGAATGCTTTAATTATAGGAAGCAACTCACAAAGCTTGCCTGGTTACAGGGATCAGATCCAGGAAAAGAACATTTTCTTGGCCCATTCTTCTTGTATTTCTTCGTGCATGCCTGCCACTATTAGCATTCTGGCTATCTGTCAGAAGGGAATTACTGTGCATACAACTGTCAATCTGCTCATAATTTCAGACTTCCCACACACACTCTAACACATGCACTGAGTCATTCCCAGCATCCAGGTTTACTGCCTATTGTATTTTAAAAGACAGTAGCAGCCATTTCCTTCCATCCTCCATGGAGTTCATATTACATATAATAGAGAGATGTGTATCTCCCTGTCACCTCTGGATTACAATAAAGTTATATATTATAAGGTTCCTATATTTGTTCAGTTCTTCTCAATTCCTACATAACTGGGCTGTGCATTTTTATATGGCTGCTAACAATACCTTTGGTTACATACATTAATTAAAGGGTACGAAGGTATGACTCAAATAGATTTTCAGTAGATGCTGTTCTGAATGAGTGGTTCAGTGCACTAACAAGTAGAAATTGTAATTTCCTCACCTAAGAAACCCACTGAAGGAGACATTTCTACTGACCATTTCTCCTAGGTTTTGCATAGCAGGAGTCACAGCATTTAGCACTGCACAGCTCAGGGACACTGGGGCAGAATTCAACTGCTAAAAAGCACATTACTCACACCTTCTCATCCTCTCATGACACTTTCCTGCTTTTCACAGCAGTTCCAGGCAGTGGGGCATAGTGAAGCAGCCACTAATCCACAGACCCTCCTGAGTGAGCTAGTCTAAAACAAACCAGAACACCAGGACAGTTCTGCATGGTGCCAAAAGGGAGGGGAAAAAACAATCCCTGGAGGACACTCTCCCAAAAAGGCTCTCATTAACTGTATGACACTGCTCTCTCCTGCAGCTTTCTGTGCTCTCTGTTATGAGGTACATCAATTCATGTCTTTCATGTATTACGAATCTGATGAAGCCAGAAAATTTTCCACCAAAATGCCAGCAGAACAGACTATTACAGAAGGAGATTTCTCTTCACAGGAAATTGCAAATGCCCCTATTACTTCTGGCTAGAGCATAAAACCCAGGGCTCAGCATTTGAAGAAATGAAGAACTACAGTACTCTTTGCATATGAAGAAAAAAATGTAATTACTAATATTGCAAGTAAAGTATAGTTTATTTCACTATAATTTATAGGAAAAAAATGTGTCTTGGTCTTTATGCAAAGCAAAAACTTCTACTTCTATTGAAGAGCTAGATTTTCAGTTACTCCCATTGATCTATTAGTCATTTAATCACAGAATTACAGAATTGCAGGCAACAGTAAGAAACTGTTGCATGAATTCTACTTGCTTTGCTCCTGACAGGTTTTTGTTCATCTTGTTTTAAAAGCCCCTAATTATAAGGTTTCTCTTTCTTAGGCAAGGTATCCCTATGCCTAATTGCACCCAGAGCCATAGAAACAACAGGTTATATTTACTTTGTCATTTCTGTCTGGTTTCTTTCATCTGTTGTTTAACAAGCTGAAGATTACTACAAAGAATCTGATCTCAAAAATTCAGGTAATCAGTTTGTTTCTCTCCTAAGAAACAAAACCCCTCCTATTACCAAGGTGGTAATTTTTACCATTACACATCATAATTTGCAAAAGCAAACTGACTGCAAACAAGCTGGGGTTTATAAGATGTGCAAGTTGCTAAATAGCAGAGTAGCTATCTAGCAGGTATTTACAGAAGTCAAGAGCATAAATCAAGGAAATGCATAATTAAACAGAACTCCAAGGTAAGAGAATTCACTCAAGCTCAGAAGTATACATTGATTAAGAGCACCTCAATACCTCACTCAGATTATTCCTTCAGCAATGATCTTAAAACAGCAAATCCTTTAAAGAAATTTAATTGGAGATTTTGTCTGTCCACTGTGGCAGATAGAATTGGATTTGCTAATGCACCCTTCCTTTCTAATCTACCTCTTTGTGTCATGTTCCCAATTCCTACTGGAAATACTTGGCCAAAATATTGATGAGTTGAAAAATTATCTAAGCGTTGATTAAAAAAAAAAATCAGGGAAATTTGCCTACATTCCAAAATGAAGTTAAAATTTCTCTCCCTACCAATTAGAAAGCTTTACTGCATCACCGCTCTAGACGAAGTAGTTATTGAACAGTGTCAGTATTCATTTACTTGGAAAGCAATGCAAATTCCCAAATAAGCAAGTATTGCCCCTCCTTCAGTTCAGTATCCAGGATATGCTCTCCAGAAGTACTGGTCTTGCAGGTGAGAGCAAATTTCTGAGCTTATATAATCTGTAGAAAAAATCTTAGAATAGCATAAATTTTAAAATGTACTACAGATTTTCAGTCCCTTCATATACTCATGACAATTTCCTGACTTGAACTGACCACAAGTCATTTTGGACATTTCTTTACTGGGAAACTGGCAAGAGCAGGTTAATATCTCTAAACAAACAAGAAGTTTGACTGTTGAGTTCTAACTCTACCCTGGGCAAAAAAAAAATTGCTTAGATTACAGGTATAACCTACTGTAAGTGATGGGATGATCCTGAATTACTCCACACTATGCCTTCTTAAAAAAATGGAAAGGGGGGTCTTCAAATTTAGCTTTATTTTCCCCCCTCTAGTTATAAATTATATCTGAGCTTTTTTATTTAGCACTAATTTTTTTATTTAGTGAATACCTTTTAAGAAATTGTGTTAAATATTTCTATCACTAGCACAGTTCCACAGCAGCAAGTAATCCATTTCCCCTAGAAAGTGTTGTTACCTATCTGACATTAAATACAGTTTTAAAAGTTGGTTTTGTATGATATACTGAGCAACATTAATATCTTGCTTGGTAAGATTTATTACATGTAAATCTTAGAGTTCTCAGACACATGGTTTTTCTGAATATTCTAAGATTTACATGCAAGAAACAACAGTAACACAAATCAGAAAGGTTGTAGCATTGGCTAAATGTCGGTTTGCCCAGCAAACCTTAACAATCATTTGTCTCATTTCAGCTATTTCTGTGCTCCATTTCTGCTGCAGCTTCCCAAGAAACTGGGAGTGCTGCCTGTTTAAAAACTTCCTGCCGTAGCTCACGTTTATACCTGTAGATGCCCTGGGTTGAAGTGTGGCCATGCAGAAAAGCTGCACTGAGGATTCCATCACTGTCTGAGGCTGAGCAGGAGAAGCCCTCGGGCAGCAGAAAGGGCAGCTTTGGTGATGAGGACATTCAGAATTACCCTTTATCAGAAGATGCTCTGACAGATGCCAGGCGCCATGGCTGACTGGTATTTGCTAAGCTGAGGACTGGTCCCAACATGAGAATTTGCAATAAAGAGAGAAAGTGGCACACAACTTTTAAAACTAATGATGTGGGGGGAAAAAAGTAGCTACTTAAAAAGCTCATGCTGGAGAGTTCTGCTTTCTTCTGAAACTTTGAATGAGACTTCAAGGAGCTTTGGTGAATCTGGATCTCCTGAACTAAATGAGCAATGCACAGACATCAATCATTTGCCAACTGCTCTAGAAAAGACCAAGCGTGGAAAAATTGGGTAAATAAATGGTGCTCAGTAATATTTGACAGATCTGCTCTGGGCATTTACTGCATTTTCTTGTAACGCAAACTCTACAGAGCAACATAGGCTTGTTGCTGCATTTCTGATGTCAGTTCTTCTGGAGTGGCACATTCAGTTCAGTAATGTTTTGCATATGCTGAAACAGAGGCAGCAGAAATGTCCATTGTGCCAGAATTCTCCATGTTTTTGTTGTTCCATAACTGCCTGAAAACCAGAAAAGTGGAAACTGGGAGTAACAGCACCTACAGGTAGCATAGTATATTTTCTTTCTGGAAAAGGTCATGGTATATTGTAGAGGAATATTCCTGGTTTATATAGCAATAGTATTTCTGTGGGTATTGTAATGTTTGGTTTATTTTTTTCCTCTATCAAAGTAGAAAAGCCTTTCTATTTAAATCAGAATTCAAAGCTTGTTCAGATTTTTAAAATATGAATTAAACTACTGAAAATGACAGAGGGATGAATTAGAAGCAGATCATTCTGGCAAAGCCTAGATATAGAGCTACTCCTACTGCAGAACGCAAGCTCTGTGGGGAAAATTACTTAATTATGAATAAATTTGAGCGTTAGAGATGCTGAAACACAAGAAAGAATGCTACAAAGCAGCTACCATGGTGTTATGACAGCAGGAACTTATGGGCAGCAAACAGGAGTTTATTACCTCACCACTGTTCAAAAAGTTTCACAAGGGACAAAGATTAACTACTTCCTAAATGTGGTTTTAACGAGCATTTACTTCTGAAGTTGTGCACAGTGCAATGAATTGGTGCTCCTCAGTAACCACACTGAATCAAATATCTATCACTAAAACATGGTCTTAAATAAGATCTTGAGTAGAATACGTCATGCTAGGTTTGCTTGCTAATAATAGCAGTCAATCACAACTTACTCTGAAAAAATTCAACCATCTCACTTCTTTATTTTCCACACACACTTGGCACATGCTGACTGCTCTGGTGTTTCTCTCAGAGGTATGGATGTGAGAAGCTCTGCCTTTGAAGGGTCATTGTCTGCCTCAAGATGTAGACAGCTAGCTAGGGGGATTTTCAGGTGCTTGAGTATCCAGGCAAGTAATGAGCTCTGAAAAGCTTGCCTAAACATTTTACTTACTGCTTGCTTTTTTATTCCACAAGGTCAGCTTCATCTACATTTCAAATTAATTTTCATCTCCTTTTCCCTTTCTATAGCCTTTTTCTCTTTTAGTTTTATACACAGATTTCTCCAGAAAAGACCAGAACAAATGCCACATTGGTAGAATAACTCATTTCAGGATTAGTCACTCATGTTCCCAACAATATTTTCCAAAACAGTATTTATAGACACGGAAACCACCAAAAATATAGAAACTGTCAGCTTTAGATGCTTTGGATTTTTTTATTATTTTGTGCACAGAAATTCAACTCTGATGCAACTATAGCACCTGATAGCTAAAAAAGATGCCCAGCTATGAGGCAGTGCCTCAGAGAACCTTCCCTCTGATTTCAGCATTTCACAGCAGAGTGCTCTAGGAAGCCTGGGGGTAGGACCCACACTCTGTAACACAGAAGAATCAGCATCCTTTTCAGAGTTGTTCCTGCTGATTTTAGATGAGAACAGGTTGGTCTTAGGAGCAAACATGCACAAAGCCTTCCTTCTCCACTGACTCCTGTTAGGAGTTGGTTCTTTCATTGTTTCTACACTGCCAATCCAGGCATTTATGCCAGGCTTCTCTTGTAGAGTTTAGTTATGTTAATTTTTTCCCCCTGAAAATTGTTTTTTCCTAAGCAAGCTATAATTTCTCTGATGCAGCTTCAGCAGCTTCTTTTCCTGGCCTTCTGAGAGAGATCTAATAACTTGCACTGAAATCCATCTCTGGTTGCCTTTGGAAATCTACTGAGCAGGTTTGATGGCAGTAGGACAGAGAACAGGAACAGGAGGGGGAATTCTCTACTGCTCTTACATGTGAAATTTGGCACACAACCTCTGGGCCAGCCCAGCAACTCCACCAAACAAAGGCAACAGTGCCTTCAGTCATGGTGCAGCAAAGTTACACATCCTAGGGAGCAAATAGGATATTCAGAAAATTCCTCCCTCTCATTTTAGCTTCACAGGGAGATCCACCATGTAAAATATTTTATTTCCAGAGTAAAAATAGAAAAGAGCAGAAATGTTCTAGGATGTGTGACAGAAATTTGATCTACTACACAGGCAATTTTCATAGCTCACAGCTTGGATTCATGTTGAAAGAAATCCTTTGGTGGAGAAACAGCCTGAATTGCTGAACTGCCACCCTGCTGCAATTAGACTCCTTCTGGGAGTTCAGCTTGCTTTAGGTATTTCCATATCACTCTACAGCTCACAGCAGTGTCACAGAATTTCATTGCAGCCCAAGTAGATGGAAAATTAAATGTTTCTATCAAAACGAATTAGCTGTTGCTAATAATTTTAAATACTATAAACATTTAATGTTACTTTCTGTTTATTATATTGTATTATCATGACTCAGTAACAAGAACAGTGGCCTGATTTTTGATTACCTCTCCTTCAACAATTTCTCCCTGCACTCCTGTGCTACATGAAGGCGCTGATATGAATGCCAGTCTATGTAATGTGCATTTTGTGATGAATCATTCATAAAAATGCACAAAGCCATTTTCTTGTGGATGTATTACATTAAAAATGCTAACAGCACAAAATGAAGGAAATTTTTTTTTCATTACATAGTTTACAGCAATTTTCTCTGCATTTTATGAACAGAGCAACATTACCAGAGTAGCAGCACAATCTAGCTGTAATAGAAAAATTATCCATCAGAAATTTCCTCAAAACCCCATAGTCTTCCATGCAACACCCTATTTCTAGGTGAAAATACCAGAAAATAAGAAACCTCAGAAATCTGCGATTATCTCTTGCGATCAACCTTTACAGTGTAAAATGGCATCATTCACAAGTTGGTAGAAACACAGAGGGGACCCACAGGGTGCTGCTGTCTCAGACCAAACACAAACCTCAGCTTTGGTGCCAGAGGCTGCAGAGACTTCCAGTGCCAGCCAATGACTGAGGCAAAATCAGGATGCAATCAGCAGAATAAGATAAATTGCAAATATGCTAAATCCTATAGGAGTAAACAGAAAACTCCATTGAAATTAAAGCATATGTTAAAAAAAAATATTCTTGCTTTTAAAACATTGAGAGAGGAATCCTTTAACTTGGGTTCAGCTGGTTTCTCTTTCTACAAATGCAGCTCATGCAGTTTCTCAGTTTGCTAAGCATAACATGAAATGCACACACTAGAAATTTGTGTGAAGGTAAAAACTGAAAAAAACCCCAAGTATGTACCAGGCAAAGACAAATATACTCAGTTCCTGACAGTATAGGCAGAACTGTAAGAAAAATAAGACAGAATTAGTGATGAAATGGGCAGAGGATGTTTCAAAGAACTTTGCTTTTTATAGTCTGCTAAAACTTCCTGTGAGCCCCAGAACTGCTAATATCATGTTATCTGGTATAACTAAGATTTTGATAAGTGTCAAGTTACAGTCTCTTGAAATTTGTCTCTTCCACATTAAACATAGTTTATATAAGTTGAGCACTTCAGGCATTTTTGGCAAGTTACTGGAAATTTGCAAGAACACTTCCTAGACAAAACAAAGGTTTCTAAAAAGAATAAGAAAGCATTGTGTTGGTTACATGAGACAGAACAAACGCAACAATCATTCCTGTCCAACAGATGCTTTAGGTGCAAACCAAACAGTGATTTTGAAGCAAGGCTCAGGGGCCATGCAGCATTCTCTGTACCAGGCTCTTTGCTTTCCAGTCACAATGTCACTGAATATTGAGCTGGGACAGAGGAACAGATCAAATGGAATGAGACACAATATTTATTTACTGAATTTGTAAATATTATTCTATTATCATTGCTCAACTGCCTGTTAAAATCTCAGGAACTGTGTTAAATGACCTGGGGGGTTGCAAACAAAACAAAATGCCATTTATCCACATAACACAGGCTGCAGCTGCATCAGGAAATCTATTTGCCAGAGGTATTACTGCAAGCAATTCTGAATAATAATAGGATGCCAGTACAGATGATACTGGGCCCAGAGGGAAGAATCATTTATTAAGTTTCATATATCTCTTACAAAACTCTCTCAGGCTTTCATAAATCCTGTTCAAGATGTATACTGTCTGACATAGTTTCACTGTACCCCATCAGACACCTTATGTTTGAAATCCCCATAATGCCACTGGATCACTGGCTGGGTAATTTTTGAGGAAAATGATTTATTTTTTTCCATTTAATTTTTCCATGAGCACATTTCACATTATTCCAATAATATGCAGAGAAGACACATTTTATAAGTCTATATCATTTTAAATTAAGAAGAATATCAAGCTCAGAAATGCTGAACAGCTTGAAAAACAGCAGAAATATTGTTAGGCTATAACAATTTTATTGATTTTTTTTTTACTTGGTACCATTAAAATGTTTAAGTTTTCCTTTAATGCAAGCCACTCCCTTATCATAATGAAAAAAAACCAAGAGGGCAAATCTGGTGGAAAATAGCTGCAAAATTCAATGATTAAAAGTAACTTTACAGAATTTACAAGATATTTGGGAAGAATGTCTGAATCTCACAATCAAAGGGAAAGGAACCACAAGTATAATTTTGCAAATTCATGTATGATTTTAGCAGAGTTAAAATTCCTTATCATTAGAAATCAAATCAGACTTTTATTGTGTTTAATAACTGGAAGCAAAATTATAGTTTAGAAACACACATGTGGCTTTAGAGATGTGCACTGAATTAAGAGTGACTTTTTCTACTACTGTGCAGCCCTTCTGCCTAAGAACCATTGCCAGGATTTCAAGAGTTGGAGATGTCCTTTGTGCACCTTTCCAAGAGTGAGAAGCCTCTCCTGTCTCATCCCTGCCCTTACTGACCACTGTGCTCCAGCTGTTTGCCAGCCCCGTCCCCGTTCCCCTCCAGAGCGGCAGTTCCAGGCTGCAGCCCCGGCTCCCAGCTGGGAGCTGCCCTGGGGCTCCAGGGCCAACACAACGCCAAGGAAAGGGGCTCAGGGCCCTCTGTCCCTGCTGCAAAAATGAGCTGCTTTTTGTTTCTGAATTTATGGATCTTAGCCCTTAACAAGAGCTTCCTTCTACTAAAGGAAATACTAACAGGATGGAACCCTTTCCCTTATTAACACAAAATTTCAATTTTGAGAAAACTCCCCCCCTGTGTTTTTGGCAGGTTTGAGCAAGAATGCTCTTGAAACCTCGACAATTTTCACAGGTCATGACAAAACCCTGTGTTAATTACTTGGTAATAATTAAGATACCAATATTCATAGATGGGTCAGGACTGTTCGACAGCATAGGCATCCTACATCTTTTGCCATGTCAGGGATTGTGCTGTAGTCGCCACAGCAAAAAACATCCTTGGGGTTTTGCTGTAGCACCTGAGCAGGCACCAGGAAAACAAGGCTTTGCAAATCTCTGAGGTTACTAGCTGCAACAGTAAACAGAAAATTTTGCTGCTGATACACTCGTATTCAGGTAAAGAGCAAAGTGGGAAGAACAACCAGCATCTGCAGAGGAGCTTGAACAAATGGTCTTGGTGGATTTCAAGCACTGCATTAGGAAAAATGAGAAGGGAAAATAATGCATTCACAACCACTGCTCTTCAAGTATTTCTCCATTTGATTTATCAGTATCCCTGTTGATATTAATAAATGCTGAGGATTTGCTGCAATGATGGCTCTTGGCCACACATTTTGTAGCACACACCTCAGGCACTCAGCACTGCTGGTGAGTGCTACCTCTGCTCCAGAGTTAATCTGCAGAGATCCAAATAAGAAAGCCTGTAGAAATACCACTCAAAGGTCTAAATTAAGCTGTAGGTGCCTTACAAACTGCATTGTAATAATGTACAGACACTTAGGGACTTTTCTGTTTAAAGAAATGTATCATGGCAGCATTGGGGCTCCTTTTCTTTCTTTTAGCTGTATCTGTCACATTGTCACATTTTGGATTTGCTTCGTGAAATATTGAATGTGAAATTGATAGGCTACATCCTCCCTGGTCATAGTCTGAATAAGAATACATGCTTTCAAATCAGATGTCTAATGGACTCCTTAATATACTCTGATATTTCACTGTCAAAATTATGGTGACAAGAGGAAAAACAAAGCACCATCAATCTTTTTTTGACAGAAAATTGCATGAGAAAGATTAAAATTAATTGTGTTTTGAAGAGTATCATGTCAAAATTCTCCCTGAATGCATAATTTGAGATATGCAGCTGTTTTCATTTAGCTCAAAACACACAGAAATAGCTTTGTGAAGAGAAAAGAAAGGGCTTTATAATCTACAGCTCAGTTCTTCAGCAAGATTGGTAGATTTTCAACTTAAGGTGAAAATTGGCTGCCTACCACCATAGGTTGAACAAGTTATCTGTGCTGAAGCACTCAGTTATTTTTCGACTGAAAAACATAGTTTTCTGCTGAAGAATGAAAAAGTCATTATTAGACTGTGTTAGAGGCAAATCTACTTCTAAAAACATAAGCTTAGAGTATTTCTGCTGAACCCTTCTACTGCAGAGCATAGAGAAAACTGTAATTTCTGTTATTTAGCAGTGGACAGTGCAGATGGAGCTGGGTGGTCCAGGTCCTGTCCCTGCCACAGCAGCAGGAACCTGCCAGGCTCTGCAGCTTCTGCAGAGACCAAGGTTACCCCTCCAGGAAATTCTGATGCCTCACTTGGGCAGTTTCACAACATCCAGAGGCCAAAGGGGATCAGCAAATGAGGGGAAGAGGAGGAAGCCACTCTCCTGAGCTGCCAGGGGCACACCTGGACATCCTGGGCTGGCCAACATTTAAAGTGCCCAATACACAGCTCCTCTGCAGTTAGCAAAGATGGAAAACCAATGCTGCTAGCAACTCTGATCACCATTTCAAAATACTTATAAAAGACTCTTTAAAATGCCCAGATGGAAATATATAACCTGTGACCAACATAAACATAACTGATAATGATTTCATAAACATATCCAAACACCCACACCACCACTGCCAACTCATGCCCCAAGATAAAAGGGAAAGTGGGAGATTATCTAAAATAAAAAGAATTGGCCCAGCTGTTCTTGCCATTCAATTCTTAATGCCACAAAAAAATGAGAATTGTGGTGATCTATTATTGGTGATGTAAGTAATTTTTTACTTTTTTTTTTAAACAAAGTTTTGCATCAAACCTTTTGAAAGCCAGTACATGGTTGTTTTCTAAATGGGCATATTTTATCTTAGTAAACTTAACAGAACCCTCACCACTGGCATAAAAACAGGAAGATCTAGACAAATATCCTGAAAACTATTATTACAGAAGCATTCACACAGAATACTAGGCTTTGCATAATGTATTATATCCAGATGGAAGGTTACTGGGAAAATATCAGGAAAATCAAGCAGTAGAAAACACAACTGCTGAAAGAATTATAGCAGTGGTCAGTTTCAGTAAATGTTTCCATAATTCTGCTATACCTCAACTTCAATTGTTTAACTAAATTAAACTGCTTATACAGAATATTCAATTTGCACCTTTATTTACAAAGTCTAAAAAGAGATATTAAGTAGATATTAACTTGGCATTAAGTCAAGGCTTTCAGTAGAAATGTCATTGGCATGGCAGAGAAAATTTCCTCTTTAGCATTGCTAGAAAAAACCTCTGCAGAGAGTTAAAGAGATTCTTGTTAACAAATAAATATCTGCTTGAGATTTCCCTCTTAGTTTTGTGGCTCTCACCAAAGCAAACAAGCAAAACTCAAAGCTAAAGCAACCATACTTTTATGTACTGTGTGCAATTATTAATGTGTATGTGTATATCTTTTATTGGTCATCCAAAAAATAAAAAGAAAAAAGGAAATTAATGCCTTGCATTCCTTGTCAGATAATTAAGACTTGCATATCTGCAAGTCCAAATACTGCCCATTTAACTTTACATGTTTCATCTGTTAATTGAATTTAATCAATTTGTTGCCATCTATTTAACCAACTCATATTCAAGATTAAGTTGTGTCATTCGTCTTAAACAGAACATTAATCAGCTTTCAGAAAATTACTGCTTTCTAAAATGAGCATACAAAAAAGAAAATTCACTATTAGTTGGCATGCTGTATCCTAGACGAATACTCATTTATTCACCAGTTTCATGGGATTTTGCACCATTTTACGATTATTGGTGTAGGTAGAGCTTACTTCTTGATCTTTGGCTTTCATGCCAGTGCTCTGTATATTCACAGCATGGGAACAGACACTCTGGGTAAGATGTGCACCCAGGTACACAATGAAATTGAGAAGAATATCACTAGTGGCCATATATTTCTTTTATAGAGAAACTCATATTGAAGAGTTATTAATATGCTGAACATCTGTGGAAGATTTAATCCACTTGTCCTGTTATTCTAAAGGAAGCTTGATCCCTGATTTATGATTTCGTTTTTAAACAAGGCTTATAAATATGTATAATAAAGCAAAGAAGAATTTAGTGTCTTTATAGCAGAAGTACAATTAGAAATAGATTTATCATTCAGAGGTTGTGTGAGACTTTTATAAATATTTTTCAAATTTCAGAGCTTTCATGGCTGTGCAGAGAACAGCTTTGCTTCAAAACAGATTCCCAGGACCTTCAGGAACTATGGATGCTTTTATAGCTACAGCTGCTTTAAAAAGCTAAGAGATACCCTTTTTTTTTTTTTAAGATGCTGCTTAATTCAACTTAATCTTAAAGAAATTCTTAAAAGATTTCAAACTAAGCATGCAGTCCTTTCAGCAATAAAAAAAAACAAAACCAAAAAACCACCAAAATCCAACCAATGACACTGTAAATCCTGAAAATTTCAAGATGGAATGATCTCTGCACCACTGTAAATCTAAGTTATTTTAAGTTTTGATATCCAGAAGAAACAAAATTATTTTGCTGAGTCACACAGCATGAAAAAATCCTCATCCTAGCATGTCAATGATGAAATCAGATCAATAAATGATCTGAAATAGGTATTTCAGATAGATAAAGCACTAGACAGTAGTCTATTTTAATAATGATATTAAAAAAAGTAAAATCCAGTGTTTTCGTGCCTTCAACATTGGCCAGCCCAAATCTGAGTACACAGAACCCCTCATCGCTAAGCTGTAGTTGAAGATTTCTATATGCATGACAGTATTTAAGATTTATTAAAATAGCATATTTAATTACTAAGACTTTCTTAAAAAAAAGCCAAGACAAAGTTTCTGTTTTATACCCGTAATGACTAATGGAATAAGACTATGAGTATTTCAGTATGTTCAGTTAGTTACACATCTGCTTTTGCTTGGGCAAAGACACACATCAGCAAGGGGCAAGGCTATCAGTTTGGCCCAGAAAAAAACATATCTTATCATCCTTAACAATCAGGTAAAACCACTCTTCTGAGTTAATTATTCCCTTTCACTTTCCAAGGGCTGCTCTTGATAAAAACCCTTCCATTTCATGCAAGGAGTGAGCCATGATTTGACCCAAAATCCTACTTTTGGCATAATTTTGAAATCAGCTTTCAAACTAAAAGGTAAGAAGAGATGGTGTTTCCCCAGTTAAAAATAAGTTATTTTAAGGATTTAAGTCCCTTAAAGTCACAATGGCTAAAACTTTGGGAAGGAAAAGCATTGTATTAGAAATGGTCCTTGCTATTACCACCAACTGAAATAAGAGACATTGCTTTCTGAGAGCCACTGGGAATGATAGCCAAAACTGTCTGTAAATATAAATATTAGTACATTTATACTACAGCTACAAATGGTGAACAGTCTCGTGGCTAACTTATGAAACACACTGAGTGAAGACTGTTAATAAGCATTTTAAGCTTCACCCTAGTAGCACTGTAATGACAAATCATGTGAGTGAAACTGGCATTACATCTTTGACCTTGGACATTTTGTTTCAGCAAGCTATTTAAAATGTAGATTACCTGAGACCAGATTACATCATTAATTTTAACCTGGTCACAGATATCAGCTTAAATCCACATGTTTATGATTAAATTACTTTCCCTCAGGCATATGTAAGGCTTTACATACTTCATATTTTGATAACTGCTGATAAATTCCTGGAACAAGAACTGCAGATGCATCTGAGCATTTCCCAGTGATATGAAGGTCTCATCCTTTGTGGACATTCACCTTTTATTCTGTAGTTCTCTAATAAAACTGATTAACAGTGTAAATTAATAATAAAAACCAATCAAATTGGGAAAAAATCACCACTTGCTTCCCTCAATACACAAAACAGTATTTACCAGGACGGTAGAACACCTTTCACTAGCTTAAAAATCCTGACAGCATTCTAGGAGAAATTAATGACTTTCAAGACGAAGCAAATATTTTGGATTTAGTTGCTGACTCTCAGATCACTTGACACAGCTTCAAAGATGCCTCCCATTAATTTTCTTAAAGTGAGAGAAGATAAGCAGGCAGATTGGAAGCCAAGAGAATCAGCTTTACCCCAGACACTAAAGGATAAGCAGCAAAATAATTAAAGAAAACCCCCAAATGTTGTGCTGTTAAAATAAAGCAGAGTCTCTTTTGCCCCCACCCCAGCTTATAAATAATACTCAATAAAGGGCAGGAATTATTTTTGCCAAAAGCAAGCCTGACAAGCCTTGCTGAGAAGGCAAGAGGGACCTTCAGCACTGTAGCTTTGCTGCTTTAGAAGATTCTGCTGGTAGAGGCTGACAGAAGTATTTCATGCAGAAGGCACAGCTGTAAAATCATGTGGGGTTCTGCTCACTGGCCAGATCTTACATTAAAAAAAAAAAAAAATCTTTTTCCATTTCTTGTGCTCTATAAAGCCAGTATGGTCCAGGGACATTCTGTGTGACAGCAGCTACCCTGCCAGGAATAATGCCACCAAATTCAGGTCCTGGCCTTTCTTGCAGGAGGGATTCAGGATGGGAAGGAGCAGGTTATCATCAGCACTGCTGTTCTCTGCCAGCAGACCCCGGCTCTGACTGGCAGGGTTAGGAGGGAAGCTGGCAGAGTGTGCTGCACACACGATGGGAGCCCACAGCCCTGTCCTCCTGAGCTTCACGGGCTCCTCATTCAGCCCCGCAGTCCTGCTCTGCTGCCAGACAAGAAAGTAAATGCACTTCACAGCTCCCAGCTAAGCCAGCACGAGGACACACTTGGTGAAAGATTCAGAAACACAATGTATAGCTCAATTCACTCCACTGTTGCAAAAGTAGGCAAACCCATTGAGTACATCCATTCCTGAAGCACCTTTGCAGTAATTGGCAGTATTTATCTTTAGTGCTCCAGGATCAAGACTTGACACCTGTGTTCTCCATTTCCTGGGCTTGCTGTGCACCTGCAGCAGCTTTTGGACCACTAAATCAGATATTTTTTCACTTCATTTCTTTCCTCAATTAAGCTAATAGCAAGTTTTGCTTAGAACTGCTGGCACGAGGTATAATTACAATGACAAAACAATTTTAGAAAGTTGCTGTAGCTGTATTGTGTGTGGTTAGCAAATTAGTTATCTCACAAATCAGAGTGCCCATCAAGTATAAGCATTTCTGGATTTTCTGCAGTAATTACCATTTTCTTCTTGCAGCATTTTTTTCCAAATATAAAAACTTGTCACTGGTATTGCAATTATTAACATCAGGGGGTTTCTTGAGTGCATTTCCTCCTGATTTATCATAGGAAATGAGTAGTCAAAGTGTGAAAAAAATTAACTACTGATGATGGCAACTATAGAGATGTACCATCGTACACTCTGTTTTAAGTAAGGACTTAAAGATTCTTTGGGACATTCTTAATTCTGTCTTGTGAACATTGTATATTTACTTTGCATAATACTTGCAAAAAAGTACAATAATTCCAGAGAAACAACTGTGTTGTAAATCTTCACAGATCAAATCTCACCTGGAGCCAAGTAAAATCATTAGCAGCTTTCCCAGCCTAATCTGTATTTCGGCCTTTTAATATCTGAAATTCTGCAGACTCTGCTGCTCAGTTCTTCCCCGCCAATTCCAGATACAGCTCCAGCACCAAGTAGGGTCTTTTATGAAAGGCTGTGCTTATCCAAAATCTACATCTGTGGATTTTGTTACTGACAGCATGAAATCCTTGTTAGAATGTTTAAACCGGTTCAGCATTTTTGAGCAGAGGACTGAGAAAAAGATTATTTTTTGACATTCATCCTGTACTATTATATAGATAAACAGATTCTGTATTTAACTCAAGATGCAGCTACAGAGTTTTGCTATGGAAGTCCCTTTTCAACAGCATGTGCAGGATTTAATCAATGGGGAGAATACTAAAATCTGAGCCAATTTTAAGGCCCATTTTTGCCAAAGCAGTTGATCTTTCTTAGAAGAACTTAGCCGTTGAAAATTGAAAATTCATTTGCTTTTTGAATAATAATGGAATGAAATCCCAAAAGTGGGGCTGGTTTCCTTTTGTATTTAGGGAAAAGCCTGCGTGCAGAGGATATCCCTGTTGATGTCCATCACTGTAGCAGTAAATGCAGCACACAGTGGCAGGCCCAGCTCCCTGGGCAGGTTGGGTTCTCAGCACAGTGGCACTTTCCTGCCCAGCCTGCTGCAGTCACTGTCACACCAATGCTCGGTGTCCATCCTCAGCCAGCTCCTCTCTCTCTGCTGCACCAGGGTCCAGCTGTCTGAGCCTTTTCCCCCAAAGCTCTGGTGCTAAGACACTAATGAATGCCTTTCTGCACCAGATTATCAAGCTGCTACCTTTTCAGCTTTCCAGTTTTCAGGCATCTGATGGAACTCTGCAGGGTTTTTTCTGCAATACAAATCCAGGGTGTATGCTATTCTTGCCATAACTGCAACATCTGGGGGACTTGGACCTGGTTTCATTCTGCACATCCACAGGAATACTCTGTTCACTGCTCTGTCGCCTCAGTATCAGATCTGGTGCATGGTTTACAAAGAACAGATGCTACAAGTGCTTACTGACTTAGCATGTCACACATTTGCAGATTTGCCCATTTCTTCATGACTGCTTTCTTCCACTTTCACCATGCTGCATCTATTTGCACTTTGAAATTTTAACCTGCCTGGTTTTTCCACCTTCATAGGAGACAGAAGATAAGTGTCTCTGTGTCATAAAGCAGAAACCAATAGCACCATGCCATTCCAGATGGATGCACGATGATGATCTTCAGGAACGTGTCAGACATCACGATTTAACAGCCTCCCTCGGCTGGTAAATGAAGCACTTTGGTTCCTTACAGCTTTTCTCAGGGCCTAATGAAATTACTCCTGTTTTAATTCAAGCACCTGCTCATTATTTATACAGAGAGAGAGGTTTAATCCCTTCCTACCTTCCACTTGTCTGAAAACTGCAGTGCCATAGACCAAAATTGTCTTTTTGTCTCTGGACAAATTCGGCATCAATTCCTGCGTCTTTCTTTAAAGGATATTTAGAGGTTCTCTGTAGCCTTTTCCTTTCTCAACAGCACAGCATTGTAGGTTCCTCTTCAGCCCTTCATCCACTGTAAATCTCTGTCCCTCTGCACAAGTCCCATTACCCAGATATCCCCTCCTTCAGCTGAGGGAAGTGAAACTAAAGAGGCTGAGCAGAACAATTTATGAAATCACTTCCCTGTCAAAACAGCTGCACATATGTGGATTTTTGCAGCATATTTGGTGACCTCTCTTGACCCTGCTCTTAGCACAGCTCTGCTTAGCCAGTTTGTACTCAGCCTTCTCCAAGAAACACAGCTTCATTTTAAGGTATCAACAGCATGGGGTGGTCAAAGGACACATCTACAGACTGCAAAGACAGGTGGGTGTTCTCAGCAATATGCAGTACACTTTGTACACACAGGAAAATAGTCAATGATATTGAAGTGAAAAACAAAGCATTGAGATATTTTGCCTTTGAACAGAGCATGTAGTAATAAACAATTTTGTTTTGGAAAATGCATGTTGTAAGTATGATTTCAGAAACAGACTAAAGGGTAATGCACTTGTTGATATTAATTAGAGAGACTGAAATCTTCAGAGTCCCTCACTACAAGATGATTTAACCTATGGAATAAAAATACAATTGCAGCTTCTCTGCCAATGTCTGTGATGGCCATCTAGACTTTCTAAATGAAACATGTATCACTTCCTTCTCCACAATCAAAAGAGTGGGATGAAGCAACTTGTCAAGAATGCATGGAGAACTTTACAGATCAGCTTACATTTTAACTAGATCTGAAATCCAGAGAACTCTGCTTCCTTATAAAATGCTAAATAATGAAGATCTTGTAAAAGAGCATGCACACACAGTTTTAACAGCATCTGGAAAAACCTAACTCTAGATAAGTTGGGCCAACCAGCATTTCTAGAAAATACAGCCTGGAAAAAAACATTTTTTGCTTCTTATCTGACAGCACACTGAATCATAGTTTCCATTAAGTCTGATGAAAAACAGTTTCTAAGAACATATCTGTGCTTCGTGTTATTGAAATCAACAATTTCTTAGTATTTTCACATGAAAACCCAGCTTAATGGAAAATTCACTGGTTGAGGAAGAAAAAGAATCTTTAACTACTTCAAGATGGAAAGTTTTTCTTTTTCCAAGGCCTGCAAAAGGCAAAGAGTTTTCTGGAGCTTTAAGTCTGCACTTTTACAGTTGATGCCTTCTTAGCCTTTGAAATGCAGTGCACATTCAGCTTTCTCTGAAACCCCACAGCTTGCAGCAGCATCTGATGGAAGTCCTGCTCCTCACTAAGCTCACATTCTGTCATGACTGAACTCCCCAAATATGCAAAGTGGGACAGGACCTATTCTACAAAGAGGACATGGAATATTACTACATTTGTGCTGTTTTGACGGCACTGTTCTAGTCAGCACGGAAGCCAGTGGAAAGTTGGGGATTGACTGGCTCTTTGAACTAGACCTCAGAATATGTTAGCAACATAAGTTATTGCATTCAAGGGCACATTCTGCTCCCTGCACACTGTGCCTGCCATGGCTGTGCCTGCCTGTCAGCTACCAGGGCAATTATTGGGGTCACTGCTGTTTGCAGAACATCATTTCCCTTGTCTCTGGCAGTGTCTATATGTGTTTATTTCAATAAGAGTCATCAAGGATGAAAGTAAACAGCATTTTCTGGTTTATGTAGGGAAAACAGAGCCATTATGAGACTGTCATAAATCAGAGGATTTAGTAGCAAAGCAGCAGCTGGGAAAAAATGCATATACATAAACACACAAATATTCAATTCCAAATAAAAAATAGGTGGTTCTCTCATGAGTAAGGAAATGCTGATTTGTATTCAACTGATCAGCAGGAGTTTCTATTGAATTGATCTGAATAGGAGTTTTGTGGAAATTAGAAATACTGAAAATACTGAATTAAATATATTGAGGTGAGTCTACAAAAGTACTTCAGTATAATTAAGCAAAATGCAACAATTTTTGCAGGTGTTAATACATGCAGCTCAAGGACATAAGGGAGAAACATTCTTAAGAGATTATTTTTCTAGCCAAAGAAAACAATGATCTTTATTTATTCCTATTTTACAGGCACACAGTCAGGATAGATCTTGACAAACAGGCATCCTAAATTAATGTGGTCAAGTGTAGTAGAGCTAAGGAAACACAGCATGGGTCAAATGTATTGCACTAACTAGCACAGGCATTCTTTTCAATTTTGCCTTTCAGTCAACTGCAGAAGCTATGTCAAAAGCAAATGATGCCCAAGCCTGTCAGATGTCACCCAGAGGAGAGAAGAGCAAGAGGAAAATCATTAATGCCTGTGGCCTTTTGTTAGTCAAACACTGAATTACCTTGAGATACATATTAGTGAGCCAGGCTTTGGCAATTTATCCTCTACATTCTCATATTGTGCTAGAAACTGCTGAAAATTAGGTAAAAGTTAAACCCCCCTTTGCACAGGGTTTCAGCTTTGCACTGGTCACAGTTATTAACTCCTGAGGCTGTGCAGCATTTGCCAGAGTGATGCTGCCACTGCCTGAGATATTCAATACATGCTGCAGAACTCAACATCTGTTCTGCCCCATGGATACATCATAAATGCTTTTATATTGAGGTTCCAAGATTTATAGCCTGGCTGGAAATTGCAATTCGTTTCCTACTTAAAGCACAAATATGTCTTCTTACTTCAAACCTCCTAAGTGCAGCCCCTGATACTTTTTCTTCTGAGAGAAGAAAAAGGGAAATATTTTTATGTATATCAATTCAAATTTCTGTTTGATCAACTAAAAAGGATTATAAAGTGTTTTTAACCACACTGATTATTAAATATTTCCATGATTGATTTTTTTTTCTGCAACATAAGCTAGCCCTTTCATATCAAAGCTTAGATACTTCTAGGTAGTTACTTAGAAACTTCTATACAAACTCTACTTTTAGGTTGGTTTTTTTTTTTTTTTGGATTATTTAAGATTACGGTCTGTTTGAAAGGCCACTAAGAGGAAGAAGAGAGTAATGACAAAAGGAGGAAATGTTTCCACATACCAAGCATGTTCAAAGTTGAAACTAATCAGTGTTTCTCCAACAGGGATACATCAGGCTGCCCATATTAGCTTACCCTGGATGTGCCAAGTTCACACTCATTGCAATTCAAAGTAATAATTTTAAAGAGGTATCCTCTTCATACACACATTGTTAATGATTCATGAATATCCACTGGGTTGCTTTACAGCTCACTATTTTTTATGCATCTACAGGCAGTGGCAAGTTCAGATAATAGACAATATTCTGAGGCATAGAGCTCCTGGCACTGAGCAGCTACTGTTCAAAATTGGCCACAAAACTCTACCAGACATAAAATATTCAGAATTGTTTTATGGTTTTTCTTATTCTGACATTTCTACTTGAAAATTGTCCCCAAAAGCATTTCCAAAATCAGCATAAAAAAGTAAAGTGCTGTAAAAATGTCTAAGCTGAAGGTCAATTGTGCTCATCGCCTCCTGCCCAGAATTTTACTTCTGTCCACTCAGTTTACCCTGCACACTGAATAGTGACAGTTTTGGAAGGTGCTGCAGTGAGAAAAAAATGCAGACAGCAAACACAAATCAATAAAACTGAAGAACTGTAAGAAGAGAATCTTAAGGATAATTCTGAAAATGAGCAGCTTTCTGCTCTGCATTTTACCACAAGCACACACCACACACTAAAAGATAAACGTGTCTGACCAACAAGGTCTAGTTGAAGACAAGTTCATAACCATGACAGGAATAGCTCCCATAAGTCAGTGTAAGGAATTTATGTACTTGAAAATACAGCCATGGCAAAGATTCATTGCTTCTAATTTACACCAAGTAGTATTTTAGGAACAAAAGAGTGCAGCCAATTTCAGCTGCCTGAAGGCAAAACAAGAGAAGCATCCCTTTGACCCTGGTAATTCATATGGTTCAGTCACTTTCAAAATCTGTGTCTTCTGGACTCCAGGACAGGTAGTCCAAGAAGGACCATGACTTGGAAGAACAAGACCACAAAGTTTGCAAAAGCACCCCATATTTGGAAATGTAACTTCAGTGATAGCACAGTTTGGGGCTGGCTCTCAGGCATCAGTCCTCACACACCTGTAGGCACACAACTGGCCCTGTTTCCAGCTGCGCAGCCACTTCTCACTGCTGTGTGCAGAAAAACAAGCAAATGCAGATATGAAGACATGAGCTGGGCTGAGTCCTGACTATTGAAACCCATCTCCATAACCACGTTCATCATCACAGTCATTATCAATGTAGTAAACATGCCACATTAACTTAGCATACATTTGCATTAGTTAAGAGGCTTCAGTACCTATATGAAATTTAAATTACTGCCCATCTTCCTTCTACTTCAGTAAATTCAAAGGCACCTGCCTGCCTTTTTCTGGAGAGGAGGAATATCAAAATGCATTCAGCTGTTCTAATAGGCAACAAGTGGTGGCAAATTTATAACCAAGAATAGCTTGGGCTACACATTTCCATTAGCACTGAGGAGATGGTGCCATCTGAGGTTCTGTTCAATATTTTCTTCATTGCAGCCTCCAACAGATAATTATTATTTTCAAAATTTGTCCTGTTTAAGCCCTAAATATCAAAATATGTAGACATGATGTCAAACCAAGATGCTTCCCCAAATAAATTT